>NC_136623.1:30442322-31167322 GCF_933228915.1 Telmatherina bonti | reverse complement strand
GAGCAACAGATATGAAAACTGAAATACTTCATAAATTGCAGATGAATAGATATGCCTATTTTAAAACTGTTAGTGTTCATGCTGGCAACAAACCAGCTGAATACACTGGGGGTAACTCTAAACCTGGGTGTCCACAAATATATAATGAAACTGAGAATAATCTCATATTTCTATAATATAATAAGTAATTTACACATCCATAACATTTTGTCAATGACAAAGCTAGCAGCTAAGCTAACATCACCACCTTATAGAGGGTAAGGCAGAGCTGATTTATTAAAAATAAAGGAAAAAATCTTTTCATTCCTTCATGATATTTGGATCTGTAGCAGTAACGCGGATGCAGAAGGAAATGGAAATGTTTAGTAATGTTATTAGAAGCTCTTCAAAACACAAAAATACCAGCTAGCTTTTTGCTTCAACATAACTGAATTAGCAAGCTTGCTGAAGTTTTTCTCTGACAAACAAAATTATGTCATTGAAAATGGGATTATTATTCACTTTCTATTTTTAAATGTTTTAGTGAAACACAGCTTTTTTCTACATGTGTGTTAGTTTGTGCCTAAATGAGATAAGACTGTTCCCACTGCTACACAAATAGATATAATCAAATTTAATGAAATTGGACAAAACACTGTACATTATTTTAGTATTTAGAGTAATGATACGTCACGCCTGCAAAAGGGAGGGTTTCCTGTCATGGGACTCGCTCATCTTGCAGTCTGACAGCCTTCTTTATGGTTCTGAGATGGGAAATGACTAAATGAGCAGACTGAATGTGTCTGTCAGAAGATCGGAGGGTTTTTGCCTCACTCTTAGCTTACACATGACGGAGATATGGGAAAATGACAGGAGCCAACTTTGCTTTAGCTTGAACGATATTCCGATGACGAGGTGGAACATGGCATTTGTGAGTGACCCTCATAAACTGGAGTATTTGCTGCAAAGCAGATGGCCGTAAGTGTTGTGAATGGCATGTCGTTAGTGTTGGCTTGTGTTGTGTAACATACTTTTCAGTTGTGGATTTTTCACAGAGGTCTACTGATGAATGAAGGATTGTCACAATGTTATTTAGTTGTGCTGATCCGGATTATCCTGCATTGATCGTATCTCATGCAGACTTGAGAGGCTCCAGAGGATTTTCAATAAAGTCCAGATGGAGTCCGGGGTGTGTGATGACCAGCTGAGTCACCTGGAGAACCTGCTTCAGACGGTGAGTTTATCTTTGTATAAGCAGTCAAATAGCAAACATCTGTGTACTTTCTCAGTCTTGCTCACAAATGACAGGAAATCCAGATTATGATCACAAAAAGTGAGTTAGTCCATGTGACTGCTTTGTCAACTAACTTATTTCTCTATCACTTTAAATTTTCAATGAATCTTTTAAAATCCTTTAAGATTCCTAAATTCAGCTTCAGCAGCAAACAAAGACTGAATATGGGTCCAACAGTACTGCATTATAAAATCCGACTTGCTACACCTACATAAATATCTGTACTATCTTTCAAGCAGAAAAAGTTTACGTGTCAATCACAGCACTATCTTTAGTTTTCTTTCAAATTTGCATCGTACTCTACCCAATGGAAATGACCCTATCCGCTGTCCTTCTTTCAGGATATTCGCCTGTTGAATGCAGGGAAACCAGCTCAACACACAGCCGAGGTGGAAAGGGAGCTGGATAATGCAGACAACATGATTCGCCTGCTCTTCAACGACGTGCAGATGCTTAAAGATGGGCGCCACCCTCAGGCTGAACAGATATATCGCAGGTTGGTGCTACGTAGGCTGCATTCATACGACATAATAATAACAGTCATTTTCATCACGAACCATGGAAACATTTGTAACTTTTAGGAGATTAAATCAAAATCATGCTAAAAAATGAGGTGAACGACAGCTAACAGCTTGCTTTGTTTTTTTATCTCCACAGAGTTTACCGCCTCCATGAGCGATTGGTGAACCTGCGCAGTGATTACAACCTTCGTCTGAAGACTGCTGCTGTAACCACTGCCCAGGTTCCCCTCTCCCAGACTTCCCAGCAGACCACCATGAAGGTGCGGCCGGAGGTAGACGACATTACCTTGCGCTACGTGCAGGACCTGCTGGCCTGGGTGGAGGAGAACCAGCGGCGTATTGATGAGGCAGAGTGGGGATCAGATCTGCCCACAGTGGAGTCCCAGCTGGGCAGCCACAGGGGTCTGCATCAGACTGTGGAGGACTTTAAATCCAAGATTGAACGGGCCAAATCTGACGAGGTGCAGTAGTGATGATAACAGACCTTTGGAATGAACTCCAGGATGTTTGACATTAACTTAGATTAAATTACCTCTGTGTGTGCTGTCCCCTGCTTCTCTTTATGCCTCCCAGAACCAGTTGTCTCCTGTCAGCAAAGGCACGTACAGAGAATACCTGGGAAAGCTGGACCTTCAGTATGGCAAACTACTGGTAAGTGGTTATAATATTAATGTTTCAAGCACATTTTTATGGATGTGATTCTGATGTTTGTGAAAATTGTTTCTCTTTCAGAACTCTTCCAAGTCCCGCCTCAGAAACCTGGAATCACTGCATACCTTTGTCACTGCTGCCTTTAAGGAACTGATGTGGTTGAATGACAAACAAGAGGAAGAGGTCAACTTTGACTGGAGTGACCGGAACTCTAACATGACAGCGAAGAAAGACAATTACTCAGTGCGTTTCAGAGAAAGTAGCTCTGCAGTGATTCATTTATATCCCTAATTTCAGCCCCTTAAATTCTCAGATTGGGGTTTATTGAATGAATATGACCATCAGCTGTGTCCTTTGTGCTTCTCAGGGTCTCATGAGAGAGCTGGAACTACGGGAGAAGAAGGTAAACGATATCAAGGCTATGGGAGACAAACTTGTCAAAAATGGACATCCAGGCAAGAAAACAGTTGAGGTGATTACAACAGTAATGCGGATTGCATTGTGCAGGGGTAATATTTATCTCACTGAGACCCAAACTGAGCCACTGTTTTCTTGTTCGTCTCTGCTAGACCTTCACAGGAGCCCTGCAGACCCAGTGGAGCTGGATCCTCCAGCTGTGCTGCTGTATAGAGGCGCATCTAAAAGAAAACACAGCCTACTACCAGGTGTGGGAAAAAAACAATAAACTAATTCTGCTGATTCTTTCATAAAGATGCATATGTGTGTTGAACTACGTTTCCTAAACGTGACCGCTTCTTGTCTCCTGTCTTTGCAGTTCTTTGCAGATGTGAAAGAGGCTCAGGACAAGATGAAGAAAATGCAAGAGAACATGAAAAAGAAATACAACTGCGACCGCTCCACAACAGCCACACGCCTGGAGGACCTGCTGCAGGATGCTGTGGTGGGTAGATGTGCACGCTCACAGTTCAACACACAGGAATTTAAAACACGACGTATCAAAGTGGCAGCATGGCTTTTATTCTAATAGTTCTCACTTGTATTTACAGGAGGAGAAGGAACAGCTGAATGAATTCAAGACTCTGGCCACCAGTCTCAACAAGAGAGCCAGGTCCATCATCCAGCTGAAACCACGCAGCCCCACCACCTCCATCAAAGGCAAACTTCCCATCCAGGCTGTCTGTGACTTCAAGCAGCAGGAGGTTAGAATAGTCAGCCAGTAGTGGTAGATAAGGATTTCCTAGCTTCATCCTAAGTATACCTTCTGGAATGTGTTTCAGATTACTGTTCATAAAGGAGATGAGTGTGCGCTCCTAAACAACTCTCAGCCCTTCAAGTGGAAGGTCTTGAACCGCTCTGGACACGAGGCAGTGGTTCCTTCTGTCTGCTTCATTGTACCTCCAGTCAACAAAGAGGCTGTGGACAGTGTGTCCAGGTGAGAAAGCAGAATCGCATGTGACAGCAGTAACTGCTCTGTAACATCCTATGTTTGTCCTTTTTTTTAAAAATTTTTTTATTTTGCACATTGTTTTTTTTTTTTTTCATTTTTCTGTTCTGTTTCTGCCTTTTGCTCTGCAGTCTGGAGGCAGGTCATCAGCAGATGGTGTCCATGTGGCAGATGCTGCACATAAACATGAAGAGTCTGTTGTCATGGCAGTACCTGATGAAAGACTTCACACAGATTCGCTCCTGGAACATCACCATGGTTGGTATCAATGCTTTTAGGACAAACTAAATTAATAAAGCTTGGTAACATCATTAGAGTTTAGAGAAAAAATCTGTAACCTGATTCCAAGGTGATCAAAATGTGAAGTCTGAATAGCAGGAAGGATGAGATTAATTCAGCTTTGATTGTGTTTTTTTTAATATAATTCATTTACAAGAAAAGGATTTAGTGCTAGTTGAGTTAGCTTTTGCTAGCAAATAAACAACAGAAGGAACTATTTAATACTTCATTGTTTGACTCCTAGTAATAATGCACCATGAGGTGAAATTAAATTACAACACGTAAAGTAGGATTGCAGTCAAGGAGTGCTGATGCTTCATCCGTCTTCTCTTTTTCTCTGCCTTACACAGTTAAAAACCATGAAACCAGAAGAATATCGGCTGGTTATGAGGAACCTGGATCTCCACTACCAGGACTTCATGCGCGACAGTCAGGACTCGCAGCTGTTTGGGCCTGATGATCGCATGCAGATCGAGGAGGAATACACCAAGTCCACCCAGCATTTTGACAACCTGCTTCGCTCCATGGAGAAAGGTCAGACTTCTCCTACAAAGTGACTGACTTATTTAAACTATTCATGCTCGGAACAAGGGTATATATCAGAAGTGTAAAGCACTTTTACAGTATACAATTGTCAATTCACCTTTCAGGACTAATGGTTGTTAAGCTCAAAGGTGAGTGATATAAAGCAAAGCTAAGCTACAGCTCAGCAAGCTGATGTGGATAAAAGCTTTTCAAGCTGTGGATGAGATGTTTAAACATTAGTGTCTTGTGTGACTGCATGTTGTTCTGGCTCTGAAGTTACTTTTACTGGCAGCTTCAAACACAGCCGGTGTGTTTTAATTTAGGTGACAGGATATGAAGTTTCTTCTTGTTCAGCCGTACATATCTACTTAAACATGCTAAATGTGTGTGATATAATTGGAATGTATGTAGAGTTGTGTGTTTTAAACCAAAAACATGAAGGACTGCATGAAAGGTCCTTTATTAGATGCACTGCAGTGGAGTCATATTTTGAGAATGTGAAAAATGACACAAACAGCCAAGTTAAACCATCTGTACCAGGTAACAGTATCAGTTTACAAACATGACATCTCACACTGCCTCATGCAATAAATATCTAACTTTTCTTTGCCAAACTGTTAATTCTTTCACTTTACTTAGAAGCTAAATGGATTTTCCCTATTCCTGTAGTATGAATCTAACAAAATGCTGTCTTACAGGTCAGCAGGATGAGACTCTGTGTAAGAACTACATCTCTGAGGTCAAAGACCTGCGGCTGCGTATAGAGGACTGTGAGGCTCAGACTGTCAGTCGCATCCGCAAACCAGTGGAAAAAGAGCCTCTGAAAGAATGCGCTCTGAAAACAACACAGCAGAAGGTACTAAACTTTTAATTAAAGCAAAAATGTTGAATATGTTGGAACAAACAACCAAAGTTAAATGCTTAAATGGGCAAATAGTTGATTAGTTATGTAACTAATTAGGGATGAAAGCAGCACTGTCTCGTAACTGCTTGTCTTTTCCTGTAAAGTGGAGAGAAAAGGAAAAAAAAACATCATCATTGAAAGTTATAGAAACTGTTTTAATGTTGGAATTGAGACCTTTTCATTTTGGTAACTTTGATCTTTCGTCGTTCCACAGAAAGTTCAGGGAGAGCTTGAAGGCCTCAAGAAGGACCTTGATAAGGTATCTGTGAAGACGCAACAGCTCTTAGCTTCCCCTGAACAATCAGCCTCAACTCCTGTGCTGCGGTCAGAGCTTGAACTCACCGTTCAGAAGATGGACCATGTCCACATGCTCTCCTCCATTTATCTGGACAAGTAAGCCCTCAACCACTTCCACTCAACTAAAAAGATTCCTAATGCCTTCCATCTGCTGTAATTTATTTCTCCTTCTTGTCTCAGGCTGAAGACCGTGGAGATGGTAATCCGTAACACGCAGGGGGCTGAGGGAGTCCTGAAGCAGTATGAGGACTGTCTGCGGGAGGTTCACACTGTGCCCAGTGACATTAAGGAAGTAGAAGCTTACAGAACTAAGCTTAAGGTAGGGGATCAGAATCATTTTACAATCTTTTAATTAAAATTTATCTTAATATATTTATCATGAAGTCAGTCTACACTGCATGAAAAGTTAGTGTACAGTACCAGTCGAAGGTTTATGTCCTTGGGCTCGACACGTTACCCTCCTTTCCTCCAGTGTCAGCTTCTCCAGTATATGTATTTGTATAAATGGTTTGGTGGTAGTCAGAGAAGTCGTTGCCGTGCCACTAGCTCCCACATTGCTGCCAGTTTGCCACAGTGCAGCTGTGGTAGTTTCCCATCACCCAGTATGAATGAGGAGTGGATGAATAATAGATTTAATATCAGTGCTTTGAGTGGCATCAGAACTATAAATGTATTTATCATTAATAATATGATCATATTGTAGATGTTCAGCCTCATGTCAGTAAATATTTACATGTTTTTATTGTGTTGTATGACTCCTCCAGAAAATGCGAGCTGATGCTGAAGGCGAACAGCCTGTGTTTGACTCCCTGGAAGAGGAGCTGAAGAAAGCCTCTGCTGTGAGTGAAAAGATGTCCCGTGTGCACAGCGAGCGTGACACTGAGCTGGACCACTACCGCCAGCTGATGACTAGTCTGCAGGACCGCTGGAAGGCAGTGTTCACCCAGATCGACCTCCGCCAGAGGGAGCTGGAGCAGCTCGGTCGGCAGCTGGGTTACTACCGGGAAAGCTATGATTGGCTAATCCGTTGGATTGGTGACGCCAAGCAAAGGCAGGAGAAGATCCAGGCTGTGCCCATCACCGACAGCAAAACTCTAAAAGATCAGCTTGCCCAGGAGAAGGTGTGTGCTAATAACATCGCAACATTTCAGTTTGTCTTGAAGTGAAACTGCAAAATTTAACTTTTTTAAAAACAATTTTTCAAAACAGAAACTACTGGAGGAGATTGAACAGAACAAAGACAAAGTCGATGAGTGTCAAAAGTATGCCAAAGCATACATTGATACCATCAAGGTAAGCCATGAACAGTTTTCACACACTTTGCTGTTAAATAACTGTAAAATAATTGAACTTCTTTGTACAAATAGGACTACGAACTCCAGCTGGTTGCCTACAGAGCTCAGGTGGAGCCTCTTGCTTCTCCCCTGAAGAAAACCAAACTGGATTCTGCTTCAGACAACATCATACAAGAGGTGTGTTTGTTTGACTCTAATACTACATATGCAGTGGTTCAGTATGAGTGATTCTTCTTATCAATGTGAAGGGATTACACGAGGCATGCCTCAGGATAGAGAGGTGGTTTAGCAATCAAAGGACTGGTATAGTGTTCCTTCACTCTCAATTTCCCCTCCATTTTTTTAAAAAAAACAGTAATAAAATAGCCAGAGAAAAACGCTGTTTCAGAAAAAATGACGTGTAAAACCACCCTATTTATTTTACTCCAAAAATCCATCAGTAAATTTCCTCATTGTAACATAATTTCTACTCTTCAGTGTCAAGGAGGAAAGGTTATCAAATGACTAAACTAATACTGGCAAATAGACTAGTGAGAGACAGGCTCATAGACATATACATATATCTTTATTATGTCTATGTCTGTTCAGGCTAAAGTTAAGGCAGCTGATGGCTAACTGCACCAGTGTAGCATCGGTAACCTCAGCTGAGCTGTGGGTTAACGTAGGTACACATGTAGGAATGTTTGTAGTTGTAAAAGCAGCATCACAGGAGGTTTAGAAGTGGGTAAACTCAATGCTGGCTGAATAAGAAGTGGTTATACTACATATACACTGGGCTACACCACTGAATCAGAGGATTGGTGGATCAGTCTCCTTGAAAAGATCTCTGGTGTGTAACTGTTGGGGAAAATGGCTGTATATAGTAGGAGTGTAACAATATAATACAAACAGTGATCAGACATTGATAAAGTACAGTAGTCATTTGTAAGATGTGCTTGAGAAAGATGATGCAGAAGACTCTCAAAATGTCCTATATTATTTGTTATAAAATGCTGATATCCAAGTGTGTAGTGTATTACTATGATAGAGTCTGACTCTACTACCTCAGCTATTATAACAAAGTTGTATTAACATTCGAGACTGGAAATATAAATCAAACTTACACTATATGTTGCTTTCATCTATAGAAATGTACTTACTTTTCACTCACATTATGTGATCTATTATAGCTTGATATACAGAATGTGGCACTTCATAGTGTATTCTCAGAGAAGATTGTTTTTTTATTAAGTAAAACAGAGTAAAAAGATTAAATGATATTATAACTCCTTTTGAGATTTGAATGTATGTAAGGTAGCACATTTATTGATCCCTGGCATCTGAACTGAGTAAAACTGAAATGGCATCATGGCAGAATTTGTGAAATGACCAACATCAAAACATACAATAAAATATAAAATTTCATCATGATCAACCTTTTATTTACAACCTCTGGTATATATAGTGCCCATACATGTGTGTGGAGTGCTGTATGGTCTGGTGTGTGTCAAAGAGATGCTCACTGTCAAAGTGATTTGTTGTTTCCAGGTTAAAAAGTTATATATAAGAGAAATCCATGTACTATGTCCCATAAGTTGACCTGTTTGTAAATGTTTGTTTCTCCCTGCATTAGTATGTAACACTGAGGACCCGGTACAGTGAACTGATGACTCTGACAAGTCAGTACATCAAATTTATCACCGACAGGCAGCAACACTTGGAGGACGAGGAGGTGCGTGAAAACTGTCTGAGGGTCCCAAGCAGTAGAAATTCTAACAATAACCTTTTCAACCAACAAGCCAACCTACAAACACACAAACAAACAAACAAACAAACAACACAGACTCCCCACTGGTCACCACAATGCATGCATGCACGCATACAAGTATTTTTCTCTGTGTGTCTCTCACACAAGTTACATTTAATGGACAGGTCACAGATGGCTCCTTTGTTAGTTATGCATGAAAGAAAGGCATGCTGTAGCTGACTGGTAGCTAAAGAAAGATGTTTTTAAGCTTCCAGTAGGGGTCATTTTTTAATTTCCAATGTGTTTGAATAAGAATTAAATCAAAATAATAACTGAAAATGTAATCTGTTGAAAAGAACAATGTATCATCAGACATTATTCACTTAGAGGCATTACAGACCGAATGATGACACACAGTAGTTTAAACTGGAATGAGTAAATACAGCAGAGTGTGTGTTCATACACATTAACTATAACATTCCCATCCTTTTGCTGTGTTGTGATATTGTAAACTCAGAATAAGGGGTTCTTTCTTTCACTTCCCTCGGCTTTTCTTTGCGTTCTTATCCCACTGGCCACTTTTCTTCCGGAGGTTAATTTTAAAGTTCTGACTAGGTGGTTCCCTTTGGTTATCATGGTCTTTATTTCTCTTTTTTTTTCTAACATAACACAAACCTAAAATATTTTACATTATTTCCTAACCTGATGTTTTGTTTGTGTCCTTGCTTTTTTTTTTTAAACTGCTTGCCCGTGCTTTGCCATGATGAATTCTTAACTTGTTTGAGGATTAAAAAGGTAATATTATTCAGTGTTTCAGGTACTTACTGTGCATTTCCTGCTCCCTTTATCAGCCCAACATCTGTGCTTTTCTCAAGCTGCATTTTCATTTTCAATTGCATATTTATTTTCAGTTTTCTCTGAAGCTTCCTGTAATACTGCTCTGACATCCTTCGCGACAGTAAAAACTATAAATGCTCAGCTTCATTAACAGAATTCAACGTGCTTCCTTATTTTTAATATAACAATGATTCTATTTGAACCTCTCATCTTTGACTTGACCTTCCTTTGTCTGACATTTAGTCACAAATGGTGATTTAAAGAACCCCCAGTGCATGGGATGAGATAGAAGCCAGTCTGACAGAATGGTGTGAACAATACTCTTAACATTAAGTATTTATAGATCCAACACTTTGAAAACACACATTTAATGAGGCATAAAAGTTTGTTTAAAATGAGTTAGGTTGTGCTACAGCTACAGTTGCATGCCATGATTTTCTTGCTGTGATGTGAAGTGATATGTTGTTTTCATACATTAATTGACACATCAGCATCTTCTATTTTTCTTAATCTTCTTGTCATGTTTTTGTTTGATTGCATTGTGAATTTAATAACACGTGAATGATCATGCACCTAATTTGCATCTAGTGATTGATCTCTTCTTTGAGCTAATTTTACCATTAACATTGCTGAGGTAATACTTCATATTAACTTGCTCTTAAACAAGTGTGTTTTGGCCATGATCACCAAAGTAATAACAAATTCACACTGTTTTTGAGCTGGTTGATGTAAACTATTACCTTTAACCTGTCATGCTTGATTATAATCCTTTCTTTACATTTGCCTCCACTAATACAGAAAGCTGCACAGAAACTCAAAGCGGAAGAGCAGAAAAAGATGGCGGAGATGCAGGCTGAGTTAGACAAACAGAAGCAGTTAGCTGAAGCTCACGCAAAGGCCATTGCTGAAGCTGAGAAAGAGGCTCACGAGCTGAAGCGCAGAATGCAGGAAGAAGTGAGCAAGAGGGAAAACGCTGCTGTAGATGCAGAAAAGCAAAAGCACAACATCCAGCTGGAGCTGCATGAGCTCAAAAACCTCTCAGATCAACAGATCAAAGATAAAAGTCATCAGGTGGAAGAAGCACTAAAAAGCAGGTCCAAAATTGAAGAGGAAATCCACCTAATCAGGATCCAACTGGAGACGACTGTGAAACAAAAGTCTACGGCAGAATCTGAGCTTAAGCAGCTCCGCGACAGAGCAGCTGAAGCAGAAAAACTTCGAAAGGCTGCTCAAGAAGAGGCTGAGAAGCTCCGAAAACAAGTCAATGAAGAGACCCAGAAAAAGCGCATGGCAGAGGACGAGCTCAAGCGTAAATCAGAGGCTGAGAAAGAAGCTGCTCGGCAAAAACAAAAAGCTCTTGAAGACCTTGAGAACCTCCGAAGGCAAGCCGAAGAAGCTGAGAGGCAGGTCAAGCAAGCAGAGATTGAAAAGGAAAGACAAATCAAGGTGGCTCATGAGGCAGCACAGAAGTCTGCTGCTGCTGAGCTCCAGAGCAAACACATGTCTTTCGAAGAAAAGACCTCCAAGTTGGAGGAATCACTTAAACAAGAGCACGGTGCTGTCCTTCAGTTGCAACAAGAAGCGGCTCGTCTCAAGAAACAACAAGAAGATGCAGAAAATGCCAGAGAAGAGGCAGAAAAAGAACTTGAAAAATGGAGGCAGAAAGCCAACGAGGCCCTTCGTCTGAGACTCCAAGCTGAGGAAGAAGCACACAAAAAGAGCGTTGCTCAAGAGGAAGCTGAGAAACAAAAGGAGGAGGCAGAGCGGGAGGCTAAGAAGAGAGCCAAAGCTGAGGATTCAGCACTGAAGCAGAAGGATATGGCCGAGAAGGAGCTGGAGAGGCAGAGGAAGGTCGCAGAGAGCACAGCTCAGCAGAAGCTCACTGCAGAACAGGAGCTCATTCGGCTCAGAGCAGACTTTGACAATGCCGAGCAACAGAGATCTCTCCTCGAGGATGAACTTTATCGTCTGAAGAATGAAGTTGCTGCAGCTCAGCAGCAAAGGAAACAGCTGGAAGACGAATTGGCCAAGGTTAGGAGTGAAATGGATTTGCTAATCCAGATGAAGTCCAAGGCCGAAAAGGAGTCCATGTCCAATACAGAGAAAAGCAAACAACTTCTCGAAGCAGAAGCCATCAAGATGAAGGACCTGGCTGAAGAGGCAGGCAAGCTGCGAGCCATTGCAGAGGAGGCCAAGCATCAGCGGCAGATTGCAGAGGATGAGGCGGCGCGTCAGAGAGCTGAGGCCGAGAGGATTCTCAAAGAGAAACTTGCAGCAATCAGTGAAGCCACCAGATTAAAAACAGAGGCTGAAATTGCGCTGAAAGAAAAAGAAGCAGAAAACGAGCGGCTCCGACGGCAAGCTGAGGATGAAGCTTACCAGAGAAAAGCTCTGGAGGACCAGGCCAACCAGCACAAGCAAGAGATAGAGGAAAAGATAATCCTGCTGAAAAAGTCGTCTGACGCTGAAATGGAAAGACAAAGAGCATTGGTAGATGACACACTAAAACAGAGACGGGCTGTTGAAGAAGAAATCCGAATCCTTAAGATAAATTTTGAAAAGGCTTCATCTGGAAAGCTTGATCTGGAGCTAGAACTGAATAAGCTCAAAAACATTGCAGAGGAAACTCAACAAAGCAAGCTCAGAGCAGAGGAGGAGGCAGAGAAACTGAGGAGGCTTGCCCTCGAGGAGGAGAACAGGAGGAGGGAAGCAGAGGAGAAGGTCAAGAAGATTGCTGCTGCTGAGGAGGAGGCAGCCAGACAACGTAAGGCAGCCCAAGAAGAGCTTGAACGGCTAAAAAAGAGAGCAGAGGAAGCCAAACTGCAGAAAGATGAAGCTGACAAAGAAGCAGAAAAACAGATTGTTGCAGCCCAGCAAGCAGCTTTGAAATGCAGTGCAGCTGAGCATCAGGTGCAAAGTGTTCTGGCACAACAGGAGGAGGATAGTCTCATGCAAAAGAAACTTAAGGATGAGTATGAGAGAGCCAAGAAGCTTGCTAAAGAGGCTGAGGCCGCCAAGGAGAAGGCAGAAAGAGAAGCAGCTCTCCTACGGCAAAAAGCAGAAGATGCAGAACGACAAAAAGCTGCTGCCGAACAGGAAGCTGCAGACCAAGCCAAAGCTCAGGAAGATGCCGAGAGGCTGAGAAAGGAGGCCGAGTTTGAAGCTGCAAAGAGAGCACAAGCAGAAGCCGCAGCACTCAAGCAGAAACAACAAGCTGACAGTGAAATGGCAAAGCACAAAAAACTAGCCGAGCAAACTTTAAAACAAAAGTTCCAAGTGGAGCAAGAGCTCACAAAGGTTAAGCTTAAGCTCGATGAAACAGACAAACAGAAGCATGTCCTCGATGAAGAGCTGCAGCGCCTGAAAGATGAGGTTGATGATGCTGTTAAACAGAGGGGCCAGGTGGAGGAGGAACTTTTCAAGGTCAAGGTTCAGATGGAGGAACTACTCAAACTTAAAACCAGAATGGAGGAGGAAAACCAACGTCTCATCAAGAAAGACAAAGACAACACCCAGAAATTCCTTGTGGAAGAGGCTGAAAATATGAAAAAGCTTGCAGAGGATGCTGCAAGGCTTAGTATTGAGACGCAAGAAGCAGCCCGCTTGAGGCAGATCGCAGAGGAAGACCTCAATCAGCAACGAGCTCTTGCAGAAAAAATGCTCAAAGAAAAAATGCAGGCCATACAAGAAGCATCTAGACTCAAAGCTGAGGCAGAGATGCTCCAAAAGCAGAAAGACTTGGCTCAGGAACAGGCCCAAAAGCTTCTGGAGGACAAGCAACTAATGCAGCAGCGTCTAGACGAAGAAACAGAGGAATATCAGCGCTCACTTGAAGCAGAGAGGAAAAGACAATTGGAGATCATCGCTGAAGCAGAAAGGCTGAAACTTCAGGTTTCTCAGCTCAGTGAAGCACAGGCCAAAGCTGAAGAAGAGGCAAAAAAATTCAAGAAACAGGCTGATACAATTGCTACTCGCCTTCATGAGACTGAAATTGCCACCAAAGAAAAAATGACAGCAGTTGAAAGACTGGAATATGAGAGACAAAATACCAGCAAAGAGGCTGATGATTTACGCAAAGCTATCGCAGACCTAGAGAACGAGAAGGCTAGACTGAAAAAGGAGGCTGAAGAACTGCAAAATAAGTCTAAAGAGGTATTGTGTCAAAAATGGCATAGCAGAGCAGCTTATGTCATTGTTAACTCTGTCAAAAGACTAACTCACTTCCTTCTTAAAGTGTCCTCTATTTTTCCTCTGATCACACTAACCACAAATCTGAATTCTTGATTTTGAACATGTCTATAATTTGAATTTATTACAGTGCACTGTGCTCATGCAAATCATTTCCTGAATGCCTTCTCGTGTCCTGGAATGTTTTGCCATTTTAAGACATGCAACATTTTGCTTTCAATTTCAAAGCTCAATCAAACATCATCCCCTAGTGGCAAAGAGGAAATTGTTGTGTTTTGTGTCCAAAAAAAAAAGAAGAAAAGAAATCAGCCTTGGTTTGAATTATCAGCATGGCTGGTACAATTATCATCCTAATTGTTATTATTATAAACAGAGACTTTTTTTTAAAGCTTTTGTTCCATGGGAATTAGGTTCGCCTTTATGAATAATCTTTCTAACATTAACATTGCCCTACAGTTAGATTTAATAAATGCTTAATATAAAATTCTTTACTGAAGTGTCTAAACAAGTGTTAGACATTAGAATGAATTTTAGATTAAAAGCACCATTATTTCAATAAATGCAATTAATTTCAGTTTTGCAACAATAAGTGCTGATTTCAGTCGAAATCTTGTGTTAGTTTATATAGAAATGACTGACATTTCACGTATCCTACAGATTGTATCACTTTAGTTTTAATAAGCATTTCTGAATTTACTTTAGGCCCTTGAAGTGCCTAGGAAGCCTCTGAATTTTTATGCATTTCTGCATGATTGCAATATAAACATCACCAGTTTAACAAGACTAAAATACTGTATATGGTCATTAGTACATTGAGAAAAATGAGTCCATATGGCATATCTGTGAGAGGTATTGTGTGAACCCCACTTTTAGTAACAACTGCATTAACATGTTTTAGGTAACTGTTATTCAGTTGTGTGCTTTGGGAAATTTTAACACATTCCTCATCTGGTTTACACTCTCTTTTGTATATAAATGTGGCCCACTTTCTCATAGGGTTAAATTTTAAGACAGTGATCCAGATGTTTCTTTATCTACATTGTATGGTGTTATTATTGTGTTTTTGATCCATCAATTTTTTTAACTGCTTAGTTTAGTTAAGGTTAATTGGGAAACTGGAACCTATTCCAGCAATCATTGGGCGAAAGGCAGGGTACACCCTGGACAGGTTGCCAGGCTATCACAGATATTTTTTTTCTTTCAAATTTATTCTTCGTTTAAGAATAATGATGAGAAACCATCCTGGCCCAATTCAAATGAATGGGCCCAGACCATAATACTATCACCTTCTTGTTTCACAGATAGAATAAGGATGAAATAATATATGCTGAATTGTAGCTTTTAAATAATTCTATTTTTCTCAGCCACCTGTAAAAAATACAATAAGCTTCTGGATTGTTCACATAACATCTAAGTGGACAAATGAACTTTAATATGATCTGTTGCAAGACAGGTCCTGAGTAGCTGAAATGATACCTACATTACTTTATACCTGGAAGACTACTAAAGGCCGTGTTCCTGGATTTGATGATTGCTGTTCAGCAGTTTCCACAAGGTTTAGTTCAGACTATAATACATTAATACTATTAAAAAGAAATTAGGGTTTCACACACACCTTTATTTGGAGCAAAAACACCCCGACTTAGTGGTTTGCTTTAAAAATAAAAATCACTTTAAATTCAGATTAAAATGGTTTTAACAATCACTGTATATTTGACAGTTTTCTCAATATACAAATATGAACACATATTTTTGTCTTGTTTGTTTTTTCTTTATGTATTTTCAGGACTTGGTTGAATACATGGTGATGTTTTAAATATTTTCTATGTAGAAATATATAAAAATTCAAAAGGATTGGGAAAGTTTCAAGCACTCGTCTATTTCAGTCGACGCAGACTTCTACCTCTAGTTTGTCAAAATCATGTTAAAGGGTTTAAATTCTCTGGGCAGAAACAGAAGACAAATGCACTAACTTTTCAATAAGTTAATATTTTTATAACTGTATTTATATTTGTCAGCTGTCAGTAAAATTATCAGTAAGCTTATCAGTAAGTTTACATTTACTGAAGAAAAAAACTCAAGTGGTATAATTATTTTAGCGATTTTATACCTTTAAATGCATAAGCAGAGTGCATTGTACAAACAATTTTTATATTAAATTCAATAACCAAAGTTAACGTAGTTTTAAAAAAAAAAGTTAAGTGTTAAGGCTATAAACCGCATCGTAACTAATATTCTCCTTTTTCTTTCTTTGTCAGATGGCTGATGCACAGCAAAAACAAATAGAGCATGAAAAGACAGTGCTCCAACAGACATTCCTGACAGAAAAGGAGATGCTGTTAAAGAAGGAGAAACTAATTGAAGATGAGAAAAAGAGACTAGAGAGCCAGTTTGAAGAGGAAGTCAGAAAAGCAAAGGCTCTCAAAGATGAACAAGAACGCCAAAGACAGCAGATGGAGGAGGAGAAAATGAAACTTAAGGCCACCATGGATGCAGCCCTTAGTAAACAGAAAGAAGCAGAACAAGAAATGCTAAACAAGCAAAAAGAAATGCAAGAACTGGAGAAGAAGAGACTAGAACAAGAGAGAAAACTTGCAGAGGAGAACCAGAAATTACGCGAGAAACTACAGCAGCTTGAAGGAGCCCAGAAAGACCAGCAAACTGATAAAGTCCCAGACAAAGAGCTCATCCATGTAACAATGGTTGAGACAACAAAGAAAGTTTACAATGGTCAAAGTGTTAGTGACATGGAAGATGTGGTAGATGGGAAACCAGATCCATTAGCTTTTGATGGCATCCGTGACAAGGTACCTGCAAGCAGACTTCATGACCTTGGTCTTTTATCCAAGAAGGAATTTGACAAGCTGAAAAATGGCAAAACCACTGTTTCTGAGCTCAGTGAGACCGATAATTTAAAAAGAATTCTCAAAGGAAAGAATGCCATTGCTGGTGTCTTGACACCAACTAATCAAAAAATGTCCATTTATCAAGCATCAAAAGAAAAGAAGATTACCCCTGGAACAGCCATGATACTTCTTGAAGCACAAGCAGCCACTGGTTTCATTTTAGACCCCATCAAGAATCAGAAACTTCCTGTTAATGAGGCAGTTAAGGAAGGCTTAATTGGGCCTGAACTGCATAACAAAATGCTTTCAGCCGAGAGGGCTGTTGTTGGCTACAAAGATCCATACACTGGTGGAAAGATCTCTGTTTTTGAAGCCATGAAGAAGGGACTGATAGAACATGATCATGCCATCAGAGTCCTTGAGGCTCAGATTGCTACTGGTGGTATCATTGACCCCATCAACAGTCACCGTGTACCCAATGAAATAGCCTATAAACAAGGACAGTATGATGCAGAAATGAATAAAGTTATGCAGAAGCCTTCTGATGATTCAAAGGGATACTTTGACCCCAGCACTCAAGAACCTTTGACATACTCTGAGCTGATAGCAAGATGCCATACAGATCCAGAGACTGGTATGTTACTCTTGCCAATCACAGACAAAGCTGCTCAGTGCTCCAGTATCTACACAGAAGAAGAAACTAAAGACGTATTCAGCAAAACAACTGTGTCTGTGCCATTTGGAAGATTTAAGGGAAAAAATGTCACCATTTGGGAGATCATAAACTCTGAGTACTTCACTGAAGAGCAGAAGAAGGACCTTCTTCGTCAGTACAGAACTGGCAAAATTACAATTGAGAAGATCATTAAGATTGTGATTACTGTGGCTGAGGAAAAAGAAAAGAAGAATGAAATTACTTTTGATGGTCTGAGGGCACCTGTCCCTGCCAGTGAGCTCCTGGAATCCAAAATCATTGATAAAGATCTGTACAACAAATTGCACAAGGGAAATATTACAACCAAAGAGGTCTCTGAAATGGAGCCAGTCCACAAAGCACTGAAGGGCACAAACTGCATTGCAGGTGTAATAATTGATTCATCCAAAGAGACAATGTCCTTTTATCAGGCTATGAAGAGGAACATGATGAGGGCTGGGCATGCCTTGAATATGCTCGAAGCCCAAGCAGGAACTGGGTATGTGATTGACCCTGTTCACAAGCAGAAGTACACCGTTGATGAGGCTGTCAAGGCAGGCGTTGTTGGTCCTGAGCTACATGAAAAGCTGTTGTCTGCAGAAAGAGCTATCACAGGCTACAAGGACCCATACACTGGAAAGACTGTATCTCTTTTCCAGGCCATGAAAAAAGATCTCATTCCCAAAGAGCAAGGTATCCGACTTCTTGATGCACAGATGGCCACTGGTGGCATCATTGATCCTGTTAAGAGTCATCACATTTCTCATGAGGTGGCTTGCAAGAGAAATTATTTTGATGATGAAATGAAACAGTCTCTGAGTAGCCCAACTGATGAAACTAAATGTTTCTTTGACCCAAACAAGAAAGAACGTGTCACATACTCACAACTTTTCAAGCGATGCGTAACTGACAAGAAAACTGGTCTCCAGCTTCTCCCTCTGTCTAATGAGGCGATCAATGATAAGGAGGAGACAATGTACAGTGAAGCTCAGATGAAAGAAGCTATGACCCAGGCAACTCTGGAGCTTGATTCCGGGCCATTTAAGGGCAGGAAGATGACCCTCTGGGAAATAATCAACTCTGAGTATCTGACTGAGGAACAGAGACTTGACCTGCTCAGACAGTATCGGTCAGGAAAGGTGACAATTGAAAGGATTATTAAGATTATCATCACAATTGTAGATGAGAAAGAGGCCAAGAAAAGGGAACAGTCCACCTTCAAAGGACTAAGAGCTCCTGTCACAGCAAGTTCCCTGTATGACTCAAAAATCATTGACAAGGTAACATTTGACCAACTTCAACAAGGCAAAACAACACCCAAACATATCAGTGAGAATCCCAGTGTTGATAAATACCTTCAGGGTACTGAAGGCATTGCTGGGATTTACCTGGTACCTACAAAGGAGAAAATGACCATTTATGAGGCAATGAAGAAAAAGCTCCTTAGACACAACACTGGCCTTTCACTTCTTGAGGCTCAAGCTGCAACTGGATTCATTGTAGATCCAGCGAGTAACCAATACCTTTCAGTAGATGAAGCTGTGAAAGCAGGCCTTGTTGGTCCAGAACTTCATGAGAAACTGCTTTCTGCAGAAAAAGCTGTCACTGGATATAAGGATCCATTCACAGGCAAGAAAATCTCCCTCTTTGAAGCAATGCAAAAAGACCTCATTCTGAAAGAACATGCCATGCCACTACTGGAAGCACAGATGGTCAGTGGAGGAATCATTGACCCTGTAAATAGTCACCGTGTGCCGATAGATGTTGCATATCAAAGAAACATTTTCAGCAAAGAAATTGCTCAGACTCTATCTGAACCATCAGATAATAACAAGGCCTTCTCTGATCCAGAAAGTGACGAGAATATAACGTATAAGCAGCTTAAAGACAAGTGTCAAAGAGATCCAGACACAGGCCTGTATGTCCTCCCCATCTCAAAGCCTCAGTCCCCAACTGTTGTGGAGAAGACATACCTATACACAGAAGAACAAACCCAGAGTGACCTGACCAACACTCAAATTGACATTCCAATTGAGGGCCTTGCTGATAAACCAATGAGTCTCTGGGATGTCATGAACTCAAATTTGCTTCCAGAGCAGGAGAGGCAAAAACTCTTGGATGAATACCGCTCTGGTAACATCACTAAAGAAAGAATGATCATCATCATTATTGAGATCATGGAGCAAAGAGAGATCGTCAGGAATGATAGTCCTCTGTCGTATATGACCATAAGAAGAAGGATAACAATTGAGGAACTCTACAATGCCCGAATCATTGACTTGGAGACGTACAACCTTCTCAAACAGGGCAAGAGGAATATCCGTGACATAATGGAATTGACCAGTGTGAAACAGTATCTCTATGGCACAGGCTGCGTTGCTGGTGTCACAACAGACTCTAGCTCCAAGATTAGCATATACCAAGCAATGAAAAGAGGTTTCCTTAAACCAGAACTAGCCCTCAGCCTCCTTGAAGCACAAGCTGCAACAGGATTTATTGTTGATCCAGTGAAGAATGAGACTCTTACTGTTGATGAGGCTGTTCGTAAGGGTGTTGTTGGACCTGAGATCCATGACAAACTTCTTTCTGCTGAGAGAGCTGTGACTGGATACAAAGATCCATACAGTGGTAAAATCATCTCTCTTTTCCAGGCAATGAAAAAAGATCTTGTTCCAGAGGACTATGCTCTGAAAATGTTGGAGGCACAAACAGCCACTGGTGGCATTATTGATCCAGAATTCCAGTTCCACCTGCCAACAGATATTGCCTTGCAAAGAGGTTATATCAATAAAGAAACCAACGAGAGACTGAATGATGAAATTAAAGGGTTCGTTGATCCTGTCAATGATGAGAAACTGTCATATGCACAACTGCTGAAGAGATGCAAGCTGGAGGGCGGATTGCGCTTACTCTCCCTGGGAGATAAGAGATTGACATTCAAGGGTCTGAGAAAACAGATTACAGTGGAGGAGCTTATTCGTTCCAACATTATTGACCAACAGACTGTCACTGAATTAAATGAAGGTATTCTTTCAGTGGAAGAGGTTAGCAATAGACTGTCAAGGTACCTTGAGGGTACAGGTTGCATCGCTGGTGTATTTTTGGAGTCCTCAAAAGAACGTCTATCAATATACCAGGCCATGAAGAAGAACATGATAAGGCCAGGTACTGCATTTGAACTCCTTGAGGCTCAGGCAGCCACAGGATATGTCATTGATCCAATCAAGAACCTAAAACTGACAGTCAGTGAAGCAGTAAAGATGGGAATTGTTGGTCCAGAATTTAAAGACAAGCTTCTCTCTGCTGAACGTGCAGTTACTGGATATAGAGATCCTTACTCAGGCAAAACAATCTCCCTGTTTCAGGCCATGAAAAAGGGCCTCATCCTTAAAGATCATGGTATCCGTCTCCTTGAAGCCCAAATTGCCACTGGTGGAATTATTGACCCTGAGGAGAGTCACCGTGTGCCAGTTGAGGTGGCCTACAAGCGTGGCTTCTTTGATGAAGAAATGAATGAGATCCTGTCAGATCCATCTGATGACACCAAAGGCTTCTTTGATCCTAACACTGAAGAAAACCTAACCTACCTCCAGCTAATGGAGAAGTGTATCACTGATCCTGACACTGGTCTGGTGCTCCTGCTACTGAAAGAAAAGAAGCGGGAAAGGAAGACTTCCTCTAAATCCTCTGTTCGTAAACGCAGAGTTGTCATCGTAGACCCAGAGACTGGCAAAGAAATGACTGTTTACGAGGCCTACAGGAAGGGACTCATAGACCACCAAACCTACTTGGAGCTTGCTGAACAGGAGTGTGAATGGGAGGAGATCACAATGACCTCCTCTGATGGCACTGTAAAATCTATTATCATTGACAGGCGATCAGGCAGACAGTATGATGTGGATGATGCTATTTCACATGGACGTATTGACCAGAATGCTCTTGATACATACAGAGCTGGAAACCTCTCTATCACAGAGTTTGCTGACATGCTTTCTGGAAGCTTAGGGGGCTTCCGTTCCCGAACATCGTCATTCGGTTCCACCACTGGTTCCACTTACTCCTCATCCATGAGCCCCATTCCCTCTGTTAAACCACCTGCAGTCATATGGAATGACCCAACAGAGGAAACTGGACCTATAGCAGGAATATTGGACATAGACACATTAGAGAAAGTGTCTATCACTGAAGCAATTCATAGAAACTTAGTAGACAACATCACAGGACAAAGACTGCTGGAGGCTCAAGCCTGCACAGGAGGAATAATTGACCCCACAAGTGGAGAAAGATTCTCAGTCACTGAAGCCACAGAGAAAGGCTTGGTAGATAAAGTCATGGTTGACCGCCTCAACCTGGCACAAAAGGCTTTCAATGGATTTGAAGACCCCAGAACTAAAGTAAAGATGTCTGCCTCACAGGCTCTAAAGAAGGGCTGGTTGTATTATGAGGCTGGCCAGCGTTTCCTTGAGATCCAGTATCTGACCGGTGGACTTATTGAGCCTGAAGTTGAGGGCAGAGTGTCCATAGATGAATCTATTAGGAAGGGAACAATAGATGCCCGCACTGCCCAAAAACTGCGGGATGTCAGTGCCTATTCAAAATATCTAACATGTCCTAAAACCAAACTGAAAATCTCTTTCAAAGATGCCATGGACAGATGCATGGTTGAAGAAGGATCTAGCCTAAGGCTTCTGGAGGCATCTTCACAGTCTAGCAAAGGCCTTTACAGCCCCTACAATGCCAGTGGTTCTGGATCTGCATATGGTTCTCGAACTGGCTCAAGAACCGGATCCCGAACAGGCTCCAGAAGGGGCAGCTTTGATGCTGGCTTTAGTGTGAACTTGTCAGCATCCTCCTTCACATCCTCATCTACCTACACCCGTAGATTCTGATTAGCTCGCTCTGTTCTTAATAACTAGTGCCTAAGAACCAACATTACTAATGCACTTTATAGCTGCATTTCTAACAGGAATAAGATAGTTACATTAAGAAAGGAAATATAATTTATTTATTCTTCATTGCATGTGTCCACAACAAGATTTGTCTAGTCTATTGATTCATTTTATGTATACATAGCATCAGTGTAAACATGTGCTTCAAATATGAGGACATAAGCAAGAATTGATAATGTAGAAAATAGTCATTTCCTCCAGCACAGATTATCAAGTTGGTTCACATTTTTTTCAAAGCAAAGCATTATATTTTTGCTGTTTTTAAGCAACAATAGATTTGTCAGTTTAACACCTGTTCAAAAGATGTACACTAGTGCTTTTTAAAACTAATATATACTGTATGTACTTCAAACAAGTATTTTCCTGTATTTCTTGTTTCTTTTGAAATTCAGAATTATTTGTCTACTTTCTAACTTTTTGACAGTAGTAATGACATACTGAATGTCCACATAGCTCTAATGTTTTTAACTAAAACATAGATGCCTTCAAATTTCTGAATGTTTGTAGAGTTTGAACAGAAGCTGTGTTAATGTTTTTATGTTTTATGTTGCCTGGGTAGCTGTAGTTTTACCCAGAGTAAACACTACAAAATGAAACACGATATAATGTAAAATTTAAAAACAAGTGCCAAAATTAAAATCATGCAGACTTTTCTAAAACTACTTTCACATCTGTCATCATTTATGATCATTCACATTCAGTGAACAGTTTTATTGTTTCATTGTTCACGCCAAATGTTGGATTGCTCATATTCACCATCAGTCAAGTGTTTCTGCCACATCCCAAGATGAAGTCAGACTTGATCCCGATTCCCCCCCTCCAGACCTGCCACCTGTTGTTTTCATTCCTGTAAGTTTACATCATTATTTTTAGATTATTTTCCCTTTTCCTTTGTTTGTTTTCCTTAGTTGATTTTGACCACATCTAAGTTTAGATTGAAGCCTTTGTTTCTGTCTTGCATGCTACTGTGGTGTCGTGTGGTGAAAGCATTATTGTTCAAAACTCATTACCTCTGAATTTTCTTCTGTCTTGTTTTATTTTCCTAGATGCCTCAGTTACTCAGATTCCAACATGTGAGCACAGATTATCTGTTGGCCGAAGCAAACGACCCCCCCACATTGGATGGACTTGCAGGTTCATTTCCTTGTCGTGCAGTAACACAGGTACAGTGCACAGCTGTTTGAGTGGATATTTTAATTTCATTGAGCAAAAAATGAATTAATTTTCAACTTTATTTAATATTTTTTCTTGACTTTTGTTGTGTTTCTCTCACTGCATGGTTAGTCTTATTTATGTTGTATTTCATTTTCATTCTTTTATTTATTTGTAGATCTACCTTTGAGTATGTGCTTTCATCCATTGTTCATCACATTGAAGAAGCTGAGACCGAGTCAACTTCATCTTGGGATACCTTTCTAGAAACACTCTTCACTCATATTTTGCCACGAGTTATTGATTTGAATGATTAGGGTAACAAATGTTCTAAGGTTGTCTTGATATTTACGCTCCCCAGATTTTACAAGACTACTCTTTCACCCAGACATTTAGTGATATGACAGCTCATATTTAGTTAGCTTGCTCACTTAGTATATTTTTCTTTTATCTGTGATTGGTAATCCAGGACAACCAAAGTGCCTTTAACTGAATTTGGATTGCATGAATTTTTGCATTAAATCAAATGCACTCCTCTGAAAATGAACAGCTGAGTTTCAGTTATTTTTGTTACTTTTCTGCATCCGACATTTTCGCATCTCTTTGCATCCTGAAGCTGTGTTCATCATGTTTTGTTTTTGTTTTTTTGTTTGTTTTTATACCATAAAATTGGTCTTGCATGTTTACTAATTTTTCAAAGGAAATAGGGGGAGGGTGGATATTTTTTATGTAAAATAAAGATAATTTCATTTTAGCTTCACAGATTGGTTTGTTTTGCTTTGGGGAAAACAATTGCTTTAAATGATATGTTGAGGATTCTGTTGTATGTGAAAATAACACCATGATGTAAATAAATATGTTCTGAACAGGTACTTTTGTCATTCATGCATCAATGTTCATGCATATGAAACTCTTCATCATGATGTTTCACTGCTGAACCATTAGGTTTCATTGGAGCAAGTATTTAATTGCTTTTTTTTTTTTACAGTATACTGTATAAATTGGGACAGTCATTAACAATTTTGAATGATCAACAATTCTAATTTTAAAAATAGACTACATATATAGTCCCCTTAAGTAAAAACTCACTGATAATACATAAAAATCACAAACATGTTAGAAAATCCACAATAACTGAAACAGCTTTGACAAAAAATAAATAGAAGTATCTCAGCTTTGAACGGAATCTGTAGTTTTGCCACACATGGGTAAAAACAGGGAGAATTTAAATATATGTTAATATTAAGAGTGGTACCTTAAGGTTTTAATTACAATTAATTAACTCATTAATTTTTCTGTATTTAATAGAAAGATTTCATTTAAGCGCGGAACACTTGTCAGTGCATTTTTTCTGGTCCAAAGTTTACACTGATGCACACGGTAGGCTTCTGCTAAAACTTAGTGCTTTGGTGCTACATTTATCAATTTTCCAGTTCCCTCATCTAGCGACTCCAGTTACAGAAAAAAAGCCATTAACAATAAGTCTAGCAACCTTTTCGTGTGATAGTAGAAACTTTTGGTTAGTAACGTGAAAGCATGTATAGTTTACGCAAGATGTTTGTCCTCACGCAACATCCAGCTTGAGGCAGTTGTCGACACGAGTGATGATCACCTCTGCCGCCTGTCGCGGTTAGACTGCAGTTATCACTGGTTGATCTCGGTTCACTGGCAGAGATATTATTATCTAATTATGAGTCTGGATGAAAACATGCTGTCTTTATTATTAGAAAAAGTATTTCAGTTTCAAACAAAGAGTCCTAAACTATATGTGCCGCCATTTTGGACCTACCTACTGTACACCATAGATTTCAGAGCGTGTTCTACGTGCATTTTGAAGACATTTTGACACACCTTTTTTTGGCCCAACCGGCCTTCCGTATTCACTCGAGCTGTTGAAGTACTGAAATTGATACTTTAACTTTAGGTCTGCTCTGTTTTAAAATTAAACGCAATTAAATACATTTTAACATATGCGACTAGAGCTTCAGTCTGCAATAATAATGTCTGTCTATTTTTTGTTGCTATTTAGTGCAAGTATTGTTATGTAATTAAAATGGGATTTTTCGAGCTTAATTATAAGCTAGTAAGTAGATATATTGTTTTAAATCGAGTCCCACCCCTAGTTAATACTAAAGAATGACCTGAAAAAATTGTTATATTCGGTATTATGGAGAACTAAGCTACAAAGTCAGTCTATAAAACAAAACTCAAAAGCTGCCATTTACAGATGTTACTGTGGATAAATCTGTATACTTCAAAATGTTAACTTTCAAAGAAGAGTCAACCTGTAGAAGCAGGTCAGGAGCATTAAAAGAGAAGAGTAGCATATAAACAATCCAAATACACTGCCAAAACTCACACATATGAGCCTTTGGGTCGGGGAAAAAACTAGGAAATTGTAAAAAAAAAAAAAAAAAAAAATCTTCCTGACTTGAATCCAACAGGAAAACCTTTGGGTCATTTCACAGGAAAAAAAAAGAAAAAGTGGGGCAGCAAAAGCAGTAGAAAACATTGCCTCTGGAAAGAAAAAAGACAGGACAACTCCACAAAACCCTTTCATATCCATAGGGATTGACTCTGTGTTATTTAATAGTAAGCAGTGCACTTTTTAAGAAAAATTGTATCGAATTACATGATGATAAAATATTGACATCACTTGGATGTGTTCACTTTGCGTTAGATAATGTAAACTATAATTCCAAATGTATAACAAAATCATAAGCAGCACCACTAACAGGTTTTACTCCATGAAAGTGTTAATAGTAGTTATAGGAGAAAGAAAAACTAAACTATGCAGCTTCTTTGACAGAACAAATCTAGACAAATAACCGGTTCGCTCGTGACAATGCAGCAATTTACCACAAGAGGGCAGTATCGGACCAAAGTAAAGTCCTTTGTAAGAAGGCAGGTGAAGTTTATTTGTAAAAAAATAATTCATGTGCAAGACGATTCAGAGTGCTTTATATAGAACCATAAAAGCATTATTACATATGATGAAAAGGAAGCATTAATGCATGATTAAAGACAGCAACAACTGACAAAAATCACAATAAAATCAAGAAATTAGATTGAAATAATTAAAAGCAATGTAACTGTTCATATCTCCAGCAGCAGGTTTGTAGATGAGCTGCAGATGAAGGTAGGCAAGCTTAGTGAAACAGTTAGCAACGTTTGCTTTGCTATTGTTACAGTTGTAAACCCATGAAGGCCCACATGGTCATACAGTGATATGGTATTTTCAGTTTAACAATAAAACTAACGGCAGCTTAACTAGTCAAGTTGTGATGTATGCAGTTCATACACTCTTCAGCTGTACATGAGCAACAATTTTAAAAACAATCAAACAATAAACCTTGGATAAATATTTCAAATCAGAGTATGGCCCTGCGATGGACTGGCGAGCTGTCCAGGGTGTACCCTGCCTGTCGCCCAAAGCTAGCTGGGATAGGCTCCAGCTTCCCCGCAACCCTGAATTGGAATAAGCGGTTCAGAAAATGAATGAATGAATGAAATCAGAGTATGCATGTGATTTAAACAAGGTTAATTTACATTAGATGCATACATATTTTGCTCTTTGTGCCAACATTAGCCACTGGGTTTGATGGAGGACCATGCTCCCAGAAGCAACGGGGCTCTCACTTCCCTGAATTCTTCACTGAGCTCCCTTGACTACTCAGATCTCACGCTTTCACTCCCAGGTGGTGGCAGGGAGGTAAGAGTACAGTATTAGTACTCACAGTTGCATGAACTGCTTAATACAGAGCACACTGTAAAAGTGGGTAGTGTAAAGGACTAAGGTCTGACTCTGTACAAGATATGCCTTCCCTGTGTTTCTTGCAGGATAAAGGAACTGCTTTGGTTGGATCACCAACAACCTCTTCACTGGATCAGATACAAGGGTATGGTTCTGTAAGACTGTTAGACTCTCTGCTTGATCTAACTACCAAATAACTAGAAACCATGAAAAGCCGATACGTTTAAGTATTTGTGTAACTCAAATGCTCTCCTTCAGAAATGCTTGGGAAAAATGCTATTGCTATTCATGCTATGCTATTCAACAGAATGAATCAGCATAAGTGGCCACCAACAGTCACATTTAACAAAACACAGCCTGTTGTGACAGTTAGTTAATTGTATCGGCTTTGTAGACCGTTGCATCTGCATTTTCCAAGAACACAAACAAAGCGCTGAGAGCAGAGCAGTAAGCACAGTGTTGAACAAATAACTGAAACATAGTCAAACAGAAAAAAACAAGGTTCCAGCCCAGCAGACAGAGAGAGCAGATGCCTCCTTAATGGGGTATTTCAGCTGAGGAGGCTTTGTTATATTCCTTTGAAAGAAATGTTAGATTCCATGATCTGTTCTGTTCTCCAACGTTCTTCATCATTCATTTATAACTGAATCATCAAAACACACACACACACACACACACACACACACACACACACACATATATATATATATATATATATATATATATAATTCATATAGTTGATGCAACACCGATATATCCTGAATGTGGGAACTTTATATAGAATCATACAATGATAAGTTCTTCATTCAAAACAAAACCATTTATTGACACAATTTATTGACCCAATAGCTAAGAGTAGTGGAAGTACCAACAATATCAATGTTTCAATAACTTTCCCCTGTATTATTGTCTTTAAAATGTCAGGTGTATGGTGATGAGGACTATTTGAACACAAGTTGTCATGGGAACAGAACATTTAGTGTTTTATTCTGGTTCAGACAATTGTTTTTGTTGTTTTCCCAGCATCTTGTTAGAGAACAGCATGTTGTCCAGTAAATACTTAAACACTCAAAAGTTTGCACTCATCCAGGTGACTTTTGTTTTGTCACTGAGTCTGAACAAACTAATGGTTTAGCGGCCCATCAGTCTACAGGAACTGCAACAATCGTCTGTAGAGTAAACATCATCTCACTCGTCACATAAATGAAGTTATGTGTAGTTATATCACAGGATCATCTGTTTCACTCCTGTTTTTTATAGAGGAAGTCATTCATTTTTCAATATTTAGTTAGTTTATGTATTTTATTCCATAAAAGAATCCTTTTAAAACTTTATCAAGGCTTGATTTCTGTATTTTGTTTTGCCCTCCTCTGTTTCAGGAGTGATGGGGAGGACATGAGCCAGTGGCAGTGTGAGTTCAGAGGTCAAATCAGAGCACTGAGACAGTGGCTCAGGAGCATGGAGATGAGGCTTCCTCTGGACCCAAAGGTCAGTTGGGCCTTCAGTTTGTCTGGCTGTTGTTGTTTCCCTGCTTTTCTCTTTCATATCATATCCTGTTCAAGTGTGAGGAATCCACCTCTGTGGTATTTTGCATCTAATCCTCAGATTCAGTGTCTGCTGTTTTGTTTGTTTTTCCACCTCACAAATATTAAGTTATCCAACATGTGACATACAGTACATTAAGATTTCTTTTTTTCAGCTTTTAAGTAAACATTCAGTGTTGCTTTATTGTCATTAATCCGACCCTTGAGATGCAAAGAAATGGAAACTGAACCAACGACTCGTGCGAGCCAGTACACAACCAGTTTTAAATGTCTTTCAGAAAGAAGAAAGGCATAGCAGAGTTTTTCTGAAATCATCAGGCGGGCACAGAGGTGGCCCTCTTACTCCTGCAGGGACACTTCTTTAGGCCACAGGGGGAACAGAGGGGCTGGGGGAATCAGGCTCCATTGTGCCTGGCCTGGACAACCAGGCTAGAGAAGTGCTTGGCACAGGAGGCCCTCTGCACACATGATCGAACACAGTGAAAAGACATCAGACCCAGATGGGAGGAAGAGGCAAGAAAAAAATGAGATTCTTTGTGCTGAGATCTGACTATGTAGGTATTAATTGAACACAGATTTTATCACGTCACTATGAATATTTATTAAAAAAAAAAAAGAAGAAAAGATTTATCACAGCTAGTGGTAGTCATGGTATTGTACCAGTTGGATAAGAAAACTCAGATTGTGGACAGGCAATACATGAAAAGGACTTGATAAGTGCTACAAACTGCATCAAACTGGTTTTGAAATGTTAGTTCATGAAAAACCTCTATAGCTTTACTGAGTTAGCTTAAAGAGGCCATTATGCTTAAGTCTTAGATGGAGAAAGTACAATTTTGTAAAAGCTCAGAAACAATTTGGTTAAATGTTTTAACATTCAGCTTTTTATTTGCAAAACTAACACTTTCTATTTCTTTTTGTGTAAATCGTGACACAGTCTCAATTTCAATGCATGGATGGTCTCAATCAGTTTGCAGATTTTGTAGTTCATTACCAGTATTGCTTATCTCAGCCACCTGTTTTTTTTCCCCAGTTTAATTGACCATTGAATCCATTGTGTTGTTTTCCTTAAGTCTTACACCAGTTACATTATTTAAGTCCAACACATTCTGGTTTCCTGCTATGGCTTTTAAAGATCGGAACAATCAGACAATAACATGTTATATCCAAGAATGTGACAGAATGAATGCAAGACCTGATAAGGAACATTCTCATGGCGGTTAATCTAGTGTGTGTGTGTGTCTTCCCAGCCATCTCTGCTCAGTACATTAGCATAATAGGGTTCTGTAGCACTGTAAGGGCTGAGGTGATGCCGATGACTCCAAGGGTGACTTCACCTTTTTTAACAATTCAAGTAAAGATCAGGAGCATCTGATGGTTTTATCACAGCGAGAAATTGTGTTTTGGATCTGATTAAGTCACACAGTTCACTAAAGTGAGTGTGTTTAATTGTTCTGATTGTTTGGATCAATAAATGGATGGAAAAGGTCAAGAAACTGTAAGAAGCAGCACATTATTCGTGTTTGAACTTGCACTGTTGTTTAAAAAAAACCTTGAAACCATCACAGGAAGGATTTTTGTTTCATTTGCAGATCTTCTCTTTCATATGTTGCGTCTCTTTTGTATGTTGCGTTTTAAGGAGTCACCGTTTCCATAGGAACTGACATGTAAGGTGCTCAGGCATGTCTTATCACATAGTAAAAGCTTGAATGCTTTGGAGTGCTTTGGTCTGACCCCCAGTGAGTGTGTGTGAATTAAGGGGGTTTCTTTTTTATCTCTACCATGCCTTAATCATACTGCATCCGACCACAGACCTTTGTCATGGTAATGCTATTAGTCTGCTGCACTGCCGGCTGCAGCCTGAGCTGGAGGGACTCGTTAGTTAGCAGCATGAATGAGAACATCCCTCGGCAGCCCCTGACCCAAAGTCCCTGTTACAATACACAGGAGAGTCACACACCTGCTCCTTTACACAAAGCAAGCCCTGGCACATCTTAAACAACACGTTTGAGGCTGAAATTAGAGGCTGTCAAGCATGAATAGGGAGATGCCATGTCGTTTGTTAATCTGTTGAATATAAACAAGAAGAACCTTAACAAATGTGGTGTTTGAAGAATAGTTTAAATATTATTTAGTATTTGTATTTGGACTAACATAAGCATAGATTTGCAGAGTTTTCATAATTACCCAGTTCAGCCATGGAGTAGCTATTGTCAGCAACGGTTCAGAAAAAATAAACTGGTTAACAAAATAGTTCAATAAATACACCTTGGTATTGCTCTAAAACTATGAAGTTCTAAATACAACGTAATATTCAAGTTGGTGTGTGTTCTGTTAGAATTAAATGGACAGCTCAATACTTAAGGCTATAGTCTGTAATCTTGCTCAGAGACATTTTTTATTTTACTCTTGGTGAAGTGGTTCCTCATCCTGATAGTAGTCTGTACATTTTGTAATCATGAACAATAAGAAATATAGTTAGACTCCTCAGTTTACTGTAAAAACTCTGACCAATCCAAACGTTTGGAAATGGAGTTGTTCCTTTCTTAAAGTTTGTAAGCTTCTTCCGGCTCCCCTCCTCCCCCCTCGAACAGCGCATACCTGCATATAAATAGCGCGTTAGGATGAAAATACAAAGTAGTGAAGAAGAAACTCTGAAAGCAAACATGGCTGAGAAAATGCAGGAAGGATTTCCCAATCCGGCTCAGTTTATTTGCCTCCTCCTGCTAAACAGCTGAAAAAGAGAAAATCATTGGTGGAAAAAGCTGCAAGTTGGAAAGCCTTGGATCACGCAAGGAGCAAAACCAAAGGGGGAGGAGCCAAGACAGAGGGAGGAGCCAAGACAGGGTGCCACTTTCAGATATTGCTGGCTACCCAACATTACCTACCTTAGCTTTAACTTTAGACTCAATGGAGTTTTGGGAGTTTCTAGTCTTTTACATTGTCTACATATCATCAAACAAAAATAATCATTGATGCCATCTGATACTTTCATTTTAAAGAGTGGTGAGAGATCACAGTCTATTGTCTAAAAATGAATATTAACATTACTGGTGTAAACATCGTGCAGCATCATGGCTCATCTGCATGATGCACCTGACGTCTTCTCACAGAGCTAAAGGGCCATATATCAGATGTTTAAACTCCTTGAGTCTGAATGATGTCTTGAGTTTTGTACTCATGTCAGACGAGTAGTGTGTGTCAACTCCTAACATTCATTCATATTCTGTCCTGCTTAGTCCAATTAAAGGTTGTGGGGAAACTGGAGCCCACCCCAGAAATCACACGTAGGAGTTATTTAAACAAGCAGCAGAGTCGTACCAGAGAATGATGTTACTGACTAGTTAAAAGGCTCTTCACTTTTACAGTCGGGCTGAGGTCAGAAGTTCTTCTCCGAGTCTCCTTGCTCCCCCGCTGATGAGATTCTTCTTGAGAAAGACTCTGTGTTTTAAAGGTGTCTGGTTTCCTTGAGCCTGCAGCAGATGCTGCATCCTAAATAAGCCCCGTACACACAAGTTCCAAGCAGGCGCTGGAAGAGGGGTGAGAGATCACCGTCTATCGTCCTCTCCTCTTTGTCTCTGACAGCCAGCAAACAGCATCCCTGCTCTTTGACACTGCTTTTCTAACCTTTAGGAAGAAAGAAGCTTGTTTTTATTGCCATGAATCAACAAGACAATTGACTGATGAATAATGCTCACATCTGAAGTAAACTTGCATGGAACAAGTTGGGGTTAAATCTAAATGACAGCTTTTTCCTTACTCAGTGTGAAAAATTGATTTTTTTTTTATCTTTTAGCGTTTTAGTTAATCTCTCCTTTAGGATTTTTTTTCCTCACCCACTTTAATCAGGGTTACGGACAATGTGGGGCCTCCTCTTTTATCAGCCATGCCTTCCTGTTCTTGGGAGAAAATGTGGACTTATGGCTGTAAATCCTCTCTTCCTGGAAGCAGTTGAATCAAATGCAGAGCTGATGATGTGGTTGAACTCTTATGTGCCTAGGTTGCTAAATCCTCCCGCTCATCCAAGACAGTGATTTCCAGTATCCTAGCAGCACAACGGGGCCCAAGCAACCCAGCAGGGAAGCCCGTCGGCTTTTCATCCACTGTTTTGGAAGCAACCCTGTCCGTTGATAAATGACAGTGTGCATGCTGAATGGTGCTTCTGGTTTGACCCTAAAAAGGGACCCCCCCCCCCTCTTTTTTCATTTTCTCCAGAAGATGGCTAATTACCATGTTCTGTAGAGGAGCCACTGAGGTCTTATTTAATTTAAAGGAAGCAGAGAGCTTGAGATAGTGGAGATGGGGAAAATAAGTAAGTAAAATTAATCCCCCCCCCGTCCACCTTTTGGCTCATGGGATCTGTGATCAAATTCAGTCTCCCACTGGACACTAATTTGGAATCCCATTAATTTAGGAGCTCACTTTCCATTTTCAAATCTGTGTCAATTTAATTATAGACCGGATCCTCTCATGTACTCTGGAAGTCTAATAGTCTGAAGAGTTCTGCTGAAGGGCAAAATATTTCACCAGCTACCAATCTTGCCACAACATCACTGCATAGCTCAGCATGCCAGGTGCTCTTCAATCACATCAGCTAACTCTTTGAGAAGGTGATTTGTGCACATATGGTGAAATGGAGAGAAGAGAGTTTTGGCAGTGCATGAAGCACAGAGGGAGCTACAGCATGCCTAAAGCAGGGATCAGGTGCTGTGGTTTTACAACAATGTTTTCCTGGCAAAGTGGCGTCCTATCATTGCCAGCTTCTTTCAGATAAACAATAGGTCCATGTGAAATGTTGCGCTTCCTTTCTCATTAAACAGTTGTAGACACCAGCCTTTCAAATGACCCAGAAAAACAACAGTTATGGATTTTTTCGATTTGGCTAAGCTTATTCATCATTCCCCATCTGAACCAGCATGAAGCTGGTAGAAAATACCTGAACTGATGTTCAAGAATGCAATCTCCCCTCACCTCCCCTGCTAACAGAAATGTGGGCAGAGAAATGTAAACTATTAAAGCATTTGTGTTTTATTTATTTATATTTATTTTTATTATGACAAGGACATTGCATTTGTACGTTCATTAATTATCTTAACCACTCCGATTCAGGGTTTCAGGGAAGCTGGAGCCTATCCCAGCAGTCTTTGGGTGAGATGCAGGGTACACCCTGGACAGGACGCCAGTCCATCGCAGGGCCACACAAAGAGATAAGCAACCAGTCACACTCACTCACTATTTATAGTAACCAGTTAACCTAACATGCATGTGTTTGGAGCAGGAGGAAGCCGGATCCGATGCATGCACTGGGAAAACATGCAAAACTCCACACAGAAAGGCTCCTGTTTAAATCCAGCTTTCCCACAAACCTTAATTGGACTAAGCGGTTAGGAAAATGGAAGGACAGTACAAAACTTATATCACACTCACATATTCCCACAATATAACACCTTTAATCCATTACAAAACCTAAGTAAAAGTTATCTATACACACAATGTATAATCTATACTTCATTCACACACACACACACACACACACACACACACATACACACACTACTTATAAAAGGTATAATGTTGGTTCATTTTCAGCCCAGATATAAGCCTAGAGGTGAAGCTTTGCTCATAGCTGTGGATGTAAGTTTGGTTGTGACAGAAGCCAAACTTACACCATGAAACACTGCATTTTTAGTAAGACTGTGAGTAAGTGAGGTTACAGCAAATCTTAAGTTATCTAACATTTTTAAAAAAAAAAGCACACATATAGAATTCCAGCTGGCTTTATTCTGTTATTTAGCATAAAATTGAACTAAGAGCTAAACTAAGATGCTAGTATTTTCAGGATAAGGTATATTTTAGTTAAATTACCACTGTGTTTAAATACAAAGTGTTTCAACCTCACAGTTAAGTGTCAAAATGATTTTCTTTGGTGGAACAATGTGTTTTATTGTTGGAGGCAAACTGCTGAAGTTTTTGATGCATATAGTGGACTTAACCCTTTGTTAATGAAGTTACACTATGCTCATGTGACTCAGGCTGAGTAAATCAGGACTTTGCACACATCTCACGCTGAATAAATCAAGTTTGCATTGACAAGCTCAAAAATATTCCATTCATGTGTAACATGGAAGGTGCTTTACATTAGAGCGAGTGGTATTGATTATATATTTCATGTGTTGATGCCTGTACAATAGAGAAGTGCACATGCAAGATGTTTATTCCAGTAGTGGTGGTTGGGAAAAAAAAAGCAAAATGATTTATTCTTCCTATAAATTGATTTGGAAACTCAAACTTGACTTCATGGAGATTAAAAACATTGCATGTGTGCTGTGTTCATGGGTTAGAGAAAAGACCAGACTGTGTGAGGGTGTCCACTTCACATGCATGTAGGAATGCATTTGGTGGATCATTCGATAGGTTGATTACTTGGTTGACTGGAGAAAAACAGGAGGAGGGAATAAAGAGGGCACACTGGGGCCATAGTAGACAGTCACCTGTGTCAATGCTTCCTTTGGTTTACTGCAGACAATGAAGTTTCCAAAGAGATGCCTGATGTTATTCCAATCACAGCTGTAAAGTTTAATTGCATGTTGGCATAGTGGGTAGCACTGTGGCCTCACAGCAAGAAGGTTGTTGGTTTGATCCTCATCTGTGGAGTTTGCATGTTCTCCCCATGTATGCATGTGTTCTCTCTGGGTACTCTGACTTCCTCCCACCTTCCAAAGACATGCATGTTAGGTTATTTGGTTATTCTAAATTACCCCTAGTGGTTGTTTGTCTCTGTGTGGCCCTGCGGTGGACTGGTGAGCTGTCCAGGGTGTACCAAAACCCGCTGGGATAGGCTCCAGCTTCCCCGCAACCCCTCATCAGATTAAGCTGTTAGGAATTAAATCAAACTTTTTATTTTTAAAAAAGAAAGAAAAAAGTGGTTGTTTTACAGTGCTGGCATCATATTCTTCATATGAGACATTTCCAAAGCAAATATTGTGACTTTTTAAAAACTTCTCTATAGGGGTTCTTCCTTTGCTTTCCCATGCCAGAAGCCTAAAATAAACCCTGAATTATCATCTTATTACTCTCTAACTTGCTTTTGCTTTCAGCTCCTTTGTTTAAAGGCTTTAGTGGCAGTGACTGGAAGTGAGTTGAAAAGTAATCTGAGATGTTTTACAGTAATTAGTTGTCTTTGTTGCTGCTATGGAGTCTGGTGCACTAACTCTGAATGGGGAATTGGGGATTGCAAGGGGGTAGGGGGTGAACGTGGGAGTGGGTGGATAGCAGGGTGGGTGTGGGTCTCTTCTTTTGTAGGCTGCATTTCTCGTCCTCACCATCCAGAGAGGGAATGGGCTGAGGCAGCTGTCACTTAACATGTGAATGTTTCGGGGGCAGCCCGGGGCTCTTTAGAAAACTCTCCTCTTTTTTTTTTTTTGCTCCCTACCCCATTTTTCAAGCAGAAGCAGCATGGAGTTTCTGAGTCCCAGTCAGACACAGAGGAGGGGCTTTGTTGGATGAGAAAGGGGAGAGAGTGAGGGGAAACAAGCTTGTGGAAGGTAAAGAGGGCACTTTGCCGCCTAGCTGCCTGGTACGGGAACAACCTGAGTCGCAGCAGCAGCAGCAGCAGTGCTGGTGAGGATGCCACCGCCGTGGTGTTACATGCAGCCGGTACAATCTGACCTCCTTGTGAAAACTGCACTTGGCTGAGAACTGTGGGAGTTCAGCTGAGCCGTTGGAATACATTGTCTTCATCTGGGCGCACTATCCCATCAGCGGCGGTAAAAAGGAAGGAATTCCTCTATCACAGCTCCCACAACAAAGAAGAAAGGGAGAGGAGCAGAGCTGGTGGGAGGAGAAGTGAAGTGAAGGGAGGGGAGGGGAGGGGTGCACTGTGAGGGGAGAGGAGGACATTGTTTGCTTGTGACTGTGGGCAACGGAAAAGCATGAGTTATCAGGGCATGTGTGAGTGTGTTTAGAAAGTGTGTTTGTATATAAGCATGTGTGAATGAGTGGACTTGATTGAGTGTGTGTTGACTGGAGTATGCATGTGTGTGAGGAGTCTTCAGTTTGGGATGTTGGAGCTAGGAGGCTGTTCAAAGGATGCTCAAACAAAGCTGGATTTTTCCCCTTTCTCTTCCTTTTGAATGGTGATTAAGGGCTAACTGGATTCCTTTACTCATGCTGCCGGGTCCAGCTCTGCGTCAGGGTAAGTGTGATTCCAGCAAGCCTCTAACCGCCAAAACTGCCATTAATTCAGGATTGGCCTACAGAGAGTTTGGTTTTGGACTTTGCTGGACAGTGATTAGACCAGAGAACTATTTGATTGTAAATGTGTTCTGAATTAGACCTTTTTTTCAAATGGTTTTGTTTGTTTAAAAAAAACAACAAAACAGTTCAGCAGAGGATGAAATATTCCAGTAGAAACATCAACAGTGTGAAAGGATGTGTGAGTATATTTCAATTAGCTCAACAGTTTGTTCTTTGTGAACAGTTTCTCAGTTCCTTCAGCCTGCTAGCATGATACTTTAATCTCTTCATTTACTTTTCCAAACCCCTGATGATGCTTATGTCATTTGGTAGCTCTGTGGTGCACATTTACAGCACTGTTTGAAAGAAACATCTGACATTGTACTCTATCCACCCTATAAATGTTATGAGTCTCAAAGGTAAATGCACAGCTGCCATCTTTGATTAGGGACCACTACAATGATTACTAACTCAGGACCCCCATTAAGGCAGACCAACAGAAAGCAGTGAGGTACATTAAGGGGCTGTCCTGTTGTGATTGATTAGTATTCTGCTGCTATTTGAAAATCCACCCATATACAGCTTCTTAAATCATCTGCATTGACACATAAAATGCCAGTGATTATTATTACTACATTTTATGTGAAATGTTGCACACAAACATACAGTGTGTGTCCTACACTGAAAATAAGATAACAACTGACCATGCAATGTAACAATGGCGTGTGCTCTTACTCCAGAAATTACATTAAGGTCTTTAATTTCATATTCATCTTGCCATACTATGGTTTGGCCCCTATACCATGGTCCTAATTCACTTACTCCCAGAATGGACCACATACATGTATCATAAATCACAGCTGAGAGCAGACAGAGAGGGTTGGTCTGAATTGCAGGCAGTTTCACAATAGGTTAAGTGATGGAATGGTGAGGTCATTGGCAATATGAATTAAGTGGTGTAGGGGATCTCTGGTTTCCTGTTTTTCTGTTTTGTTTTTTTTTTATTATTATTATTACGTTAGAAAGCAAGAGGCCTGTATCAAATACAGACTTGAGAATTACTGAGTCAGTCTGGTTTGCTTTTATTTAAGAAATATTCAGGTTGCTTTTTACTGTATATTCCGTCATGTGATCTAAAAAGTAAGTCCCTCTCGTGTTACTTGTTTTATATCACCATGTGTGTGTGGACCTTCTTATTCCACAACATGAAGAAGAAACTAGGAGCATATTTAGGTAGAACACCATCCCACTGTTAGTGTATCATGTGATGAAACTACTAAGCACTTCTGCATCCATTTAGCTGAGATCACCGTTGAGGAAACTGTCATTTAGTAGACGACCACACATGTTGTGCAGCAACCAGACACGGCACACCCTCTCTCTCTCTCTCTCTGAATTGTTAACCCATGTGGACACGGCCACAGACACTCTGCTCTCCTCAGGAGGCTGTTGGGCAGTGATCTGAGCTAACTGGGTAATCATTGATCTTGAGGCAAGGGCTTTGTCTGGGCACCACTTTCTGATCTGACTGTGTACTCCCCCTGTGGACCCCTGCACTGAATCATCTGCTCACCAGAGACATGCATGATGTATGTAATTACTAGCCTAATGCACATGGAGCCATTTTGTCCAAGCAGGCCATATTTGGACTCTCACTAGTTTAAATCCTATATTATGTCATGCATTTTTTTTTCTTTTATACTTATACACCAAAACGAGATTGCCTCAGCGTTGAGGAAGATTCTGACAGCAGCACAGTGGGAAGCGCTCGCTGGCTGCATACTGTCTTTGTGTAACCTCGGGCAAAGATGAAAGAGCTGCATATTCAGCATAATTTCGTCTGCCAGTGCTATGCCGTATCCATGCACATTGTACATCTGCCCCATCTGCATCTTCAGAGTCAGAAGAAAAAACATCCTCAGTATCTTAAGGGCCTAACATCCCCGTTTCCTACTTGCTGACCCATTTTACCCCCACCACTATGAAATCATTAGTCACCAAGCATGACCTGAACTGACCTGTATAATTCTGAATGGACCAGTCTAGCCCTGACTCAGAGGGAGGACCAGGCCTCAACAGGAACCCTCCCTGTGATCTCCTGATGGGCTCACCTTAGTTCCTCCATGCCATAATTACATTCACCCTTAACCCCTCTGTCAAAACAATAAAGGCAATGAGCTGAGGGGGGAACGAACAGGCTGAGTCTGTCAGTGCCAGAGAGTACTAGTGGTAACATTTTGGCAAAATAAGATGCTAAATGTTCAGTTTCAAGTTTTTTAATATTAGATGTTTCTTCTATAAGGACCTTTAAGAAAAAGCTATTAGCTTTCTGTCAACAAGCATATGACAGTGTACTGTACGGTGTAGTGTTTACTGTCGGTTTTCCTGACAACCTTCCTACAATCCACTCTGTCTTCTTGCCCCTCCCCCTTGTTGACACCCCAGAGAAATGAGGCGATGTCTGGATTTTTATGGCTGTCATATTTGATCAGATCTTAAATGGGTTTCCCAGGACTGGTCCAGGCGGAGTTACAGAAAGAACTGGATGGTTGCCACAGGGGTTTCTGTGCCAGGCTCAACAGTGGGATCCTCGGCAAGCTTGTCACACTGATTTTCCTGGATATTTCAGCTGATAATGTACGATGGAGGGGAGAATGTGTGTTTGTGGTTGCAAGACAGACAAAAGGATGAGGAATATGCTAGCCAAGTATGTCAGTTGTAGCACTTTGTGGTCTGTCGGGACAGAGATCAAACATAGGAAGCCAGAGAGAGTGTGCTTTGTCTCATAGCTCTTCTCTGACAAAATAATATGCGGTAAACTTTAGTTGATCGAATAAGTTTGCAATTTTTAGGAGCTTGAATCATAGGCAACATGACTTCTGTTGGCTCTTTTATTAAAGAGACAAAAAGAGGTGCAGTTGCTTAAGATTCAAGCTCTTAAGATGGCCATGACTTGGGTGACTGAGAATCTACACCAACATATAACTGTGTTCACAGCATGATGACTCTGAGACCTCCTTGTCTTATTTTAGGTAGCTGAGAGATCTTCCGCATGCATGGCCAAGGAGCCTTACCTCACCCATTACCTCACTAGCCTCTGGGCTGAAGGATTATGGGTAACCTCATCAGCCGGCCCAGCTGCCTGGGCCAGAAATCCAAGCATGTGAGGACAGATGATGCCTTCTTGAAGGAGTGCTACCATCGCCGAAAAGAGTGGCAACCCCCCGAGCAGCATGGTGAGGCCAGAACAGAAGAGGATTTTAAAGATAAAGCCAAGGAAGATCCAAACAAGGAAAGAGAGGTGGAGAGGCACAATGAGGTACAAGAAATTGAACACAAGAGGGAGGAAGGTGCTCAGACTCCAATTTCAGATAAACCGCTTCACAGCTCTCCAGCCTCTACAATCAGGAGTACGAGCACACTGGAAAACGCTTGGCACAGCAGCCCTTCTCCAATAAAAACGTCCCGAAATGGGACACTAACCAGGAGGACAGTACCTCCGGAGTTTGCCAGGTCTCCCCTTGCTCACTCGGACATGGGTGCTGCAGACAGGAGGGCCAGTTTCCAGAGGAGAGACTCTCGAGAAGGAAGCCCGTGGTCCTGGAAGACTTTAGCTTCACGTGAGGTCACAGAGGTGACTGAGGTGACAGAGACAACTGTGACAGAAATCGTGGAAGTCACAGAGTATCCACTGGGTGATAAAAGAGGGAACCCAATAGTCACCAGAACTGTTAGAGTCCTGAATGGTGTGGCTGAAGAACTCGCTGAGGTTAAAACACAGACTTTCAGACTTGACAAATCTCATCTGTCTTCCATTCCAGTCTATCCTTTTTTGTCTGCACTTATCATTTTCACCTCCATCTTTACTTTATTCCATCTTAATGCAACAATATGTCTCCATTATATGGTGGTGGGTCATGATATAATTTAAATTCTATAAAATTGACATATTGCATGACCTGTATTTACTTTGCAGCTCCAAAGTGACGGACACTCAGGTTCAGACCAAGATTCCAGTATGGGTAGGTGGAAGGTATGTTTTCTCGGGTACTCTTACATTACCTGCGTTGTAACCGTCAAGCCGATCACATTTCTTAGAAAATCATCTCCTGATTGTCCTTTCTTTCACACCTAAACCAGTATTTTATGGTTTCTTCAGGGTACAAAGTCTCCCTTGGCACTGAGAGATGCCGCCACAGATTCAGACACATTGCTTCAAAACCTGGACACCCTGGTCACATGGGTCAGTGAGATAGAGGAACTAACAGCTAATCAGAAACCCCCATCATCAGAGGTCAAAGTGGTGAAAGCACAGCTTCAAGAGCAAAAGGTTTGTTATCTGCAACTTACATTATCTCAGTATCTTTTGTAAAAATTTAAAAAAAAAAGGGATTCCAGTGCAGGAAGAATGCATCTGAAAGATGGAAAGGTGTTGCGAGGTGGTGGAAAACACTCAGGTGCTTCCTTTATGAGATCACTTCTGCTTTATTTAGTGGTGAAGGAGTGGCAGTTAAAGCCACAATGAGCTTCAGTAAGTCTTTGTTAAAGGGCATGAGAAAAACAGCTCACCTTTCTGCTTCAACCTCACCAACAGTGAACTCTTGTGATAAGGTGAAACCTGCCTGGTTCCTGACAATGTACGCTTGAAATATGACACTGGGCTTCCTGCACCTCACACAAAGGCAGGCAAGAGACAGGAATAGGGATTTGATGAATGTTAACTCTTGCTGCAAGGAAGGTCTCCTCTTGAAAGTTAAACTGCATATAATATATCTGAATATACAGTACTTTCTGCAGTGTACCTGAGATGTTCTGTTTTTTAGCTCTTGCAGCGCCTCCTAACAGACCGAAGGCGCAGCATGGACTCTATGATGCTGAAGGGTCCTCTATTAGTGGAGGCCCACCCAGGAGAGGAGGGGGAGCAGGCAAAGGTCAAGCTCTCCACTCTCAAACAGAAGTGGGAGGCCTTACAGCTGCAGGCGGAGAAGAGGTCAGCCACTTTTACTAACAATGCCACACTTATGGCAAAGCTTAAGGTATTTCTGTGCAAAATTCATTCAACAAATACCATTTCTGTTAGGAGAGCAAGTTTGGAGCTTATTCTGCCCAGAGCCCAGCTGTTCCAGGAAGGAGTGGACAGCTTGCAACAGTGGCTCATCTCTGTGGAACAGACACTAGCTGAACTGCGAAATGCAGAGAGGGTGATGCTGCATCTGTCAGAAGCCACAGACAGGGCCAAGGTTAGAAACTGAAAATATATTACGATTAAATTATGGCTGTAAATTCATGTTGTTGTTTCAATTGAGAGGCCTAAACCCCCTCCTCAATTCTCCCTTTTAGGCAGTTGTGAATGAAATTCAAGTCAAAACTGCTGAACTGGGGAAAATCCAAAGCTCAGGTCACGATTTAATGGAAGCAGTTTCAGGTAATATGCATCAGACAGCTATGAAATACTTAGTTAACTTAGAAGTTAATTGTCAGCTAGTTTGCAATCCTGCATGTGGCATTACTTCTGAGTGATTATACAGATACTTGAAGCCCAACTATCACGGTCTTACTCTATGAATTGTGATTCATCCTTCATTTTAGAGGAGGAGGCCCAGCAGGTCCAAGAGAAGATGGATGGTCTGCGTATCCGTTGCTCTGTGCTGAGTCTGAGCAGCCTGGATGTGTTGCAGAGGCTGGAGCAAGCCCTTGAAGCCTCTAGCCGATGCACCTCTAGCCAAGAGGACCTCCATCTGTGGCTTGGCCGCATCGAGAGGGAGCTCTTAGGGGCAGCAGGAGCGCAGACACATGCCGGTGATGCAGTTCTGTGTGCAGCAGAGAGACAAAGGGTAATGTAACCGTGAAAAAAACAAAGTCAACTAGTTGTTCACAAAAACTCTCCACCTGACTGCCAAATAATTCTGGAGTATCAAAGCCAATAGATGAATAATAATTTGGTTATAATGAAGCCAGATGTTATGTGGTACAGTAGAGTTAATATAAAAAAGGACATTTACTCATCCTCGCATTTATCTATGTGCTCCATCCCCCATACTCTGTATGCAACCTGTTACAGCTATCTATGCAAGCTGACAGTCAAGATGGGAGGAATATTGTGGAGAGGTTGTCAGTTTAAGACAACCTGTTTGATCATAACCCCAACGTCAACAATTTTAAAATCACCAGTTCAAGTCAATCTAACATGGTTCTTAGCTGGGAGTCTAAGCACCATGGAGAAAACCATGCAAGCACCTTAACAGACATCAGGGATGGACTAGCCATCAGGAACACCTGGATTTACCCAGACTGCTGTGTTTATTTGGGCCGACAAGTTTCTTTATTGGTCGGATGAGTCCATTAAACTCAAAGTTTTAAACTGTGCCCTCTTTCACTCTGGTCCCTTTGACTGAGTAATTCATTCATCCAGAGTCAACACAAAGCTTTCTTTCCTGACAACCGGCCCATGAAACATGTTGATCTGTGGCACATCGGGTCTTTTCTGAATTGACACCAAGTTGAACCAATCAGATGCTGGAAGTCATTTTTAGTTCTGTGCCGGTGGATGCAGTGACACATAAGAACCAAAGAGAGAACTCTCACAAGACAAAGGATTAGCTCCTCCTATTCCCGACTCAGGCCATTAATGAGCTAATGTACTCCCAGTTTAAAACCAGATGGAAAAACACTGAACAACAATGGGAAAAGGAATACCAACCAGAAATTTCCAAACAACAGTAGAAAACAACAAAGTCCCCACATTGGAGGAAATTTACATGGTAAAATGCCATCTGCCTGCACTCCATATCAAACTAAACCATATTCAGTCAGACAGGCTGCTGGAGATGCCGTGGTAACGTAAAGAGGTAAATAACTCACATATATGTTGGAGTTGCCCTGCTGTGTTTTACAAAATTACAGGAAGGTTAAATCTGCTCTACAGCTAATATAGAGGAACTCAAAAGATAAATCACTGACCCAGTATAGATGAGTGAACTGGTATTGTGTATGATGTCTTTGTGATGGGAAAAAATATAAGACAATATATTATATAATATTCTATATTGAATAATATAATATAAGAATGCTGAAAGATATATTTATTGATAATTGTCAAATATGGATGACATGTCTCCACTGTTAGATCAAACTTTTGATAAAGTTTGGTTATTGTTCTTTCCATGGAGGCTTCTACAAATGTCTTTATACACATTGTCAAAAGTATTCATGTTAAAAGTGTTTTATTTTGTATTTGCATATCATTATAGTCTGACAAGGAAAGAAAAAAGGGAGGAGATACGGAGAAAAAAAAAAAGATGATGCTAAATTTCTAAAGACGACTGATGTTTGCCACAGCAGAAGCTTTCCTATGCATGATGATGATGATGGTAAAAGCTATGGTTAACTGTGCAGCTTTTAACCACACACGTCCCGAGGTTGAGCGACCAGTTAAAACCAAACGAGTCTGAGCAATACAAGACAGTTAGCTGTGAACATGATGTTTACAAAGTTATGATAATGTGACGATAAAACATCTGTTCTATTGTCATTTTAGTTTGTCTCGTTGCATTTACAAAACCAGTTTAATAGGTTCAGTTAGTGTTACCAGCAGGAGAACAGCTGGTTAACTGGTTGTTATTTGTTGTCTTCCTGAATAGAACCATTTTAATGGAAGTTCGAACATGATCATTCATCAATCTGTTATTGGTTGTTGCTTATAGACAGATAATTTTGGGACAAAAAATGTGTATGTAGGCATTTATGGACAACATACAGACGTAAAATAATCTTCTTCATCTTCATGCCGCTTATCCGGGGTCAGGTCGCGGGGGCAGCAGCCTAAGCAGGGAAGCGCAGACTTCCCTCCCCCCAGCCACATTTGCCAACTCTGCAGGGGGGGGAAACCCGAGGCGTTCCCAGGCCAGCCGACAGATATAATCCCTCCAGTGTGTCCTGGGTCTTCCCCGGGGTCTCCTCCCAGAGGGACGTGCCTGGAACACCTCACCAGGGAGGTCCAGGAGGCATCCTGACCAGATGCCCGAGCCACCTCAACTGGCTCCTCTCGATGTGGAGAAGCAGCGGCTCTACTCTGAGCCCCTCTCGGATGACCGAGCTCCTCACCCTATCTCTAAGGGAGAGCCCGGCCACCCTGCGGAGGAAACGTTCTTTCGGTCACAACCCACAGCTCATGACCATAGGTGAGGGTAGGAACATAGATCGACTGGTAAATCGAGAGCTTCGCCTTCTGGCTCAGCTCCTTCTTCACCAGACCGGCGCAGAATCCGGATTACTACAGACGCCGCAGCGATCCGTCTGTCGATCTCGCGCTCCATCCTTCCCTCACTCGTAAACAAGACCCCGAGATATTTAAACTCCTCCACTTGAGGCAGAACATCACTCCCGACCCGGAGAGGGCAATCCACCCTATTCCGGCTTAGGACCATGGTCTCAGATTTGGAGGTGCTGATTCCCATCCCAGCCGCTTCACAGTCGGCCGCGAATCGATCAAGCGAGAGCTGGAGATCACGACCAGATGAAGCCAACAGGACCACGTCATCTGCAAAAAGCAGGAACCCAATCCTGAGGCCACCAAGCTGGATCCCCTCAACACCTCGGCTGCGCCTAGAAATTCTGTCCATATAAGTTATGAACAGAATCGGTGATAAAGGGCAGCCTTGGCGGAGTCCAACCCTCACCGGAAACTAATCCGACTTACTACCGGCAATGCGGACCAAGCTATGAACCCTGTCGTACAGGGACCGGACAGCTAGCACAAGGGGCTCCGGTACCCCATACTCCCGGAGTACCCTCCACAGGAGCCCCTGGGGGACACGGTCGAATGCCTTCTCCAGGTCCACAAAGCACATGTAGACTGGTTGGGCAAACTCCCATGCCCCCTCCAGGACTCCAAAGAGGGTATAGAGCTGGTCCACTGTTCCACGACCAGGACGAAAACCACACTGCTCCTCCTCAATCCGGGATTCGACTATACGGTGGACCCTCCAGGACCCCTGAATAGACCTTCCCAGGGAGGCTGAGGAGTGTGATTCCCCTGTAATTGGAACACACCCTCCGGTCACCGTTCTTAAAAAGGGGGACCACCACCCCAGTCTGCCAATCCAGCGGTACTGCCCCCGATGTCCATGCAATGCTGCAGAGGCGTGTCAGCCAGGACAGCCCCATAGCATCCAGAGCCTTAAGGAACTCCGGGACATGTTCGAAACTCTGCTGAAGGTGGGAGTTGAAGCTTGCTCTGACAGGGGACTCAGCCAGACGTTCCCAGCAGACCCTCACAACACGTTTGGGCCTGCCAGATCTGACCGGCTTCCTCCCCCACCATCTGAGCCAACTCACCACCAGGTGGTGATCAGTTGACAGCTCCGCCCCCCTCTTCACCCGAGTGTCCACGGCATGTGGCCGCAGGTCCGACGATACGACTACAAAATCGATCATTGAACTGCGGCCCAGGGAATCCTGATGCCAGGTGTACATATGGACTCTCTTATGTTGGAACATGGTGTTCGTTATGGACAATCCATGACGAGCACAGAAGTCCAATAACAAAACACCATTTGGGTTCAGAGGGGGGGGACCATGCCTCCCCTCCAGATCTCACTGTCATTGCCCACGTGAGCATTGAAGTCCCCCAGCAGAACAGTGGAGTCCCCAGAAGGAGCGCCCTCCAGCACTCCCTCCAAGGACTCCAGAAAGTATGGGTACTCTGAACTGCTGTTCGGTGCATAAGCACAGACAACAGTCAGGAACCGTCCCCCCACCCGGAGGCAGAGGGAAACTACCCTTTTTCATATTTTTTCTTGGTGTCTTCATACTCTGCCATGTAGCTTACATGACTTACATTAAAGTGGAACTATTATATGCTTTTCAGGCTAATTTATTTTTATTATGGAGAACAGAAGGGCTGGGATTGATTGAGTTATTGTCACAAATTGCTTTATTTACTTCAGACCGACCCTTTCCTCAGGCTATCAGATCAGCCTGTGGGCAAAACGAGTGGATTGAGACTCTTCCGCATTAAGGCCCGCCTCCCGCCTGCACTACATCGGGAAGACACGCACCGCAACTGCTTTCACCGTCATTGTAACGTCTCATAAACAGAAGGATTAGGCTAATATGAACTCATTAAAAAAAACAAAATACAATGTTAACACATAGCATACAGCCCTACATGTTGGAACCTGAATCAGACCCTGAAAACGAAGTGGAAAACAGCAACCCACAGCAACGAATGCAGCAGGATGTCTCTTTTTGGTAAACTCACCAGCCATCGTTGGAAATAACTTTATCCGACATTTTCCACCCGCCTGATGTATTTGTACATGCCCTTGTTAACCAGTAGAAGGTAACCAATCACCGAACCTTATCCCCTGGGACGTCACAAGGATTTCCAAGTAGAAAAAACTCTCTGAAACGGCGCGTTTTTCGTCGCCATGGAAACTGAACGGAGAGCGTGCTGGAACTCAAAGTCAAACTCAAACATGCAATTAGGTAATAAAAAAAACAGTGTCATTCACATGTCTGATGAGGATTCAACACTGTAACACTGTAAAAAGCTCAGAAAACTTGAAATACCATAATAGCACCCCTTTAAAAAAAAAAATTCAGCTGTTGGTATATCCATCTGCCAGGGCGCACTGTTCCTCTCAGCTCATAGTACAGGAATAGATTCCAGCCCCCATGACCCTGTAATGCAATAAGTTGGTATAGCCAATGAAGGAAAGGATAGTTTGGCCAATGTTTGTGTCACATTTCAGAAATATTTAAGAAAATGTTGATGTTGATATACTAACATTTTATACTTTTTTTTGTATATTTATACATTATTTATCAGCTGGAACAAGCAGTGGTGAAGGAGATGGCTTGGTTCAAAGACATGGCACTCAGTCTTGAACAGCTGAAAACCATAGATCTGGATCCAGAGCTTATAGCAGAGCAGCTTTATGAACAGAAGGTCAGGACGATATATCACATTTGAATATTTAATGAAATATACAGTTTTGTTCCACTTTGAATAAGGTTTATTTGAAATTATTTAAATTATATCTAAACTGTGGATTTAATTTGATCATTTTTTTCGCTCAGATTTTGGCCGTAGAGATTCTACAACACCGGTTCAACATCGAGAAGATGGTGAAGATTGTGGAAATCTTAATGACTTATAGTGACGAAGGAGAAACTGGAGATCTTCGGGTAAACTCGCAACTGTATTTCATGTTACCATTTTACAGCCACGACAAAAAGAAATGTTGTTTTCAGTTCAGATGCTCATTGTTACGGTTCTGTGTTGATGCAGACCCCGGTGGAGGCTTTACAGGAACAATGCAACACCACCTCAGCCACCAATGCCCATGTGGTCCTGCAACTCGAGCATGCACAGTCGCTTCTTGTCCAATTCTCTGAGGGCCTTGCTGAGGTTTCACCATGGCTCGATGAAACCCAGACCCTTATTGGCCAACTCTCCCTGAGCACAATTAGCTATGAAGCATTCCGGGAACAACAAGACCTCTTACAGGTGGGAGATACTTGCCTCTTTAAATTAGAGTGCCAGTTTTTCTCTCTTTTTTCCTATCATCACTTTTTTTTTTTTTTTTTTGTCCTGGTCAACAAAGAAGTCCTTTCACATCTCACAGCCCACCATTTTCCACTGGATAAATGAGCTGGTCTCCTAGAGCTTAGCTCATAAATATAATCTGCTTGATAGGAGGGTTATTCTTCCACCAGTGTGCTATAATGCCACTTCTGTTTCATCCAGTTTGCCATTGAAAGGGACACTTTGTTACTCCAGTCTTTCCCAAATAATTTTGGGGATTCAAGTAAAAGAAATATATTTTTTGACTCGCTATTAAATGTCTCCTTGTCTTCTTTCCTCCACCAAGGGTCTCAGAGAGTCAATAGCGGAACACCGTCCTTTGATAGCACGCTTATGCTCCGTAGCGAAACGCTTGTCAGAATTAAACCCCATTCAGGGTGACCAGTTCTGTCGTAAAGCAACAGAGGCTGAGGAGCAGCACAGAGCCATCAGAGATCGCGTCAAAGAGACTGCCAGCCTACTCGAGGAGTCTTTACCACGATTAACACAAGTATAAATGTCTTTTTTTAAAGTCCAGTAGACACAGCATTACAATTTCACACAAGCACACAAACACCGTGTTTGTTTTTGATCTTCTAGCTGAATGAGAGAATGACTCTTATCAGAGAGAGTCTTAATCGCCTCCGCAGTCGCATACAAACACCAACTTCCCTTCAAGGTCTCACTCCAAGGATCCAGGAGCAGCTGCAAGACAACAAGCAGACCCTTGCTGAGCTGTGCAAGCTGGAACTGGGTCTCAGCAGTGTCAGAACACAGGCAGATGAACTGCTGGCCAACACTCAGGCAGCAGGAGACGGCTCTATCGGCACAGGTCATCATCTTCTCAGACGTTGACTGAGTACTTACAGGTCTACAAAAGGCTCAAATAAATGTTTATTTCTTTATTTTTGTTCTCAGCAATTCAGGGTAGAGTGTCCAGCCTTTCTCTGCAGTGGGATGAAACCCATAAGCAGGCCCAGGAGAGGAAGAGCTGGTTGCTCAAGGTTTTGGATCTTGCGATGAAGTTTTGGAGCGATGTGAGCGAAGTCACGACCGCCCTTAGTGATGCTCAGCAGGCAGTTTTGGATCTCAATGCTTGTCAGACAGACTCTGAAACAATCCGCCAAAGCCTAGAAACTATGCAGGTTTGTCTGGCTTTGTCTTGAAGGTTATGCATATGGAAGTCATTGTTAGGAGATGAGTTCATGTCTTTCATCTTTTCAATTTGTAGTCTCTCAGAGAGGACATAGACAGTTTGCAGGGAGACCTGGACATCCTTGGTGTTCTGGGAATGGACCTGATGTTAGCGTGTGGGGATACAGACAAGCCAGATGTCACAAAGAGCCTGGATGAAGTAAGAAGTCTATTTCAATATAATCCTGATGTGCTTTTTACCAACATAAAACTTTGTGTTTTTCCTGTCTTAAAGCTTTATTGCACATGGAACAACTTAAACAAATTGTGGAATGAATGTCACAAAAAGCTGGAGGAGTCTTTGCATCTGGCCCTGAATTATCAAGACACCATGCAGGTAAGCGATGAAATGCAGTCGTTTATATGTGCATGCATTCCTACAAACAGACATTCCACCAGTATGGCTACATGAAACAGGAATCTCTGGCCAAACCTGCCAGACTGAAGCAGAGTTATGGCCTCCTGCCATGGCCTTTTCTTCTGTTGCCCTGGCAAACTTCAGATTTCCCGCAGCTCCCTTCTTTGTATGAATGAATAGCAGATTGTGTGGTCCTCTTATGAATGCAAATAAGCTAAATTGTAGAGACTGTGTAGGACATTACTTGTATCATTTTAATATTTTAAGCAAACTCTGACATTGGTTTTTTTTTTTCCAATAGGGTCTGTTTGAGTGGTTGCGGTCAGCTGAGTTGAGGTCCACAGAGGAGTTCATGGTAGGAACTGACCTGGAGTCAGTCAAAGAGCAGCTATGTGATCTCAAGGTGGGTTTATATGTCAAGTCACCCCCTATAACCTGCGATAAAGCCAAGTGAAAACCACTAATGAGGTGTGAATAAATAAAGAAGAAATCGTTCATCAAACACTGACTTAGCTTTTTTTTGGCACAGGAATTTAAACGGGAACTGTACCAGAAGAAAATCGAGATAGAAAGCCTGAACCATCGCTTTGTGTGTCGGCTGTCTCCAGGCTCAGAGCGTCCAGGCTCTGTCTCACCGCTGTGTGACTTCAGACAGCGCTGGGACAGCCTCGAGTCAGAGACTGTAGGCAGACAGGTGAGAATATGCAAATGAGTATTATTAATTTAATAATAATGCAAATATTCCACCTTGGACATGACTGTAATCCTAACAACTGCAGAAGAAATTACACAATACATAACCGGCATTTCTGCAGAAAACAAGGCATATGCTTTCAGCTGCTGCCATCTGCAGTGCTAATCACCTGAACATGTTTTTTTCAATTGTGGTGTTTGCAGCATCAGTTGGAGTGCGCTCTGCTGGGTCTGGGTCAGTTCCAAAATACACTGGACGAGCTGCACACATGGCTTTCAAGGACTGCTGAACAACTACAGGGCGGCCAGCCAATCAGCATCGACTTGCAGGCGTGTGAAATAGAGCTGGCCAAACACAAGGTTACTGTAGAGTTAACGTATCCAGATTAAACATCTGAATTAATGCACTGTCAGCAAGATAAACCTCTGATGTCTGATGCCTCTGTATTCTTACAGGTGCTGCGAAATGATGTCATGTCCCACGTGCGCACTATTGAGTCGCTCAACCAGGCAGGAAGGGGCCTGCTGGAGGTTGGATCTGGGGACAGCCCACATGGTTTGCAGTCTCGGCTGGAGCATCTGAATGAAAGCTGGGAGTTTGTCCGCTGTGAGACTGAGCGCAGGCAGCTGGAATTAGAGAACAGACTTAGTCAGGTGAAGAAACGTTTTTCTAAACCAAAAGCCAGATGACAGCGTGTACTAGTAGCTATTTAAACATGTACAATACATACAGTGAATTTTAAGTGTATGTGTCTTTGCCTTATACCTCTTCCACTTGGTGACTGTGCCCCCCTTGTGGCAACTTTATGCATTACATCAACATGTAGTTAAATAAAGTGTCTTTCATATTGGGTCAAAGAAGAACAAAGGATGCTTTATTACAAATAATGTGAAATGATGCGACTTATGCAGTAAATTCATGATCTTACAGTAAAAATATTGTTTTACTCCAGGTACAAGATGTCACAATGGAGATCCAGGATCTTTTACAGTGGCTGGAAAACACAGACTTGAGACTGTCTTCTTCCAAAACCATGTGGGGCATGCCGGATTCTGCAAGTGAAAGACTTAATGCACACTTAGTAAGTCTAATTAACATTTTAATCATTAAAAATAAAATTTCATTGAAATGATCATTTATTTAAAAAAAAAAAACCAAAAAAAAAAAAAACCAACTAATTTTCATGACTACTCACCCACAACAGGATTTGTGCAATGAGATGGAGTCTAAACTCCACACCTACACAGATGTGAAGAATGCTGTTCACAGGATGTTGGAGAGCAGCAACGTTGTGCGGGGGTCCAGCATGGAACACAGCTTATCTATTCTTGAGCAGAAATGGGCTTCTGTTTACGGCAAAGTCCAGGAGAGGAAGGTGATCTAACTCATCAACATGTTCCATTATGAGTGCATGGTTTTTATTATGAAAATGCAGCCATGTGAAAAAATACATCCTCTTTCAGTTCTACTGTTTAGCATATCAGGACATAAAAAAGGGAAAAGGACAAAATAAGCTGATAGGTGTCATTGGTATGAACATCCCTACAAAGTTTCAGCAGTTTTAGCAGTTTGCTGCTCTCTAGTAACCATGTTTGCTTCCAAACAAGTACAAAAGACATCAGATGCACCTCAGACTTCATGGCTCCAGTTAAAGTTTATAAGAGCGGATTTGAAAAGACTGAATAAATATGGCTTGTTTTTAAAGCCTCTGTCCTCTCTGAAATGAACATGGCAGCATAACTTAGTTTTGCAAAGCTGCATCTGAACAAACCACACGACTTGCAGAATGTTTTCCTTAGACAGACATGACCAAAGTGGATATGTTGAGCTGTAATGTTTAGAATCATGTTGGGTGAGCAGTAAATAAAGAATATCAGTATAAATACATCAAAACAGCTTTCAGTTTTGTTTTAGAATGACCAAGTCAAAGTCCAGAACTTGATGCTCAGACCTGGTGAAGATGCAAAAAAAGAAAGAAAAAAAAAACTTCACTACACTGAAGCTGAACTGCAAATGTGTCAAAGTCATAAAAGAAAACATTTACTCATCTTTATTACAACTAATGGTGGTGTTATAAGCTATATGATGCAGGTATATCTGGTGAGGACCAGATTATTCTCATTTTCATGTATTTTTATTATGTAAATAAAAGCTTTGAACTGAGAGGAGATTTATTTTGTGCATAATTAAATCTTAGTTTAATTCCTTTCTCCCAGGTTAAACTCACAGAGGGAGTGAATCTGGCCAAGGAGTTTCACAGCTATGTGCAGGAAATCCTTACAAAGATGAGCAAGTGTGAAGAGTCCATCCGGCTTCTTCCTGCTCCCAGCTTTGTCCTGGACACGGTTTGCACACAGCTGCAGGATCACAGAGTAAGTTTCTTTTCCTTCCCTTCAACCTGATGTTGTCACACTTTGTCACTTATAATTGCTTTTCATTCACAATCTGCCTCTCTTCACACAGGCTTTGATGAATGAGTTGAACGGCTACAATGAGAAGAAGACCTTAGTAGAGAATATGGGACGGAGGCTAACAGAGCTGAGCAGGAAGGAGGACTGTGATGTCATTTATAACCTGATCATGACCGTCCAGGATCGATACAAGAAGCTACAGCAGAGAGCCTCAGAAAGAGGCAGGACACTGGAGGATGTGAAAAAGAACGCTAAACAGGTATAAGAACATTTCACTCCAGGATAAATGAAATATCTTCATATTTCTATGAAAGCTCTACCAAAAACGTGACAAATGCAACATTCAATTCAATTTTCAATTCAATTTATTTTTATTTAAAAAAAGAGTAAAAGCATATTATTCCATTATTAAACAATCATTATTATAAAAGTCACTACATTCATTACATTAGTTAATACACCCAACAGACGTGCCTGAGTACAACCATAACAAACTGCAGTCAATATAAATAACATTCAAAACAGCAGTGTTTCAGGGTGAAATACAAAATGCAGGTATCCTGAGTTTCTGCCGGCCGAGAAAGCGTTCAGCTTATTGTCTATTTCATACAAACGGGCTGTAATAGTAATAATCGAATTATACATGTGAATAAGTTATAATAATTATCTATTACATACGTCTGCTTTTGTTTCTTCTGTTTCAGTTTAATGAGTCGTGGCGCCTCCTTGTGGACTGGATGACGGAGGTAGAACAGATATTAGACACACATAAAGAAATTGCAGTGTCCCATGAAGAGATTAAGCAACAACTTACCGAACAGAAGGTGGAGTAGTCCATCTAATCAGGACAGCTTTATGGCATGTTGCACGTTAAGGACTGTTTTTACTTATCGTTTATTTGTGTGTTATTAGGAGTTTCAGAAGCTGCTGAGATTAAAGAGGCCCATGTATGATGCCACGCTGAAGAGTGGCCGCAGCCTCCACGAAAGAGCTCAAAGTGGCCACGACAGGCAGCATCTGGAGAACCTTCTAGCTGAACTCAAAGACACGTGGGACACTATCAGTGGCAAGTCTATGGAGAGGTACAGACAAGCCGTAGTTTGATTATTCATGATGCTGTAAAATGTGTTGTGTGTGTGTGTGAACTTTTTCTTCCTCCGTCCGTTAGACAACATAAGCTGGAGGAAGCACTGCTGTTCTCTGGGAGGTTCACCGATGCTCTGCAGGCTTTGAACGACTGGCTGTACAGAGCGGAGCCTCAGCTGGCAGAGGATGTTCCTGTCGGTGGAGACAAAGACCTGGTCAACAATCTCATAGACAAACATAAGGTGCAGAAATGACACAAATGAGTTGATTCTGTTTAGAGTTTTGCTGATAGTTTAGCGTTAATTTAATATTTCATGTTCTGCTATATACTGCACAGACATGTGAAACACAGCAGCTGTGCTTATTGGTGTGTTATTTTGACGTATTTTGGAGTTTCACTTTCATAACTAAGCACACACAGAGGAGTGTATAATGGTCTTGTGTTTGGAAAAGTGCAAATATGTATTATTCCTGAACTGGTACTGATTAATCTTCACAATTTAGTTCCTTTGGGAGATTAAGATGGATGTTAGTGGTAATAATTTGAATTAACTTTCATCACAGGCCTTCCAGAAGGAGCTGGGCAAACGAGCTGGATGCATTCGGACCCTGAAGCGCTCCGTGAGGGATCTGACAAGGAGCAGTACGGCAGATGCTCACTGGCTGCAGGAGCAGATGGATGAACTTGAGGGCCGCTGGGACGCTGTGTGCAAGCTATCAGTCAGCAAGCAGGACAGGCTGGAGGCTGCGCTTCAGCAGGTACTGCTCACAAACAGTAAAGGACATAAATTCACATGCACAAGAGTGAAAGTAAAACCTTCTTCCATCTTTTTATATGTGATCTGATTTATGGATCCAGAAGAGAGTTTCCATTAATAAGCAGAGACAAAGCAGTTAAAAGTGGCCTGATGCTGCCAGATAACACTCTTCCTCTCCTATCCGGGTCATTTCTTTCTGACCTCTTTAGGCTGAGAAGTTTGACGGTCTTGTTCACGCTTTCATGGAGAGACTTACTGAAGCAGAGAGGATCCTAAAATATGGGGTCGTACCGGAGGAGGAGGATGGTTTGCTTACCTTCCGCAAACAGCACGAGGTCAGTATAAGAAGTTACTTTGCCACTGCTGAGAGGGAAATTCTTTTCTCCTTCATATCTGCTTTTGGGGAGGTCGGGAGAGCTGCTACAGTACAACAAGAAGCTGATAAGGATTCAGTGTCTGACTCAAGGACAGTCAAACAAGGTGGGAATCCAGGTGTGAAGACGGGGATCCTGACCAACAAACATTTTTCTTTGGGATAGAGCAGGGACCCTCGATCCAGGTCCTCGAGGACCAGTGTCCTGCAGGCTTTCCAAGTGTCTCTGCTGCAACACACCTGATTCAGAACAGTGTGCATTTAGTGGATATGTGCAGGTCTTGCCTAATTCGGCGTCAGAAGTGTTCCAGCAGGGACACTTGGAAAACCTGCAGGAAACCGTCCCTCGTCGACCTGGGTTGATGATTCCTGTGATAGAAAGAATGTCCATGTTCACATTAACGCCTTTTATTTGGTTAATCAGAAAATCTTCCCTTTGAAATGCATTCTGTGTGTTTTTAGAGCCCCAAAACTGCATTTACATGGCAACATAAGTCATAAAAAGACATAAAAACCGAACCTGTGTGTGTGTGTGTGTGTGTGTGTGTGTGTGTGTGTGTGTGTGTGTGTGTGTGTGTGTGTGTGTGTGTGTGTGTGTGAGACCATGCATTAGCAAATGTTATTTGCATTAGCAAATGTTATTTTGACTGAATAGCTTCTATTATTGGATAAAAAGTAAATGAAATATTTTCTGTGATCTTCAGGAGTCACTGGATGCCTTGAAGGCTCAGGCAGGTGAACTGGAGAACATCCAGACTCTGGGTGAGGAGATTCTGGCCTCCTGTCACCCAGACTCCATAATCACCCTGAAGTCCTGGATCAGTGTCACAAAGACCCGCTATGAAGAGGTGGAGTGTTTCTCACAAGATATTTAAATCAGGTACCCTAAAATGCCTCTAACATTCAAGTACTTGATTAAACTGATTTTTCCTGTTTTTTCTGAGTCAGGTTCAGACCTGGGCCCAGCAGCAGGGCCAGAAGATCCAGGCCAGCTTAACATCACTTGAGGCAGAAAAAGAAGAAGTCCAGCGACTGCTAGACTGGATCTCCTCAGCAGAAGAAGCTCTCACCCTGCGAGATCTAGAGCCTCCGGCCGAGACCACCGAGCAGAACCAAGAACTCATTGAGCAGCACAGAGTACGGTTTCCCCCTCCTCTGTATGATGAACAGTTCAACTGAACAATGTTCAAGAACCAGGAATATCTTTAATCACTTATGTCTCTTCTTGCAGGTATTGATGGAGGAACTGAATAAAAAGTTTCCAGAGGTTGAACATGCCACAAAGTCCTGCAAACACAAGATTCTGCCCAAACACCAGGTTTCTCCAAGCAAGCGGCCTCTTACAAGTAAGACAGCGTTGCCTTGATGACCAGCTGTACATATATGTTCTTATCTCGTCTGATTTATGGACTCTCGTGTGATCGTCTCTCCTTCCAGAGAGAAGGAGTGCTATGAGGCTGCCTCCTCCCATACCAGTCCCCCTGGAGAACCTCGAGCCACAGACCCCACAGCTCAGTCAGCTGGTCAGTCAGTGGCAGAAACTTTGGCACCAGGCCGTGGCGAGACAAAACCGCTTGGAACAACACCAGCAAACACTCAGAGAGGTTAGTGGGCCTTTTAACAAATCAATGCAAAATATGAGCATGCTTGGGTAGCCAATAGGTTTTGGGGTTTGGTCTTCTAGTTTAGACTTACAGACTCGTGCCATAAAACCTGAATGCTAACAGCAACATGCCACAGAGGATGCAACGCTCCGCTTTTCTCTGCAGATGGAGGAGTTTGCCAACTTTGACTTCAATATGTGGCGAAAGCGTTACATACAGTGGATTAGTCACTTGAAATCTCGGATTTTAGATGTTTTCCGAAGCATTGACCGCGACCAGGACGGGAGGATCAGCCAGAAAGAGTTTGTCGATTACGTCCTTGCCTCTAGTAAGACTCTCTTGCTAATTATTATCATGCTTAAGTTTCAAATGAATCTCCATTTATCTTAAATAAAGTCAAACAATGACATCCTGTCATGTCTATGTAGTTAAGATGTCTCCTTTAATTACCACTCTGTAGAATTTCCAACCAACTCCCTGGAGATGAACGCAGTGGCCAACATTTTCGACATGAATAACGACGGCTTCATTGACTATTATGAGTTTGTGAGTGCACTCCACCCCAGCAGAGACCCCTACAGGAAAACCCTGGATGCAGATCAGATTAATGAAGAGGTACGATCAGAAGGTGCAAAAGAAAAGCCATGAAGTTAGAGTAGTACATGTACCATCGTCATCGTCATTATTTTGTCCTGTGTAGGTGAGTCGGCAGGTATCGCAGTGCAGCTGTCCCAAGAGATTCCAAGTGGAGCAAATAAGTGCCAACAGATACAGAGTGAGTCTTGGTTTTAAATACATGGATGAAGGAGGAGTTAAAGTAAAACCTGAAGCTTTACGTGGTTCATGGTTTACATTTCTGGTTAAAACGGACAGAAATCGGGAATTGCAGAAAAATGTGGAGTAAAAATATCCCCGTCTTGCATGCTGTTACCTGTGTAGCTGTAAACATCTTCTCTGTCTGTCTGCTGTAGTTCGGAGACTCTCAGCAGCTGCGAATGGTTCGAATCCTGCGTAGCACCTTGATGGTCCGGGTCGGAGGGGGGTGGACTGCTCTGGATGAATTCCTGGTCAAGAATGACCCCTGCAGAGGTGCGTTTAAACCACATTCTTTACAAAGACAAACTATTAGATCATCAGTAACAACAAGTAAAATCCATTTCACATTCAAAGAGCTGAAATTATTTATGTAGTTTTCAGATGTCAATCAAACCTTTTTCTGAGGCCAGATCGTCTCTTATAGATAATATTTTATCCAGCTTGCATTTTAAATCAGTTAATCTCTGCCTTTACTAAAGAATAGCTCCAGTTAGTGATGAGTATGATCTGAAGCAACATTATTTATTTATTTAGTCAGTTCTTTAAGACAACCAGGCAATGTTTCATTCAAAACATGGATCATTTTATTGTTATTTAACAGCTAAAAACAAACTATTTACCTCTTCATACAAAGTAAAGAGAAATCCTGGTGGTTCTCTGTTACCACAAATGTCTAGTGTTACCTTATTGGTTGACTCGAGTGGTCCAATCACTGCTAACTTTTTTAATTTATTTGGATGAAATTTTAGTCAATTAGCCTGCTGGTTTCATGCAGGTTCTGAACTTTTTTAGACAGTTTTCTGTGAGGATTGTGTATCGGAGTTTTATTTTACTAACAAGACAACGCTATATATGCAGTATTGATCGTGTAAAAACATTTAAACATACTTTCACTGGAACTTTAGTGATTATTTCACAGCAAACAATGCATCTTATAAAATATCCCGATTAAAAAGGACAAAAGAAAGAAAGCTCAACATCTTTAGTTATGTGTATACGCCTGCTTGATGTTTTGTCACATCTCCCGTCTGTCACCGACAGTAAAAGGTCGAACCAACCTGAAGATCAAGGAGAAGTACTTGTCACCAACAGGAAGCACCACTAAGGGTCTGACTGTGAGCCGGTCCAATTCAAGCCTCAGCCTTTACAGCAGCGCCTCTGCCCCCACCAGCCCCATGACACGCAAGGCAAGCTGCAGTAAAAGCATCAGTCATTGTGAAACTGCCGTGTTTGTCTGACAGGATCAAGCAATACAATAATATTCCTGCTGCGTATTGAAATAAGAATGATCTTTTTTCCTGTTAAAGGAAAGTTTATGTTGTTGCTTATTTTCATTCAAACAATCTTTTGTTAAACCACATAACAGTGGTTTAACTTGACATTTTTAGCTTCAGGGCTGATCACAGCTTAGAATGTTAAAGCAGAAATAAATAAAACCTAAAAAAAAAAAAATAATAAAAACATTTCTGGAAAAGTTTTTGATGCAAAACACTAAACTAAACATTAACTCGTGCAACATGTCTGCTTTTAGGCATTACTTCGGAGGAGTTTCTCAGGTGACCGGTGTATCCGCCCCAGGAGCTCCATCGCTGCTCTGGATTCGGATCTGCAGTTCGCTACAGCAGGGGAGGACAACTCCCCCTCACCTTCAGGTCAGAAAAAATCCGCTGTGTCATGCACCCTGCAGAATTCCACTGTTCACACTTGTAAAAATGATGGGGAAGTCAACCAAACTCCTGTTTGCAGATGAAGTTGAAAGGTTGCCCACATGATTACTGCTGCTTCAGAGCACCGCACGAAGGCGGCAGCGCTTAACCTCAAACGCGGCCTTGAGGCACCGAAACGGGGACAAGCAGAGGAAAAGTCTGAAAAACAACGCAGTCTGTTACCTCTGATCTACTGAAACTGAGGAAAAAGTTCAGACGGGGTTCCCTGAGGTGACGGGAGAAGTCATGTCTTTGTATGGACAATGAATAGTCAAATCAGGACAAAGACAAGTAGTCTTTAATGCCTCCTCTTGCTTTTTCTACGTTTATATGTGATTACCTAGACAGTCAGAAGTTCTGCATGGATGCTTATCGCATGGCAGCTGCAGCCTTGCTGAAACCAGAGCTGTTTTTGTTCATATTGCTACTCCTTTCAAGTTGTGGAAATGAGCTAATAGAGGCATTACCAGAAGCTGGCTTAACTCCTTAACATGCAGCCGGAACTCACATACATGTACAGATGGCATGTGAAGGGCTTGTGCTGTCTGGCTGTCCCACGAGTGTCCAAATAAAAGCCTCACATACCAAAATCATGACTCTGTGAAGGCTACAGCATGCTGTCCTTCTTTTTTGTGATTATTTTTTTATTTTATGTTATTAAATGAGCATGATGTTGTAGGCAGGGCCACACTGTTTTCTAGTAGTTATTTTTATTATTTGTCATTGTGAGGACATTTTAAACACTGAAGAATGTGTAATGAAGATTGCACTGAAATGTGACAGGCCATTAATGATTTGTAGAGATTATTTTCTCAGGACTGGTTTTGCCTTTTGGATGTATGTTTTTCTTATGGAACATTACTGTGAATGTGTAGACGTTTGGTTATCATTGTGACATTAAACCTTGTAAACCTTGCAGAAAACTCTTAGATTAGCACATTTTTTTCCCCCATAAAATTTCACACAGACACACACACACATATATATATGTATATATACATGCATATACATGAAGTTGACAGTTGTCATGTAGACTTAGGTTTGAAACATGAACTCTAATCTTCATTGGTGTCAAATAAAAAGGAAGAATTATTACAATGAAATGTCACATGATTGCGATGGTATTTCCCTTCTCTGTTAAATCTGTGAAAGAAAACATTCAACGTGTTTCCTTTAGCATTGTTGGTTAAAAACTATAAGTCTTATTTCATTTCCTGTCAATGCACTTCTACACTTACTGGTTTTTAACTAATTTCATACTCTAGTTATGTTATTAACTGTGTAACTGCTGTATTTGTAAGTCATCTTTTTCTACTATGTGTCTGCTTGAGGTTGCTGGATTCATTTGGCCTATGCAGATGTCAAAGGGATTTTATAGTCAATTTTTTACATGATGAAATACATTTGTCCTCTTCAGATCATGTTGATGATTTACTGTGTTGTATGAAATGCAGAAGACAGATTTCACTCTTGTTACTATGCACACTAATCTGTCTGTACTGTAAATGTTTCTATACCCAGCGCTCATTCTGATGTCTCATATAGGGGAAATTGTAGACAAATCTCTCTACTAATTTTATGTCCACTTATATAAAAGAAAATGTTTTTTGTAATAAAATACAAGTATTTGCAATAAATATTCAAACTGGTACTTTTATTTATTTATGGCAAAAACTTAAACACAAATGAGAATTATTGAATTTAGTGGGCTCACTGTTCAATGACAAACTAAATCAGCACTAAATGAAAAGACAGTACACATACATATATACATATATATATATATATATATACATATATATATATATGTATATATATATATATATACATATATATATATATATGTATATATATATATATATATATATATATACATATATATATATATATGTATATATATATATATATATATATATATACATATATATATATATATATATATATATATATATATATACATATATATATATATACATATATATATATATATATATATATATATATATATATATATATATATATATATATATATATATATATATATATATATATATATATATGTGTGTGTGTGTGTGTAGTTGTTTTTTTTTTTCTATTTGAATTGTTTTATTTCTGACATTTTCAGTTCTTTAAAAATTGTATTTATTAACTTTTGTCATCTTGGAGATTGGGCATGATCTCTGAAGGTAGCATTGACATTACCCTTAGGTAAACATGATAACGTAACTGTTAGGAAACAAAAGCAACCTACAAAAGAAATCTACAAAGAAGGTTGCTTTTCAGCCAGTCGTCTTGCACTTGAACTCCCCTGTGTTCACCACCTCGTCAGCTGTTTTTGTTGTTGCTGAGCAACTAAAGCACAGTCTCTTTCCAGAGTGCCTCTGAAAGCTGACGCAGTTTCCTGCAGTGGTCAGATCAATGCAATGAGAGCTGCAAAGAATGAAAAACACTAAGAATGAAGGCGACTAACTTTAGGTTAAGAAATTAACCCCCGGTTCTCTGAAACATGAGTGCGGTATCTCACTATGGGACAAGCCCCCAGACGCTGTCCCCAGAAGCTCTTCTACATTACACCAGTCCTGACTGGCAGACGGAGGTCACGTCTGCTCCAGAGGGGAGGAGCCTCCTCCCACCATAAGAGCCGGACGTGACCGTCACTCTTCAGTCTAAGTAAGCACACCTCTTCCTCGCTCCAGGCAAGGACTGGGAACTGGGCCTCATGTTTCTCTCTTTTCCTCTGTGAAAGATACTAAATATGATCACGTTTTCACACAGGCTTACTGTCACACACCTGATGATGGGATAGAGACAACTTTTGTTTTGTTTAGAAAGAGTAAGTTGTTGTTTCCATCTAGAAACAACCTACGTAGTTCTGCACAACTCTGCAGAATTTCTGAAGGCAACACTGACATTACTCTTCAGTAATATTTCAGATTTTCTCTCTAAGTACTTAAAGGTCAGTGTCTTATTCTGAATACTGTCTGAGTAGTTTAAGTGAGGACTCAAAGCTTTTCAAAAGGACAAGCTAATGCTAAAAGCTAACAGAACCATCAGCAGAGCAAATTAGTTTACCATCTAAAACAACTGAAAAGTTTTACGGATGTGCATGTGTAAGACAGCCTGCAGCCGTGTCGCTGGACAGAGAAAGTTTCTTTTTGGTTTTAGATGTATCAAGTTTTCTTCTAAAGTTGTGAAAAATAAATGATGGCTCAGCTCTCAACAGCTTTCAGTGTTTTAGCTTCCAACTCCTGTATATAAACTAAGTATTCTGTGTTTTATCAATTATAATTATGACATTATTAAAAAAAAGAATTCCTTATCTTGCAATACAAAATATTTTCAGATCAAAAATTACCCTTAACTTCAGTATTTTTTCAAAATTATACAGCAGTGATTTTATACACTTTTTCTTGCACTTGTACGTCTAATTCCATGACAAATACTTCCTCAGTTAAAACTGAATTAGGTCTGTTTTTGGGTGAGACCTATGCTACGTCCACTAACAATACAAGGTGTTTATGTTCAGGGTTTTTACGGGTAGATAGCTACATGCTGACTCTGCCACAGCATCTTTGGTTGAACACAGCTGCTGTTGGAAAAAGATCTCGGAGTAAGCCAAAACAATAAAGCTGCAGTAGTAAAATCAAAACAACGAGCCAATGGACTTGCAGAATCAGACGATAGTCTGCTTTAGATTCTCTGTTACCCAACTCAGATTCTTAATGATGTGAAATCACCATTATTTTCCCTTTATCCACTAACAACAAGAAAAAGCCAGTATGTGACATTTCCTTATCTTGGACATCATTGTGTGTTGTTCTCTGTATGATGAATAAATCTCTATTTGCTGAGCTGAATGACTACATAACCAGTCTGTAGGTCAGGCAACAATGTTTTGTCTTAATCAAGGTTAAACTAAAGACATTTCATCTGTAGATTTCCATGTCAAGCTGCCCTCCTGTTGATGTGTAACAAGCGACTCTTTCAGATGCACTTGCAGAGTACACACAGTACCAAAAACACAGACATATTTGTTCAAACAGAGAGCTCAGCAGTTATGAGAAAGACAGCAGAGTATTGTACTTCTGTAAAAATATTTGCCCTGATTTGCTCGCAGCAGAGTCCCACCAGTACAGTGCTGGACATATTTTTACCTGGACATTGGAGCCTTCAACTCGCAATACAAACAATCATTTATCATGTAGTGATTTTTTTAGGTTAACAAAACAGCCGCCGTGCCATCATCATCTTATAAGCAGTGATATAACTTCTGCAAATAAAAGTTGATGTTCATGAATCTCTACACTGAAAACGTCACTATCAAACATGCAAATTAAAAAAAGGAGTGAAACAGAATGGGAGTAAAAGTTGGTTTTTTTTGGTTCTGATAGAGACAAAACACTGAATTTTAAATGAATTAGAAATACAAATTTCAAATTAAAGGCAATGTTCGTTTTTTGTGTAATTCGATGTATCGCATGACTTAACGAAGCAATTATTTTCACTTAGGGAAGAAATTTGAAGCTCCTGTCATTTCAGGGGTTGGTGTAAAAGGGAAATAATGATACGCCGTGCAAAGAAGTTAGTGCTCCACAGGGGTCTTTCTTTTAAGCTGGAATTTGTTCTGAACAAAAGCCAGCTTGAGCCCGACCAAACCCACGTTCACAACACATTGAAAGCAGTTCAAAGCCAACTTCTGCATGCCTAAGCTGCCCACCAACAACCAAACGTTTAGTAAAACCACATCTCTGCATGATTTCTACCAATTTTACCCCAATATTCAAACCCTTCTCTGTTCTCCATCCTTTTCTCTTTCCTGCCACCTGACCTTTCGATTCCCTTCATCCACCTACTTGCCCTGCATGCTTGGGACTTTGGTTCCTGAGCCAAACCCCTGGCTCAGCCTTGAGCAGTCACATGGCAGAGACTCAGATTTTCAGACGAACACGGTTCAAAGCCAACAATTCAGTGCAGACTCTAGCAGCATCAGAGGACTCCTGCCCTGTTACGCATCGCTGCACTCGTGCAACCTTTCACTAAAACTGACAGCGTGCCTCTGTTCCCACAGACAGGTGAGTGGATTTTCATGATGAACAGATTTAATTTGCTGAACAGTGTTAGTGTTTTATATCACGCTGACCTGTTTTGTCCCTGGTTTGGGTTAGTTTGAATTTTAAAAACATTTCAAACCTGCTCTGTGCCACATGCATTTGTTAACCATCTTCAAATCCAAAAAACTTCATTTGATAATCTGACAGATTTTCAGATTTTTGTTGAATTGAAAGCATAAAATTACACAGCTAGATTCAATCGAATATGGTAAATGGTAAAATGTTAAATGAACTTGTACTGTGTTTACAATATTAACAACATATTAAGAGAATAGAGAATAAGCCAGTAAATACTAAGAACTTTGTAAATGTCAGCTATAACGTTCTTGTTGGATTCAGAACCAGATCCTAGTAAATCCAATCGTGCTGGTGGCTGAAAAACCTCGAAACAAGCTACATCTGTGAGCGATATAGGTGCTTGCAAAAAGACATTTATTTAGTTTATGCAGCTTATAGGATATGTCTAAATGGAGTACTATCATTCTATTTTTTAAAAAAAAGTTGCAACTTTCCTCAAACTATATAAATATTTCACGTATTCAACATAAACAAATAAAAAATAAAACAATGAAAGCTGCGTTACTGTAAATCCAAACCTGCACTGTCGCATTTCCACTGGACACACCAAACTCACAAAACCAGTCCTCTCATTTGACTAACTGTATTTACCGTTTGTGAAACGTGAGATAAGCCACATGCAAGAAGTTTGTTTGGTTTAAGAGGAACTCCGGTGCACTGTGACACCAAGATTGACTCGTGGAGGAGTCGAAGGCCAAGCCAGCTAAATATAATATAGTCTTTCTCCAGTGAGTGTGAATCTATAAGCAGCTGGAGTCCTAACACACACACTCTGCTGCCTGCGTGTTTAAAGGCGGGCAGATCACAAGGTCTGTCTGTTTGTTGGGGGAGGGGCTGGAGGAGTGAGAGGGAGGAGTTATCTCCATCCTATCACTGGGCTTCCTGAATCAGAGGTAGAGCACATGGCTGCCTGGTTTTGAAACCACCCTCTAACAGTGAGATGATGCAAGTGTCATGCTGGAGGACAACATGTGCGCCTGTGCAGTCCCTCCCCCCATCGAGTGCAGCAAAGACAAGGAAGCAGAATGTAAGCCTGTGAGAGTGTGAAAGAGTGTGTGTGTTGGGGGGGGGGGGAGAAAGGAGGGAGGAAGTGGACGCACACACATATATTTGCGGCAGATGTAACTGGAAAAACTGTGATCACAATTGAGAGAAGGCGAGAGATCGAAGGGAAGGCGAGAGATCGAAGGGAAGCTGGTTTCTCTGGTCTGGAGAAGGTAAGAGACAAAAATCTGCTACCTGAGGACAGCACGGAGCTGATGGAGGAAGGAAGTAGGTTTATCCAGCAACCCAAAGCCTCATGCTGATCTTTTTATCAGTGCCTTGGATGAAAACTGACCAAACTACTAAGTTTGAATTGTAGATTTTCATCTAAAGCTTAAAGAATTTCCTTGTTCCTGTATTTTCTGATTCACATGACTTATATTGAAATTTTGGATTTGTATTACAATTTTCCCATTAACAACTTCTGCTTTATTGAACCCTCTTGTGGGTATACCTAAAGCACTGTTTTCCATATTTTTAACTTTTATTTCCTCACACCATTTAAAAAAAGGACTCTTTGACATTATGTTGAGACACCACACATGACACTAACTGGCTTCAAGATGGCAAACACTGTATCATTTTAATTAACTCAAACTTTCCAGTTTCTATTTCTAAGTGGAGCTAATCCTTCACTAATTACAGATTTGACTTTATGAAACAGCTTAACAATCACTGCCCTTTAATATGTGCAGCACATGGGGCTTTTTATGGGACCACTGTGTCAGTGTGTGAAAGGTCAGGCATCCATTGCTGGACACTGCATGTAAGAGATGAAGGTGGAGGTAGAGAGAGACACGCACTGGGAAAGTCATTCACAAGAACAAAGTGCTTTAAACCTAATGAAATCTCAAGTTATCCTTATTTAGCGACAATATATTAAGATGTTTTTGCTGGTAAGAGGACACCTTATATCATTCTTGTTGTGCAGAAGTGTAAAAAATGTTCTTTAGAGCTGTCCAACAGTGAATAAAGATGTAGTTAAACACATAAAATGCCACTTAATCCTTATTTTACAGGATAAACTTAATTATATGAACACATTTACATATCTAAATCTATAACATATATCGCTTTTAGGATGTATTAATGAGCAAACTGTGCATACTTAAACCTCTGACATGTATGGTGTTGCCTGCTGTTGTCTTTGCTACAGAAAGATGCTGAGTCATTGTATGACTTTTAATGTGTAAAATACAAAAATTTTAGAAATTTGTATGTAAATTTCTAAGGTTAAGTTCAGCTCGATCATCAACATTTGATTTTATGACAAATTACCGCACAGCAGTTCAACCAAGAAACAAAAAAGCAGATATTTTCCCAATATGACTTTAACCAAAACAACTTGGAGTATCTCACACTTCCGATTTTTCTATTTTAGTGGCAGCAAAACATTGTAACATTTAAATATTTATAATTCGAGTGGAAGAGAATCATGTACAAGTAATTGCTAATGAGAGATTTTAAAATAATATTAATTACCTGTGAATAGATACATATGCAAGTTGTGTAGATTAATGTCAAACAGTTCTATAAGTTTAAAGAAGAAACTTTTAGAAGCAATAAAAGTCTCCAGGAACCCATAAAGTCCATCATAAGATCTCAAGGTAACCCTGCAATTGTTATGTCAAAGCCCATCAAGATTAAAGTCTGTATAACTTTGACCCATGTGGGAAATGTGCCAGAAAAACCAAACATAAAGCATAATGTAGTATGTTACCATGATGTTGCATCCCACAGGATGAATTTTAATAACGTCCACACATTCTCAGGAAGAAAACTGGGCTTGTTAAGTCCCTCATTCGCCAGTGTAAATGTGTGTCCTTTTCCACCACCGCTCTCCCAGTGCTCAAGGCACATCTGATTACAGTGATGTTTCACTCATGGCAGCAGGGTGTAAGACTGAAAGGATCAGATACAGTAGAATGCTTGCTGGTTTTCTCATGGATCATGGTTTGTTTCCAACTGTGAACCAAACCATGGGGTTTTTATGAAAATGGCTGAAAACCAAAGATCTTCTGTCCAGAAAAAAGACTCCACAAGTGTGAAACTCAGTAAATACAGCAGCTATAAGTTACATAGTTTGATAAAACTGAAATATTTAAAGGGTGTAATATCCTCTAAATGCCACTAATCAAACCTTCCTGTGTTCTTGATCTGTTTCAGATTGTTCACGTCTACTTTTTTTTTTTACCCATTCCTACTTCCATCATGTCGCTGTTAACTCATGTGCTGGCATGCCTGTTCGGCATGGGCTCTTGGGTGGCCATCAATGGGATGTGGGTGGAGCTTCCCCTGATTGTACCAGAGATTGCAGAGGGCTGGTACCTGCCCTCTTACCTTACTGTTCTCATTCAAATGGCCAACATAGGTCCTCTCTTCATCACCTTGATGCACCGCTTTCGGCCAGGCACCCTGGATGAGCGGCCGGTCATCTATTGTATCGTAGGCTTGGGGATAGTCGCTACATTCCTGCTGGCCTTCTTCTGGAAGCACACAGTGACCAGAGCAGACTCGAATCACAGCGTACCCCTGCTGGTTTTAAGCTTCCTGCTGTCTGTGGTGGACTGCACGTCATCTGTCACCTTCCTGCCTTTCATGATGCGCCTGCGTCCACAATATCTCACAACCTATTTTGCAGGTGAAGGCCTTAGTGGTCTTGTTCCTGCATTAGTGGCCCTCATTCAGGGTGTTGGTGTGGCCCACTGCGAAAATGCCACTTTGGGTGAAAACACATCAGCGATTAATTCCAGTATGGTGAACATTGATGAGCTGAAAGTCATCTACCAGCCGGCCAAATTCTCCGTCCAGGTCTTCTTTGTGTTTCTAAGTGCCATGATGGTTGTATGCCTAGTAGCCTTCATACTTCTCAACCACCACCCAGCTGTGGCTCGGGAGAGGAAGAGTGACCGGTACTTCAGTGGAGATCTGGAACATGAGAAAAGGGAGCAAGGTTTGTCTTTGCACGCCCAGACACCGGAGCAGAAGCCAATGATTAGTCCCCTAGAAGCCATGAGGAAGGAACCCAAAAGCTCTTTTGGGAGAGGGACCTATAGCAACCTTGAGGTGGCCTTCATCTTTATGGTTCTGGCTTGGGTCAATGCTCTGACCAATGCCGTGCTCCCCTCAGTGCAGTCCTACTCCTGTCTGCCTTATGGGAATAAGGCCTACCATCTAGCTGCCACCATGGCTGCCGTTGCTAACCCTGTGGCCTGCTTCATTGCCATGTTCATTCCATACAGGTGAGAAATGAAGATCCTAATAATAGTTGATTCCATTAAAATAAATGCCAGTGATCACCCCACAGGGTGCTGTAAAATGGTGTGAAAGAAGAAAAGTTTATTTGCAGTTGTTGTAGTGACATATAAATGTGATTACGAGATACAATCTCAAGGTGACTTAACCAAATATTCATGTTTCACACAATTTTGTTTCAGGTCTCTTATCTTCATGGGTTTTTTGACCATGTTCGGAACTGGATTTGGAGCTTACATCATGGCCATGGCTGCTCTGAGCCCCTGCCCTTTGCTGGTCCACAGTACCTCTGGAACTGTAGTCATAGTAAGACTTTTTAATCAATCATTGCATGCCTGCTGAGCAGTCAGACTGGCTTGCTGAGTCATGCTGCACCTTGAAGATGAATACAGGTTCCACCCACACATCATACCCACTCATATTTTCAGATTTCTGATGAAGTGGGGCATACAATGGCATCCGCATGTTTTGCAATCATCACAGCTCAATCCTGTCTGATTGTATTAGGGCAGTGATCTTTGCAATGGTCCACACCCTTCATAAAGTAGTGGATTACAACATATTTCTTTTATAATAAAGGCTCATAGCAGGTCCTAAATCCTAACCAGGTAAACTTTTATCAGAATGATTTGGATGAAAATCTAAACTTTGAGATTTTTAAACCTGTCTGTCTCTATATATTTGTGTAAAATAGATGGAAATGGCATTATTTCACAATTTCTATAAAAAACAAAGCAATTTTTACACATGCTCTGATTTGATGCTGTGTGATTTCTACAGTGTTCCACAGCATAACCTGCATTCTGTGTGCTCTATCGTGACGCTCCCCAGCACCTCCTCCCGCATTTCCAGCACAGAATCTCCTGCTGTGAAGTGCAGGATGTGAATAGCAACTACAGGAAAATTCCAGACCAAATTGTTTGCACATTTTCTGGAAATCTCTGGTGTTCGTATGTGAAAACAGTTCCACTGGATCTGCTCAAGCAGTGGAAAGTGCAACACAGAGAGAAACGATTTACATCAACTTTTAAATTTGTCATTAGGTGAAACATGTTTTTACAAAGTCCTGCTTACCTAAATCCAGTTTATTCAGTGTGCAGTACCATCTGCCATGCCATGTCAGGAGAGCCAATCAGACAAAACTTTGCTGAAGCTCAGGATATATGAGGTGAAACTTTAAGCAATGTTGCTTTTGTAGCAATACATGTTCATTAAAGATCTTCCACTTTCAAATGAACTGCATGCAGCTACAGTCAGGAAAGTGCAGAGACTGATTTTGCTCTCTTCTTGCTGGACAATGCTTCTGTATCACTCTGGCCACACAGCTCTCCCCTGATTGGTTGAAAACTCCAGTGACATGCATGGCCTGAGACACCACTTTCTTCTTTAATTATTTTCCCCAAACGAGATGTCTGATCTTTCTTCCTGGCAATTCATTAAAAAAAACACACATATTTGGGAATCAAACACTAGCTGGAAATGCTCACAGTTTAGTCAAAGGGTGATTTTACTGTTACTGGCAAAGGCATTCATTTGATAGTTATTTTGAATTTTATTCTTTCAAGCCAATTTCATTCAGTAGTTTTCTAAAAAGTTTTCTTTGAAAGTGATCCAGAGAGGTTATATCTCTGGATTCTGATATCACTCCCATTTAGAAAACAGTAATTAGATTTAAAAACTCCCTTTAGGTGATTTTAATCTGTTTTGGAAAAGACATAATGCATGTTAGAGGGGCTAAAAGCAAATACAATGTTTAAAGTTGTTCACATTTGGACCGTTGATAATGTCAGGTGTTTGTCACTGACTCACCAGCTGGATGTGTAGGTAGATTAAGTAAACTTCACCTGTGTGTTGTTTTCCACTCTGATCCATCCTGTTAGGTCCCAATATTCAACATGTGAACCGTTGTGAAACTGTCAAAATAGGAGAGTCAAGGCTTCCTGTAGGCGACACCTGGAGGTTAATTAAAAAGAAGAAGCAGAAAGTAAACACACACAACAAACAGGGGGATAAACCATACAAAGTACAACAAGAGCAAGACACTGCTATGTTTACAGAACCAGAATAGAAAGACTTCTAATCCAAGGAATATAGATTTACAAAGAATAACAGCCCAAAAAACCCAGACAACCCAAACTTCAGGGCGACTAACGAAATGAATTAACAAACAAATGAACGAATGAAGCAAAAGAAAGTAAAAATTAACAGGCAACAGATTTAAGCGAAAAGCAAAACAAAAGTCATCCTGAATGAAAATGACAACAAAATCCAGCAGAACAACACCTGCGCCCACTGCATGGCCCAGTTTAAACATGCACATTGTGCCAGTCCAAATGTGTATAAGGATTTTCACCAAGACGGCAGAAAAAGACATGGATGGAAAATCATCTCAAATCCCAAGTTTTTTTGTTTGTTTGTTTAAAAAGGTGGAAAGAAGAAAATTGGATTTTTAAATTTGAAGCCAAACTGTTGATTGTTAGACAAACCAAACCTCATTCTAATGGCAGTGATAGTTTTATCAGAGATCAAAACTTTTATCACAAGATCTCCAAAATCTCACAAATGTTTTTTTTTTTCTTTACTTTTCACCTTGTCTTATGATGAATTTAAGCATGACTATGATCATTAATTTTTTTTCAACACTTTTTACAAAATAATTCAGAGGGAAATGACATTTGGAGCACAGACTGCTCAAAGGTTTGGGATAATTTCTCACTAAATCCAATAGGAAAGTCATCCTACAGTTTAGACCGGTCTTGTATTTTAAATAAAACATAAGAGCAGAGAGATAAAATGATAAAGTACAACATTATTAACATGGTTAAACACGTTTTTAAGTGACAGCTGCATGTAGAAGGAAGAAAATACTACGTAAAGTTTCTAACTCAGCACAGATGAACACATTGTGTTCTCTTTTATTAAGCAGATGTAATTTCATGCATCATATTGATCTCCTCTCTGCTGCAGGTGTTGGCCTGGATCCTGTTTGTCCTGTCTCTGTCCTACGTCAAGGTCATCATCGGGGTGATTCTGAGGGACGAGGGCCACAGCGCCCTCGTGTGGTGCGGAGCTGTAGTGCAGCTGGGGTCGATGCTCGGCGCTATCTCCATGTTCCCACTTGTCAGTGTCTATGGGCTTTTCAGGTCGGGTGACCCCTGCAACACCAAATGCCCCTCGTAGGACATGAATTTGTTTCAAAGTTAGATATTGCTGTACAAACTTGAGCTTGTAATGCACTTATTTTAGTTGCACTGAACTCAATGCAGCCATGAGTTTTACATATTCCAACTGGTTTTAGGAGAGCCGAAAGGTCACAGGTGATCATTTTCCCCACAGTATTGCATCACTTCTGTTGGCATTTTTTCTGTCTGATTTATTTATATTTATTGTCACGCGGAGTGAACACTACAAAAACCTGACGATACATCTACATGTCCAGTCAGACCACTGGAGACCAAATCAGAAGGGATTTTAGACCTTTTACAATTCCTCATCAATTTAGAAGCCATTTTACTTGAACTTTTAAAGTGTTATTGATGGATTTTACATCTTTTATAACTTATGTTACGTTTTGGCTTTAAACTGTGCCTTGATTGCAGATAAAGATGAATTGTGCTTTTTACTCTATAGAAAAAAAATTATTGCTGGGAAATAGTTGTTTCTGTTACTAGAGTGGAGTGTGTTATACCAAATAAACAGCTGTTTTATGACAATTATCATACGGCGTGTTTAATAAGTTATTGTGAAGTATAATTAGTTCCTATCTCAGCTGCTGCAGAGGAGAAAGAAAAACAAATTAAAAGGGATTTTAAGCAACCTTCCAAGGAGACCTGTAAGAGGTTTGTTTGTTTTTCTTTTTTTTTTAGGGGGCGGGATTCTTTAGTTTGCTCACTGAGTTTCATTTCTCTTCTTTCTTTGCAGGTGGGTGTATATTTGTGTGACAAACAAAGATTTTTCTCTTTAAACTCACAAAAGAAATCAGGGTATAAATGAAGGACAGTCAGTCCAAAACTAAAAGTCTATTAAAAAGGATAAACACAATCTGTTGGAGATTTAATGTAAAATTAACATCTGTTGTATTACCGTTGCATCCATTACTCAAACACATGGATGAATGTAGGAATATTTCAATAGTAGCTCTACCTTAAGATTCTAAGATGATGATAGATACACACAACTTACAATACACCAGAGATGCAAAAATTTTAATCTTAATACATTAATTAGTTCAGCAAAGTACAAAATTCTTGTTGGATTTTCTTTAAATTGTTTGTGGGAACTAACAAAACTCATACATATGTTGTTGTCCCGCTGAAGGGGTGGTAACAGTGAATCATTGCTCAGGTGAATTGGCACGTTTTACACCAGATGCTCTTACTGGCACAACCCTCTGCATTAATCCAGGCTTGGGACCCACCCTCAGAGAAAAATCATTCCCCCTCTGGGCTGAAGCAGGGGAGCAGGACTCAAACTGCAGACCTTCAAGTCACAAAACAAGTAGCTCTGCCACCTGAGCTACTGCCATCCCAACAAATATCACACATATGATCATAAAAAATTCTTGATGAAATTTGTCCTCACATTTGCATGTTTAAACCACAAGAGAGCGCCATAGATCTACTTTTCTTAAATATATGTGACTAACGTACTTAATTCATGTCAAAGGCGCTTGTTAATACATGTAATATGGAAACAATTTATGTTTTTAAAGAGAACAAAAGAAGAAAATAATTGATCCTGGAAGCTCAAACACATTAAACAGACTTATCCATGAGGAGAGGAGATGGCAAACTACATTGACCATAACCAGCATGTCAAGCGACTGGCTTGTAGAAGAGTTATCACAATGTGCCCCGCATAAAGCCATCCTTAGAAATGACTGTGCAGAGATAAGAGCTATCAGATAACCACACATTGTCTGAGTATAGCTCAAATTATGGTCATAATGCCAGTGACAACACCTTCTTTTCACCTGGCTACAGAGAGGATTACAACCTTGAGAGAAACAATAATAACACACAAAACAGCTCATAACTACAAGAAGTAACTGTCCAATAAAAGCAAAACAGCTGCTGGGATTTTGTGAAGAGATGCATCTGCCAGAAGAACAAAGTCCTGAAGTTTAGTTTAGATCAGACTGAAAACTGCACTCAGTAGTTAGTGATGTCATCAAATTCAGAGAGTGAGCTAAGATATCTACCTCCAGAGATGGCCTCATCATTTGCTCTTTGTAAGACATGGTGAATATTTTGACCTTGTGCAACAAACACAGATGTGTTTTCCATGGTTATGAAATAGCTAAAAGTTATACTGGGACCACAAGTGTGTTTGGTCAATCAGGTTGCAACTCAAAAAAAAAAAAAAAAACAAGGTTCCCAAAAGCCAGCATGATTCCTTCTCTTTAATCCCTTCCATGCCAGTAACAATGCAGAGGCATCACTGCATGATAATACATCTGTTTATTGTTGCCAAGTCCCTGACTTTTCTATATTATTAATTGGTTTTTAATGTAGTCATTTTAAGTGTAGTTGTATTGTCACAATGGATTTGTCCTAAAAATTGTCTATATTTCCAATTTTATCATTCTAAATGTTAAACCAAGATAGTAATTTCATGAGTACAACAATTATGTTTCATTCATGTCGTCATTTTTAAATTGAAGTAAAGGTCCTGATCAGCAAAATCTAACCTCCGACTTCTGACACACTTCAGGGGATTTTTATATTTTCACTCTTTACCCTTTGATTCATGGTGTCCATTACAGTGGACAACTATTTAAAGGTTGTTTTCTAATATTATCATAAGTGAGGATGGTATGTTTGCAATTCAGTGGACATTACACAACACGCTGCCCCTTTCTAAAGAAGAAACATGTATAATATAAAATTTCATATCTACATGTACATTACCAACTTTATCTCTGTGATAAACAGGAAAAGATAAGTCTATTTTATAGAATATTCTATTATAGGAATATGACAACATCTTATTTTGAAAGTATTTCTATAGCATAGATAAAAACAAATAAACAAACTAAATAAAAAGTAAAATAATGCTAAAGACAATTTTTTTACATGTCTGTAGAAGCAAAATATTCAGTGTAAAAAAAATAAAAAAAAACAACCTACGCTGGTTTTTGATAATTCATGCATCAGAAGGTTAACTTTTAAAAGAAAAAAGTTAAAAAGTTAGCATCTATTTATATTTTTTAAAGTAAGTACAAGTCGTGTGGAACTCCAAATCTCTTTACAGCTACATGTTTATAAATGTACCACTAGATGTCACCATATGATATGAAGCGCATCACCAGGATGCAAGGACGTCTCATAAAGACAAACTAACACCAAGACTCAGGTGCTGCTGCAGCATTTAGGAGTTATAAAGATAATGGAGTATTATATTATTTTAGCTCAGTTTTCTGGTTCTCCCAGTAAGATTCAGTGTTTAAGTAACCTGTCCTTCATGTTGAAACAGGTTTTAAAAGTTTATACTACATGCTCTTATTAAAACAGTATTTATATTGGAACTTACAAAATCATCTAAAAATTGCTTACAGCTCAACTTAATGCAAAACAGCGATGCATCTCCTCTCAGGTGTTCACCAGGGAACTGGAGTCATGCATGCATCATATCCTCCACACTAAGTCAGAGACTTTGTTCCTTGTGTAGGAGTGGAAGCGTGTGTGTTTATCCTTCATCCAGTCCATGGAGACAAGCAGGAATGAGAAACTCACGGCCAGTCAATCTGATTCAGATCCCAGTGGCTCCTTGGAGAACATCTGGGGTCATCATCCACTGGTGTCTCATACATGACCCATCCTCTTCATCTTCTCCTGCAGTTCCAATGACTTATGGTGTGTTGAGTTTAGAAGTAGTATACCTGTTTGGAAAGACTTGACCATTGTCTGAATACTCGGAAACATGAAAAGCAAGTCTTGATTTGAAAGTTTTTGTTTAAAACATGCCCAGGTATTCAGACAGCAGTCTCAGTCTAAATACATGTGTGAGGGTGTTTTTAGTAAGAGAAGGAAAGAAAGGAGGAGTGTTACCATCTATGTTTTTCAGGATGATTCTCTGCCTTCCTCTCCTGCAACTAGTGTGGCATCTCCTCTCCATGCATCTTGTCTTCCTGTCTTTGTGCACACGGCAGACTTTGTGACCGTAATTTCAATTTAAAACACATGAGGGGAAATCCTAGCCTGTGCTGCTCTTTAATGGGCCGTCATGGGATTGGAGTATGCAGAGAATGATTGAATTTTGTGAGAAGGCCAGAAACAATCAAGTCTCGCCTGCCGTTATGCAATCGACCATTCCCCTCTCGCAACGCGACGTCTGGTAAAACCTTGTGGAAGAGGAGGAGGCAGTGGAGGGTTCAGGCTTGGAAACCTCAGCGTCTGGGCCCAAAGAGAGACAAATATTTTTTCTTCTAAATGATTCGAGCCCTTATAAAAGAGAAAGTCAGCTGTCATATGTAAAAAGATCCAATGAGATCTGATGCACCACTTCAAACGCAGAGATGTTTGACCAGATTGCTTTTACTGGTTGTAAATGAGTCTTTTTACACTGACATGCATGACATCTTATATTTCCTCACAGACGGAAACATGTGGATCATATACAAAAAGCCAGCCGTACTGTTATATTTATGTGATTGTGTCATGTCTATTTTCTCCTGCGGCTCTCAACTTGCTCGGCTTCACTGTGACAATGTGAAGATAAGAGTTCAGTTTATTACCAATTTATGTAGACCTTCACACCCGTTGTGTCAAATTCCACCACTGTGACACACACACTACCCTGTCAGTGAAGCAAAACAGATCGACTTTCCTGTTAAGTCCATTATATTCAAATCGACTAAGCCTTTTTGTTTTGTTTTTTTTTATTTATTTATTTTTATTTCTTTCCGTCTTTGCAACAGGACACAAAGTAATCAAAAGTTAAAAGCAAACACTCAAGGAGGCACTTAGCAAAAAGAAAAGCTTTTATGATAAAACATTCATATACTGTTCAGCGGAGGAGACAGGTAATATTTGAGGATGATAGGGTTGTCTTGTGGTCAGTTTTGTGTGGTATTACTTGGGGAGCCTTGAAGATAAATCCTCCTAATAACACCACCGCCCACTGAACATCCATCAGACGATTCATTCAGAATGACTAATACATGAGTCTACTTCTTCAGGGGTGTGAAGTGAGCCTGATAGAGCTGTTAGAAGTCTGGTTCATTACTCTGATAGGCTGAAGACAGCAGAGGTTGGATGCAGGTGTGTTGAGTCATTTAACCACTTATAACCAAGTTTATAGCGGCCAAAATAAAGCCATATAAAGTTGTACAAGCATGCCTTGTTATTGTGAGTGCATGATAGCAAGAAATACAGGCTACTGATAAAGAACTCTAAATTCACATGAATAAACACGAAAAGAAGCTTTGAGTGCAGGAAAATGACTTAGTTTCTCCAAAATTTAGTTCAGGTAGCAGTGTTGCTCTGTTATTGATTCATTTTTCAAACCGCTTCGTCCAATGGAGTCGGTCCCGGCAATCATTGGGCAAAAGCAGGCTACACCCTGGACAGGTCGCCAGTCCATCACAGAGCCAACACAGAGACAAACAACCAGTCACACTCACAGTCACTCCTATGGACAATTTAGATTAACCAATCAACCCAACATCCATGTCTGAGGACGGTGGGAGGAAGCTGGAGTTCCTGGAGAGAACCCACGCATACATGGGGAGAGCATGCAAACTCCACACAGAAGAACCGGTGACCTTCTTGCTGTGAGGCCATAGTGCTAACCACTACGCCACCATGCAGCCCGTTGCTCTGTTAATGGTCGCCATTCTCGACCTGAGGAAATATTTGTGTGGCTCACAGAAGAACTGACTGAAATACAGCGAGGTGGACAGTTTGAAGTTGTCTCAACTTGCTGTTCAGTATCCCATCTCTAACATGTCGCACACCGATGAATGGAACGATGATGACCAGGATGAGCTAGAAGAATGCAGGTCTGGGCAGCCATGCAAACCAACAAGGTACAAACCACTAAAATCTAAACACAACTTAAAACGCTATGTTAAAGTAATAATAATCTATAATTGTATGATTATCTTTTCTTTGTATAAAAATGTTTTTCTCATATGACTTCTTGCATTGCATTCATTTGGAGCAGCTGGTGTTTAAGATGATGACTGGAGCACAAGCGCTGGTGTGAATGGTAATGGTGCTGTGCTGGTGCCACAACTAGATCCCATTTTGAGCATTGTGACACACACAATCTAAGTTTATTAGCAAGAAAATAAAGGCTGCTAAGAGGCTGATGGAGATTATATTCATCCTCAAGTCAACTACTTCAGAGTTCAGCCAGTCAGAAACTGGTGCTGCTCAGTAAGAGACTGGTTGTTGAACATAATAGTGCAAATATTTATGTATAATCCAGCAACCCATTAGCTCAAGTACTGCACTGGCTGGGCTTTAGCTTGCCAAGGATAAAAACTTACCAGTATTATGAAACACTACCCTCTCTGTCTTTTGTCCGAAAGACATTTTTAAGATGCTGTTTTCAGGTATTATAACTATTGAAAATAGAATTAAAAGTTTCCTGGTTATTATCTGAAAAATAAATAAATTAAAATAAAGTCAAAATGCTTAACTGAACTAAGCTAGCTGTCTCATGTTGGAAGTCTTTGTGAAAAGCTAGGCTAACAGTTTTCTGGCTGCGGCCTCATATTTATTCAGTGTCAACATACAAGATGATAGTAACATTATTTCTTCATATTTGGAACTATCTTGTCTTGTTTTATTTCAAGTAACCTTCTATTGAAGCCAAATTTCAAGCTAGAAATAGCCTGCTAGCAAGTAACACATCCCTTAAACAAGAGCTTAATTTTCACACATTTCATGTGTCTGCTACTGTCTGCTTTGGAGGGAGATTCAAGTATCTTTTGACTGATCTTTCAACTTATTTCTGTCTAATTTTTGTGTACATGCTAAACTAATCCAATAGCTTCATATTTATTGCTATATCGTCTCATTTTGCTTGCTCTTTTATTGTACATTTTAACACACCAGGTAGAAGTTGTGACATCCACGGTCACTATCAATAACCAACAAAATTTAAAACAAAAGGAAATAGCAAACAGCAAGCCCTTTAATATCAGGAAGTACCTTCATAGGGGTAACATGAGGGGTCAGCTTTTGGTCACGCTGGGCATCCATTAGTGGCCTTATTTAGAGACTTATTCCTTTAAGAGGAGTGATTGAGAATCATTACCTTTGCCCGCCCCCTCCCTGCCAACAGTCAATAATGAGGGATCATTAAAATGAATAGATGGACATTCCCCTTTTCTCCGGATCCTTATTGCAAAATCAGTGTCAGGGGAAATGAAGATTGAGCTTGGAGAAGGCGTCTAAAAGCCTCACAGTGATTGTCGTGAACTCATCTCCAGTGCCAGGCTCCTTTATCTACTGTAAGAGTCTGCACCTGCATGAACTCCAGACTAGCAAGAGCTTTTACTGCAGGCCATTAAGAGCCTCCCTAATGCGTGCTACCTTCAACATAAACATTCTGCATATGTACCGAAACATTTACAGCAACAATGGAAGAATGATTGCTTCGGATGTCTTGAGCTTTTTTTTTAAAATTTATTTATTTATTTTTTTTATTTGCTTCCTTCCCTTCTTGAAGAACTCGAGCTCTCAGACTGGGGCTGGTGAATGCTGCGACTTTGATGTGAAGAATAGAGAACTCGTGTTGTGATCACATAAACAGACACTTAAAGATAATTCACACTTTTCACATTGCTTAAGCTCAACCATCTGTCCCGCCGCTGAATTTTATAAATCCTTGCACAACATTTCACGCATCACAAAAGAAAGAGCGAATCAAGCTGAATGATTGCAGATGGAGAATAAAAGACGGCACAAGATTTTCCAGACCCCATCTGGTTGCCTTTCTGAGCGTCTCTTAAAGTGTCTTTTAAAAAGGTGATTTGTCTGTGAGGCTGCAATGATGTGACCATGTCAGCATGTCATCTGCTGAACCTGTCACACGTGAAACGATCCTATAAAAGGAGCTTGTGTACACCTGCGGAGCTTGACAGTCCCACCCCAAACATGTGTAAACACATGCTCAAATCCACACATGCACGCGCACACATGGTCCTCATCTAGTTTCCAAAGGTAACTGATAACAGGGTCTGTTTATTATCATCTAACATGTGTTTCTGAAGAATAAAGAAATCTCAAAAACTGACTTTAAGGGACCAAAAGAGATCAAATACAGCCCTGGCTTATGGGGCAGAACTATCACAGGTCCCTGAGTATGGTCAAGCAATTATCTCTTAAAGCATCTCTTAAAGCCACCCCCATGGTTCTCTCAACATGCCCTTCATAACAGAGGTATATTGTGGATTTACTGCCTGCAGATGGCTGTGAGAGAGAAAGGCAGCAGCTCTAGCACAGTGCCTATGCACTGGCTTTATAAAAGCCCAAATCAAGGGCTCTTTGGGAATACAACTGAGAGGAAGTGGGGCAATAAAGACACTATAAATCTGTACAGTGAAACTTCTAAGTCATGCCCTCTGCCAGGTGGCGTGTACATGTGGACCTCGGGGAGGAAAGGCACGCGCTACAATCATTGTGATCAGAGATGGACTTCTTTTGCTTGCCTGTGTTGTCTTCCCTAAAGGGATGCTTCTGTTGGACTGTCTGTCAATAAGTCAGTCTGTCAGCATGAGCAGCAGACAGTTGAATAATTTGACAAGATGAAGACTCTTCATCTGTATATATATATATATATATATATATATATATATATATATATATATATATATATATATATATATATATATATGTATATATATATATATATATATATATATATATATATATATATATATATATATATATATATATATATATATATATATATATATATATATATATATATATACATACAATGGTGTGCAGTCAGGGTAGGCAGGGTAGGCAGTGCCTACCCAAGACAAAAGGGATCAAGTGAAATAATTTAACTGTAGTGATTCGATTTATTTTATTTTTTAAAAAAAAAAAGCTTTTATTTTATAATTACTGATCTTTAAAATACGTTTTCTAATTAGAATTTCTTAATGCCTGTAATGCTTGAAAGTGCTGGCATTTAATGCTCCTCATAGTTCAATAAAAATAAAAACATCAACAGCACCCCCTCCTGGCCATGAAATGAAGCTGCATAAGTGACTCATCATTGCACGCTAATATGGTCAGGCCACGCCTTCTATTGAAGGCACAGCGCTTCTCTGCCTTTACCTCCCATATTATCGCAGTGGTGTGTGTTTGCACATGCGCAGTTAGTTTCTAATATGAAGATTATGTACGTAAAAAGGGAGATCACTACTCTGCCTTTTTACGTTAGGCAGCGTAGTGATCTGCCATTTTACGTTACTGTACTATGCAAATGATCTATGTACGTTAAGAGAGAATTTGTAAATTGATCCTCTGGTCTGAAGTTTGCTGGCGGGCTCACCGGCAAAATGACTTCTCTTGAGAGGCTGAAACAGTTTTCACGTCTTTCTTATGAGGAAAAACGTAAATTTTTGAATGATCGGAGACCAACACATGAGCTACCTGATCTTCAGCAAAGGAAGGGTCAGAAAATTGTTCGTATTTTTCAGAGTGAATGGTACAAAAGGAAGGATTGGCTGTGTGGATGTCCTAAGTTGAACCGGCTGTTCTGTTTTCCATGTTTGCTTTTTGGCGGCACCTCTGACAATGTCTGGACTAATGCTGGATATTGTGATTTAAACAACTTGCCCTGTGCCATAGCCAAACATGAAAAATTGGTGGTCCACATTCAGAGCCAGATTGCTCTGAAAACATTTGGTCACAGCAGAATTGACCTGGCTTTGGATGAGCAAAGGCGGCTGGGCATTAGTATGCATAATGAAACAGTGAGGAAGAACAGAGAAATCCTCAAAAGTTTCATAGATGTGTGTTTCCTCAGAAAACAAGAGCTGGCTTTCCATGGGAACAATGAAACTGAAAACTCCTTGAATTACATGCTAGTCTCAACGCCCACTTGGCTTCATCCACGGTGTTTTCTGGCACTTCCAACAGGATTCAGAATGACCTGATTGAGGTGATCGCAGATGTTCTGAGGGACAATATAACAGAAGAAGTGGGTGTGGCACCGTTTGTTCTTGTGGAGGTAGACGAAACCACGGACATCACAAATAAGGCACAACTCTCGATTATTTTAAGATACATGTCTGGCAGTGAGGTGAAGGAGGCTTTTCTGGGTTTCGATGATGTCAGTGAAGACAGGAAAGCGACAGCAATCGCCAACTATATCATGGGTGTCCTGGACAAGCTGGACTGTGCACACAAGTTGGTCGCACAAACATATGATGGCGCTTCAGTTCTGGCATCGCAGCTAAACGGAGTGCAGGCAAAGATCAGAGAAAAATTACCCGAGGCATTGTTTACTCACTGTTACGGGCACAAACTGAACCTCGTCCTCTCGTAGTCTGCACAGGTGATCCCTGACTGTAAAGTCTTTTTCAAGACTCTGGAAGGCCTTGCTGCTTATTTCAGCAAGTCCACAAAACGCAGCAATCTGCCGGATGAAGTGGTCAGAAGACGCATTCCACGCGCAGCAGCGACCTGGTGGACCTCCAGGCTTGTTCAGACCGTCTTGTTCCACTATGCAGAACTTCTTGAGGTGTTCAGGCTCATTCAGGAAAACCCTGATGACTGGGATGGACCATCTCTGACTATGGCCTCTGGTTTCAGCATCTGGCTCTCCAAAGCGTCGACCTGCTTCCTCCTCATGGTGTACAGCACGGTTTTCACAGAGACAGGCGCATTGTTCCGTGTTGTTCAGGCCAAGGTGATGGACATAGGATTCTGCTCTCTACGGGTCAGAGACACAATGAAAGCCTTGATGAACCAGCGCGAGTCCTTTGACTCATTTTACGAGCAGTTTCAGCAGCGGTGCAAAGTGCTGAACTTGGTGCACAGCGACACATGCAGCCAGCGGCTGCCCGCAGATGAATGACGTCAGCTGTTTAACGGCATCCTGGATAACATCAACTTGCACATGGAGGCCAGATTCAAGAACTTGAGAGAGTTGGATTTTCTGACTTTAATCAATCATCGAAATTTTGATGAATTGTCAGCCAAATTTGATGATGCAAAACTGCACAGCCTTGCTAAATATGGGAAGCATTTTGATTTTGTGAGGCTAAAGGCCGACCTTATTGGCCTGTACAGCTCACAGATGACCAGAAACAAGTCACCTCATGAACTGCTTGCTTTCGTGGTTGAACATGACCTAGAACACACTGTTCCAGAGGCTGCAAAACTCTTGAAGTTGGCGTTGACCATTCCAGCCACCACAGCATCAGCGGAGAGGTCTTTTTCAACCTTAAAACGGATCAAAACCTACAGCCGCAACAGGACAGAGCAAGGAAGACTTTCATCTCTCGCTCTGATATCGATTGAAAAGGAGAGGCTCATCAAACTGAAGGCAAACACAGAAGAGTTTTACAACGCTGTGATCAACAACTTTGTCCAGAAAGACAGGCGCATGGACTTCATCTTCATATAAAGTAAGGTTAAACTCTTTATCTCCCTCCCTCTCTGTTGTTATGGCAGTGTTCACGTGTAAGCCACGTGGTTATTATGTGTCCAACATCACGTTGTTGTTTTATGGATTTAAAATGCTTTAATACTGACATGATTTTTTTTTTTTTTTTTTTTTTTTTTTTTAAATTCTTAAACCTTAATAACTGTGTAAATTGCATACCAAAGGCACAAGGAGCTGCACATGGGTGCAGTAGAGTATTCTTGTTTTTTGTGTTGCGCTCAGGTATTTTTACATTAAATGTCTATCTGGGGTGTGGACCCTTGAGATACCGACGTTTCAGCACCGCAGACAGCTCCACGTCCTAGTTGTCAGTCTCTCCACTTATTGCATTTGGGATACAATCAGGCTGAGCTGTCATCAGTTGCATAAACATGGACGGTCCATACGGCTCAGTTGAATTTGCTAAGCATTAAGTTCGTAAGATTCTCCGTTATGACTTACGAGAATTTGGGGGATGTGGCAACTTGTAACTTGTATGTTGGAAAATTGAGCACTTCTGCTCTGTATTCTGTGTCCAGGTTGATTAAATTAGATTTCCCTTAGATGGCTGTGTAGAGGAAATGTTTTAATAAATTGGGAATTTGTCAGGAGTAATAGTTTTAAGTGCTGTTTATTACAAGCAATGATACGAAGCTTTGGCTGCTGCACTTGTTGCGGAAAGGCTGGTTTGCTGGATGGGTATATTGCCAGTCACAAATGGCTGTGCGTATGTATGTCCAAGCTCATGCGTGCTCGCTGCTGTGCGAATGAGCATGTCCATGAGTTTAGAGCGGGGATGGTGTGCACAAAAATATTTTCAAAAAGGCATATAACTATAATGTTATTTATCCTACTCGTTGTCGTGACGTAAAATTATTTTGAGAGTCTGACGTCTTGTTAGATTAAGAAGGGAACTTTCATAAATGATAAATTCATTAAAAAGTTTTTATTGTCCCTTGCAATTTGCCACTGCCTACCTAAGCCTAGAACTCACGGCACGTGCCTGTATACATACATATATATGACCAAAGTCAACATTGAACTGACTTTTGATGGGTGGAAAGAGCTCAGAGAAGAGTTAGGATGCAAGATGGATGCTAACACCTCTCTTTGTTTGGAGACAGGTGTAAAAATGCAGCAAAATAAGACAAAAACACATCTCCTGCCAAGATCCGGGAGGGCAACGGCGTTAAAACACTCTTTCATACTTCTCTGAAATTGAATCAAAGTTCTGTGCTCAGACTAGGTGAGGTTGATCAGTTTTTCTTCGCTGTGCAAAAAATGTCCTTTTTTTTTAAAAAAAATGGTTGAAGAGCTCGACTTTTGCACCTGATGAGGAGTTTAATCATCCACAGCCATGACATAATAGTGGCCGTGCTTGCTCACAAAAGTTCTAGGCTAATTGATACATCAATTTCCTTCAATATGAAGATAATAAATGCTTACATTGTCTGTCACTTTCTCACCTTCTGTCTTTTTCTTTTAATTTGAATGATACTTAAGTAGATAATGCATTGTTTAAATGCACTGAATACTGAAGAAAAGCAGGGAAACATGTCACATTGTCCTTGTAAAAGTTGTAAAACATTAACTCATTATTTTAAAGCACCTTTCATCAGTTTTGATCAGTTCACTTAAGTCATGGAATACAAATACTTTTTAATCTCGCAAAAAGCAGACAGCTTTCTCCATCATTGGGAGAGTGTTCACATCATTTCCTTTGAGCTGTGTCTGTTACAATATGATATCACACAATAAGGAGTCAGATGGGAAAGAACTTTTACAACTGCCTCTTAATACCAATTAAACAATTTAAAAGCCACAACATAACTGAATGTTGTCCATTGTCCATCATGTCCATCCCTTTATGATCAGTGTAGAATCTTCTGATGGAAACTTCCAGGAGGATAATCCACCATATCACAAAGCTCACATCATATCAAAAGTTCTTTTTTTTTTTTTTTTTTTTTTCTTTGACAGCGATTTCGCTGTGGAGGCCATGGAAGCATAAAGGTAGTTCTGAAGGTAAAGGGGGTCCAACCGGGTACTAGCAAGCCTTAAAGTTAGTTAAAGATTTTGTGTTGAACTAAATGTATAAAGTTCCCATGAGTGTTGTTTAAAAAGTGAACATCCAGGCTTTTATTTTTTAGAATGTGCAAGTTAAAAAAAAAAAAATATATATATATATATATAAGGAAAGTTGGAAATTTTGGAATTCTTTATGACATACTCTCTAAGGTGTGAAGAGATTCTGCACCCGTGTTGATACGACAATAGGTATTTCAACGCTTGAAAGGTGCTTCTTCAGCTGCTTTACCTGCATTCAGCCCCAATGTTATCAATCTGTGTCAAAGGCTATGGCACTGTGAGAGGAAGACTAAGGTAAGAAGAACAAGGTGCCAGGAAAATGGGGTGTGACTGCATCTCTTAATAGTGGAGCTATTTTGGGCATACAGGGGCACACCGCCTAGCCCTGCCTTCTGTTACTATGGGAGTTTCATAACTTTGCTGAATGGAAAAAGCCTGTTGGACTGGCAGGTGGTACACAGGAGCATGGCACATCTCCCATGGCGAGGAGCTGTTTTACTCACAATACCCACCACAAACAATACTGACAGGAAAACATGCAGTCCTCTGCCCAGACTCGGTATATATCAGATACTTGTTGCACTTTAACAAGTTTGTAAGATATGGAAACAGTTGTTTGGTATTTAAAAATAAATGCTGGAAAAGACTTCTCTCATATCTGGTCAACTGATTCCAAAATTCTGTCTAAAAATATTTTCCTATCTATTTATCCATCTAATTATCTATCTTTTTCTTTTTTGTCATTTTATTGGTTTTGTTGATCTTTTTAATTCTTGGGCATTATAGCAGCAGTATGAGGGTCTGGCTGTCTTGATCTGATTTGTTTTTTTTCTTATTTAAAGAAAAATGACTAGGAAAAAAAAGTTTTGTAAATTTTTTTCTACAAAAATAAGCAATATTGTGGAATTGGCAATTCCATAATTGGCCAATAATATATATATATATATATATATATATATATATATCTACTGCTCAAAAAAAAAAAAAACTAATGGGAACACTAAAGTAACACGTTACAGATCTGAGTGAATGAATTTGAATTTTTATTCAATACTTTGTTTTTTCCTTAGTTGAATGTGCTGACAACAAAATCACACATAAATTATCAATGAAAATCAAATGTTATTTGATGTTATTTATGGAGGTCTGGATTTGGAGATATACTCAAAATGGAAGTGGAAGAACACACTATAGGCTGATCCAACTTTGATGTAATATCCTTTAAACAAGTCAAAATTAGGCTCAGTAGTGTGTGTGGCCTCCGTGTGCTTGTATGACCACCCTCCAATGACTGGGAATGCTCTCGATGAGGTGGCGGATGTTCTCCTGAGAGATTTCCTCCCAGACCTGGACTAAAGCATCCACCAACTCCTGGACAGTCTGTGGTGCAACTTGGTGTTGGTGGATGGAGCGAGACATGATGTCCCAGATGTGCTCAACTGGATTCAGGTCTGGGGAACGGGCGGGCCAGTCCATAGCATCAGTGCCTTCGTGTTGCAGGAACTGCTGACACACTCCGGCAACATGAGGTCTAACATTGTCTTGCATTAGGGGGAACCCAGGGCCAACTGCACCAGCATATGGTCCCACAAGGGGTCTGAGGATCTCATCTCAGTACCTAATGACAGTCAGGTTACCTCTGGCAAACACATGGAGGGCTGTGCGGCCTTCCAAAGAAATGCCACCCCACACCATTACTGACCCACTGCCAAACTGGTCATGCTGAAGGATGTTGCAGGCAGCAGAACATTCTCCACGGCGTCTCCAGACTCTGTCACGTCTGTCACATGTGCTCAGTGTGAACCTGCTTTCATCTGTGAAGAACACAGGGCGCCAGTGGCTAATTTGTCAATCTTGGTGTTCTCTGGCAAATGCCAACTTCCAGCACAGTGTTGGGTGTAAGTGTAAGCACAACCTCCGCCTGTGGTCATTGGGCCCTCATAATACCCTGATGGAGTCTATTTCTGATGTTTGAGCAGACACATGCACATTTGTGGCCTGCTGGAGCTCATTTTGCAGGACTCTGGCAGTGCTCCTCCTGTTCCTCCTTGCACAAAGAAGGAGGTAGCGATCCTTCTACTGGGTTGTTGCCCTCCCACGGCCTGCTCCATGCTTTGGACACTACGCTGACAGACAAAGCAAACCTTCTTGCCACAACTCGCATTGACATGCCATCCTGGATGAGCTGCACTACCTGAGCCACTTGTGTGGTTTGTAGACTCCGTCTCATGCTACCACTAGAGTGAAAGCACCGCCAGCATTCAAAAGTCACCAAGACATCAGCCAGAAAGCATCGGAACTGAAAAGTGGTCTGTGGTCACCACCTGCAGAACCACTACTTTATTGGGTGTGTCTTGCTAAATGCCTATAATTTCCACCTGTTGTCTATTCAATTTGCACAACAGCATGTGGAATGATTGTCAATTAGTGTTGCTTTCGAAGTGGACAGTTCCATTTCACAGAAGTGTGGTTGAGTTACATTTATGTTGTTTAAGTGTTCCCTTTATATCTATCTATCTATCTATCTATCTATCTATATATATATATACATACATGTGTGTGTGTATGTAAGGTTTACTGTTGAAATATTGTTTATTGTATGAATATGTGTCCTTCGTACTTTCCTACACAGATTAAGCCAAAAAAGCCATATGTATGCCTAAAATGTCATAAGGCAAGTTGAGTTTAGTTTATTGGACAAAATAAGAGGGACAAGAGGGAAAAAAAATAGAAATATAAAACCAGGACTCTTGTTATTTATGGTCACCATTATACCATTTATTAATTCATTTTAGAGAACACATTAAATGCACCTAAAACACATTTAATTTTTTTTTCCATAAATATTTCATATTAAAGAGAAATATGTTTCACCTTGTGCCTACACAGAAAAGCATCACAAAGTTGCAGCAATTCTGAAGCCAAGAAAGAGAGTAAGGCACAAAAATAGAAACCTTATTCATTACAGTTTAGTCATGCTATTACAGAATATGTCCACAACTGCACTAGGAAGCCATTGTGGAAGCCTCTACTATTAGCTAAATGATCCACAACATTAGTATGGTGTGCATGCTCCAAAAAGACAGATAACATGAAAAAGGCTGCAGCTTTGTGAAGGAAAGGTTTGTGACACAACTGTGGAAATCACTTGACGAGATTTGGCCCGGTGTGCTCTGTTCCTGCAGTAAAGTGCAAAATGTTTTATTTACGAGAGGGGAAACCGCTCAGCGTTGAAGTCTCCGACAGAAATAGGAAACTTGGACAATAATTTCACCAAAGATAAAATCCTTTGGTTTGCTCAGATCAATTATTGCCAGCTGTAAGTAACAGTCCTGCCATCTCCTTAGTGATATCACCCAGATGATGAGGAAAACGCAGCCAGTGGTGCACTTACAATATCCCTGCGCCTATTTACATGCAAACAGTACAAGAAGGAATGGACTTAAACTGTCCTGGAGTACTGTCATTTACTTTCAGCAGGTAAGCATACCGTTGTTCATTGATCCTGTTGCCGGGGAAAAAAACTAAACTCTGTCACTTGCCTTTATCAGCTCCGATAAACCAGAAGCTGCTGTCATACGATATGTAGCTACTTCATTTTCTCTGATTGTCTTTGCATTATAATATCATGATCTGGGTGGAAGACTGGGGAAGGCTGATTTAAAAAATAGGCACCAAGGTGAAAAGCATAATGCAGGATAGAAGTTAAAAAGCTTATATAAAAGGGAAGACAAAGGGAAAAGCGGAAGCTTCAAAAGAAGAAGGTGAAGTGTTGATATAAGCATAAGGCATACATATTTTCAAAGACCAGTTTATACAAAAAGAATATTATACATAACATTCAGTATATATGAACAAAGATAATAATTAGGAAGCAAGAAAAGTACAATTATAATGTATTCACACACTCCCTACATATTTCCCAGCCTTTTTATTCTTTTTTTTCCCTGTAAACAAATTATTGAAATGATACAAAAACATCATATAAAAACATCTGCTTTGGGTTTCAATGAACCGTTTGTGTGACTGCTGTTGCTGTCAGGATCACTGCTGTAAGGCACCAGTTTGGTTGTTACTGACCATCTGCACAAATAAATGAACCAAAGTGATGAAGCTTGACACTTCCCATTAGCTTGTCCATGCATTAACATACAAATCACGCTTGAAATGAAGATTGTCATTTATAGAAGAGCAGAAGAGTAATTCAGTCTCATTGAGCTGCTTGGTCCACTAAAGAACATCTGCTGTGAATTAAGGCAAGTGTAGTCACATACTTTGCCCCTGATATCACGTCCCTTTTTTTCTTTTCTTTTTTTCTTAAACGCAACATTCACCTGTTTATTCAAACACAGCTTGCCAGCGACTGCCAGGGAGTCTGCAAGACGACAAGCAAAGAGGAGCTGATGGTGATGACGGTCAGGTGGGAGACCCTCCTAAAAACTCCTCCTTTTTTTCTTCATTATCACTTTTTTTTTCCCTTTCGTTTTGTCCGCATGTGGTTGATGCTGCTGCTGGATTGTATGTGTGCTGCAGCAGAAGACATCTGGATGTCTACGCATGAGTGTGCACTGAGATGCTGGAGAGGTCATTCCTAATGATCTCGTTAACTGTGGAGACAAAAGAGAAATAGCAGCTCATTATTAAGCAGCCGCAGTCATTGTCAATTCAGATTGTTATGGCTTTTTACATTTATTGAAAGTTGCTGGTCGATAGGATGATAGTTGGTTTAAACACAGAGAGATGCTGCATTACCAATGATGTAGCCCTGGTCCAGGTTCATTTATGAGGATCAATCCATCATATATGTATAACTCTACAGCAAGATCATTCATTCATTTATTCATTCATTCTTTCATTCTGGCACAACTATGTCAAATTTATAGTCAGGGACACATCACAGGACACAGTAAAATCAGTTATAGTAAAAGCATCTTCAGCCTGATGTAGTAGTTATATAATAAGTTATGAAGTCTGAAAATATAAAACTGATGACGCCTCAAAATTTGCTTCAGTCTGTCTAACAGAAAACCTTTGTTGCAAACTAGTGATGGAGAGTTTGAAAAAAAAAAAGATGAAAGTAAAAATCTGATGTTTACTCCACATGGAAATAGGCTTTTATATGAAGCTGTATTATGGCTGTGGATCTACAATTTTTTATCCACAAACGCAACAAGAAATGGCATGATGATGCCCTCACATTAAACATTAGGTACCTATGTTAATGTTGAAACTTGAGGCCCTGGTTGAGTCTATATCCCACTTAAAGGTCTTACTAAGTTCAAGTATGGGTTTGCACTTCTGTCACCTTTTCCTCTGTTTTAGCTTCAGTCACTTTAAAGGACCCCCCCCCCCAAAAGGCCCGTTTTGCTTTAACAAACTGTTGGTGGTTAATTCTTTTGTTTGAGACGTGCCGAACAATGGAAACATTATCCAAATATGTTAAATGACGATGCAGATAAGTAAGAGAACAAAAGCCGGACTGCAAGCAAAGTGTTTCAGGATGTGTAGGAGCTAAACCCCTTGGTAGATTTAGTCCTTTATGACTTTCCAAACCTTTTATAGGGCCCCCTTTGTAAAAAAAAAAAAAAAAAAAGGGGGAAATCATATACATTAAAAAAGGGGAAGGAAGAAAAAAAAGAAAAATAAAGAAATACTGTATTGTAAAAACTGCAAAAGCAGGATGAGTCTGGTTTTAAAGGGACCATGTGGACTGTTTTTACTGTAGGCTGACATAAGCGTGTTTGATCCAATCTAGTCAATAAATGCTTAAAAAAAAAAAAAAACTAGAGAAACAGTAAAGACTATCTAACTTGGTAAATATGGTCAAGTCAAGTTAATGTTTGAAATTTATTCTACAGTGGATGGCATCACTTCTGGTCTACTTCCTTTTTACACAACATCTAGTGAATGTGATCTGACATCAAACACACCAGTACTAAGCTGAATACTTCACATAGTTCTGGTCAAGATGACAAGTACTGCATATCAGCAGCTGCAATCCAAACATATCAATGTCATTACGAAGTGCTATCAGCGCTGTACACACATCTCTGGTTTCGAGCCATCGATTTGTCTTTCCTGCATCAGTTCCTGTGCCCGCGCTTTTCCCACAGTCGGGCAGACGTCGATCAGTCCCCTCGTTTATCTGCTCTGTGTTCTTTGGCAAAACAGAGGGAAGTGACTACGAAGATGGCGAGGAACCCGAGACCTGTGGCTCGACACAAACAAGAAGCTTCATAGTTGTCGAGTTCGTTGTGATAACGAAGGCTGATGCAGACACGGAGAGAAAAAGGCTGGTGAAACCAGAGACAGGAAGTCCACCCACTCTGAGGTTCAAAGTGGGCCTCCAGTTTGTTATCACTAGATACTGTTTGGCGAACAGTGAAGCATCAGCAAAGATCCAGATGAAAACAATAACAAAGCAACTTCTGTTTTAATATGAATTTTAAACTCTCTCAATGTTGCTGATTGTTCTCCTCACATGGTGAGAATGACTGGATTGTGAGCTGATAAAATGTTCATTTTATCAACTTCTTTCAGAACATATCAGCTTCCTAACCCCAGTCATGCGAAATGAAAGTGGAATCAGATAAATTATGACGGTAATAAACCACGATGAACTAGGTTATCTCTCTTTTACTGCAGAAATAATAACAGACTACATTCTATGTGTGTGGGTCTGTATGTGTGTGTGGGTGGTGGCTGGGGTGCATTGGTGCTGTTAATGTGTTTTTACTACTAAGGCAGTTTGGAAAACTGGTGAAGCATGTTGGATTGACTTCAGGTAGAATAGCTGTCTTCAAACAGCTAATGGAGATCAAAATAAATAAATCCAAATGCAGATTACATCCGCTTCTGTGTGAACATCTGTATGAAAACAAGCGTGATGGAGGCTTGCTTATTTGGAGCATTAAGGTGTGTTTACACAACGTCACATCAGAAATACATCAGAACTGATCGAGGAGAAGTCAGTGTTGCTTCCCGTCAGTCTGGAAAAGGTTATATGATCATTTCAAAAACATAAAAGTCCATCATTCTCATGTGAGAAAGGCTACAGAGACAGTTACCAATTTTCCCAGGAGTGGACCCCCCAGCATGTACGCCAGCAGGTCAGATTGTGAAACAATCAAAGAAAGTGCAAAAACCCCAAGAACAACTTTTCCGACTCAAAAAGCTTCTGGTAGCATTTGAAATGTTAAATGTTTACAACAACATGTTGGTAGATGACTTCTGATCTGGGCTTGTTCAGCAGCCGCAGGACCTGGACATGCTGCAAGTCAGTGAGTGGACCGGGAACTCTTCTGTATGAAACTGGATCATGCAACAGAACAATGAACTCCAGCACAGAAGCAAACCAGCAAAAACGGTCCAGACATCAACCTGAATAAGAAATGAAGTGGTTTGAGCTTAATGGAGCTGTGGATAAACAAATGATGCCTTTCTGAAGAAGAGCTGGCCAAAATTCCTCCGCAACAATGTGAGAGTTGATAAATCATACAGAGAATACTGAACTAATGTTATTTTAACTCAAAGCACTGAATCATGAGGTGCACCTTGTTTTTCTCCACAATGTTTCTACATTTTAGGTTTATGTTAAAGTAATAATGACATTGTATAATATGTCTTTTGTTGTTTTCATTTGAGATTCTGTTTACCTGATTTGATGCCTTGGTAATGAAGAGTTTGTCCTGATAGAGAAAGTTAGATTTGTAATATGGAGTATACTTTTTAAATGAATATAGTGCTGACACACATGTTCAATACTGAAAGCTGTAATGTGGCGCCAAAAGAAAAATACAGCAAATGCATGACAACTACTGATTAAATAAAGTGTAATATGTCAAAAATGATCAGACACAGACTGTACATGCCCTGCTTTTTGTATGGCTACACCCACAGATTCACTGAAACACACACACACACACACACATGCAGGTTGGTTGGGACTCACCTCCCTGAACAGGAGGAACTCCCACTGGAAAAATCCAACCTGTGCCAACACTGCTGGCTGTTTTCAACCCTGTTCCACTCCGGGCTAAACAGGCATTTACATGCTGAGGTTATTTTTAGTTCTGCCAGTGCAGGGCATAAAGGAAGTACAGGCACATGCAACAATAAAAATGATCCAGCTTAAACTTTGCTGTTCAGCTCTGTTTGCAGAGGTGAGAAAAGGGACTCCAGGTGATTCTGCAGAAGGGACTGGAAAACCCAGCAGCTCAGAAGAAAAGCCACAAGTGTTCCTTTTGTCTTTCTCAATCTGAAAGCAGTGGCTTCCTTTCTTCTTTTCAGTCATTAAAAAAGAAAACCAAAAAAAAATAAAAAATCATGACGTCTCCTCCACCCACATATTAACTGCTGTGTTATTTTACTGTGCTTTATCAACCCATATTTTCCACTGGCATGCTCAGTGATGTTCCACTCAAACAAAAAAAAAAAAAAAAAGAGTGATAAAAAGAGAAGAAAGATAAAACGCTGGCCTTTGTCTTTTCATGTTTGTACTCTGTTGGCAACGTGAGAATTTTAGAAACAGGATGTGGCCAACTGTTGCACCCCAACACAACACCAAGGTGCTATTTATAGCAGCTTAATAGTGTAGCCCATGTATCTATTTAGCTGCAAGAATTTCTGGGAAATGAAGAGATTTTGAAGAACCCAAGTGGCCGAAAGTGATGAACCCCCACACAGGTAATGACACAGAGTGCATACCAAGCCCCATTTGTCTTACTCTGTTCATTTCAGAAAGAAAAAAAAAAACGCAAACAGATATCAGAGCTCTGTAAATACATATTTTCCCTAAAAGTCAAACTCTGTTGCATTACGTCTGTATTTCTGAGCCTGTCTCACCTTCCATGAAGTGACTAGATAACCACAAATATGCAGAATGGGGAAGGCAGTCACACAAGCAGAGGAACATTTTGTTCTGAGTGGAATTTGGCTTCAAATGTTCAGACCTTTGCATAATGTGGATGGGCAGGGGTAAGTACAAAAAAATCAAGTCAATAAACTACATTAGGTGTAATTTTCCACATGGATATTTCCCAATTTCCCATCTCTATTCTGTAGAAAAAGAAAGAGCAACATGTTTTGTTACCCAACAATAAAAACAGAGCAGAGTTGCATATCTCAGCTCTGGAAAATTCTTTATTTTCATATTTGCCCTGGTTAATAATGGAAAGCTCTTAAAGGGAGGATACCCTCTCATGAATAAACAAAAACAGTGGAAAACTGAGCTCCAAATATTCCCCTGCTGAAAAAAAAAAAAGAAACACGTGCACTGCTAGTTAAACAAAGACTCTTCCTTTATTAGCTACTCTGTCGGTGCAATCAGTAAGCCGCAGGCCGAACCTGTCAGGACTTATACCTCAGGTGGGGCAGCTGGAAGGTCTATTTTAAGCAGGTGTGAGAATGACATGAAAATATGATGCTTTACTGGGATGCTAGCTGAGCTGAGAAGTCAACCAGACAACTCAACTCTTTTGAGACCCTACCGGTGTTTCTTGGCAGGTAATGCTCAACACCGGCATGCACTGGGTGTGACGGCAGGCTGAATAAATGTTGACCTCTCTAGAATAACCTGTCTGTATAAACCATGATGAAGATGATTTGTTTCAACCTGCTAAGAGGGGTCATCCTGCAGTTTTTAGAAGCCACAAAACATTAATGGTGGGGCAGCAGGTTCATGTGCTGTGATCCTCAGTCCTGCAGAGGATCATAAGGGACGTGTTGCATCAGGTGCTGCAGAGAAAAAACAATCTAACGTTGCGTAAATAACTCAAAGCTATGTGTGCAGAGCACGGCAGGCAGTATCAAAGCTTATTGATGATTGGAAGATAAATATCAGACGAGTAAAAACTTCAGACAAGTATGCGACTGAACTGCACACGTCTTGTTTAAGTGTCATCCTTCCATGTTCAAGAGGCAGAAATTTGTACAATACAAAAGGTTTTAACATTTCGATATATTTACAAATATGGTAAATAAATATGTCTTACGTGGATATTCAGGTGCAATGAGTAAAATACCTTAAAAAAAAAAACAACAGCTTTTTAATAATCAAATTACAATAAAAAGGTTAAACATCTTTATTCATCAAGACCTCACACACAGCCAACTGATTCTCCAAAATTTCTGTGTTAAAACTCCCATTTTTCTTTTTTAATTCGTATAAAGAATCACATTTTCAGACAGACATACTGAATAGTGAAGTTTCATTAGTTGTAATTTTTGATCATTAACATGAAAAGAAACAAACACTTGAACTGTATCTGTCTGTGTGTGATGGATCTTTAAATAGTGATGTGTTTTACTTTTTGGATTCATTTAAGCAAAAGTAAACTAACTGATATTCTAATTTACTGAGAATAATAGAAATTATTGAATTTATTACTGACACTAAAAGGTCAGCTTTTCTGCAAAAATATTTCATCTGATGGAAACAAGTCTACTAGATTTTCTATGTATCTTGAGCGACCTCTCATTCCTTTAAAAATGTGCTTCTTAAGTGGTCTTAAGCAACACTTCTCCAAATTTTTCATTTAAATATTTTCATTTCCAGTCCAGTGATTGTGTCTGCCAAAAAACGAATGTAACTTTTGCTTGTTTTACCACTTAACACTGACCAGTGAAAGATAAAATGGCAGGTTTTACAGGAATAAAATAACATCTTTGGTTTTCAAACAGCAGTTAGCCAGGACCTTGTCATGTCTTTGTATGATGTGAAGCGTGCCTGGATGAAATTGCGGACACTTGACAAGTGGAGGAAAAAATAAACAGTTGCAGATCTGACACCTTTACAGGTGATACAATTACATGTGAGCTTATATACAGAAGAAATAAAAAATATGGTTCTACAAAACATGGTGATGTTGGAATGGCTGTACTATGAGAATCAGTTCAGACGTGTTGTGTAGGATTATATGTATCCTTCAGATCAGGAAAGCATCAGATGGATTCCCTCCATAGACTGTATATAACAAGATGGACGGAGCTTTTGTGACGTCACCCATCGGTTTCTGAAGAGCTTAATTGAAGGTTGGTGGGCGGTTCCTGCCATCGCCATCTTAGCAGGATAATGCGTGTCGTCTCGCCCGGAAAATACAATTAAGGGCAAAGAGGTGGAGCTAAGAGGGGGGCTGTGAGCATCATGGTGGATGATTGATATCAAGCGAACTGTGAGCTGCCTGTAGTTAAGAGCTAACCAAGCTAAGCCGGACATAACAGGAGCTAACCAGCTAACGGAAGTAAGCAGGCTAAAGCTAAATCACTTTGTTCACCGGCTAAAAACTGTTTGTTCTACATTCTTCTTACTTGAAGCAGGAGATTGGGTACCTCTCAATCAAAAGGACACGCCCCTAAATATGCCAAACTTTGAGATTAAATTATTTTTAAATGGGCAAGTTAGGAAAAAATTCACTCCCCCCCCCCCACAGTTGTCATGAAGTTAAACCTGACCTATTAAACCTAAAATGAATTTTTGTACCAAGCTCGTAAATATATTATTTCTGCTGTGAAGTTGGTCTTTTTAACATGGGAGTCTATGGGGATTTGCTCTGTTTTGGACCCCTAGTGGATGAAGGGGGAACTGCAGTTTTATGCACTTCCGCATAGGCTTCACTTTTAACTGTCAGAGGCTCTGTCCATTGTTCATATATAGTCTATGGTTCCCCCAACTTTCCCTCTTTGTGTTTGTTCACTCTAATGTCTGCATTCTGTAACATGTATGATATATCAGACTGTGATATGAGAACAAAGAAGTTGCGGAGCAACAGTGTCCTCCTTTGTTACACAGTAATCCAAGCATGAGTGTTATGACTTCATTTAGTTACTCTCAGAGTTCAGCCTGAACATAACCTGCACTGGGGATTTAGTTAGCATTGTCAGAGGCGAGCTCTGTGCATTGGTGTTCGATAACAGCCAGGCTTCCTTAGAGAGCAGAGGATGCCCTGTGGTCTGGAGAGATGCAGAGCCTCCAGGCCTGAGAGCCTCTTGGAGGTTCTTGCAGTTGTAACATGATCTCCTGCAGTCAATTCAGACCTGGTTGGCGATGACCTGGCACCTCACCCTGGCTTCCCTCAGCTGACTGTCCAAAACACGACCTCTGAACTTGAGGTTGTAGCAGCAGCTTCCTGGCAGCAACTTCTGTTCTCACTTGGAGTCTCTTGATACTGAAGAAGTCAAGGGCACCTTCCTGAACTCCTCTTAATTTCACACTGCAGCTCTGTAAAGGTCAAGGACCTTCACAGTGAGGCAAAGGGGAATATTTCCTATGCTTACTCATACCTCCTGTAGTACAAGATCAGCTTTGTGAGAAATAAGAGGTAGCTTCCTTCGATTGTAGCAATCAGACTCTCAGGAGCGGCGAGGAAGTTCATCTGAGTCACAGAAGTTCGATCATGTAAACACTGAAGCACACAAACGCATGCAGGAGCAGGAGAGGGTAAAAGGAGCCTAGCTGTGAGGCAGACTCACAGTTAAACCTCGTCTGAACTCGTGCTTTCATGTGAAATTGATTTGGTGGGGAAGCCAAAGCAAAGCTCAAACTTGCTGGAGAGAGACAATTGAATTTCCTGCTACATATTACTTTTGTTTCCCCACTATATCAAATCTTCCCTCGGCCTCAGCAGAAACACTTAATGGACAATTTGCTGCCTCCCACACTCGGCTCAAGCGGCTTGGACAGCGTCACTTATCTTCTGCTCATAACCAGCAGCGTCAAAAACGGGGAGGAGTCAAAGGTCAGAACACACACGTGCACGACCCAGATGGAGCGAGAAAAAGAGAAGGAGCGGAATGGAGGGAGACGCAGTCATTATTCCCACAGATAAACCCAAATGGAAAGAGGCAAGGCGTTCTTCTTTCGCTTCATCATGATAAAGTGCTTCATAAATTCATCCGAGCTTCGCAGGTTGACAGCTTCTAATCCATCGCAGGGATCCCTTTGGGCCTAATGATGTGATGATATGTACAGACAGCATATTTCATCTGCACAGCTAGGCTGCTGCGTGATGCCTGAGGCTTTCCCATGTGGAAACACTCTGTCTCTACAGCTGACAAGGAGGCTGCAAAAACCCCAAAAGCTTACCTCAAGTAGTCAGTTTTTACAAGTACCTGCAGGAGCTGCATGGTACCGTGCACTGCTGTTTTCTTATGAAGAGGGAGGAAGAGAAGTTACAACTCATTATCTCATATCTATTTGAGTAAGAACTCAAATATTTCTAAACGGGAACAACAGACTGTCCAGCTGCCCAGAGAGAGGAGCTGTTTACGTGCTCTTTGAGGTCAGTTTGCATTAGAAAGGATGACATATTCACTGCGATTAAACCATCCATGCAGCAGTCAATGCCTGAGAAGATGACTTTATCCATCTCCCCAGTCAGCAAATTAACTTGCATCTTGTTTTTAAGCAGACAGATAACAACTTCGATTCCTCAGCAAGACTCGTGTTTGTAATGCCAAATCCAGCTTCTATAAAAACTGCTTCAGTAGTGAAATGAAAAAGATTCCACATACATCAGAAAAGGTTCTGCACAACAGTTAAGATCAAGTAATACAATACAAACTCATCCTTTACTGCATTTTTCTTCCATCTGCTCTGATCTAATTTCTAATAGTGTACATAACCCTTTAAATCAGCCGGCCAAAGTATTTTTAACTTTCGCACAATAACTCATCTTGAGGTTTTTACAGCTATTTGTGATGTGAAGAAGAGCAGTGGTCCTGGACTGGATGGAATATTGTCCTTATTTATTGTTTAATCTTTCATTACAGACGAGTGAAATACGAGTTATTTGGACGTACGCATGTCTTACTTGATCTGAATAATAATAGATGCATTTAAATGATTTCTATCTGTATGTGCTGCTTCAAAGTATTTGTGACAAAAGGCCGTAACTAACTGTCACAGCACATCCCTCATATTTATAACCTTTCACAACACTGATCAGGTTTCAGAACACAGTTTCCCACAACTGTGGAGCTAAATGACTAAATAGCAATGATCACATTACTAATCAAGTTTTTCCTTTCTGCATCCCATCCTTGTCATCTTCAGAGGAAGGGTTGCAAACATTGCTCAGGGGTATTTGTCATGATGTGACTTTTCATATGTTTTCTTGGTTTTGGTTTCCTGTCTTATTTTGTAGTTTTCCCTGTTTAGTTCCTTCAGTGTTTTCTGGTTTTCTTTCCTGTTCATTAAGTACACCTGGACTCAGTTTGTTCATCCATTTCACCTGTGTCTTGTTCTGTTTCCCAGTATTCCCTTGGTTTCAGTTCTGTTGGCTGGTTCATTTTGTTTGCGTTTCTGTGATAGTTCTGCCTTCAGTTTGTTCGTGAACATTAAAGCATCTTCGTTCTGCATTCCTGCCTCCCATCCCCGCATTTGGGTCCACATCTCTACCAAACCGTGACAGTATTATTATGCTACAAAAGCATCTTAATGGTTTTAATGGTTAATATTCTGCTATACACCACAAAACTTTGTTAATAAAAGAATATTAATCCAAATTATAAGAAATGCAAAGACATTTTAAATATACATTTCTTTATGGTTGACTTTTTGTTTATAGGAGGGGGGAATCCTTCCATATCATTCACTCCTCAGCCCATCTTACCTCTAAAACTTTGCTTATATCCATAATGATGAGAGAAAAAATTATAGCAAACATGAATGGGAGAATAAAGTCCAAGTGGGAAAAAAAAGTTGACAAAATCTGTGTTTTTTAGGGATTTAGGAAAAAAGAAGACAATGAATGATGGGTATAGCTGTCACTGAAATGCTGGAATTTTAAGATGAAAGCTGCGTCGGATGAGGCAGATGGAGTATCCTCCTGAAATCATACACTCTCTGTGGCTCAAGTAAGGAGCCAAAGTGCAGCTGGGTTCTACTCTCCACGTCTCTGACTTGTCTCACTTCTCAGACGGCCATGTTCTGTGCCTCTCTGTGGCAGAGGAATCAAACATCTCGCCAAACCAAACGTCCTGACCGGGAGAGTTTACACCCAGTTTACAGTCACTTAAACGTGGCCAAATTTACTACAGACGCTTAAAAACAATAAAACAGCACGAACCCAAATTAGAAATCTAAAGACAAGTTTTACTGAAAGCCCGCCGCTGATGTGCTTATTTTGGCCGTGCTGGTGCAAAACCTTTGCCTTTGATCCTGTGTGGCATGTTCTGCCTCTCCCTATCTCACCTCACTCTGTCTCACTTTGTGAGCCTGCTACTTCCCGCTCCTCCTCCTCCTCTCATTTCCTCCCAGACCCCGGAGGCCGTGGGTGTGTGCGCTCGAGGTCGGTCTCCAGAGAGGATGACGGGGAGGTGTTTACATGGAGCTGATCTCCAGCGCCCTTAACACCGACTCCTCTGAGTTAGTCGTGCACTCGTTACTGACTCAATCATTAACAACACTGAAAAGAGATAGACTCCACTTTTTTTTTCAGCAAAATGCACGAGGAGCATTTCACACTTGAACAGCAGTAAGTGAACATTTTTCGATGCATGAAGAACAAAGAGATGGACGGACACGACCCGCAAATCTGGATCTCTGAGTAAACTCAATACAACGCAGATGCTTGGATGCTCGGCTCCAAAATGTTGCTTTCAAATTTTCTGATTACACAGTTCTGCTCGATTGTGTTAAATTGCCTTTATGTAGCTGCAATGGAAGAATACCACAACACAACCCTACAATCAGAAGTGTTTATCAAAAAGTAAGCACAGAAGTATGAGGCTAAAGAGCTTCTGTGCAAACTGATGATGAAGAAAGACTGTAAAATCAAAAGCTAAGCATCACACAATCAGTGAAGCATAAAGCAAACACTAGAGCCTGAATATGAACCAAACTGAGCAAAACACACATACTTTAGTGGTGGAGATATGAAAGGAGACATACTTTTACTCTTTGCATGGCTCATTACCAGTGGGTTTATGGTAAAATAACTCAGCCATCTGATAAACTTGAAGTTCATGATTCTGAAGTAGGAACGAATGTTTCTGTGCAGACTGAGACAGTTTGAAATTTCTCGAGGTTAGGGTGGCTCCGAGTCAAAAACATGGGCATGAGACAATCATGCTGTATCAGGCCACAGCCGTTTGGGTGAGAATTCGGCTGTGCACCTGCAGAAAAATGTAACTCATAACTGCATTTGTAGAGAGCATCTCTATATCATCTGCTGTCTCTTTTAAACAACTTTCTTTTATTTATATATAGAGAAAAGACTCTTCGTGCTTAACAAAGGTTACCTCGGTTCATGCTTTATTGTTCACTATCCATCATAGATCCTTCCTGTTGTTTAGTGTTCTGTTGATGTGTGTTGTAACAGCATGTCATGGCCTTTGGGTAACCCCACTGCTTTGCCATTGGTGAAAAAGCACAAGCTTTCCATGCTGTCATCAGCTGCAGGATGATAAAGTAAGTTATTTATGGTTGTTTTAAACTAAATTGATCCAGTTGTTTGTGACTGAATGTAGTGCATGAGAGTCTCAAAATTTTTTTTTTTTTTATTATAATTTTATTTCTCAAACTAAACAGAAGAACATCAGCTAACAAGGCTCTTGGGTGCAGTACATCTTCAGAGCTCAAACTAGCAACCTTAGACTCTTATCAGTTGTTTTACAGCCTTGGGTTGCATGATATGATGAGACTAACATCTCCACTCATCCAGCAGTGTGCTTAGCTGGATAGAGGGTTTTTGCAGGCTTCATCCTAAAGTCACGAAAAAGGCACTGAAGAGTATAGCAGAGGTAACTTAATCTTACAAAAGTTCCTGCTGAGCACAAGAACATGGCCTCTCTCTTTTCAACATCCCTGCGGCGCTCCACTGATCCGACTCTGTACCATAGCAGAGCGGGATCTGATTAACACTCTGTCTGCTGACCCTGAGAGCTGCCCTTCAGCTTTAAATCTTCAGCGCCTGCAGGGATTCAAAGACACAGAGGATGAGGTCTCCTCAGGGCACATCACAGACTTATTCACATAGAAGAGGGAGGAAGGTGGAGAGAGCAATCTTGGCTACAGTTCCTCTCATGTCTTTTCCAATGCGTACAGTCTCGCTTTGTTTTCCAAAGACAGACAGAGTAACATCCATCTGGAGATTATACAGTTCCAGACTGTCTGAGACGAAGGTGAAGACAGAACTGCTCTTCCAGAGACAATAGGTGTGGCAGAGACGTTTTCTGCCACTTGTAGATCCCAGAATCCTATTTTCACCTGCTTCTATTCACGCCGTTTTATCTTGCAGCTTTAACAGGTGCCGTGGCTCAGGTAGTAACTCTGCCCCATGAGTACCTTTCCAGAAACAAACACCTGCTGCTGCACTCTAATTAAACCATATGTGATTTTTTTTTTTATTTTATTTTTTTTTTTTTAACGTAGAGCTCAAAAGCAAAGTTATTTAAATTGATTTTACTGTAGATTTCTGGGAGCTGGTTTACTTCATGAGCTTTCTCAGATTTCGAAGTATTTTAATTATAACATGATTTTGTACAACAAAACGCTTTATTAAGTGATAAATGACCAATGTTTACCAATGCATACCCTAATGTTGTTTTACTAGTCTATAACCTTCAAAAAATAAAGAAATTACTTTAACCAATACTTTTTCTTTTAAAAATTAAGAAATCCCAAATTTAATACCTTTCTTAATGCACAATTTATAACAGAGTGTACTGACATTAATATTTTTTGACAGAAATGTGTAAAATGTAAGTCTTTAAACATATTTAAAATTATTCACAGCTAAAACACATCAGATGTTAAAGATATTAAAACCTTTGTTAATTTGTGAACGCAATGGTTGTTCAAAATATCTTTAAAATATTGTGAATTTACATACCACCTAGCTGAAACTCATGTCCTTTGCTAATAAAGATACTAAATTGCAGAAAAGGAAAGTCCAAATAATTATATTTTCAGTAACTATCTTGGGTAAAGGGGATTAGATATGGACAAAAAACTATTCCCAAGTCTGTTGTTTATATCACTGAATTTTTAAAACAATGTATTGTGATTTCTAACCTTCAAAACAATTGAAAGTCTGGATACTTAGTTTGGCTACAATCTCCATCGTTGCCATGAATATATTTGAAAAGTTAGACTTCTAAGGATCCAGCAGAGGTTATAAACTTGTAGCTGAAGAATGTATATCCCTGTCAAAACCAGATACGGAGCACACCTCCTGATAAACCAGGGCTGCTAAGTAAGCAGCAGGCGATGGCATAAGAGAAAGAGCTCATTTACTCAACCTGAACAGTAAGTGATGCCTCTAACAGCTACTCGTTAGATTGTCAATAATAGTGTAGGATGTATATTAGCACAGAAAGGCTAATGCCTAGCATCTCTAAAGCTAGTCGTCCATGGAAATAGATGCTTCCTCAGCTAGGCATTAGCACAGGAAGTACCTAATCTATGTCTGTCAGCCTAGCTATTAGCAGTTCTCTGCTGGCAACTACCATGCCACGTTACAAGCGATACAAGTGAAAGATTGTGCAGTTAACGCTACCACTATTTACTGTTGACTTGGCTGTTAAAGTCATCTTTAATTCTTTCAATTAATATTGCAACTTCTTTAAGCCTTTTTCTGTAAAAGTCCTATTTGATCTTGAAAAGATTTTCTTGTAAAAATATACCAAATAAACTGATAGCCTATAACAAAATTTTTGACTTGGAAAGCCAAGGCAGTATCTTTTATCTAATGTAATAATTCACCAGTTAATGGAAGCCATTTGTTTGCTTTTCGATGCCAATATACAGCTTAGACAACAGAGGATCCAATAAGGAACGGCATTAGATGTATAAAGTTCTAAGGAAAAAAAAGCCAGCTTTTCATTGGTTACCAGTATTGTCTTTTAATTGGTCAGTCCCAGTCAGTGGGAATACAGCCACTGATTTCAAGTATACATTATATGAGTGGCTCAGTATTCCTGATTTTGACACTGTTGCTGTCCTACTGATAAACTCAATGCAAACAATCATTCAATTTATGATCTTACAAAATTTTATGATCAAAAAGCACTTTTTAGAAATTCATTTCTGACACAGAATATAATTCAAATGTGTTGACATATTTCAGCAGTCATGCGTCATCAATTAATCTGTCAGTGGTTTACAATGAGGGCTTATTAAGCATGAAAAGATTTCCCTGTTTCTCAAGACGAAGAAGAAACCGAGCTAGGCTGAATACAATCAGAGAGTCAAGAGTCCAATGGAGGTTTATAAGTGCCATGGGTCATATGTCAACAGTAGGACACTTACAGTTCTGTGGTAAGGCTCATTCCCTCCCCTAAAGTAAACGTACATGCACCCACTGCGTGGTAAGTCTTTGCACTGCAAGTAGCAGGTGGTGTGAGAGGAATAAAATGTGACCTTTAAATTTGGTTGTGTTTTTCTTTCTTTACTTTTACTTTTCTGGTTTTAACAGCTTGAGTCAAGAAAGAAGTACATAGTGTCTGTGTGTTTCTGTGTGAATTTGTGTGTGTGTGTGTAAGGAACGGGGGCAATGGGAGAAGCTGCCAGGGAAAATCACCAAGATTGCATGCTACTTTCTTCCACCTCAAATTTTCCCCTCTTTCTCTTAGCCTGTCTGCTTCTCTTGTCTCCCTTATTTCTACAGCTGACCTGCTTCTCCTCATGCTTGCTGAATATTCCTGGATGTGATGAAATGATGAGAATCTCCTGACTTCAAAATGTGAAAAACTTTAAACAACACAACTCATGACTTGTGGTTGCCATCAGACACAATCTGGTGAAAGATATCCCACTAAATATTCTTCGAAAATGTTCCTGTTCGGGCACCCTGAAGTTATTTTAATTAACATTGTGTGAAATTGAGACCATGTATTGTGTAATCATCATCTCTTTTGGTATATTCATTATTTTAACAGCTGCATATTATATTCAATTTTTAGAATAACTGACATTTGTGTTTGAGTTTAGCCTTGTGACTGATTCCACTCTCCATTCCTCAGAACTGCGTTTTTAGTTAATCTCTCCTGTGCTTTCCATCTCAGCAGCCCTTTTTCTCCTCCATTATCTTCTTTCTGAAGCCATTTGTGCCAACAGTTGCAAGATCCAACGGCTTTCCCCATCCCACCATGCTGGACCAGACTTCTCTGTTGACATCCGTCGCTACAGGATACTATTTCACTGACTTAACAAATTTCAGATGGGGAGCTGTTATTAAGTGGTCTGGGCAGGAGACCTGCTCCTGTTTACTGATGCCGCAGGTATTTATATCCTCTAAATACAACTTCTAAGAGTAAGCAGCTCACTGTGGATATTATGTCCAAATGGAGCTTACCCCCCCCACCACCTCCCACTTTAACCACACACAACTGTCAGCATCTGCATGGAGGACACTCTACGATCTACATGGCTGCTGTCCAGTGGTTGATCTTGACTTTTGACCAAACTCTAAAATGTAAACCTTTGTCTTTTGGCAAAGCAATTGTGCTTGTTGAATATTTAGCATATGTCTGGGCTCAATGGGTTTTCCATGTGCTCATACTCTCTAATGCCAGGAGGAAATATCCCAGATGCTAAAGAAATTTATGGCCTCTGTGACGGTGCATCATTTGTGGTGTTCTCTCCGTAAGGAAACGCTGTTCAAGAAGAAGTGGACGTATGTATTTGCGGAGTTTACAAAAATGCTCTTTTAGTTATAAATTATCCAACACAATAACTGTCATCCCTGAAATCACTAAAGGGAATTGAGCTCTACACTTTCCAAAGGAGGGGGAAAAAAAGCCTGTTTTGCCTCATGAACAGTGAATGTCAAAAACAGACTTTAAAAAAGAAAGAATACAAGCCAGAAAGCAAATGGATAAGAGCTTGGATAAGGCTGAAATCACAGCTTAAATGAAGCCTCACCAAGGCTCAGATAACCTCAGAACCTACTGGGACAAGGAGACTCATTCAGTGATCAATCTGTCACAGAAGTCAACCACACTGACATTTGTCATGTTATGATTCAGTAATGAGAGTGTCTGGCGTGAGGTGGTATCTCCGTGATGTACTCAGGGAGGGCTCAGCCAAGCCACAGGCCCTGTCTGAATCCTGACCTGCTGTGATCTGTGTGGCTCAGTGGCTTTTCAACGCGCGTTTCCTAAACCTCAGAATGCGATCCACATGAACCGAGCCTCTAAACGGCTGTGTCAGGAGAAACTATAAGAAAAACATTACGTATGATGAACTGAAGTAATATAGCTTTAATGAATAGACCCAAATGTGTCTGGAGGGGAAGCGTCTACTGTGCCTTGTGGCTTCACTCTGCTACATTTAATTTTATATTTCACCAAAGTCCATTTTGCTATTGATGTTGGGCAATTATCCTGCACAGAAAGCTCACACTCTTTCAAAGCAACTTGGATTACTAGAAATGAAGAAGTATTTACAGTAGCAGTTCTACTTTATGCATTTATGCCATTTGGCAACATGAAACCAGTCAACAATCAGAATCAAAGTCTGTCATCCAAATGTGTTCATGTGTGGACCCCAGACACAAAGAATCCCAATTTGTTTAGATAATCTCACTGCAGGTTTTCAGCAGACACATTCTTTCACGGTGACTGTGGATATTATGACGGAGGGACTGAAACCAGACCAGATCCTTTGGCTCGGCTGCCGGGGTTGTGGATGCACAAGCACACACACGTGCAAAAACTAACCTGCTGCCATAATAAAAGGATAGAATTCTCACAGATTTGTTTTTCTGATAATATCCCCAACTGGCTTTACAAAGAGTTACAAAAATGTGCGAATACAGTGACCCTATTGGCACTATCATATGTAACCACTTGAATTCAATTATTTGCTAAACTGCAAGCACTTTTAGGCAATAGTGGCAACAACTGAGATGGTTTCATAGTATTGTTCAAAAATCTGTGATTAGAACCAGTAAAGTTATGGCCCTCATCAGCCAGCGGGACAGAGATAAAAGGGATGGGAAAGGAAACAGTGTGTGCTAAGGTAATCCAGACGACCTCCACTGAAAATCTATTTTTTCCTATTTTTCTGTCACGACCCCATGCTATTCTCTGGTTCCACTGAGAGTATAATACGTTTCTTTAAAGTCACTCATGAGTAGTTAATATTCCACATGCAACACAAAACAGTTTGGAGAGGCTGGAGCCAAACTAACAGCTACTCATTATGGAAACTCCAGAAGACCAAAACTGTTTGAAGGATTTTTACTTTGCGCCACTTTTACATGAGACAGTTTTGCACTTTGTCAGCACATAGTCTTAAACCGAAGAACGTCAGTGATGCAACACAACGTGTTGCAATCCTTTGTCAGAGGCCCAGTCTGTGAAGCTGTCAGAAGTAGAAATCTGAAAATTTGTCCGGGGCTGGAACTGCTATGAAAATTTTTAAAGTGGTGTTTGCATAAATTCAGCTTCAGAATTACATGGATTCTCCAAACTGCTCTGACAGCTGTCTTCTGCAGATGAGAGATTAAGTAATCACACTTCACACAATCCCACTTCTCACGAGGGGCTTATGTGAACCCTGTTATGAATGTGTTGTGGTAATAGTGTCTTTTTGTGAGCTGTTGTAGGAATTGCTGTGACTACTGTGACTGCACAGCAGTCTGATTGCTTGATTTTTTTTACTGGCCATCTGCATCCTACAGTTCATGTTTGGTTCAAGATCCTATTTTGGTTTAAGAAATTACTTTGATTTGGCTCTTGGCATCCATTCCCATTATTGTCAGAACCCATGAGTCAGGTTGAGACACTTTAACAAGCTACCATCACACCTTCCACATGATGTGGCAGATTAAACTCGTTCATTGTAAACTTATGGTTGCTTTATAATTTTGCTGACTGAGGAATGGATAAGGTTCTTTAATCATTTATCCATGATATGGCATGTTTTACTTTTCTTATATTAAAAATAACTAGTTTGGAAGATTAAATAAGATGCCAGTGTCTTATATTTGACTTTTGAATTGATCACAAAACAAAAACTTTACAATGCGCTGTGAAGATGTCCATACTTGCTACTGCGCGCTCCCCTCTGAGTGCTTAGACAAGACTGTAGAATCAGATAATGTGCAATAAGAGCCAAAGCTTCTTAATCCTCACAGCAGAGGTAACAGTTTTTAATCTTAATAAGAGAAAATTGAATCAAATCTATTCCTGATCCCAAAAGTATAGTTGTTGATCCACAGCTCAGGCAGTCAATGACTCTCAAAGGCAAATGCAAGAGTGCACCCGACTATTAATTTTTCCCATGACTATAAAACTTCTTCAAGAAGCTCAAACTTTTACTTATACCTCACCATGAGACAGGCTGCCAGGAAAACAGGACTCCTAATATGAGAAGGCAGCAATAACAACAACAGTAAAATGTCCACATCCTCTCTGTAGTCATAAATAATAAAAAAGCCAGCACGTTTTTTCTTGTACCTGTCAATATCCCTACAACTGGAAGGAGACTGCATTCTAGGCATTGCACTTAACCACAAGACAGCCTCCCTTTCTGCACACTATTAGCTGGACCTTGACCTGCTCCCTAAAGGCCAGAGGTTCAGAGGTGGAGTGTTGTGAAAGCACCCGCTGTCACTTATAGCACTTCCGCTTCTAAGCGCGCACACACACACACACACACACACACACACACTACAGTTTACAGATACAGGGGGCAGCCCTGCTTTAGTGAGTCCCATCAGACACTTCAAGCAGCACACTAATGAACACCCCACCCCTCAAACACACACACACACACACAGGCACACACACACACAGGCACACACACCTCCAAAACCCAGCCAGCCCAGCCTTGCGGCACACTCCAATTTAGCGACTCAGCATGTTTTCAGCATGGTGTGGACGTGCTCTCAATCATCATTAGGGGTTTTGCAGAGTCTTTTGCAGAGTCCTGGGGTCTGGGCAACGTGCCAAGATGTGTAAAAGTTTCCATGAGGAATGCCTTCAGTCGCCTTTGGAGGCATGGAAGGTGGACGGAGATCCTCGGGAAGGTTAGAATGCTTTTTATCTTGCTGGGAGGAAGCAAAGAGGAAAGAGACATTCACAATAATTCTGTTTCCAGTTCGAGACGAAACAAAGCTTGCAGAGTTTCAGATGCACCAACCTTGAATCGAACAGGAAACAATCTAAGTAAACTAGCCAACAACATAAGGCAATCAGTGCACATATGTCAAATGTCAGAAATCGGCAGAGGGGATTTTGTGTTTGGGTTGGGCTCAGTGTTTTTTTATTTGGGGGGAATAAGGGCCCTCTGTTTCTCAGAGAGGCAGCTGGTTGAAATCTGGCTCATTGATTAGCACAAGTTCCTTTGCCGTCTGCTGCATTCAGCTGTGTTGCATGATATCACCCATCACAGCAACAGTTAATACAACAGGACGCCCAACGTCAACTTTAAATGGCCAATACTGACAGCCACAGCTTCTGCTGGAAACACACAAGCACACACATTTCCAAGGTAAAATTCCAATTAACACCAGGGAAAGCATTCCAATGCAATGTTTTGTAAAGCCTCATTTGGGCTGCTTTTCCTAAAATTCAGTGTGTCAGTGATTGCTTAAGACTTAAGACAAGGGGGGGGGGGGGGGGGGGGGGGTATGATGTCATCAGGACTGTTACTAAAATACATTTGACAAAACATGCTGTCACTTCAACTTTCCATTTGCTAGATTTAATTAGTTTGGTTCACAAGGCAAACATAAACGCTGACATACCCTGATGTCATTTGTCTGCCATTATCCAGCTTTCACATGCTAGTAAAATCCAGATACGGGGCTGTGAGTAAGTCAGTCATGGCCCAGAGTAGATTTTATATGAACCCCACTATGACAGTGAGTCAACAATGCAACGAGGCATAGTCGTCTATAGCAGGGTTAAGGTGTTTCATCCTTTTCTGCTTCCATTCCCTAAACCATGCTGCGGTTTTACTTTCAGCTAAAAGAAGTGAGACTGTGGCAGGCGAGAGCAAACATGCCACTGAGTGAAAATGGGTGTTCCAACAGCAATCTGACGCTTCATATAAAGCCTCTTTACAGATACCAGAATCACCAGCAAGTGATTTTTCTATGTCAGTGAGGGGAAGAGTTTAACAGTTTGCAAAGGCAGTCCTGGGGCTTTACACTTAAGGTTCCATGCATAGTAACCCAGTTCCTAGCGGTACAGTAGCTCACCGTTGATAAGTTGAGTGATTTCTCAGAGGCTGTGTAAAGTCTGGGCCTGGCTACAGAGACACATTTCCTTTGGCTGATGAGAGCCAGAGGCCTCAGTGTTCAAGCGTGGGAGGTGCACCACTCTTGGGGAAGATCAAGTGTTCTCCTGCAGACTCCAAATCACTGGCCCCCCGGTTGCTGAGGAGGAGAGCTTTACTACACGGCTGGCGTTAAATCACCGCCGCTGCGGTGAGGTCATCCGCTTGCCTTCCTTCGCTAATGGAGCGCTGACTCTCTAACATACAGCCGTAATGCGTGTGAACGGGGGAGCGGGGCGCCCTGCGAGCTGCCTTCCGATCTTATTTATTTTAGCTTAGGGCTCATTTGAGGTGCTTGGGAGCAGCAGATGCCTTTGCAGTATGCTGTTACCACCACACACTTACCGGGTCTCCAGCAGCTCACCGCAGATGCTCGCACAGACGTTAGGTGATGCAAAACGGCAGTACGCTGAGGTTTTCAAGGAGCTGCTTCACTGTCCTTGGTCAATCAATACGCATTCCTTTGTGTCTCTAATGCAACTGTAATCACTGACTAGATACATTTGGCCACCAGGCTGCAGGAAGCCTGAGCCCGTAAAGTGACAGGGAATGGAGTGGTGGGGAAGATAAACAAGATTACCTGATTTTAGTTGCATTAGCACTGCTTTGAACATTTGGTTTTACTTCATACTGCTGGTGTAAAAAGACTCAACTGCCTTTTTACAATGAAAAATGTAGCTTCGCTTCATCCAATTAATACAGAAATGGAAGCTTTTTCCCATCATGGCCATTAAAAACAATGAGGAAAAATCTGAACTGTGCAGAGACGATTCAAATGACATTTCCAGACAATGTAGCCGGGCTAAAGAATGTGTTTGAGGAGCTGATAACAGACCTGTCTGTATAGTCTTGATGAAATGAAGACTAATGGGACTCATCAAGACTGACAAAAATGCTGACAACTGAAATTCAGTTGTCCCCCCCCCCCCCCCCATGCCTATCACGTCTCCAATCTGAGTTGTTGAGTGAAAAGCGAATAAACAGAACTCATGATAGAGCACAAGCACACACACACACATAAACAGACATTCATGTGACATTAGCTTACTAAACAAAAGGTGTGCAGGAAAAGAGATATTTTTGAGTTCAATGTGAAAGGGGTCCCCCCCCCACCTCTATTAGGATGCAGCCGGGTTTTTGGCATTTCAGACTGGCAGTTTGCCAGTGATTTGGGCCATTAATGTATATCATAACAAGTGAAGCCTCTGCTAATACAGATAACAGGTTTCTGACCCGCGAGACATTATGCGAGATGGGCACAGGAGGCAATAAACCCAACCATATGGTCCCTTGGGTGTGACTGGTTTCATTGCCGGAGGGAGACCAGTGACCCCGCAGTCTCCCCTGATGACGACAGCCACATGGTGTCGACTCCGTGGGGAGAAGACGGGAAAACAAAGCCTTTCCCTCTTGCCTCTCTGCATCCCTCCCATAAATATAGGGGGGAAAATGGTTCGGTTCAGGAAACCCCTACCCATTGTTTTGCTTCCTTCATTAGTGGTTGTGTCAACAGTTTGGCTCTCTACGCGTGTGCCACTGTTTTTGTTCTGCTGCACCCCAGCTGACCTCAGCCCTCTGATGTTTTGACAGATTGTTTCAAAATCCCATCATGGCAATTTGGCGTTTTAAAGTACAGCAGCTACTTGGACAACATAAGCTGGGCCGAATGTTAGACCAAAAGCAAATAAATCTGCTGGGTCTAAAATTAAACAAATGTGACGCAAATCTGCAACCGGAGTTTCATCAGGAAATACTGAGAGGTGCAGCAGGGTGTGGTTGCAGATAAGCAAAATGTGTTAAATGCAATGTGCTACATAAACAGACATTTTTGGCACGAGTATTGAGATTGTTATGAGTATCTATTTATTCAAGAAATTCTAAATGTGTCAAATCTTGTCAAATTTATCTTTTTTGTCTGCAAAAACCCCACTTACCATCATCTAGGTACATCTGGTCCAGTTCCTGTGGCTCCTGCTTGATGGTTATGGCCATTGAGGGGGGACTGGAGTCCTCAGGTAGCAGGCTGGGTGGACTTCCTCCAGCCTGGGCTAAGCTGGCTGCTGCCTGTGCCTGACTGGGACTGTAGGCCTGAACAAACGGGCTCTCTGCAGGCCCACTGGGAGTAGAAGGGTGGGACACTGGTGAGGATGAGGGGCTGCTGTTGGCATAGATAGGGTGGTAACCATGGTGTGCTGGGCTGTTGAGGTGATTGGGGCTGCTCTGGGACTGGAGCATCCCTACAGAAGAGTCGTGATCTGGTGATGTTGAGTGGGCAAGATTATGGCAGTTTGGAATCTCCTGAATAGGGGGCACCACAGGAGTTGTCGGTGTTGCATGGGTGGGGCTACTAGGGAGGCACTTGCTGTATGCCACAGGGGAGAGGTCATGCAGGGTAGGGCTGGAGCTGGGAGATGATGGTGGAATGGCAGCATGGCAAGGTGGGCAGGGAGGGTAACCACCAACAAGACAGCTGTCGGGATCGGCCACAGGCATGATGGAAGTGAGCCTGGGCTGGCCGTAGTACGGCTTCGAATGCATGGACAGCCCAACAGTCCCCAGAGAATCATAATCATCATTGGGTTCTGTCTTTATTATCGGCACTGGAGGGGGAAAAAAAGCAGAAAGAAAGGTGGAGATGTTAAAAAAAAAAAAAAATTGCAAAGAAGCCACGTGGCGCAGTACGTGCTTGAGTGAGAGAGGTGGGCAGACACAATTACGACCGTAGTACCTTCTATAATCCAAACAAACAACAACCAGTGGATACAGGCTGAGTTTCAACTTGGCTGAATCTTCACAGAGGAACCTTCACACCTCCCCACTACCACCCATCTTAGCCACCCGATGAAAAAATAAAAAAACACAGGGAGGGGGAAGAAAAATGGATGAATCATCAGTGTGGAAAGCCACAGCTGGCTCTAATAATGAATAAGACCTATTTTCTTTGGACTCTCCTCCAGCTCTGATATCCAATAAAAGTACTTTAAAGCACTGGACTGCTGCTGGTGCTGCTCCTGCTGCTAGAGGAGCCCTGGACCCCCAGGTTTCCTACACACTCTCGGAGTAATTGTTTCTCTCAGGGCCAAAAGATAGGGGGGAGAGTGAAAAAAGGAGATGATTTGATTTTGATTAGGCTGCCTGAGCTTCTTAAGAGGCTGCCGAGCTGAGCCTGTGGTTTCAGGAGCATGAGACCTCAGCTAATGCAGGAGAGTGCAGTGACCCTACTTGATCATCCTGCCTTCTCTCTTTGAATTTCTCATCCGGTGCAGAGTGTCAATGCGATCAAAAAACCGAGGTGCATATGTAGAGTGGGCTGCAAGATGTAGAGAGGTCCACATTAACAAGGTCTCTGCTGAGTTATTATAGAAGTACGTATGCACAGACTGAGCCAGCGCAAAACTAACGGGCTGGCGTTAAGATACCCCGAAGCATAACAAAGTATTCGGAGTCACAATGGACATACTGTTTCTATTTCTACACACTGTTAAAATGTGTTAATGGGTGTGGTAAGCGTTTGATGCCAAGCATGAAAAAAAGTTCTTTGGCTAAGCTTGCTCTAAGTGACATTTACCCAACGTGCTGCAGTTGTCAGTGTGAATTAATTGTATGTCTAAACTATTTGATTTTGTCCATAACAGAACCATTAAGCGATCGCGACAACAAAGAGTGCAAATGAAGCGTGAGTGTGTCCTATGAAAGATGGGCTGTTTTTCAGTGTGTTATTTTTTTTTTAAGATGGATTGGAAGAGCCATTAATCACTCTCGTTGCCTCTGTGGTGCTGAGCTGTGGTGGAGTGATAACGCAGCAGGGAGCACATTTACGTCAGCCATGTCTGCTTCAAGAGCCCAGGGACCTGGACGGGTTTCTGGGGGAGCATTGTAAGGCAAATCCCATGATGCACTAGGCTCCGATCGAAAGCCAGGGGAGCAACGAGAGAAGTCACATGGTTATAATACATCCACAGCCACTTCCCCTCTCTTAATGTCTTCCTTTTTCTTTACTTTATTAGTTTGAATGGCTAACAGAGGACTAAAGAGCCAGAAAGTGATGTCATGATAGTCATGTGGAAATCATAAAAATGTGACCATTCTAGCTTCAACTAAGGCACTGGATTGTTATCTTTAAGTTGAAGCACAGTTTGACTACTTTGTTTTTGTAATGAAAGTCCTTAAAACAAATACAGTCGTACATTGTCATCAAGCTTGATGGGACCTAAAGACATATTTACTGATGCACATGCATAAAAGGTTTCCTTTGAGCAAAATGAGGGAAAAATATTACAACATATAGTTTTCCAAACCAGTTTTATGACTTTAAGGTTGAACTGGGAACATAGATGACAGTTGTTATTTAGTTATTTAGAATTTAGTTATTTAGAATTTATACCAACTCATTTAATTAGGCAATTGATATTAAAACTATTTTAATTTAATTATTCAAAATACAGTTACTTCTTTTCTTTGATGAGATTTCTCTGCCACAGCTACAGATATATATACTGAGATCTCCCCTCCATCGTTAGCCATTTGTGAACCTGTGTGTGTGAGTTGAGTAAATAGATTCACCAGGCGAGTTCCAACTTCAGTTGGCTTCTATTTCCTCTCAAGCTGTGGGTTATGGCTCACAGACAGTCCTGATATTCTGCACATGGTTTTCTCTCCCTCTCTGGCTCTATACCCAGCTGTCTCCTTGTGTTAGTTTGATCAGGCGTGATCTAGGTACAGATCACTTCTTTCTTCTGAAGAGAATGGGAAAGGGGGCATAGATGAGTATATCTAACTCTATTTCATTAGCAATGGTAAATTGTCTCCTTGAACCATTTGTATTTTGGACAATTCAGTAAGCGGGATGCAAAAAATTCTTGTATTTTTTTTTTTTTCCCCCAATTGACATGGACCTGCTCCACATTTATAATGGAGCAGGTGGTAGTTCATTACCTCCAGGTTACCTTGTGCACCATCTCCCACTGCGTAAGCAATCTGGTCACCCAGCCTACTGTGGGCTTCAGTATACTGCAGATGAGTCTGGCAAAGCTCAAAACTGTTCGGTCAAAAGACACATGTTTGTCATTATACAATTTCTGGAATAGCATGATTGTGCAAATTCCTACAAAGGAAAAAAAGAACAATGTCTGGTTCATTAACTTTTCCTGTATGTGTCATAGCACATGTTTTGGGCTGTTCTCCCTCAAATGTCGACCCAAAATGGGGTGGGGATGGGGGTGGTTGCACTCTATTGTGTTAAGAATAGAACTTGATATTTCAGAGGAATCTCCAAACGGCCTGTAAAAACGAAGGGGTTCCGAGAAGCTCTTCGCCTGAGCTTCCGTCATTGCCAGAACTTTTTTGGCGTTTGTTGTTTAATGTGGTTAGTGAAAACTGTTTCTTATTTAAGGAACAACACGTCACGTCTCAACTCACGCAAGAATGATTGGAAGGAAACTTGGAAAAGGAAGGCTCATTCTAGAAGCCAGACAAAAGTTGTATCTGCATCTCAACATCATGGTTGAGCACTTCGGCCAGAACCACAAAAGCTACTGATGATAGATCTTAACTGGGAACATTTTCTTGATTCAATTATTATTTTCCTTTTTGGCAGTTAAACATTGACATAACTGACTCAGCTGTTATGTATTCTCATGAATTCACCTTTAGCATATTTCACACAAAGATAACATTTATGTTTTTTGTAAAGCAAAAAAAAAAAAAAAAGCTAATCAACATAAAGGTTTTTATAAGTGAAATTAACTGCAAAACTGGTAGTCAATTTGTCCATATTTGGGAAAAAGTGGAACCTTTATTCCACCATGACACACAATGTGTTTGAAGGGAGGCCTGTTTACAAATGTACTACATCATCCTTTCTTCTAATGGTAATGATTAATAATTTGGAAATTTACTGTTGGCTTTAGGAGGACTGAATGTTAATTTTTGTTGAATAAAAGATTTTAGATGTTCTTTATGATTTAGGTAATAGCTGTTGTTTTTGTGTCTCTTATTCATAATGTGCCATACTTTCCTTTAGTGTCTGCCTACTTAATATCAATGTAAAATGTGCCAGAAAAACAAGAATATATCACTATATTCTTGTATAATAAAGTTTTAAATTACATTTCAGATTAGTAGACTGTTTTTAGCGAAAATAGCTTTTTAAATGTTAAAAAGCTTTAGATGTTAAACAAGTTGTGTGTTGCATAGATTTTTTTCATTTCTGCACGTTACTGAAACTCTGAGTTTTGCAATAAGTAGTAGATCATGACTCATCCTTGCTTGGAAAGATCAAGTTGTTATTGGCTGCTCCTTTTATACCCAATCTTGACACCCTCATCAGATACCAATTAATCTGCTGAAGAAACTCCAAAAATAAAGTTACTTGCAAATGCCATAAACTTTTCTGTCTTTGCTTTTCTTTTTTGCCTTCCTCTCACTTTTGTTTTTGCCTGATGTTGCTGTCATATGGTCTTTTTTTTTTAAAATTAATATGATACAGTTGGTAAGTTAAAGTTTTTAAAAAATGAAAAAGAAAAGTCTTAGAACTTTGTATTGCATTTTAGGAAATTTCTCAGATTTTCTGGAAGATAAAGCAAAGAAGATAAGCAAAATAAGGGATTCTGTTTGTTCACACACACCCCACCTCTGGGCTTGCTGACATATGTAGTGTTACTGAGAAATTTCAAAGGGACTGTATATATGAGGCTGAAGTCCTGGTTCACTTTCCATGCATTACTATGGCAGTGTCTCAGCAGGTTTAAAGCACTCGTCCACTCATATCACAGAAGTTCATCTATGTCTGTAAGGCACTTTGAGTGAGACAACTTTGTTTCCACCACAGAGTAAAAAAAAAAAAGTTAGCATTCATGCAGGAAGAAGGGTGAGCCTGAGAGGTGACAGAATCTGTTTACAAGTCTGAAACAATGTAATCTATTGAAATCTTAAATGGAGAGGGAACATTGTATGCAATTTTTTTGTTGTTATTTCTAAAAGCGTTTTAGTTCTGATTTATTTAGTTGTTTAAACGCAGGCTTTAATGTCAGCAGCAGTGCTAACAATGTTTTCCCTGAAAGAAACAACAAGGTGGTCACATGACCCAAATGGAAAATAAAGGTGGTTTTTAGCATCTGTGTGAGTCTTTGCTTCATCCTTCCGCTATTTAAAACAAGTTGGTTATTTTAAGAGTTGGGTTTGCCTTTTTATAGACGAGCAGACAGTAGAGTGTGAAAGAAATGTCCTCTCTAAACAACGTCACCAACCACAACTGTGCTTGAAGTGGGACATGAAGCCAGATGAGTCTTTTCATACACGCAAGAAAAAAAAATGTGTTGACAAATGTGTGTGTGTGTGTGTGTGAGAGTGAAACCGTGGGTGTCTTCCTCCCCATTCTGCTCCGAGTACCTGGCCAAAGTGTTTGTTGTTTTACTCACTGTTGACACACAAACACACAGTAAAACCTGCGAATGCAAACAGCTCACTAGGATTTCCTCTTTTCCTGACGATGTACTGAAACCATGAAACTACTATATCCATCATCATCATCAAAGTTCTGTTCTTGCTGATTTGAACCTTTATAAATTCCTATTTTAAATCTATTGCTGATTTCATTCACAAAAAAGTTATTTTGCTTTCTGTTTCTAAACTGTGGTAGACAACACTACAATTATAAATTAGCCTAATTTAAAGTTATAAAATCTATTTGTCATTGTATATTTTTTTATTTCAAGTAGTATGGGAAATTACAGTCAGCTCTTGCCCAGCGCAGTTGTTAAACTTGACTCTTTGATCTGTCAGTGACTGACTGTTTTTTTTTTTTTAATATTCAGGGTGCACGTTTTAATGTGTGCTTGAAAAATAATGGAAAATCTCCAAATACTTCAAGTATGTGATTCCTGGTCTCTTTGGCTGTAACACTTGTGAGTTAATTATGCATCTTTGAGAAGACATTGGCCCTGCTTGTGTGGTCCACACTGTGCTTGTGGTTTACTTGGCAGCAAAAGAGAGCACAACGAGCCATCTTTTAATTAGAGCTGTGTTTACATTCAGGGAAATGACTAAGAGATGGTCATGGTGGAGGCTGAGAAGCCTCATATCTCTGTCTGTCTCTGCCATTGTGCATGTAGAGTATATGAAATGGATAGTCTATATACGTATGGCCACTGCTACTTCTAGTTACCCTCAATCCATTTGTTCATCTCATAATCAGGCAACTCCAAACAGGGCCATGCCTTGCCTCATCCAAAATCATGATCACTTAGCTCCTATGCCCATAAATACATCTGCTGATAAGGTAAATGTCACATCTTATTAACAGCTGTAGACTTAAAACACACTGTAGACTTTCCCTGAGGCATTAGAACCATTAGGCACTGATCAATGAAAACAAGATACCATTGTTTTGATCTAATGGATTCCACTTGTTATCATCATGCAAGTCTAAGAAATGTGTAGATGCGGGCTGGGACCCCTAAACCAGCATAAACGTTTTGGAGCATCACCCAAACTGCTTTCACCAACCACAGTTTTTAAAGCTAGAGGTTTCATTTAATGTCTTTAGAAGCTCTGAAGTAGTCTGGTATGGCTTATACCTCTCAGAGCTTTTACCTGTGTCTTGTGAGGGAGGCAACTAGGTTTTGTGTAATTTCGAAGCTGAACTCATCTCAAAACACCAATTCATTCTTCAGATTCCAATATGAAAGCCGTCTATAAACACTGAGGCCAGGGGTGCATGATAAGCACACAGAAAAGTGATCCCTACTTTTCGGGTCGCTACTTGAATGACTGGTGGGATGTGTGTGTGCCTGCATGTTTTTTTGTCAGTTTTTTGTCAGTTTAGTTTGTCAGTTTGGTGTGTTAGTGAACCAGGGAGGTATTGTGTGAGGCAGGCTGTGAAAGTCAGGTCCCTGGGAGATTGACTTGTCTACATCGACAGCACTCGGAGGCTCTATCACTCAGCAGGTATACCTCACGGCTGGGGAACGCGGTTTAACTGCAGAATAAACACCCCTCACATCTTCTGCTCTCACTCATAGAATGCAGGCATGTGTTACCAGTCAGGATGTCAGGAACATCCACCAAAATTGACTACAAATTCCACATGGCATGTTGACAGCAAAGTGAAACGGCAGTGTGTGGATGTTAAGACCTATAGAAATACTCCAAATGATGAGTGCAGATAGTTCAGCTTGAAAAAAGCATACATGTGTTTTAGAGTCAATGTTAACATAAAGATTAAGCTGATGATTACCATTTGGAGGCAAGTAGGTGAAGCGCTGGTACTGACTCCTCTTCCTCTTGCCGTTGCAGACATAGAAGTTAACCGACACAGGGCTGGATATTCTCTGGTTTCTGTATGGTGGGATCTCCACAACGAGAGTACTCTGAATTAAAATAAAAAAAAAAAACAAAACATAAAATAAGTTGAAATTCACTTGATTAAAAGCTCTATAAAAGCTGTAAGCTTGCTAGTCTGATGGAGTAAAGCATTCAGGTGCGTGGGAACACAATACCATAGAAGAAAGACATCAGCAATGATCTTGGAGAAGAATTTGTTTCTGATCGTAGATCTGGGCAGGATTTTAAGAGCTTTTTCAAACAATTTTGAGTTCATTGTTCTGCAGTGAGAACAAATTTTCACAAGTGGGAAACATTCAAGTCAGCAGCCAGTGTTCCCCAGACTGTATGTCCCTCTAAGTTCAGCCCAATGCAGACTATGAACTGCTAAGAGAAACTGCAAAAGAAACAAAAAGTAACCAAACAAAGAGGCATTTTAGTCTCTACACTTTTATGCATAGGGAATGTTATAGGTTAAAGACGAGGACAGACAAGTTGCCCTGCTAAAAAAAATATGCCTGTAGGAAAACTCATCTCTCTACAAGTAACATGGCAGCACAACTTTGGTTTGCAGTGTTGCATCTTACATACACATGAGACCTGTTCCATTAATGTCCTTTGAAAAGACATGAAAGTGAAAAGTTTGCTCATGTGCCTTGGCTCCTAAATGTGGTGAAACTCAGCACCAACATCTTACACCAACTGTCAAGCATGCTGGTGGAGGTCCCTGGCCACCTTGCAGTCATTAAGCCAACCAAGGACTCCTCTTTAAACCAGAATCAATATTCAAATGAGAGACCATCAGTCTGGCAGCCACAGCTTGGAAAAACTGGGTCATACAACAAAACAATGATGCCAACAAATCAGCAAATCTACATATGAGTGACTGAAAAACATAAAAAAAAGTGTTCAATGACCGACTCAAACTCCAGACATCAATGACATTTAAATGCTCTGGTGGGACCTTAAGAGACCTGTTCATGAGCAAACACCACAAACCGGAGCAATAAGCAAGTGCAAAACTTTTAGGTAATGTGGCTAAAGGTATTTCAGCAAACTAATGAGTCACTCTTAAAGCCATTTTGATCCATGCCAAAGACAGATACGGAGCATTTTGTTTGTCATCTGCATTATTTATGTACATAATTTGGTCTGTTTTTGGAGTCCATGTGGATCAGTATCTTGACAGGGCAAACTGAGTGATACTACCAGGAACCAAGGGGGTAATGTTGAGCAGTATAGTTCATATGCAACCAAAACAGAAGAAGACACAAGGAATGTATTTAATTGCTGCTGCTACCTGCTAATATAACTTTTACGTCCAATTTTTCCAGATTTCGTTAGAAATTGTTGCATCTTTGCAATGATGGAGTCTTTATTGGAAATTAAAATGGTATTTTAGTTTGGCTCCTCTTCAGAAGGTTACAGTGTAATACACTGAGCCCAGGAGGGTTGAGAAGATAATCAACAGCTATGTTTATTTTTCAGCTCACCTGAAATTAGGACTGCTTCCAAGAGGCTTGGGGGGGACCTGGCCTAAATGAGTATGTCTGGACTGTGTAGATGCGGTAGTGGGACCCATGAGGTTGGTCCACTGCCCATGTTTGTCTCTGAGGAAAACCCTGGGGGCTTTAGCTTTTTTTCCCTGTGCAGCACAGGAGAAGAGAGGCCGGCTTATTTGTTTGCACAGCCGTTCCTTCTATGGGAGGGGTCGACTGTTCCCTTTACCCACGCCGCTAGGCCAAAGCAAGTCTGGACGGATATGAACTTTTGACTGCTTTAACTTTGACAGGGAAAAATGGTGAAATTTGTCAGGGTGTTTGCTTCTAATTCCTGGGATTGCTGTCACTCTCATGAGGGCCTCCCCACTATAGCCTGGAACTCTGTCAGGAAGCAGGTTTTTGTCGGTCATCCCTGTGGTTGGAGGAAAGCGGGTGGGAGGGGTGGTTGAAGGTGAGCTCACCGTCAGTCTGCCTTCCAGATGATGACAAGGGAATTGCAGGTGGCTGATCGAGTGTGTTAAATGCATGTGAGCACATGGCTTTCCCTCTCAGTCCCAACCACCCAAGGTTAGAACACTCTGGACACCAATAAAACACCACAGCCAAGCAGGCAGACTGGATTAGCTTAAAGCTGCCTGGTTGCAACTGACAGAAGAAGCACATGGCTCTATTGCTGTACCACACTATGTATTATATTTAGAAATATGTATATTATAATAGTTCTGATCAATGTTGCTTCGCTTTACCATCACCACCATTCAAGCCTTGCACACTCACCTATTTACTAGCATCTTGGACTCCATTACAGCTCAACAGTTACATCTAGAAACAATTAGGCATCTCCGTACATTTTACTCGCTTGATGCAACCGCAATATCTACCTTAAATAAAAGCAAGAAGAAGAAAAACATCTTCAGGCTGCAGGGTGTACATGTTTTATTTTAGAGGACTTGCCAGTGTAAACTGCCTCAGTTGGTTTACAAAGAGGTAAGGGGGTGGGGTGGGGAGGATGAAATGCCGCTGATGAAAGGCATCAGCAATTCAAAACATACTGTCATGCTGCACAAACAAACAGGTTTTCAAAGGCCCCGTGCTGGAGTCTCCACTCTTAAAGCAGACCGAACGAACTTCGATGAAAACTTAATTAACTCCAGAGCTCAAGAAGCTTGTGACACGAAGAACAACATTTGCTTCATTACTGGTGTTGACAATTCCTTTTTGGTTGGTTTTATATTAGCACAATCCCAACGTGTGTCTGAGCGTCAGTAAAAATGAGCGCACTGGTTTATTTTGTTTTTATGGCCTTCATGAAAAGCAGCAGGTAGAAAGCAGGGGTGTGAGCCACACTCAGCTGCACGATCCCGGCACAGATGAGGTGTTTAAGCCCAATTCACCACAACGCTGCATGAACTAAACGTCTGGCCATGCCGTGGCATGAGACTGTGTTTGTGTGCGTGTGTGTGTGTGTATGTATATTCATGCCTCTGTTTCGTAATCCCTGGCTGGGTTTTCAAGCAAAGATCCGACCGCCTGTGTTTACCTCCACGAGAGCAAAGAGATTTTGTGAAAATTCCATTTAGGATTGCATCGGCTCATCACCGATGTCTGTGTTTCAATTTGTAATACCTTAGCAAGGGTTACATCATTACATGGGACAGATGAGGAGGAGATAGAAGAAAGAGAAAAGTCTCAGAGGGACGGTCGAGGGGGGGGGATGAAGACGCAGGAGAATTTCCAATAAATCATGTCTGTGAGAAGCACTTACAGATTTGACGGAGTCCTTGTCAACTTTGGCTTCAGTCTCCCACAGGTGATGCCCATCTATTGACACAAACACACACACACACAAAAAAATGATTATGCTTTCAGGTTTTAAGGTCTAACATGAAGTTTAGTGTATATATATATATATATATATATATATATTTATATATATATATACACACACACACACACATTCATTTGAGGTCAAGAGGTTTCCGTCGTTGCAATGCTGTAGATGTCAAAGGAGCTCCCACAGCTGTTAGGGGTCTGCAGAAGCTCAGCTCGCATTCTTTGCGTTTTCTCGTTTTTTTCAGCCACACCAACAGACGTTGCGAGTTCTGTTAGGTCAATCAACACAGACCACAGTGCCCTTTTTTTTTTTTTTTTTTTTTGGCCTTAATTTTTTGAACCAATGAGTCATTACATCTGTCAGAAAGTGAGGTGACAGTGCAGTCTTTGTTTCTGTTGCACATTATGTGAGGCAGGTTTGTAAATTGAAGAAGCAGCCTCCAGTATGAATACAACCATAAACGTGCTTTAAAAGTTGCACTTTGTTTTAGAGACAGAGAAGCATCAGATAAGATAATCAGAGTAGTGATAGCAGAAGTCCAGCAGCTCTGGAAGAAGTAAAAACCTGTGTTCTTTTTCCAAAAGCATGATGTTTTTCACATCATGTGGTGAGTGAAAGAGTAAAGGATTCCAGTCACGGTTAGCTTATTATTGGTGAGATGTTGCAGTGGGGGCGGGTGGGAAGCTTTATTATCAGTTGACATATTTTTCCAAAATCGTCTTATTAAAGATGACAGAGGAGAAAAACAGACGGGGGAGAGATCAGATAAGAGGTTTCTATTTGAACTTGGGGAAATCGGATGTGAATATGAAGAAAACTTTCTTCCTGAGTTGTGCCCACAGAAAGGTCATGGAGCAGAGCTATGATTCTGTGCACATGGCAGGTGACTGAGATGCAAAAGCAATGATAAAAAGTTTAACAGAGCATGGAAGGGCAATTAGAGAGAGCGCAGACAGAGAGAAGGTCAGAGCAATGCTGAGAGAAAGAGATGAGTGTTCCTCATGTTACGTCTAGAGGAACCAAGAGGGAATCTCACCCGCCTCCGCTCTGGGAGACTCTCCAAGAGGGAAACCTTAGACCACGATGTCAACCCCAAGCTCCCCTAGTAAACATGTTTTTCAAAATTTTCATCTGTTTCTCTCTCTGCTTTTGCTTTTGATCTTTTCTCTCACCTAAAGCACCTTTTATCCATTATTCTGGATTTTCCTATCAGCGTTAATAAATGTAAAACTGGCTGGATTGGGATGGCGTCACCTGTGGTGTACCGTTGCAGGTCGTACAAGCGATAACCACAGGACTTTCCATTCTCTCCTTCCCTGCAACATCTGCAAAATGCTTCTGTTCCCGACAACACCTCCTCATTTAACCAACTTCCACCCACACATAATGCACACAAACAGATGCAGATGTGCACACACACAACCGCAATATCCTTCACCTTTGTTCTGGTCCTCTGCTTTAATTGTAAGATGGGGAAGCACAAAACAATAGATGGCATATAGCTGGGATTGAAGTGGCCTCGGCATAATCCTGTCTCAGGTAAATGGATAAATAAATGGACATGGGAATGCTTATTTTTAGGCTTTGTGCTTAAAAGGTAAACCAGCAGTCTCTGTACTGCTTTACATGAGTCACACGTGCAAATGAGATCCACAAAGACTAGCACCAGACAACCAGCACAACATACTCATTCATCGAGCAATTAAGACAGCACGTGGGGTGAGGCATCTTCGACTCATCATGTTCAGCTCTTGACAACACATAATGCTGTGTACCAAGTTACAACCTGGCAACCCTGTTGTTGTCATAGTAAAGCTCACACAAACAAACTGCTCATTTGTCATATTTTCATTGACTGAAGTTTTGTTTAATGAGCAGAAAGTAGACACTCCACCTGGTGTAAACTAATTGCCAACTGCAAACAAACATTTTAATCATCACCAATGATTCCAGCTTCAGACTCTCCCAACAGCTGACTGGTGATTTGACTGACCTAATTAACTCACAGTTCTTGTCTCTTTCCCTTCTTTTGTCTTTAATGCTGACAGCCAGTAGGGATGTTTCCTTCTACAAAAATAAATAAATAAATAAATAAAAAGAACAGTTTTGTGCACAACAGAACTTAGCAAAAAGAGTTCAGTTCAGGATTTTTGAGAATGGAAAATATGATTCACATGCCTAATTGCGGAGGCTGTCTTGTGAAACAACCCAGATGTATTTTGCAGTCTCTTTTCTAGAGATGATTTTAAGGAGCATTTTTCTCTTTTTCCTGTTTACATATCTCAAGTTCATTTTCCATTTTATTACCTTTCTGCTGCTGTTGCTTTGAAAGAAATGCTTCAGTAAATTTTACACTCGTTTTCACAGCAATCAGTGAAGAAGCGAAGCCAGTGAGGTCAACCAGGAGATTCTCAGTGATTGAACCCAGAAATACAGCTGCTTTCTCCTCAGAAGCACCTGGCCTCTGCCAATCTGAAAACTGGTGAAACTGGAGAAATGTGGGTCTGCTTCAGATTGAGAGGTTTCTGTATAAATTATGACCCGACAGTAGATTTATGATGGGTTTATAGCCGGGAAGTGAGTTATTCTGGGTGTAAAACAGGGAAAGCATGAGCGGACATGACCTGTGGTTGTACAGGCTGAGAAGGACGGCTATCAGAGGAATGAAGTTTCATCCTTTTATCACTAGTCCAGCTGTGTGGCATTCAGTCTGATGATGATCTAAAGATTTAGACTGATGACTGAAGGATCACCCAGACTTGCACATTCACACAGGATCTGCTGAGGGTGTTTCATTCACAAGACATCAAAGCAGTCTGCTCTAAAAATAGTGTTTTGCCGTTTTAAAAAGTCTAGCAAAGGTCACAGCAAGACCTATAATGTCAAATCCTGAAATTAACCATATTAAGAAAAGAAATGCAGTTTAGAGGCTTATTTTTTAAGTTTTGTTGGTCTCTTCAACACCCTGTTGGAATGCAATGAGGCATATTTCTTCAAGACAGATTGTAATTCCTACCATAACAAAAGCACAATATTTCATTCCTGTCTCAGAGAGAATAGTTGTAGCTCACTGATTTAAAAAGATAATCTTTATATAGCATGTTAAGACAAGTCTTAGGAAAGGGTGGAGGCCACAGGACTCATGCTATGATTAACTGACTGCTTTTATGTATAGATGTGCCCAGTGCTGCAGCATAGCACAGCTTTTTGTTTCAGTAAGCGTGGTGTCTTGTAGAGGTTACTCCTCATTACTTTTCAAAGTCTCCAGAATGAAATCTGAACTTTAAAAGTGAGAGGGATTCGCTACACCCATGCTTTACACTCCAAGGGAATCTATACATTTAAGTTGGGAGCTTTACTCATTCTTACAATACAGATTTGTACAATAGAGGTGTAGCTAGCTAAATGACTCATTTAATGGTGCAGTTGCATGTCCCGTTCCAAAGAGTATGCTCTGGTTTGCTATTCATTAGCAGTGACCCATCCAGTCCTAAACAATCATCCACTTTTTTGCTCTATAATTATTTGTAGTGAGTCAGATATTTCATTGAATTGTTAAAAATTTCGGCTGCAACCTTTCATCTATGTATGCAAATATGTCAAATATGACACCAAAAGATGTACAAAATATGCATGTCGACATGGTCATCATGCTTAAAGCTTACCAGTAAAGCTGTTGGAGAGAGTCATTGCTAGCTTCTGCTTGCTAATGTTTTTCCAGGTTGACGTTGCCCATTGTGCAAATAATATTTCTCAGACATTTCAGCTATGTAGAGACTAATCTCGATTTCTACCTATGCAGACAATTTATTTTTATTTTTGTCATTCTGTCCAAATAGTAAAGCTTTTGGGGATATTTTAAATTTTTCTAGCTAGCTTTTTAAATTATTCTAATCAAGATACAATGTGGCTATTGTGGCCCTAAACATCAATATAACCATAGAATTAGACAACAATTTTGCAAATCTGCAGCCTGAAACAGGGATGAAGGTGGACCATTTCCCAATGGCCCTACACTGTAAATATTATAAAGTTTATCCTTGCTGGATGCTAAAAGATAGTCTAGACATATGTTAGAAACACAACACATGACAAGCATTACTGATGTTTAAACTTGCTCATGGCAGAAGCATTGACATAAGGTATAAACAGTCCTTGATTCAACTTTAACAATTCATATCATACTGTAAAGACTGGGCTCCTTGAACTGTGAAAATCTAAACATTTCAGCCTGCTGCAGAGGCTTCTTCTCACAAGAATATTAATAATCAAAGCCTGTTGTAATAGGCTGAGAATCTTAATTTTACAGACAATGCAGATACAGCTAAAACTGCAGCTCAGAATTCTATCTGAAGCCAGGAGAAGATGTGGAAAAGACTCGATTTCATCCTGGTACAGACTAGGCTGTGTGGCGCTGCTGAGCTCCAGGCAATACTCCAATCAGACCAGATGTAAAAACTATCCAGCTCACCAGGGAATTCCCTCACCTCCCCTCTGAGTCAGAGGGCAGGCTTTCCCCATCCCTCTCTCTCTCTCTCTCTTTCTCTCTGTTTGTCTGTCTGTCTCTATTTTCCCTGCCTCTAGCACTGATTCCACCCATGGAAAGCAGGGCAAGCCAGAACACACACTGCAATAGGTGCGTCAGGTATGTCTCCCTACTGCTGTGCCAAAAGAGAGGTTTGGGCAAACTGCAACACTGACACGAAACATATACACATAACAGAAATAACAGAAAAATTGATTCAAGCACAACAATGCAAAAGAAGATGGAAAGTCTCAGATCCGCCAACGTTGTGGCTTTTTAAAAGGTACAACTGTTCCCAGCAGGGGAAAAATATGACAAGGCCTGTTAAGAATACCTGTCAGTGAGGACAAAAGAATGTTTTCATTGTGAAAAAAAAAGGAGAGCTCTTCAGTCTATTATTAATTAGCGACAGTCTGATTCACCTGATATCTTTTACTATACGGTCTGCAATGAACAAAAAAAAAAAAAAAAATTGAGAAAACAGTAATATTCAATAATCTGATGATCAGAAATGAGATAGTGTTGAAAATCTGATAAATCTTTGGCAGCGACAAGTAGAAACTGATCCTACACTTAAACAAGACTCAACAGTAGCCTTATGCTAAAGAAGTATTAGCTTAACGATGCAGTCCACGAGCTCTAGTCTTTCTAAGGAAGCCCTGCGCTCTCCATATACAATCTTGGGATCTTATCTTTTCCGTTTCACTCCTCTGCAGGGAATCCTTTGTGGATGACTCACTGAAAACACTTCCTACCGAACAACAAAAACAGGCCCGCAGGCTAGCAGCTTCAGAGGGTACACATGCACAACAGCAGACACAGATGCACATGCAGTGGATGCGCAGAGTTTGCATCAGCTATCCTGTGGGTGACAGAGGGGAACATTGGGGATGGATGTGGCATTTAAAAAGTAGAAGTAATTATTTTTCAAGGTGCATTGAGGTTCTCCACTGTGATAACAATGAAGGGCTCTGCTCGTTTGATACTGGGAATGGCAGTTCAAGTGGCAGAGAAAAAGTTACAGATTAATGCAGGCAAACTGAAAGACATGTTGATTTGACATGACAGAGGGTTTAAAGGAATCATGCATGTCTAGCAGTTGTTTATGTTCCTTGCAAATGTGCTTCTATATGCACTGCCTGGCAAAAGGCAAAATTAAATACACTGAAATATTTGCTGTAGCATGTTTCAATAATCTTATGCAGTGTCACTGCTCATCCACAGTTGCATGACTTTTTCACTAAGCTTTCAGAGTGATGAAGGCTCACTCAAGTGCTGTGGCCTCACAGCAAGAAGGTCGCTGGTTCGATCCTTGGCTGGTTTGGTCAGTGGCCTTTCTGTGTGGAGTTTGCATGGGTTCTCTCCAGGTACTCCAGCTTCCTCCCACCACCCAAAGACATGCATGTTAGGTTAATTGGTCACTCTAAATTGCCCCTAGGAGTGAGTGTGAGCATGAGTGTGGTTGTTATCTCTCTGTGTGTGGCCCTGCAATGGACTGGCAAGCTGTCCAGGGTGTACCCTGCCTGTTGCCCAAAGCCGGCTGGGATAGGCTCCAGCTTCCCCACAGTTCAGAAAATGAATGAATGAATGTTATCATGGAATATACCATCAGGGAAAAGTAAAGATTTACAGTTATGCAAATCAGTTACTTCAGTCAGCTGACATAATTTTATTTTCTGCAAAATGCTGGTGAACCTAAAGCTATATGGTAGGCACAAGCTGTGATAAGTGCAGACCTTCCTATGATGTTCTTCTGAATTCCGTGCACCCATCACTCTGGGATAAGGTCAATCTGGATCCAGACCACATCACCACTTTCCACTGCTCCAATGATAAATCTTCATGGTGAACCATGAACTTTAAGGAAGAAGGCTGTTTCATCACAATCCTTCCAGATTTTATTCATGCATGTGACAGTTTCTTTATCCCGTTTTAATGGCTTCGGTAATTTGACCTTTCTGAAACAGAACAGTATTTCTTCACGACCACAAGATGTGTATTCCAGCAAGGTTGTTCAAGGAAAAAGAAGTTACTTACTGCATCAGTTCAGGTTAAATAACTTGTTTCCCACTGACAAATATCAGGGTACAATTATGCTCGCCATATTGTTCATTGAGTGAATTGTGATGCTTATGCAGCACAATAACCATTTCTCTAAACATGACTCATTGCTATTAACACAAGGCTTAGCTATATCACAATAACAGCACAAGAGGAACTCATGTGGAGAGTGCAACAAATACTTCACAGTTTCAACTTACCTCTTTAAGTTTAAAATGCAATTGTCTGACATCCTTTGTGAAGGTGAAAAGAGCGAGTTAAAACAAAAGATTGATCACTGCTGGGCACACACCCTGTACCATGAGTTTAGGAATAATTTTTTTTTTTTTTGCTCTGAAAGCTTCACATTTAATTAACCTCACAAAGTCTTTGTCCCACTTTTAGGAAAAGCCAGTGGTTTAATGGTTTGCCAGGGACTAAAAGATCTTTTTGTGGGTCTCTGTTCACTTAACCGCAGATTGTAAATGGGACAATCTCTGCAATATTTTGTGGTATCTGTTAAAGGGCTTTTCATGAAAAAAAAAGAAAAAAAAAACTGCAAATAGGGGCAGTTAAAGACCTGCATGCAGTTATGATTTATTTCTGTCCCATCTGATCTAATGGGCTTTTGCGAGGTGTGTGATCTTTCTCCCGCTCAAATTAGATGATTCTAACTCTGCATAATTATTCACATAAGTTGGATTGAGTCTCTCAGAAATCCGTCTGTTGTGTCTTAGATTTGTGGAATTTTTTGGAAGGTGTTTATTGGAGTCAATTTTGGAAAGCGAGCAGCCACTCTGACCTTTGATGGCAGCAGCAGTAATGGCTGTCACCACTGTGGCAAAAGCTGTGATTGGTGTTGTGCCTTACAAAAAGCTTGGCTATATATTTGTGTGTGTGTGTGTGTGTGTGTTGCTGTCTGATGTCTGCGAGAAGTAATTATTGCGGTGCAATACTCTGTCTTTCAGGACTGGATTTAGCCATGAACTTTTCCAGCGGAAAATCAGACTGAAGTTTTAGAATAAATTTGTAATATAATTATAATTTTATAGGTTGTTTTTTTTCCTCATCCCAATTTGGTCCTTCTAAATCAACAAAAAGATGGATCTTGATGCATGGATCCTTTAAGAAACAGCTGAATTCTCCGATTATAATGCCAGGAGACAACATCTTACAATATATTTGGGGCGTAAGTACTTTTCCACACTCATCCTTGCGCATACATAGTTGCCATTAGTGAATGATGTGCGTGCTCCGGTGTGTACATGTGTGTTTAGAGTGTGAGTATGTCTGTAATGGGCTTTTTAAGTTAGGAGACCCTTGAAGTGGTGGACCATTAAAGTTTGCATAAAAGCAGCCTAAGTGGCAGACAGACAGCCCCTCTTTCAATCTCTTTCTATGCTTCTCAATAACCACAGTAAAAAAAACAAAATAAGAAATAAGAAAAAAACACTGAAATGTCAGAGACAGGACCAAGAGTGGGGATCCCGCTAGTGCAGCGCTCCAAACCAGCTAATGTCTTTAGCGGGTATTGAGGACAGAGGTAGGAAAAGCAAAAGATGGAGGCGGTACAACAGAGAAAAAGGAGGAAACAGCTAAAGTAAGAAGAGTGGGTGAAAGCAGAGAAACACAACCTGGAAAGGGTCATGAGGCTTAAATGGCAGGGGGTGTATGCATGGGCTTTCCTCTCTAAGGTAACTCCCTGCATGACTAAGTAAAGCCAGGAGGAGGGAGACCCAACATTACCAAGTTCAACTGGTCCCTCTCACCCCCATCCCTGTCTTAACCCCTGAAGTGCTTTAAAACAGATAATTCAAATATGGAGAGACATCAACATTAGGATTGGCTGCACTTGTTCAAATGAAAAGGATTTCAATCCACGTTTTTCTCACCAGTGGCTTTCTAATTGAGAATCCCTGGATGGCCATCAGATGACTTTTAGTACATTTAGGGGAAAAAAAAACAACAGTTGGCTAAACAATTCCAGTGTAATTTGGGAGAATGGAAAGAACTATCGTCGTTTGAATTGTATACGCTGTGTTGATTCAATTAAATCTTCTGCCAAGAATAAAGGTGAAGAAAGAGCTTTAGCAGAATTACATTGGCAGTGCTGAATATCTTTGTTTGATTTTAAACAAAATTACACAAAAACCAGACTGAATTTTATGACAAGTGACGCACCAGTGAAGGAAGAATATGTCAAATGACGGAGTGGCTTTGAGTCATTTCTTTGTAAAACACTTTGCCATTCTAGTGTTTTATGATTTAATGCAACCACAAATTATTTTGGTGATCAAATGGTTTTATGTTATTGTATTGCTTAGTTAATGGAATAATTGTATTATTTGTTCCTATTTATTGAGGTAAAAAGATTTTAGAGGCCTTTTTAGACCCATATATTTTACGATAGAATAACTTTGCTGTTATAGTCATGCAGTTGAGTCATGGTCCAGACAGTAATTGTTATAATGTCAGGACCTGATGGTTACAAACACCTGATGTGCAACAGTCTATATGTTATCCCCTTGTTTTAGGTGTTACTAATTAGCAACTACAGCCAAATCTCTTCTATATTGACTGCAGAGGTATCGTGTGTTTAAGCTGTGCTTCTACTTAGTGGGTGTGATCATGGAAATGATCACAATCATCAGTCAGTCTACAAACTTGATTATCTGTCTTATAACTGTTGCTACCATCCACACGGATGGCGAGGAGAGGACTATTCAAAGAGAATAAGAGAGAAAGTTCGCAGTAAAAAGCAGGAGAGTACGAAGAGAAGGGACGTGAAAGGAGAGAAGGAAAGTGAGAGAAAGGAGACGTTGCACATGGCCTGGTTGTGATTCATTTCTTCATTTGTGGCGAGCGCCACTGAACAGGCAATGGAAACTTCAGCAAATGTAAATACGCTTTGGTTAAAAATATAGTGGCCTAATGCACACCACATGTGGCTCTCTGGCAAGTCCGCCTCTATTTTGACGGGAAGAAAGACTAAGAAAACGCAACTGGGAAAGAGGAGGATAGGCACATTTGAAAGAGATATTAGAAAAGGAAATTAAATTGCAGTGAACGTGGTCTGATAAGGTTTAACTCCAGCTTACCCTGCGCTTTCTCCACGAACACCACCTTGGACTCAGGGAGGAAGTTGAGACCACTGAGAAACATCATTTTGCCTCCAGTGGCGGGGTAGCTTTCCACACTCTGCTTCTCAACCAGGGGAAGCTCTTGAGCCGATCGCTGGGCTAAAGAAGATGTCACACACAAACCTTTTAATACAGAGCGCAAGGCCATAAACATGCTTCCTAATCGTCATCTAACCTGGGCAGCAAACAAGCAACACACAGCCAGTAAAATGGCCGTTTTTGATTAGGGACACAGGCTTATCAAATAATAATGCTGATTTCATGACCTCTAGCTGAGAGCTTTTTAAATGACAGCTGCTTTTTAAATGACAACTAAAAAGGCGCAAGGCGAATCAAAACACTATTTTCACGGTCAAATCCTTGTTCATTATTTTTCATCAAGCAGCCGGCGGCCAGTCACCTGTCTTTGCTTTCTGTGAAATGAGGCAAGCGTGTCGCCTCTGACCTCTGGAACGCGGTGACCACATTCATTGCCAGAAAAACACAATAAATATTTATTATCACGTAATAGTGAAATTTCATCTATGAATTTACCAAAATGGGAATTCTTTAAAAAGCTAAACAACACTAAGTCTTCAGTAATGATGAAGCAACTGATTAACTGCTACTTAGGGCCATAAAGTACAATGCCAGCTCTGTCTCACCGTCTAGTTTTTAATTGGTTTCCTTGGGTGCAAATAACATCACACCTATACCCTTATACACACAAATGTATGACAAAGAAACAGAGGTTTCTTTCAATGTGCTCCTTCGACTGTGCCAAAACCGGGGCTGGCAAATGACCTTTGTGAAATCTGTGCTAATGGGGTACTCTTACCACAATAACTTTCGCATTCAGTCATAAAATGTGAATTTGAGATAGATAACACGTGTGTACAATGCATCTATTGCCTTGGCAAATTCCTTTGATCACATAAAGCTTTCTGGGTGCAGAGGCAGTCAATTTGCTCCACCAAGTAATAAAAATGTGGCTCAGTTTACAGGATTACAACAATAGATGCCACCTTTCGCTTAAGTGGAAAGCCAAGACAAAGAGCCAGTCCTTGTGTTTATTTCTGTGAGTGTGTGTGTGTGTGTGCATGCTAGTGCATCAGACTTACAGCATTCAATGGGGTTTGAGGATGCCTGTAGGGACACTGTCCTGCCATTGGGCTGGTTGATGTGTACACGAAACACCAACCGAACACGAGTGTTTTTACGTCCAATATCTGTTTCCCCTTTACGTAGCTCAATATCTGAGTTACGCAGCTTGAGGATTCCTGCACAGTCGATGCTGGGAAAAAAGAAAGAAGGGGGAAGCTTTTCACATGATAGTTATAACACAATAGATAAAGCATAATTTTCTCTCCTACGTAATTTCTGACCCTGGAATCCAGCAGTATACCTTTTACACAAATTAGACTGTTTTAACTGCAGCACTAAGCAAAGCTGCTGTGGACCAGCATGATGGCTCTAGTGGTGTTATAGATCACACTCTGGACGTTCACTGTAGCATGACTATTTCACCAATAATCCTGAATGTCATCAAGGCCAAAACTGGATGAACGTGATTTCATCTAAAAGATTTAAAGGGTCTCAGTGTTCCATGAATGAGCAGCTAAGCAAAACCACAGGTCCCATCAGTACCCAAAGTCACTTTGCTATCATAGCACATCCAGATTGCCATGTCTCTTCACACTATTTACTTCATTTTTACATTAAAACCACTCCTAATCATCTCCACATGTAGCAAAAGACCCTTCGCAAAGCTGTCTTTCTTTATTTATTTCATTTCACAATTTTGGCGGTAGAAAGGATACATTTTCTTTCCCTTTTCTTGGTGGAAAAAATAACCCAAACATTATTTAGTAGGCATTGCCATTTGTGAATTTATATGAAAGTAATGTGGCTGGCAAAACTGAGGGAAAACAAATGGGATATGGTTTGGCATTTCAGTTATTTTACATGGTAGACTTTTGGGAAGCTTTCCTGGAGTATGGTAACTGGTTTTTTTTTTGTTTTTTACTTTAGCAATTTCATCCTTAACTCTGAACTACACAATTTGAGTGGGGAAAAATTTAGATGAGCCACCTTACCCACAACTACTCCTCATCATATTTACATAAACTTATGCTTTGTTACACGGTAGTTTAACGAAACTTTCTCTGTCCAACAACCTGATATAGGGTGATTAACTCTACAGCGTCTGATTGTTTCCTTTACATAAAATACACACATGATGCAAACTCTGTTATATCAACTCCAGCACTAGCTGCTTATTGGCAATTTATTTTGCTAACTTGTTCATAATTAGGAGTTATAGCACAATTCCCCAGGTACTTCAAGTAAATTTAGATTAGTTAAATTATGTATATAAGATTAATCTTTTTTACAGATTGAGAAGGAAGCTCAGAACATTCTGAAACTTTGATTGCAAGTTTCAAAAGTCTGCATCCCACACAGCAAGCAAATGATTGCTGGCGCAAGAGCAGAGAGATGGATGTTGCATTACCAAGGCGGCTGTTTAATAGTTCAGTGGAAAAAAAGCAGGCTTTTCTTCATCTTTGACCGTTAAGATCGTCAGAGGAAAGAGAGGGAACTTTCACTCCTCTGCTTTTAACCTTATTTGCTGATGACAAAGGAAAAGAGACTTCCTCTTGACTTGGATTTTTTTCTTTTTTGTAAAATCATACCCTGGAACACATTAAATAGAACAAGTGAGCAGTGCCCCTGAAAATGTTGCAATATAAAGGAAATTGTGGTATTGCTGGAAAAGATACAGCAAGGCATTACAAATGTTAAAATCATTTATGCAGTCGGGAACCACTTTATGTCCCATAAATATCTTTATAATACCCATCATTTAAACAAACATTAAAATAAGTCTTGAAAATGAACCGTGTTTCCAATTCCTTTCATCTAAAAAAACAAAACAAAACAAAGTATTTCAAAAGTAAAGTAGTGAGGGATAAATATGAAATGCAGCATGAGGTATGATAACCTTATGTAATTCCCAGAAGCAGTGGTTTTAGCTATAATACAGAGTTCTGGGCCTCAGTCCAATAAACTCACTGCTGCCTAGTCTGAAAGGAGCCCCAGGACAGGAGCTACTGGCTGGATGCAGTGTAGGGTGCAGCCCTTTGGATCACTTCAAATCTAGAGGGAGGATGAGAGAGGCCCAGCATGTTGCCTCAGCCTAATAAATGGATATGTATTTCTAAAAAGATAAAGTACATCATATATAAGAGCACTTTCCAGAGTGGTTCTAAGTATATTTGATTTGGTTTTTAGCATCTGATGGATCTCTTAGACTTCAGGAACTTAACTTAATGAAAAGACTTTCATCTGGATTTGTCGAAAAAACAATTAGCATGTCAGCCAGCTAGCTTAATTTGCAGTATACGCTAAGAGCTAATAGATGAAACAGGCAAGAGTAAGTTATCATTGCTAAGGAGTAGGTTAAGGACAATGATTCAACATAGTAACAAAAATTTTTGATGTTGTTGCTAAAACGTTAATATTTGTGTAAATTTAATGTAAGCGGGGAGAGCTAACGTTGGTGGCACCTAAATTTTCAATACTTGTGTTCACTTGGTCATGCTCTTGAGGCACTTTTTTCATTATGGTGTAGTCAAGATTATTTGTGTTGTCCCTCTTGACTGATTGTGGCTTACTGGCACAGTTGAGTACAGTTGAACTGTCATTAATCTGATCTGACTTTTAAAAATCCCAATGAACAAGCACGCTATTGGGAGTAATTAAAACGTATGGTGCTTATGCATTATTTAGTATACCGCATGTATATGAAGTATATACAATTGTCAGTAGTATTAAAAAAAGCAGTAGCCAATTTTTAGTAAAAAAAAAAAATTAGCACTAATGGCAATGACAACTGTAGCAAGCTATCCAACAATGTAGGATTTTTATCAGATATTAATTTTGACATTAATATTTCTTTTTTTTTTTTAACATGTACATATATATATATATATATTCTGGTCATATTTTGATGAAAACATGCTTCAATTTAAGACTATTTCAGTTGTGTATATTGCTTCCCTGTTACTAAGTAGGTACCACAACTGCTGGTTCAGATTGTTTTTCATTGCTTTGGGCACTGCAGACTTCAGGACATAGACTGATTGGCCCTTAACTGTCATGTATGGACAAATAAAACAATGTGCTTTAAAGTACAGTACACTGGATAATATAGTGGAAAACATTTAGAGAAACTGATATGTCAATATTCTGATATTTAATGTCACTTACATAGCTTTCATGTTATTTTCAGGCAGGAGAGGGATTTCCAGAATCTTGGTGTTGGATTGCATAACTTCATGGCTGGCAGTAGAGACAGTTTTGCCGGTGATGCGGTGGACCTGGTAGAAGGCATGTGGTCGCAGGAGGCGGTCGTCTGCGGTCCCTATGAACAGCTGCAGGGTGAGCGGCTCACTCTCCATGTAGCCATAAAGCTGGCGGGAGAACAAAGAGAACCAGGTGAGAAGCAACATTAGGTTTTCAGACCTCCATCTAAGGCAACCTCACAGTTAGGAAAGAGAGATTGAATATATATTAGCTTCTGAGGATAAAAGTTCTTTAATTATGGCTTAAACACAGCATAGGGAGTTTGAAAACACACCCTTTTTGGTTGTTGTGTAGTTTTGGTTTGGAGACTCTTTTTCAATTGTATGCTGTTTTAAAGTTAGCTTCACCTCCCTGATGACGTTTTTTTCTCTCTCTTTTGTTCCATTTAGATGTTTTTGAAAGTACGTTTGTGTGTAGATCTCTGCAGAGCTCTTTGGTGAAGAGACATGAATTGTTTATTAAAATCTCAGAACTGCATGAAAAGACACCAATATAGCAACAAGAAGCAAAGAGTGGTGTTATTAAAATACACCATTTAACAATAGACTGCTTTAAGGTGCAATGCGATTACCCTTTTCCCAATTTCCATGAGTTGCATCAACAGAAAGAAAACTGAATTTGTGACCAATTTTAAATCATCCAATACAGCTAGACTCAAAGCTAAGACAAAAACTAAGTTGAGCTAAACTTTATATACAGGTGATAAGTGAACAGTGAAAGCTTACTCTAAAATTTAATTGGTAATAGCACCCACGAACGCCACACAGTGCAACATACACAACCCAGCCCCATTGCCTTTGGGCAGTTATGAACATGCATTATGATTTCCATTAAAGCTTAGAGACTGTGTCCCACTGTGATGAAAGAGACTCCTGTATCAGAACCACCACTTCAAACAACTACCACTTCCTCTTGCAGGCCTCCATTAGCTGCTACTGCTCAACTAATAAAAAGATCAAATCTTTTTTTAAAAAAAGGGGAAGAAAACTCCATGACCAAGTACTGTTGAGTTTTGGGTCGGCTGTGCTTAAGATATCATCAGCACCCCGGCTCATTTTTTGATAGTGGCTAAAGTAACATAATTTGATGATCAAACTAGGATTATAATGGTACAAATTTATGAACATTCAGGCAGGATTTCAAATTCTTGTGTGGTGAAGGACAGCTAATATCTTGTGAGTAATCTCTGACTATAATAATTTGCCAACCGAGGCATCTCTGGTGTAACTGAGTCTTAGACCTCCCAAGATATACTTTTTTTTTTTTTCTAAGGCAAAGTGGTCCCATGGTTGGAAGGCAGGAAGTTGATGTTGGCATAGAAATTGCTCCAAACTTAAAAGCTGTAAGGAAGCTGCAGAATCCATCTGGTACAGTACACCAAAACAATCAATACACGGACCTCCATGGATCCACCCAGGTGGCTACTTGACCACACGGTGACATTTACTGAGAGAGCTCGGTTTTGCTCAAGACCGGAGCTCACCAAGCCACGGCCCTCTGAAAAAATCCCACAAATTGGTCAATTACTCCAGCACACACCAGCACATTGCTTTAGACCAATTTTCTTTGAGCTCTGTCCGAGTGAAAACAGTGGTAACGTCGAATGGAATAAAAGACCCCAGTTGTTTATCCAATAGACTGACTCATATAACAAAACGCAGACCACATGTAACCTATGACATAATCTGATTAATGGGTTTATAATTACCTTTGAGAGGGCAGGAAGGGATGGGGGTGTGAGGAAGAGCAAGGTTGAAGTCTGGAGAGCTGTGTGGAAATTAGTGCTAGAATGTCATGGACACTTAATGCCTGCGGTCTGAGAACAAATTTGTCTGGATGCATTTATCAGAAGATGTCTACTCAGATTTTCAACACTAAGATTTAATGCCTATTGTCCACGTTTGATGGCTGATCTTTTGGGTTTAAGACAAGTCAGAGGATGTGCTCTTTTTCTCCCTAGTTGTAAAAATTTCAGAATTAATCATCTTGCATCAAAGTGGATATGACCAGTCATTCAAGTAGAGTATATATCCATATGCTTCACAATCTCAGTACCAGTGGTTATCCAGCTTAGTTCTTTGATTCAGATATCAAGGGGGAGCGAAGGGAGTGGTAATGCTAAAGCTGTCAGTCATCTCCAGTTCCAACTATCATATTTTTCTCTTCGGCTCACCATAGTGTCTCTCGCAGCTGTCTCGATCTGTGAGCAAGTCACACATGCTAGTCATCAGTGAGTTAGGCAGAGGTCAGGAGCTTCTTGAAGTCTTGGCATCCCTAGGGGCCACTTCATCTATGCGGTGATCTCACCGGCAGACCCTGCTCCCCTTGTTATATTTTACTTCTAGTGTCACCAGAAGTAATTATCCATAGCCACACATGCTACCAGTTACTTGTGCATCGACTTGTGGGAGGGCAGTGTCGGAGCATGAGGTACAAATCTGAAACACCGGAGCGTTAAATTGCATGACGTTGCCTTTTGATTTAATAAAACACAGGCAGCCGCACTACAAAGCTGTGTCGTCTGTCCCTTTTGCCTCACTAGACCTTTTTTTTTGTGTTTCTCTATGACCTCCAGCCATTACCTCAGCCGCCACGTGTCTTTAAGGAGGCCCTCTGGAAAGGCTGGATAGCAGTGGGGGATAGAACGCAGTTGGTGAGAAAGAGGGAGAGAGAGGGGCTTTATCTCCTCACTCGTCCTGCGGTAGCACACGATGATGCTGGCGTCGTCACTCAAAACCTCATGACCTCATGCGGGTAGAGGAAGTGATTAATGAGGTCAGGTAGTCCTCTTGGTGACGCTGGCCAACCCAGCAGCAATAGAAGGCCGTCTAGTCCCCCCGGCAACTTCCCTCAAATCTTTTACCATATGTGCTCTCCTTGACCCTCTCCCCGCAGTCCTCCCTTTTTTTTTTCTCAGAAACTCCCATGATGCTCAATCAACTGCTCACCAGAAGCAGAGCTCAAAACTAGCTTCTTCATTTTATTTATAAAGGATAAAATAAGTTGATGTTGATTTGGTGGCGAGTGGGGGGCTAAATAGAGACTTCACACACACACACCTGTGACCTCAGCTTTTGGTTGGAGAAGAGAACCCTTAATTTCGACCAGATGAGGTTCTCTTGGTGTGACAACAGCCTATCTGGCAAACACACTGTATATTTCCTTGAGCTAATCTAAACGGAGTTTAAAACATATCTTGATTTGCAGCTGGGACCTTGGTGCCAACTTCTACCCATTTACATCTCTCATCACCAGCCGCTGTTGCGTGAACCATTTCTGATAGATGAAGCGTGAGTAAAACGTTGAGAATATGGCAGCTGATGCCTTAATTGTGTAATTATACGCAGATGTACTGTCTAGGTCAGTTTAAATGATATGTAGTGTACACCGTGTCCAATTCTACAATATTAATGGCTGATTTAAAAAAAAAAAAAAATTAATACATATCTTAAACAGCAGTTGTCCAAAGTAGGTTTGATCCTCCAGCTCCTGTAGCGATGGTGACATTTTAAATGCTGGGCTCAACAGTTCAAATGAAGAATTTGAACATGTTCAATTTAATAATGACTTAGTAGTAAATTAGATGTGTCTGTCCTGGCTGGAAACTGATTGCAAGTACACTCCACAGGCCTACAGCGGTCTGCCTCCTCTCCCTCCGGAGTGATTTCATCACTGCCTGGAGAAATGTCATGACTTGTAGAAGTCCACGTGGCGCAATGAACTGAGGGAAAGGAGAGGATGACTAGAAGCAAAAGAAGGGGAGGGGGGGACCAGGGAAGGCGAAAAGAAATAAAACAGCAGATTCAGGCTTTTTCCCATTATCACGCTCCCTTCTCTGTCAAGTGCTGACACGCACACAGGCCAGCCTTTGCTGTACCCAATTAAGCATACACTCATCCAAGTTGTCTCCGCTTCCAGACTTTACTCCATCACCCTCCTACCCTGCTCTCGTCTCCTGTGTCTCATAACGAATGCATAAGGCAACATATACATTCCCTTGATGTGCTTCGTTTCCATGGCTCCACATGCTACTTCTTTTTATAAGCAACCAAACATCTATAGCCCTTAAAGTTTTTGTTGAATTGAGTGCTTTGGCGTTATGTCATCAAGGGCAGCCTTTCAAGCACAAGCCCATGTCTAGACCAACCTAAGTCCAAATTCCATATAAAAAAAAAGGAATGGCTTTGTTACTAGTGCAGTTTGCCATGAGAAGTATCATTCAAACCTACAGCAAAATTTAAGTAAGATGATGCACATATGACTGCTGTGCCCCCTTCATCTCCGCAATAGCAAGAATACCCACTTGTTACCTCATAAATCTGTGGGCCGTCTGGTTATCACCTCAAACCAGTGAAAACGATACACATCTCTCTAAACTTTTTCCACATGTTATTAACTGGTAATTAGTGGTAGCCCAATACTACTGTAAGGGAAGCCTCGCAGACATAGAAGCACAATTTGAGACTGGCATAAATACCCCTTTGGGCTATGAATAATAGCCCTGACCAAGCTCTAACAGCACTGCAGGGTAAACCAAGCCTTTTGGATATCAAACAAGAAGCAGCAGTAGATTTAATGGGCAATTAACAGCTACAGTATAGTTTCATGTATATTGGGGAGAGGGGTGGGGGAGTTCTTTTGAGACATTGCAGAGCCAGTAAGCACCGGATCCCAAGGTGAAAACACACATGCGAAAAGCCAGCACGTGTTTGCTGAAGGCTTTCATTTCGCCATGCCGGAAACATACGGCAAATTTGCTGTGCATTACATACAGTTGCAGAGGAAGACAGACGGTATTAAGTCACACATTTTAATAGGGATGATGGCTACATCCTGTTGAAATTACAACACGTCTGTTGCTGCTTTCGAGTTAATGAGAGAGTGTATGTATGTGTGAGGAGGAAAGCCTATAGGCCAGTGATTACCCTATATGAACAAGCCATGAGGATGACTGCACTGTACTTAACACTCCACAGGTGTTGCTGTCTGCTGATACCAAGGGCCAAGCAGATCTCACCATGACTGAGGATGAACCTTAGCAATATCTGGGACAGAATCAACACTTTTAATCAGAGCATGGTCACATGCTCATATATGTATTTTCTTATCTTTTTGTATTTCTTCCCATAATCTGAAAATAATATGTGATAATACCACCCAATGGAGGCTTTGCGTAGCAGTAGCAATGAATGGTGTTGTGGTCTGCACCAACAAATATAATAATAACCACAATTGCAAGTCGGGGCGGAGGGGTTAAAAGTCCACAGATGAAGAGCAGCATAGGGCACAGTGGAAGGGTTACAACGTGATGCAGAGATGTAGTAAGTCAATGCAGCCCATAATCTATAGCTTCTCATCAGTGTGCACCTTAAGCGATGCCTTCAGATCTTCTAGATGAGCCTCCCTGCAAACTTGCAAAAAAAAACAAAAAAAAAAAAAAACCCAGCCAGTTTTTTAAGCAATACCACTAAAACAACCCTAGTTTGGTTTGACCATGCTTGTACAGGCTGCAGAAACAGCGCACCCCTTCACCCTTGTCATCTTGCTGTTTTTTTCACCTGGTGTTGCTTTCCAACACACATGTCACCATCGTTTATAGCACATGCATTTGATCATGCATGGGGTAAAAAACAATGGTGACTATGGATGACTGGGCTTCAACCGAGGAAAGCCTGCTGGGGAGCGTTTGGGAGACGGTTGAAGGATAAGCAGTTCAGACAGAGTGACATCCTCAGGCCCCCCAGGAGAGAAGCAGGGAGTGAGACGCCAGTGCATTGAAAGGGAAGATGGCATCTGATGGGCCTTGAGATTCTGACTCCAACACACCACCCATCATGCTCAACCAACCTCAGAGCTACTCAGGTCCTAATCAGCAGGATACAGAACATCTCTGGGGGGCAGCCAAGCTGCCTGGTGCCGCTTTCTGCCCCTTTGCTCTCTTGCACTAGTCTTGAGCAGCACACACACATAAACTTCCTTGAGTTTCTTCCTACACCCATGCCCCCGTGTCATTATTGACTCATTCTCCTTGACTGCACCTCACCCATCCAACGCCTGCCACTAGGTACCACAGGGCACAAGGGACTACAGAATATCTATCGTCCAAGAAAATAACACAGTTTTGGATAACACCACAACAAAGTGAAAGAAAGGAATACTTAATGTAACATTGTGTACTTAAAACTACTAAAAATTCACTGAAGTTGTAACATTTCATTAGCATAAACACTTGCCTAATCTTTAAAGCTTTATCTACCTTGCCTGCGCTGGTTTCTGCTGTTATAAAACACTCAAGACATCCCGATTGACTGCACATGCAATATCAGTGGAGTACATAATCATTACTAAGTAGTAAAGGTAAAATGTGAAGTAAAGGAGAAGTCGTGACAGTAAAAACACAAGACACACACAGTAAGACGTGGAAATATCTTCACAGTGTCAGCATTAAATCTGTACCTACGAAGCATGAAAGTCCATGTGTGAATGTAAATCTGTACAATGCCGTGTTTGCAAAGTCTTTCATGGCCAAAAAAGTGACTCAGAAAGAGATGAAATCAAAGCCAGTCTCACCTGCTACAGCTGCACATGGCGGCCTGAGTCTGGTTAGCTGCTGTCTGCAGCAAGGCTGAAATGTTGATTCATGCTTTTTGATACACAAAGGTTTTTAATGAAGAGAAATAATTACCTGTATTTACAAAAACAACCTGCAGGTTGACAGCTTTGTTTATAACACCACGTTGGCTAACAGCTGTCATCTGCATTTGACACCAAGTCGACCAGGATGTGCTGACAACATCTATTTACAAAACAGCCGCGGTGCTAACACAGTGAAAAGTGTGTGACACGGATGGACCACCAACCTTTAACTGTACTTGAGTAATGAGTCTTTTTTTTTTAGGGTACAATTGGGTACAATTTTTGCATCAGCTGTACAGAAAAATAGAGTGTCCTTTAATTCATTCATTCACACAATTGTTACGGAAGGAAACAGACACAATTGATTGGATAAAGACAGATTTGCTTTGAATTAACTGCATGAAAGTCAAATTTACCTTCAGCCTAAAGGACATACACACAGCACTAAATCCCCACCTTGTGTAAACGGAGATGTCAGCGCAGTATGATGACAGCGGAGCGGAGAAAGGAGCTCTGTGCTGTGCTGCTGGTGAGACTGACGTGTGCTCTTTAAGTGTTCGCCAAGCACAATAGTGAGAGGCGATGGGCCTCCTCTATACTAATTGAGTCAGCATGCTGTGCTGCTGGTCACAGTGACCTTTTACACCAGTCTCAGCTTCAGGGAATATTACCAACACAGCAAACAAGCACATGCTCAAATATAAAATAGATATGTAAATAATCTGCAGCTGTTAAACCATACAGGAAAGGCAAGCATTAAGAGGCAGTATAATTATGTTTCTAAATTCAAGAAACTGAAAATAGCTGAGGGAAAACTTGGTAGACATTTTGTGCATGGGTTTGATTTGATATCAAGTAACTCCAAACTTTCCTAATCTAAAAGGCATAAAAGAAAAGGAATGAAAAAAAAAAATCAAAGTTCGTGCTAATAACAGAAATGCTCAGAATTTCCTCTATGACTGCATCCCAAATGCATCCTGTCCCCAAGACAGTAACAGCCAAGTGGTCATGTCACTGGCTTGCTGTTGAACAGAAAAGCTGCCGTTCATCAGAACGCACGTTTTTCCACTTACGCTGCAATGGAAGCAATTTATTCAAGCAGGTTTAAATCCAACAAGCTGAACCTTATCACTGGAAAAAAAAACTATACAGTCTCAAAGATCTGACTCAAAAGCCATTTACCATCTGAGCATGGTGCATGTAGACATACCTGAACCACAGGGTGTCCTCCAGACAGTGCCTTCACAGCTCCTCGGCTGCCCTCAGTCTCATAATGGGCCCTGTGGTGGGACTTCGGCTGTACCTCAATCTGCAAGCTGTACGGGCCGGAGCAGGATGGCAGCTGCCAGTCAAGCGCTGGAAGAGAAGGGCTGCAACAACATTACACATCGTATGTCAACTGGTGAAGGTAAAAATACACACAAGCTCTGTTTCTAAGCCCTGAATAAAAATGTATACTGTTCAAGTCATTTTACTTTCTAAGCTAAAAATCAAACATCTGATTTATCTTCATTAAAATGAAGCAGGTGAAGTATTTTTTTAGATTTTCAATTTACCTGGAATAAAACCACAAAGATAAATGAGGAATGACATTTTTTTTTTTTTCGACTTCAATTCTAAATTAAGATATGTTTCGTTGCATTTCTTCCAGGGTTCCTTCACCATCAAGAAAACCTGAATCTAAGGTTCTAAACTTGCTTTAAATTATCTTCAAATTGGGACACACTGGTTTAATCAAACTGGCTTGATCCTTCTCCATTTCATCATAGTCTATAATCTAATCAGCTGAAATCATTCACTGACATGCACAATGCTTTAGGTCTGGGTAATAATAGGTGGCCCTGTTTTATGAAGAATAAATGAAGGACGAATGTGCCTTGGTTAGAGAGCAGTGTGTTTTACATTATGACGTGAAAGGTAGAAACATGATTAGTTAGAAAAGTAACAGAGGGAAGGCAGACATTTCTTTGGTACAAAAACCAATCTGACACTAACTGGCACTTGAGCTGTCCTTTGATACAATTATTGTCTGTCTCAAATTGATAACTGAGAGATTAAAAATGAAAGCCGCCGCAGTATCAAAGACAATGGAGTATGAAGCACACCCTGCCTTGGAGCATGATATCTCTTTCTCAGAGCTACAGCTGGCCTCCCTCAACATCATTGTTCTCCATATGGAGAGTCTGAGATTTCCATGTGAACACCGTGGTGATATCTAAACCAAAACAAACAAGCGCAAGACAATAATTCTCTCTGCCGGATGCCTGGCAAACGCAAACCCCTGACCTGAAGGGTGGCTCAACTGAAACCAATCTCTGGCATCTTTGGGGAACTTGCAGGCTGTTTGTTGACCCAAAACGAACTGATTTCCCCCCACAAGGCTTTATCTGCCCAGTCAGTGCATGACATCACGTTAGCTACACAGAGAAAAAGATGGGCTGATGGCGCGACACACCAGTGCAGCGAGCTGCCTGATTAACTCACAGTCTGCTTCCCCTTCGGCCAGGCCTGTCACCATTACTTCCTGTTTCTCACTATCTTAATCAAACACTTGATTTCCGACAGGAAAGTGTGTTATTGGCTTGGAAAAAAAACAAACCACAAGGGAGACAAAAGAATTTTCAAAAGCCTACCTTGCTCAAAGGACAAAAAACAAATGTATTTGTGCATTGTTATGTTTGTGTGTGTCGGGTTGTTATAGCAACGGTAGCACACACATGAAGCGCAGCTCCTTCATGTGAAATCTGATTTATGAAAGAGTTTTGATCTTCAAAGAGAGGTTGTTTGGAAGTGAAGTGGATGTAACATTGCTTCTCTGCCTTGTAATGTGGTCTTTGAAGATTAAACACCGAAACAATGTTGTCCTCAATATGAAATATTCAAATAATTAGCGAAGCTTCAAGAACTAAATACTTCTAAATATATTTTTAAAGGAATATTCTGACACTGCCATTAAGTTGGGTTTTGTTAAAATGAACTTTCAGTGTCTTACCTACAGCAGAAAGTGGCCAGAATGCTCTAAATGTAAGTTTACACTGTCTTGTCAGTCAGAGAACTTTGGGAAACTACTGGCATGCAGTAAGCGATCAAATTTATATGCTACAATTCCTAACACAATGGTGGGTAGCAACATGGATGTTCTTCAGTCGGCTATGATGCTTTTCCATTACATGGTATGATACAATTATTACCACTTTCCGCAACCTATTTACAGAAAAACTGAGTATTTTTTTAAAGCAAGATGGCTGCTGATGGGTGTCTCATCTTTAATAAGGGCAGAGAGTTCTGTTTGAAAGTGGGAACATTAATGAAGCTCAACAAACCTGAGGTAAGGCTTGGGTTTAGGCCAGGAATATGGATGCTGAGGCACATCCAGGAACCCTCCACAGTAGTTCTCCTTCTTGAGGGCCAAGCGGGAGGGGTAGTCCTCATGGCAGAGCTCCACATCTGGTCCCAGCTCCTCACCACCAGGTTCCACCTTAAGGCTCATGGAGGGTGAGAGGTCCAGCATGGTCTTACGTGTCTTGAGTGGGATCCCCTCCCCCATGTCCACCACTCCATCTGTGGTGAGAGCATTAATGGCTGCCACAATGGCAGAGTTGGTGTACTGGTTGGTGTTGGCAACCCAGGTCTCATCTGAGACACTGACCCTGGGGGAGCCATGTGGAGACGGGGTGGGTGATTGATTGGGTGAGCAGGGTGTCTGATGGTAGGTAGAGCCGCTGAAGCTGTACTTTCTCTTCCCAATGCCGCCATTGTTTCCTCCGCTGCCTCCACTGCAGGAAGGGGAGTTTGGTCTGGAGCCACGAGGCTGTGCTGGCCACCCTTCCTCTGCCACAGCTCCTATCTGAGGGGAGGTGGAAGGCGAATGGTGAGGGGAGCCTGCAGGACCGACAGCGTGTGGACATGACAGAAGCGCGGATGACCCTCGGGGAGAAACACAGGGAGACTGCCATGGGGAGTTTTGTGGGGAATTGTCGTAGTTGTAGAAGCCAGACTCATATGAGGATGCCTCAGAGTTGCAACTGCGTGAAGATATGCTACTTGCAGGACTGAGGCAGCTGGGATCACGATACCCATCTGCATTGGGCAGTGTCAACGTAACGATAGAGTTGACACCTCGCTTAATGATATGGTCTTCACTACTGCTCTCCTCTACCTCATCCTCTGGATACTGGCTGTAGGCAGTGATCTCAATGCGAGGGCTTTCCAGAGCTGGAGCCCCATTGGGTCTCAAGCCATGAGGCAGGTAATACCCTGATGCTGCAAAGTTGTCATTCTGAAGGCTGTAGCCTGTCTGATGGCAGGAGGAAACTGAGATGACTGGGCTGGACTGTAAGGTGTGGTACTGTGTGGCAAGACAGGGGTTGCTCATGCCCAGGGGAAGAGCCAGGCTGACATTTGGTGTGTAGTTGTATGCATCTGAAAAACAAAAGAACATCATTTTAGAAATGTTAAGCACTAATTTCCAACTAAAGTATGTGCACGTCTTCTCATTTCTTTATATATTGCGCTTGAAGGTGGAATTTCTTCTAATCTTTTACATTATTCTTCAGCAATATTTCTCCCGGTTTTCTGAAGGCCTTCTAAAGTTTGAATTTGTAGCCCTTTTATTAGAAGACTATTTATTAATTTAGCTATTTATTTTATGAAGTATCTTAACTCTAAGCTGAACCCTCGAAAGCCTCCATGTGAAATCCAGAACAGAGTGTAACTTACTTTTCCTCACATATAATGCTCTCCATGACCAAATCTCAGCTGTATATCAAAGATCACATAGTTCCTTATGTTCCCAACAGAGCACTTGATGTTCAGACTGGAGGTTTACTTGTAGTTCCTAGAGTCTCTAAGGGTAGCATGTGAGGCAGAGACTGTGGCTGTCAGACCTTTCTCTTACAGAACCAGATCCCAGTTTGGGCTTGGGAGGCAGACACACTCTATATTTAAGATCAGGCTTAAAACCTCCTATTTTAAAAATGCTATAGTAGTGGGGTGGTCTTGTCATTCCCAATTTAGGATGACGTAACTTTAGACTGCTGAGAGGCATCCCATGATGCATTGAGCATTTTAAATTGATGTTATAAGAATGCATTTCTCTTCTTTCTCAGCAGGTTTCCCTGGCTGAACGTTGAAGTACCTGTTGATCCTTTTTTCCTGCCCTCCCCCCTCCAACCAGTCGAGGCTGATAGTCCTCCCTGAGTCAGGTTCTGCCACAGGTTTTTCCTTCCTGTTACAAGAGAGCTTATTTTTTCCCTTTCCACTGTCGCCTACTGTCCCATAAATGCTCAAGACTGGGGGTCGCATTAAAGTATAAAATACCCTTATACTTAGAAGGCAATATCAAAAGAATTATTAGCCAATAGCATCTTAGCAGTGTGGTCTTTTAAAAAGTTCATCTAAAAGTTATATAAAAATATTATAAAGGAAAAAAAAAAGAATCTATCAGGAGCATTGCAGTGCATCTGCTTTTATCAATTGATCCTTAATCTATTGAGGCTTTTACACTTTATTTATATTCGTATTTGCACATATTTCAATTTATTATTGCATCTTTTTTCACATTCTTCAACCATTGTATGAAGAAATAAATAGTAGCCCATGGCTTTTGCATTACACTTTCCATAGAAAATGCTTTAATGCTTGGACTAAACATTGTAAACCTGCACACATCTTACAGGGAGAGCAACTACGCCCCCATCTTTATAAACATCTGGAGAGGCTTAGCAATCTTCTCAAAGCAGTTACTGTGACTGCTGTGTAGCCACACGTTGCATTGCCATTCTGTTTGATCGGTTCATCTAGAGCTCAATTTGGCACACCCTGCTGTCATATGTACTCCAGGAATTCCTCCAGCAGTACTGATGGATGCTTCCTTTGATTGATTACATCACTCACTGAGCAAATTAGACCCTCCCCAGTGGAAAACTGACAGCACTTTTGTATCGCTCTGAGCTTGTGATTAAGTCAAGGAGTGTGCTGCAGCGTTACACACAAATGCACTGCGTTTAAACAAAGGGCACACAGAAGAAATCACAAGCGGGCTCACATACAAACTCAGTTAGAGGAAGCAAGTTTATCTTGGCCCACGTGCCTCCTCACTGAGAGTTATAGTGTTTTTGTCAAGTGTAAATCTCATGCCTGCTTTTTTTGCTTTTATTCATAATGTCGATGATGACAAAAGAAGTCAGAGAGGATAGCAATCAGTCTGAAACCCAGTGGAGGGCATTCCCCTCGATGGAGAGCGCTATATTTGTAAACCACAAAGATGTGCATCATTTCGAATGACAAATCTGTCACATGTCACATAATACGTGGGTAGGTAGTTTAAAATTAGTTCATTAGAGCTTTTTTCTGTAGCAACAACGGCCATGCCCAAGATACTAGCAGATCGCATTAACATATATAAAAAAATATATATATATATAATCCCTCGAAAAGACAGAAAAGCACCATCTCTTAATTATAATAATTAGAATTCTAATAAGTAAAGACAACAATCCCACTGTCCACTCACCTCTCTCTGGCTCATTCTGGGCACCTTCACTGTCCTCAAACACATAACTGAAATCAAACTCTTGCTCTTCATGCTGGAAACTCATTTCGGCCCCAGTCACTGCATAAAAACTGCCAGCTGAGTCTTCTCTGATGCTGTTCTCCTTTGGTTTGAACGGATAATAAACTTGTGCCCACTCCACCCGTAGTGACACCCCTCCTTCAAGTCAAGCCTGACTGCCTTTCCTTAGAGTTGCAGCTGATGTTTTTTTGTACCCGTCTGAATGAGTGAGTGATCAGCACACTGCGCTGTAACATATTTGACTTCTTCTGACACCCACTCAACACACAGACTTTCACTCTTGCCTGCTTGCATCTTGAAACTTGGCTTTTCTGGGTCATATGCACCATGTCTGCTGAGGTAACAAACTCATAGAAGCCTATGATTTATGTGGTGAAAGAACTGAAAGAAAAATGAAAGGCACATATGAACACAAAGTAGTGCCGCCCCAGTTGTTTGCAGCTCATTTCAAAGTGTGGTGTAAGCAGAGTTTATTTGAAATCACTGACAGTCACACAGATTATAGTGTGTTTTCTCCGTCCTCAGCCATTTTTCTTGACTATTCTATCATGATCAAAACATTCTCTCCCCACAACCAAACCAGCTTGACTGAAGAATGGAGGGGTTTATCCACGGGGATTGTGGTCTGTGCTTTGCTCAGACTGACGGGACCTCAGAGAGAGATACATGGTCACACACAGAAGTCATCTGCAGCCTCTGGAGCTGGGAACCCCAGGGCCACTTCTCGAACATGACTGACTTAGAGCTAAAAACCAGCAGGGTCTGCGTGTGTCTGCACTTCCTTGTCTGGGCAGCTGAGTTTATGTGATAGCAGAGGAGCCCTTGGCACGCTGCTGGATCTGTGTGTGGTTAAGCACGACTCGTCAAGCAAGCTACCCGACTTCTCAGAGCACACAGATTACAGACACGCACACACACACACACACACACAGAAATTCGTCTGCTACCAATTATAAGGCTTAGTACAGAGGGACAAAAATGAATAATAATACAGCCTGCACCCGTCCGTCTGAAACCTCAAAGACAAAATGAAATTCCAGAGACCCACAAAAAGCCAGAGGCATCAGCACAGTGAATTAAGAGAAGGCAGACTACCAGAGATTTCTGATAAATTAAATCAAATGTTTCAACCATAAATGCTGAATCAAAGACTTTGAAAAACGGGTGTTTCTTTTTTATTTTTTTTTTGGTCAGCAAACTAAAGCAGAATTTTTTTTCCACATAGTATCCACAGAGTATCAGTTTAAAACAAGCAACTCCTAAGCAAATCTTCTGTCAGCTCCCTGACTCCCATTTCATCAGAATGGAAATGAACGTTTTTTTGCATCTAGAAAATGTGAAATTGACATGAACCTCCACTGATTTGTGGAGGTTCTGAGCTGCAGAGGAACCCCCATTGTCATCTTGGATTGCACACCTGCAAAGACGGCTGGAGACACCTAATGGCGTGGATGTAAAATGGGTGCATGTCAATCACAACAATGAGCTCATGTGCTTCTTTTGCAGAACCTGTGTCTAAATATGATGTGAGAATGCAATGACGTTGACACAAAACTAAGGCTACCACATAAGTAAACTCACTGATCATTTATTTGTCCTGAAAAACGTAGTTAATTTGAGTCACCCTTTACACACAGATCCCCATCAGTTTGCATTATCTCTCTTTCACTGAGAGGACACGTCAGACAAGCTTCATAAAAGACGAGGCTGTATGATTTTACCTTCTTCTGCAGACTTCATTTCGGCGGCGAGAGAGGTGAGAAAGTCAAGTTCCCGCTCCCTACCGGCTGGTCCAGAGCTGAACTTGGATTTGACGCTCAGGCAGAAGATATCCTGCATTCAACAAGCGATGCGCAACTTTCTCCGGCTGCCACGCGCAAAGACCTCACCGGTTATATATTCAGGCTAAACAAAAAGAAAGAAAATCTGGCTTCACCTTTTGCACCATTAATTATAAATTGAACAGGATTAAAAAAATAATAATAATAAAGTTAAAAAACAGAAACTATGAGTCCACTACTCCGAAATCTGTGCGCAACGAGTAAACGGGAATAAATGGATCGGTGGAGGTGGCAGCTGCGGGAACCGAGGTGGAGGTGAGTTTGGCTCGCTTTGCCACGGTGAAGGTTTTAAAAACTCTTCCCAGGTCGATGACGCAGAGCGAGTTTGTGAGAGGGGCAGGCTCTGGTGCTTTTTAAAGCTGGAAAACACCCTCCGTCCTCCTGTCCGCGCGCCGCCCAGGAATGACGCGGCGGGCTCCTGCAATACACCGCCTGATGATGTCTTCCACCCTGGGATCCCTTTGGAGGTGGGAGGTGTGTGCGTGTTTGTGTGAGCGTGTGTGTGTTTTTGTGGCGTGTGTGTGAGAGACAGAAAGAGAGAGAGAGGAGAATAAGAGTGAGAGTCAATGAAACACAATGAGAAGCAGTCAAAGTTAAGCTTATGTCAACAAGTTGTCTTTATGGCATGGCCAACATGATCTCTGTTCAATACAGTAGCTGGAAATTGTTTCAGTTAAATGCCACATGGTTAAAGCATTCGTGATTGCCTAAAAATGGACCATTTTTGGACACAACAGGAATCAAACCTTCGCCCTGCAGTTTTTCTGTAGATGACCCCACGTACAGTGTGGATGGTGTAGGTGGATGAAGGGAACCTAGGGGACCAACAGTTGCAGAACGTGTTGCAGTTTGACCTCCTTTGTTAACATTGCCAATCACATTATTATAAGATCATCAACATCATTCAAACATTCACCCAATCCCCGAGTGGAACCTCAAAAGCTATCAAATTCCATTTTCAAACTGGTTTTCCTTGTGCTTGACGGAAATATGGTTTCACTTTTTCACCCAAAATAACCATCGTCGACCACTGACAGCACAAACAGCTTGTATTCTCTACTTTCCACGATGTCGTATCAAGTGACTCCCCCGGTGAATCCAAGACAAGGCCTTGTGATTTGTCTGTTTTTGGAAAATTCTGAGTCAGCTTATTTGCCTAATTATGTTCCCATTGCCATTCATCAAAGTAATAGATCTCATTATATGATTTTGTTGTTGCAGAATGGGGTCAAAACTGATACATAATGATAAAAACAGGGTTGGTGATTTGGCTTTATTTGCAAAAACACTCGAGAATTTAGGTTTGCGTTTCGTACAGTGTCCAGATAAATAAGTTTGACATAAGTGATTGATTTTCCACAATAGGAAAGTCAAATGAAATTATAATAGACTCAAATCTTGCACGGATATGGAGTTATAATATCCTGCTCCAGGACTTAGTGATGCCCTAAAAATGTGCTTCAGAAAATTGTAAATTAAAAAAAAAGAAAAACCCTGTCATGTCCTGTATATGGCATGCAGTATGACTCAGTGAGTGAAGATCTATTTATACTGTGTACTAAAACCATAAAGTTCCACCTGCCAACTCTAGAGTTTTGTAAGTTTTCTTTCTCTACTCATATTAAGAACAATTGTCAATAAATCAATGACCAGAGTTAACCCTTTGTAGGGCAAGTGACTATTTTTGATCACTTTGTTTTCTTTCATATTCAGCATGAAACTATTTTTCTTTTTTGTTAAAGCAACAACATAATGGAGGTCTTGGTACATACCAGAAGGACAATTTTAGGTTAAAATGTCTAATTTCAAGGTATTTCATTGAGAGCCCTACAAAGGGTTAATAACTCCTATTTACTAAAGCTTGAGTTGCGTGTAAGTGTGAGTTTTAACAACAGCACCTGCTTGACTCACTTTATTTTCAGAGATGCTTGTATCAGTCCTCGTTCCACTGACTGCACAACACAGGGCACAATAAGTCACCCAGATCAAGGTCTGGAACAGCATCAGCCTTCACTAATAGGTATGTTCTTGTTCTTTAACCAATTTTTATTTTGCTCCTTAAATGCAACAATGACCTCCTGTCCTCATAGCATTTTGAAGGGGTTATGCAGTAAACTGTATCCACCTCTATCAGTTTAACACATGAATGCTCACACCCTCCGTATGCAACTTCTCCACCTTTAAAGGCAAATATGCAGGCCAGCTTCGATCATAATAACTTTGGAATACATAAAACACCTCAAAGAAAGATTACAAATCTTAATGTATCTGTTTTTTATATAGAACTTAGTGGATTAGTAAAGAAAGAGACTTTGATGAATAGTGAGAATGTTTGTGCAAAGGATTAGAATAGAGATTCAATAATGCAGACAGCAAAAAGTCTGGAAATAATCATGATAAATCAAAAAACGTAACAATTAGAGCAGGAATCTTACAGAGTATTGGTAGCTGCCATGAACACAAACACAAAAATGGCTTTGACAAGCTACGATGTCATTTTTGTTGACTGTGCTCCATGTTTAACAAAAAAAAAAAAGAAAAGAAAAAAAGCTCCCTTGAGCCTGAAATGTACCTGGCAAGCTTGAGGATGATCACACATAATCAGAAGCAGACCGCCTTTTGGGGGCAGGCAGGCTGAGGGGCAAGCAGACTGCATGGGGGGAAAGAAATAGTACGCTTTATTTTCTTAGCCTACAGTAGCTTTCTGGCGTCAGCTGCGGCTTGGCCGATGAGCATGTGTGAGCTCAAAGATGAAAAAGCAGGATCACATACTTTAGGAGATGAATTATGATACAAACCAGCGGTTGGAAAAGAAAAAAAAAAAAAAAAAGGTAGCCACGCAACTGATTGGCACTGTCAGCGGGAAGGAGCTGCACAAGTTGCTGAACAAGTTTAAAACCCTGCGGTGGGGCACAGTTCAGTGGGAGTCTGCGGGCTTATCTTGATGGATTCTGTGATAGTGAGTAAAGCGCCATTAGCTACAGTCTGTCAGCAACCGTCTGAGCACTTCAGACCATCGATAGTAACCATCAAGTATTAAAGAGATGATAAATCAATCGGAAATATAGACGTGATCAGAAGAGTAACAGACTAATGATTCTCATAAGTAAACTTTCTTCTTTGTCAGGATGATTTAATAAATTGAATCATGTTTCTCTCATGACTGCAAGCTGGAGTTGTGGTTAATACTGCGGCTTTAAAGCAGAAAGGTCACTGGTTTGAGTCTCAGCTGGGCGGGGGGGGTTCTTTGCGAGTTTCCATGTTTGCATGTTCTCCCAGTGTGTGCATGGGTTCTCAGCGGGTACTCTGGCTTCCTCCCACCATCCAAAGATATGCGTATTAGGTTTATTAATCATTCTAAATTCTCCTTACGAATGAATGTGAGCATCAATGGTTGTTTGTCCTTCTGAGACGAGCTGGCAACCTGCGGTGACTCGAAGCAGACTCTTGCCCGATGGTTTCTGGGATCGGCTCCAGCTTCTCTTTGACCCTGAATTGGACTAAGCGGTATAGAAAATTAATGAACGTTTCTCTTATCAGTAAAATTTAGACTCAGCTTTAAATCCACAACCTATTTGCATTTAATATGTTGCCTGATCACGCTGGCTTTAATTTACACTTGATACTATTCTATTGGAAATCTTCTATGTTAGTGTCTTTGTAGCTATTTCTTTAGCTGTGCTGGTGATAAAGTTTCTTTAATACTGTAGAGCACTTTGAAACAAATCATGAGTAAAGTTCTAAACAGGTTGTTATGGCGAGTCTGGAAGGATTTGCCTCTGCTCAACATCTTCTCTTGGAAATGTAAGCTTATAATTTATCGTGTAACTACATCTGGCCCTGTGACATTGCATGCACCAAGCAGCCACAACATGTCTGCAGAGAGCATTAGAGAGGTAGTATGTCTTGTGCTCAGATTTACGATCCGCCTACTCCTCACTCGTGTGTTTTACTGAAAATAATCATTGCTCTGTAAACAAGCACTGCTTCTGTATTTTAACAAAGAGGGTTGTTGCTTGTCCACTTTTGTCGCAATTCGTCGTCTTTAAAGTGTGTATTTGTGGCATGTCGTCAGAGAACAAATATTACTCCTGTTTTCTTGAGATTCTCATATATCTCCTTTTGCTTCAGTGTGGTGCATCTCTAAAATAAAAAGCACTGCCAACCGCACTGATGATATAATGAATTACAAAAGTGCGTTTTGCAGTAAGAGTGCTGTATTTAATGCCAGCAAATATAATATTTACTGCTGTGGTTTGGCCCTGGAGTCAGTCCTCATCTTGGCATGGTCAGAATACATTTCTTAGAACTCTCCATGAGAGATTTACACGTAAAAGACAGACCAAAAGCTGACAGGTATAAATAATCACATCAAAGACTTGCCAAGCTGTCATATTTGTTTGTCTAGACTTCCAGGAATGCTACCATTTGAGGAAAAAAAGAACTCGAAGCAGATATTAATATGAACACAGGCACTAACAAAATGGGTAAACCCAGAGAAGTGGAGCTCACTCGTGAAGAAACTTTCTGATACGTAAACTTCAAGGCTGCAAAACCCAGGCTCTTTGCTCATAGCTGCACAGTTATTCATCTCCTTTTACAACATATAATTCTTGTTTGACATATCCGGGGAAATGTGCACACTGACATCCAAAGTCCCCTACTCTATTATTAACTGTTTTTTAAGATTTTCTCTGAGCCAAGACTTAAATCAGGCTGCTTTAACAGCTGTAAACACTCATTTGTGTGCACTCTGATGCATTTAATTGAATTTTTCTACAGGCAATTGATAATAAGTTTAAATGAAGAAGTGTGTGGTTTATCACTGTAAGTTGTGAATGGCTGCGGTCAGCTCCATCCATTGGCATCAGCACAACTTGTACGCACTTCTCCACTTCTCCTTCTCCTTTGTCAGGATACACACTATTGAGCTGACAATGGAGAACTACTTGGAGCTATCTTAGGCACGTCTGGACACTGCTGTATGTTTAGCTGCTGGCTTTTTTCAGAGATTCCTCTTATGAGCAGGAAGTAGCGTTCATGTCTGGCTTGTAAACCAAAGAAGCAGGGTTGTCATTGTCACACGGTCATTGACTAAGTTTTTGTTGCGAGAAAATCAGGAAGAAGCTGCCTGGAGTTGGGGATTTGTCACTCCTGTTTACACAGCCTACTATGTTAGAGATGAATCTTTTTTTAATACCATATCTTTTGGAGCACTTTTGCAATGGGATTACAATTGAGATTAATATGCCACTTAAAGCTATTGCTGCTCTCTTAGAACTGCATATCCTGCAACAGTGCAGTTTACTTCAGTTCAAGAGACCATTAAGTTTTATAAGAAATATGGTGAAAATGATATATAGGATATAAAAGATGCTCCTCGAAGAGACTGGAGTACCTCTGGCGGTAAATAAGATAACAGAGGAATGTTAATGCTTTCCATTGTTTGTTATTGTCTAGATTAAATACATCTCCACAGGCTTGAAATATCTGAGCTGTGAGTGTTTTTCTTACTAATGATCCATTACTGCATTGTGTCAGTGCCGTTTTCTCTCCAACTCTTTCTGCTGACTGTGTAAGTTGTGATAAGAGCTCCGCCATGGGTACCGTATCTTACCCACATGTGTGGCTAATTCAAAACCTGTGGGCAATAACAGTTTCTATAGGTCAAAGGCACATGACCTATGAGACAATTTTCCTACACCACTTGTAACACAGATAATTACACACGTGAGACATCTGATGAAGGCCATATTGTCAGTTTCAAAGGAAACAGCATGATGTCAGTACTATTTTTTTTTATCATCCTTCACTAAAATGTGTATCTGTTCAGTCTTGTTACAATCCCAGTAACGGGTTATGGGATTGTGAGGGTGGATGGTTTCATTTTTCTAGCTTATGACTGTCACATCCTGGTCCATTATGGTGATTTAAATTCAAGTATATATGCCAAGGTCATTTTTACTGCAGAACTCTCCAGACTGACTGCTCGCCATTAAACACATTTATATAGTTCAGCACAGCCAGGGTCTTGGTTGTGCAAACGGGTCACTCACAAATGTTAGCACAGTCTCAATGCGTCCTGAATCATCCTGTCTGCTAAATTCAGAGAGATGATTTCTCAGTCCATGTTTCCATTGTTATTTTATTTCTACAGGGTGATAGAACGAGAGCTTTATCAAGGTCGTAGATGATCCCAACTTAAGGCACATTTAGAATTGATGAAGGAAATCACTGTTTGGGAAATGTGAATAACAGGTCACTGATCAGTAAGCACTATGCTGGCTTCCTGTTTTTCTTATTGTTGCTGTTTAGTCATTGTCAGATTTCTATGTATGAGCATCATCTCAAAACTTCATGATGCTCCGTTGAAATCTAAGTATAAAATAGGCCACTTCCTGCCAAAGATGATCATTTTCATTATTCTTTCCAAAATTCAAATGACAATTGTGGTTGAATGTTTCCAAAACTCGATATGAAATCACAGCTCAGTTGAGGCCGATGTCACTCTGTAATCTTTCCATTAATTGTGAAACTGTGTGGTTGTGAGTGTTTTTTGTTAGTGTAATTGAATATAAACAGGGACAGAGTTAAACATAATTTATTGCCTGTAAACTCACTGATTTATGGACAGTATTTGTTGTCATGTGAGATTTTTGCTACCAGAAGTGACATTTGAAGTATGGATCTGTGCAAGAGCCTGAGGATGTGCGTGAGCCTGCGAGCCTGAGTTGCTCATCTTTCAGTCAAGAAGGTTCTATCTGTAAATACATTCTCATACAACACTGTCCTCCTTTCCAGAACATGCCAATGTGACAAATATTTATGTAGCCAGATACGGCTTATAATCAGGCTCAAAGCACATGTGGTTATAAAAGCTACTTCATGTGAAACTGAAGGCCATCATCGTGATAGCCCCATTTAGGAAAAGAAGCGAATTTTAGCTCAAACCATGATAGTTTCCTCCCTGTTGCCAAATAGCTTTTATTTCTAACCCTCACACAGTAATGTCAGTGTCAAAAGCCAACCAATAGCTGACAAAGTTTTTCCATAAAGTGTTGTTTTGCATTCATTCTTCAGAAATAGTGTACACAAATGTGACGGTCAGGTTGGAAAAAAAAATGTGTTTAAAACCAAACCGTGATTTTTTTCCCTGAAGCTACCACAATAATAATATAAGTAATTAAACCAAGACAGAAAGTAACTTGTTTTGGTAAAGTGGTGTTGTATTATTGATATATGTTGCTGTCAATCTCATGTCTCACAAAAATCCACTGCTCATCTGGTGTTGGGCTGAGAAGACAATAGCCTAAGCAGAGACACCTAGACGCTCTTCTCTCTGGCCACTTTCTCAAGCTCTGCCAGGGGAATTCTGTGGCATTCCCCGAGGCCTCTTGCACTTGGACATGCCTGGAAAACCTCTCCATGTAGGGGGCCCAGGAGGCATTCTAACCAAATACCTGAGCCCACATCCATGATATCAAGACAGTTTTAGTTCTACCTCTGTTTATTACTTCTTGATTACTTCAGGAGTTCAACCTCTGTTTTCTGTGGCTTGATAAGCACATAATCACAGTGGGGGAAAAACATCAGATGCTATAACCCAATGACCTTGGTACTTGTGTTACTAGCTCCATATGAATCCAGTTCCATTTCAAATGACTTTACATCTCCTGACCCCTCTGTAATAAAACACAATATTTGCTGTATGCTTTTCTGTTCCCAACAGGGAATCTATTGATTTTGGCAAATCTTTTCTTTTCTTCTGCCAACAAGCCAAACTGTATCCAAACACTGTAACTACTCTTTTTTATGTTGACTATAACAGAGAACTGGATAAATTATTTGTGACTGGTGGAAGTTGATATGACTATTTTTTTGTGTGTTTTACAGCTGTAAACCATACGGTGCACTCTCATGAATTTTCTTGGTTGTCTTTATTTTCTTGTAAACTAACAAAGTGAAACAATAAATGTATGTTGGACTATTGCAATGAGACGTGGACCTTAAATAATATAAGTCAGTCACATACTTTATTTCCCAAAAATTGGCTTGGAGGAGACTTATTCCTTGTTGTGGACCACACCGAACATGCTGTTTCTACCTAATAAATTTGAAAAAATTAACACTCGTAAATAAGGTTTTAGCTCTGTGAAATGACTGATGCTTGTATTTAGTTAGTTTTATATCTCCTCCAAAGAGTTCATGTATTATTCCTTATCTAAAGGCCCAGCAGTTTCTTTATCAGGCAAAGCACTCATACAACACTAAACATTGCCATGAGTGGCAGAGCACTTCAGTCAATAGGTCCATCCATCCATCCATTCTCCACCACTTATCTTGGGTCGGGTCGCAGGGGCAGCAGCCTAAGCAGCTCAGACTTCCCTCCCCCAAGCCACACTTCCCAACACTGCAGGGGGGATCCCAAGGCATTCCCAGGCCAACCGAGAGATATAATCCTTCCAGCGTGTCCTGGGTCTTCCCTGGGGTCTCCTCCCGCAGAGACATGCTCACAACACCTCACCAAGGAGGCATCCAGGAGGATCCTGACCAGATGCCTGAGCCACCTCAACTGGCTCCTCTCAATGTGGAGGAGCAGTGGCGCTACTCTGAGTCCCTCCCGGATGACTGAGCTTCCCAACCTCATCTCTAAGGGAGAGCCCGGCCACCCTGCGGAGGAAACTCATTTCAGCCGCCTGCATATGAGATCTTGTTCTTTCAGTCATGACCATTGGTGAGGGTAGGAGCAAAGATTGACTGGTAAATTGAGAACTTTGCCTTTTGGCTCGGTCAAGCGAGAGCTGGAGATCACGGCCAGATAACGCCAACAGGACCACGTTATCCTCAAAAAGCAGAGACCCAACCCTGAGGCCACCAAATCGTATCCCCTCAACTCCTCGGCTGCGCCTAGAAATTCTGTCCATAAAAGTTATGAAGAGAATTGGTGATAAAGGGCAGCCTTGGTGAAATCCAACCCTCACCGGAAACAAATCCGACTTATTGCGGGCAAAGCTCTGACACCGGTCGTAAAGGGGCTGGACAGCTCGTACAAGGGGGTCCGGTAGCCCATACTCCCGGAGTACCCCCCACAGGAGCCCCGGGGGACACGGTCAAACGTCTTCTCCAAGTCCACAAAGAACATGTAGATCCCCCCTCCAAGCTCACAAAAAGGGTATAGAGCTGGTCCACTGTTCCGCAACCAGGACTAAAACCTCCTCAAGCCGAGATTTGATTTCCCGACGGACTCTCCTCTCCAGACCCCCTGAATGACTGAGGAGTGTGATCCCCCTGTAGTTGCAGTACACCCTCCAGTCCCTCTTCTCGAAAAGGGGGACCACCACCCCAGTCTGCCAGTCCAGCGGCACTGTCCTCAGTGTCCACACAATACAGCAGAGAGCTGTCAGCCAGGACAGCCCCACAGCATCCAGAGCCTTAAGAAACTCCAGGCGGATCTCATCCACTCTGTGGGCGTTGCTACCAAGGAGCTTTTTAATCACTTCAATGACCTCAGCCCCAAAGATAGGAGATTCCACCCCCAAGCTTTACTTCCTCATCAGAAGTTGCTTTGGCAGGATTGAGGAGGTCTTGGAAGTATTCCCTCAAACCGACCCACAACATCCCCAGTTGAGGTCAGCAGCTCCCCATCTCCTCTGTACACACCATTGACGGAGTACTGCTTCCCCCTCCTGAGTCACCGGATGGTGGACCAGAACTCCCTTGAAGCTGTCCAGAAATCAAACTCCTCCCACCCCTGAGTTTTTGCCTTGGTGGCAGCCAAAGCTGCATCCTGCTTAGCCTGTCGATACCTATCAGCTGCCTCCAGAGTCCCACAAGCCATGGCCCGATAGGACTTCTACTTCAGCTTGACGGCATCCCTCACTGCCGGTGTCCACCAACAAGTTCTGGGATTACTGCCACGACAAACACCAACGACCTTACAGCTACAGCTCTGACTGGCCGCCTCAACAATAGAGGCATGCCTCACTCGGGACATGGTTGAAGCTCTGTTCAAGGCATGTGACTACAGCTCTGACGATACTTTTACAAAGTTGATCATCAAAGTGCGGCCCAGAGAGTCCTGATGCCAGATGAACACTCTTGGTCACACAGAGCTTTACATGTGAGAAGAAGAATTTTAAATTCTATCCTTGATTTAAAAGGGAGCCAATGAAGAGAGGCTAAAACTGGAGAAATATGATCTTTCCTGCTAGCTCTCATCAGAAGCTTTCCTGCAGCACTGTGAAATTTTCAAAGAGAGAAAATTCAGAGTCATCTTTAAGATATCTTTATTATCTGTTGAGCTCACTGGTTTCTTCAGGCTTCACAGATGAGTAAATCTGAGTATCACTCACGTAGCAAGGACAGTTTGTACCATGTTGTCTAATGATATTACCAAGCATGTATAATGTGAAAAGTATTGCTTCTAGTACAGAACTCTGAGGTACTCCATGACTTATCCTAGTGTATGAGGATAAATTATCTATCTATCTATCTATCTATCTATCTATCTATCTATCTATCTATCTATCTATCTATCTATCTATCTATCTATCTATCTATCTATCTATCTATCTATCTATCTATCTATCTATCTATCTATCTATCTATCTATCTATCTATCTCCCATTGAGATCAGGTGACTGTTTTGAGCTTTGTGATGGCTGGCTGACAGGACAAAACCCTTCCAGTTTGTGTATTTCGGTATGAATGTGGATGTACTGAACGATTTATATGGCTTGTCATGTAGTAAGTTTTAAGCAGGTCATTTACTCTGCTGTAACTGTGACTCTCCGACCTGTCCTTGGTCTTGGTATTGACATGTCATAAAACGATTATAAAAATAGCTTGATCCCAGCTTACAGTGGAGCAGCAGGTCACACTCTAGTTTAAGATCATCTGACAGTTGCTTTGGCTGAGGAGAGAAGAGAAGAACCACACTGCACCTTTATGACAAGGGCCTCAGCTGAAGTATCAACTCTTCCTCTTTTTTCACTCAATTTCCTGTCTCTAGTCAATGCCTTTCCTTTTACATGGCTGCTCCATTGGGTTACCCTTTTCTGTTTCCTGTTGTTTGTGTGAGTTGCCTGGAAACCATGGCAGCTGTCCAGTTGAGAGGGATTTATTTTCTTTTTACTGGCATGACTTGAGGGGGCTAGAGGGTTACAAGGTCAACATATGGGTTGGATCTTTACAGTTTTTTATTTGGCATTTTGATGTATGACTTAAAGTCATGTCTCGTTCCAGCAAATTGGTTTATCCCCATCTGTAGCATTAACATGCTGTATAAATGATGGTGAACAATTACAAAATGGAAAGTGATGAAAGTTGTATAATACAAAAAAAAAAAAAAAAAAAAGAAAAGAAAAGAAGAAATCCAATTACTTGCTAAAGTGAATTAATTCTGATGTTTGTTTTTGTCATCCTTCTGTATTGTGCTTTTATGCATTTCTCTATCACTGCCATACTTCATTTGAAGGATGGAAAACACTGATGGATAGTTCAACACCAGAAATTGGGGAAAGTACTTTGGTCAGTAACAAAGGTCAAACTTTTTGTGGCGAACCAAGGGAAATTCATCACCTCAGTTTGTAATTTTCCCCTTGGCTGTATGAGTAATTCATTAACTTGTAGCTCATTGTTTTGGAACCTGCAATACTACTGATTTTATTCATCATACAACTCAAACTGCTCTATTTGCAATCACACAAGGCAAAACTCAATAGCAAATTGCCTGAGCCCAAAATGTGTTGCACATTTTAAAAAATTAAAAGCCATGAGTAAATAACAAATTAGGCCCCAGCTTGGTTTGAGGAGACATACACAATATCTGCTTAAGACTGACCTTAAAAACATCCTTTTTTGTTAACATTTATAGTTTGGCCAAACTTAGCCTCTCTGACACTTAGCTTTCCATTTAGCTTTGCTGCTAATGACCTGGGCTGTTGATGGATCTGCCATAATGCACTTAGCCACCTTTCTTCATACTGTTCACTTTACTCTCCAAGTTTCATCATTTATGCTGTTAATTTGATGTTTTCTTTTGCTTTCCAATAACAGATATGCATGAACTATATTTTTACGTTTCCTTTCCTCTCAGCTCCCCAGATGGTGAAGGTAAATGGAACTTCTGCACTTGGTTTAGCTATATTTGTCAAAAGAGCTGGAGAACGTAGCCCAGTTCTTTGCAACAAATATTATGGTATTCATTCTTTGCATTTTAACATAGGTAATATTGTGGGGGGTGGGGTGTGGTGGGGGTGGGGGGTAGATGATGATATCCTCTGCTGTTGGATTTTGTGCTTGTGTTGTTCTCACTCTCAAATGTAAGTTGCTTTGGATAAAAGTGTCTGCTAAATGACTGTAGAATAGAATAGAATAGAATAGAATAGAATAGAATAGAATAGATGCTGCACAGTGGCATGGTGGTTAGCACTGTAGCCTCACAGCAAGAAGGTTGGTTTGATCCTTGGCTGGGGCAAGGTTTGGTCAGTGGCCTTTCTGTGTGGAGTTTGTATGTTCTCTCTGGGTACTTCCTCCCACCATCCAAAGACATGGATGTTAGGTTGATTGGGTACTCTAAATTGCCCCTAGGTGTGAGTGTGAGTGGTTGTTCGTCTCTGTGTGGCCCTGTGATGGACTGACAAGCTGTCCAGGGTGTACCCTGCCTTTCGCCGTAAGACTGCTGGGATAGGCTCTGGCTTCCCCGCAACCCTGAATTGGATTAAGCGGTTGGGAAAATGAATGAATAAATTAATTAATGAAGAATAGAATAGAATAGGACGGCCTCCCTCTGTTCAAAGGAAGGTCCACTGTGGTCCACTGACACTATGGGCAATCCACTGTTGCCCATAGTGTCTTAATAGTTTCATTGTTAGACTACTCTATCTGAATTAGCGCCATAAGTGCATGTAATGAGATTCACATGGAATTGGATTTAAGTTAAGAAACAGGACCAGATTGCACTTTTTTGCTTTCATGTCACAAAGGACTTCATAACATATATTCATGCTGTATAAACTAAATAACTGTAACTTGGTTTGCACTTACATGTAAATATATTAATATCAAATTGCTGAGTTGCTGTCAGGTTTTCCATAAATCCAACTAAAATAGCTTTTACCAAGCAAACATAACTTTCAGATTGTTTTGTGCTGATGCTCTGAGGAGACTGTTGTGTTGGAGTTGTATGCATTGACTCAAAGCATCACTTGTCAACATTAAGGGCATTCGAAGCTAGTAACGCAACACTGCAAAGACAATTCACCATTCCAGTGTGGAAAATATTCATGCAGCTGTTTAATAAAGGAAGTATAAGAAAATAAAAAGACTGAAAGGGGAAGAAAAAGCAGAAGTGTCAAGTTTGAAAACCAGTCTTGGTTTAATCCTTGAAAGATAGGAGTCTGTCCCCCCACTTCTTCTTCCCTTCAGCTTCTTATGTAATAGATACCTGTTATGAGTGAATGCTTCAAAATGATGATTTACAATCAATGCTTAGTATTTATGCAGCTTGTGTACTACTCACTACCACAGGAATAATTGGCATTTATGCATCCGAAGAGCAGTCCCCCATGCTTCCTACTCAGTTTTATGTTTAAATATTAAACTGTCAGACAAAACACAACAATTTCTGTGCGATAGTTAAAAACCAGTTTCAAATGCAACATCTGAAAAAGTCCAATTGTGTTAGAGTATAGGACAGTATAGGACTAGACACTTAACTTCCAAATGGAAGAGGTGAGACCGAGCACGTTCTGATTAGATGTGTTTTTAAGTTTCCAAGTTGTTTTTTCTTTGCCTTTCTTCTTGCTGCTTTGTTGATGTTTCATCCATTACACTCTACTTGGGGTCAAGGTTAGGAATCACAAATAAGATAGTCAGTCAGTCATTTTCTGAACTGCTCAGTCCAGTTGAGGGTCGTGGGAAAGCTGGAGTCTATCCCAGCAATCATTGGGCGAGAGGCAGGTACACATTGTGTAGCTCGCCAGTCCATCACAGGGCCAACACAGAGAGACAATAAACCAACTCACACGCACTCCTAGCAACAATGTAGAGTAACCAATTAACCTAATATGCATGTCTTTGGACAGTAGGACGAAGCTGGAGTACACAGAGAGACCCACGGATACATGGGGATAACATGCAAACTCCACACAGAAAGGCCACACAAATTAGATGATAAAAGTTAAAAAATTATAAGTACAATTAAAGCTGGAACTTTCTGACTTTAACAGAATGTGTTACTGACTCGTTCTGAAGCTATGCAGTGACTTGTTTTTAATCAGCCTTCTGGAGCTGCTGTGCTGCAGTGTGCCGAAGATGAAAAACTACATTTTTTATTTTTATCCCAGGATGCTGAATCATTTTACATCCAAGTTTTACATCACATTCCAGCAACTAAACATCAGTTAGAGTCAGTTTTTATTGACTCTAGAAAAGAAAAAGAGGAGTCATAACAAGAGATTTAACAAGTCTACATTAGACTGACTTTTATTGCCAGGAGAGCGCTAAGAGTACAGGTAGGATGCAGGATGCATTCTCTCACAGAGAGAATTTGTCAGCACTCAGTATAGTGTTGCTTCAAAACAGACACTTTTATAGAGAATCTGCTTATTGGACCGATGTCCTGCTCCCTCTGCTACACTCACAAAATGTGATGGTTAGCTGAACCAGATGCTTTCTCAAAATGATACTTCCAAAGCTGCTCTGTGTGGCATCAAAAAAGGAAAAATGTCAAGAGGGATTGTGGTGGTATATCAAAGTGATGGTAAAGGGATATCCTGTGTGTTAAAATTGAGGTTTTTTCAACCCAAAAATCAAATTTGCACAATTATCCTTTTTGCCATTGGGCTCTCATGAAATGTTGTTTCAATAATTACCATAAATACAATCTGTAGAAGTTCCTCTTCCAATTAAAAATCTTTTGCACTTTTGGAAGATTGTTCAACATGTGCAAACATGCCTGTTAAATCTATTAGCAGAGCAACACAAGGAACTTGTGGTGATTCATGTTGTGCTATTAGTCAGCCATCTTCTTTGATTCACCCCCCCATCTGGCTGTGATACGACTGTGGCCACAACGTGTCACACACATACTGGAATAAACCACACTGATGTCCAAGTGTTAAACGACTCCACCTAGACCGAAGCTTGACCTTCGTATCCAGCACCAGCTCAATGTTAGTTTTACATCAGGCCGTGCTCTGCTTTTATAAGCTCTTTACAACCAGTCACCACACACACACACACACAAACACACAAACACACACATAGACACACAGACACATTTTAAAGTATGTGTTAATTGTGCATGACACAAGTACACAGACCAGATTGAAGTGCATGTGTGAGGATGAAAAACCCATCAGGTTAGTGAATCACTGGTGGCTGCATTCTTCCAATACAGGGGTGCCCAAACTTTTTGCTTCCAAGGGCCAAACTGAAAATGAGCCAATGAGCCACAGGACAAACACTACAGCTTTAAGGATGAAGCACAAATAAATGTATACAGTTATTTTAAATATTGTAGCTAATACAGAGTATTTTTCCTATCAAAGCAAAAAAAAATGTTACATAAAAAAATCATTATGGCAATGGAACAATAAAGCCAATGTTTGAGGGTCAAAAACAATAATTACAGCCACTAAACTGCAACCAAGTGCAACATGTCAATAACAAATAACTGCATGTTGAACGAGGCAAGTTATTGATAGTTAGTGGGACAAATGAAGTTGATCTTTGGACAATTACCAGTCTCTCAGTGTTAGGTTGTACCTGGCTCACTGACAAGGTGACTGTCGTTGAGGTGTTAGTCAATCAGGGTCCTTCTGAGTCTTGACTTATTGAGGTTCATGACGCTGAAAGTATTGTCTTTTCATCAAGCTCTGTAGCGTATTAATATAAACAACACTGAGTGGACCAAAAGCAAAGTGCTGGTGGGCCAATTTTTTGTCCACCAGCCCACCTCCCCCCACTTCAGGCACCCCTGTTTTACTATATTCATACACATCACCTCAAGAACAGAAACACTTTTTTCCTTGCCTCTGTCTATGTTCAGTTGATTTTGTGCCATTAAAACACTCCTGACATGAAAGCTTAGCTAATAAAGTGCTAATCCTCTGGGACAGAACGTGCTGCCCTGCTGCGGATTCATCTGAAGTGACTTCATTTCACCCTGGAAGCCTTAAGCGTGTCCCCAGTTTCAGGAAATCTGATCTGCTGGTATGTTTTTCATATGAATCATACAGTGGTATTCCTGACCTCAGACAGTGATCCCAATCAGGAGGAATACCCTGATGCTGCAGTTTGGACCCTCTGCGCTGAAACCGAATAGTATAATCGTGAAATGAGGGATCCCTCTCCAGGAAGCACACAAGTAGGAAAACTGGCCGCAGTCCCTGCTGATAACTTGCACAATTTGGTATAAAAGCACAGTTTTAGTAAGTAATAGTCTCATTTTACAAATTACCATTTTGTATTTGGTTTCTGGATGGGTCCGGGGCTCATATTTTAGTTTAGTTGTAGCTGCCAAAGCTGCAACCATGCTTGCAACAAATCAGTTTTCTGTTTAAGCACAATTATGTTTTCAGGCAGGGTGACTTACAATGACTTGTTACTGGTTATTAATATGAGGCGGCTAATTTCCAAATAAGTTTGAGTCCATCATCATTTTCCCAGGGATGGACATCCCAGCAAGGTTTATTATATAAAAATAGGGAAATATTGAACAAGTTTGGCTCATTTGAAAGGGTTACAAGGTGAATGCTTCCTTACTGAAAATGAAAATGACAGAACAGCTTAAATTTGCATTTGAGAAAAATCACAAAACTTCTGACACAATGTCTTGTAGATGAGTGGATCACTGGAGGAGAACTGAAACACTGTTCCCTGAGGATCTCCTTAATGCGAAGGCTAAAAAGCCATGAACCCCCCTCTCCTATTCCATGCTGAAAACCATGCTTTGTTTTATCCATTCATTAGTAAGATTCCCAGCATGCATACTGTTTTCTGGCTGAGCCTTTGTGTTCTGATGAGGCAAAAGTGAAATTAATAACATGTAGCCTTACTTTTTCTCTTTAAAAAAAAAAAAAACTAAACAAAAACAACATGGCCAAATCCTCTGCTCCGTGGTGTTTCTCAGGCATGTTTCATGAGATAAATGTTGCAGGTAAAAATCAATGTTACCTGGAAAGACATGAAGTGCTCCACTGCTTCAGCTCAGCCTGTTCACTGACCTCACTAAGACCACAGTACATGGACGAAAATGGATTGGATGCAAAAAGTTGTAGTCCCATGACTGTTTTTTTTGGACAAAGGATACATGTGTTAAAACATGTTAAAACATTGTATGGCAGATCTTGATGACCCCCTTTCAGTCACATTAGGATCTGGTTTAAAGAGTTACGGTTTTTAGGCTTCCACAACACCAGTTCCATGTGAATGGAAAACACCTGAGCAGAAACACTTTCAACTTGTCTGTGTGTGGACATTAAATCACCATAGCTTTGAATGGTCCAAGCCTCAGAGACTCCCTGTGCCCTTTGGGGGGGGGTCCTGGATCACAGGTTGGGAATCGCTGTTTTAGATAATCCAGACCAAACACAACATATGAGCTCATATATCTAATACCACAGACTTGGACACCTTGTTGAAACGAGGTTGACCATCAACTTCTCTGTAACCAGTCTTTCAAAATTAAATGAGAAGCCCTGTTTTCACACATTGGGGCCATGCAGTAGAAAAATAATCTTCAACTCAGCTGCAGAACCATCTCAGAATGACTGAAAACATAAAGGATAAAGGTGTTCAGGTGATCCAATAAGTTTAAACTGCAACATGATTTAAAATGCGAGAAAGCTGTGCACAAGTGATTGCATACATACCTCAATGAACTGAAGCAACAGTAGGCAAAAATGTCTCCATGGCAATTTGATTCAAGTTGTTGTTGCTTAAGTTGGCTTCATATGATATTGAATTGTGAATTCTCTTACACAGCTTCAACATTTTGAACTAACTTGGCAAGTGAACAATAAACTTTGAGCAAAATCGTGATATTCCATGTGGCGATGCTCATTAAAAGCCCCCGTTAGGAAGAAATCAGTTTTTTGCAGCAATGCATAGAACATCGCAACAATGATAATATATAGAAGTGAAAACAAGTGAGAACATCTACAACTATGCTGCCTGGTGATGGGCGTTTTTTTATTGACCTAATGCTGGTGGCGGGATGAATGCTGCATTGTTTTCCAACAGGGCATGGCCACTGCAGTAACATTTGTGTAGACATGAACAACATCAATTTTAAAAGTCTGAGCTTTGTTTAGTATATCCTCAGCATTAGTGAGAATATACAGTTTATTAAAAGAAAGCATATTTGTTTTTATTGCTCACGTGGTTGGTTGAGCAAGCTGAGTTTCCCACATGGCAATTATTTACCAGAACACATGGTGAAATAGCTTCTACATAGATAGGCGATGAGGTTTTGGGATTATGACGCATTCTAACCAGCAAACTGATGGGAAATCCTGCATACCTTCATGGTTTGTTAGCCTGTCAGCCGAGGCGGCAGGAGGCAGTGTTACTCAGCAGCTGCGCGTGTCACAACCTGGCTACTATTTACATGCTCTGCTATCACTTCTGGTAAACTGTCTGGCCCCGCAATTATTCTACGTTTAAAGAAGATCGAGACCTGCCACGCAGCCAAGGAAGTGAAAACGCCAGCATGCCGAGAAATGTGCGTAAGCAAATGTGTGTCCACACACAGTGATGTAGGCAGCACACACCTGTGTACACACGTCAGGAGAGGTTTGTTGTCAAATATAATGGCTCTCTCTTCTCTTGCAGTTGTGGCAGCATGTGTAAATACATCTGGACAATATAATTTCACACATCATCACCTCCCCCCTGACTCCCCAGCTCCCTTTGCAGCAGAAGAAAAAAAGGTCTTGTCAGAGGGAATCCCTGCTAGCCCGGCTGAGAACATGCACTCCAATTTGGCCCCTCTGACATAATTTTCTTCTAACAGCTTCAAACCACCCTGACCAAATGTCTGGAGTGACTCAATACCTCAGCTTCTTGCACTTCCCAGAAAGCCATGCCAACCCATCAGTGAGGAGACCCCCAGACGAATGAGATTTCCCACTTTTCCGTCCATCGGGCTGCAGATTGGTCTCCCTTTGGAACACATTAGTATTGCGTCTGTGTGTGTGCTTTCACTTGTGGGTTTTACCAAGATCCAAGATCCTTAAGGTGGAAAATTATCCCCTGAATGCATTTACATATCCCCACATAAACCAGATGAGTGTCCCAGTTCTTATGAGGTACAGACTGTCGACCGGCTGCCACGGTGGCTCTTTTCAAAGTATGGAGAGAAATCTATTATTCCATCTTTGTTATGGTTTTAAAGAGATGTGGGTCCTAAACTCTTTCATTGGATAGGTTTCTATTTGCACGCCAGTGTATGCAAGAAGAACATGACTAGCAAAGTTTATAAGCTCGAAAATGGGTCAGTTTTATGGCACACTTTCATTTATTATGATTCATTTTCATGTGTTGTTCCAAAAGAAAAAAGAGAGTTGTGCATTTGTAATTTCTCCAGATTTGGGAGGAATCACTGAGAAGCCAGTCCGGTAAACAGAACTGAAAAATTGACAGAAATGAAGGTAACTTTGTTTCTATCTTCTGTTGCACAAATCTGGGCTTGAATCAGTGAAAAGCACATGCAAGAATGCTGAAAAACTAGCTCTGATTCAATCAAACCCTATTAATATGATGAACTTAGTTAAATGGTAATTTAATGGTGAATGTCTGCCTAACCAATAAAGGCCCCATTATTGAGTCTCAGGCAACAAAGAAAATCTCTTTTCTAAGATCACACTGTTCTTCAAATGCACTTTTTCCCCCCCCCCCTTTTCAGTTCCTAAATTACATAGATATGGTACATTACACACATGATGCCTGGTTTTGTAACCAGTTTTTTTTTTTGGTTTGTTTGTTCAGTTTATATGAAATATTTATCAGTTACTGTAATTTATATAAATAAGTGAATGAATACAAAATTAATCCATACATGGAGTACCCAAAATATTTTGTGTTTGTGTGTGAGATCATAGTTATTGACAGAAATGTAGCCACAGGGCTACATGGAGTTGGATAAAGAAATGACCACCAAAGTTATTGAGTCGTTCAGTTTTAGGAAAAGAAGAATGAAGTCTTATTTTTTTTAGAGTGGCTCACAATCACAAACAAGTGAATTTGGGCATACCACAGAGATGCTTCAAATGATTATGTTCATTTTTATGGTTAATAAATAACGGGACCAGATGTTGTGCTGCTAAATTTAAACAGCTATGTTACACTGAATAGTTTGACAAACACGGTTGCAAAACAAAGCCAGTTATACAGTAGATCAGCTGCTCTCTATGGGAACTGTATAGGTAAAAATACCTCATGTGTGATAATTATCTGATTCTCTTATTACATTTTATGAACCAGGGATCAGTGAATGTTAAATCACACAAAGGCTTACACAGTACACCTCACTGCTGTTTGGAACTGCCAGTATCATATGGGATTATATCTATATCAGAGTATATCAGAATACACATTTCCTTTTTAGAAACACTAGTTCAAAAAGAATATTAAAAGTTTAAATGTCCAGTCTTCTTGCATATTCATTGTTTCATTTGTTGTCAAAATCCATTCAGCAGATTAATAATCAATACGAGTGTCGCGAACAATTTATTAAATTGAATTGTGCTAAATTCATATCTCACTAAAGGGAAAATGTGACTATTTAAAGGTGTACATGATGCATACTGATCTTTTATATTTAACAGCATACATAACAAGAGAAGGCCTGAAAGAGTCTGCAGTCTGTTTTCCTCACTGTCAGTGATGGTGGTTTGTGGCTTGCTGCTGCCATCTGGTGGACTGCACATTTATTGCATGCCGTTTGTTGCAATGAGGGAAAGAAATTCCACCCACCCACCCATCCATCCATCCATCCATCCATCCATTCATCCATCCATTCATCCATCCATCCATCCATCCATCCATTCATTCATTTTCTTAACTGCTTCAGGGTCATGGGGAAGCTGGAGTCTATCCCAGAAATCACTGGGCTACAGGCAGGGTACACCCTGGACAGGTTATCAGTCCATTGCAGGACAGGAGAGAAATTATGTAGAAAATAACCACCAAAATAAATAAAATAAATAGATAAATAAATAAATAAACTTAAAAATGTGATATGTTACGACTTCTTAATCTTTAAAGCATGTTTAAATGTTTATTTAAATAAAATAAATAAACATTTTCTTTTTGATAATAGTGTGTTCATGTAACCAGAAAAATAACACAATGAGACTTTTTCTTTTTCTTTTAAAGTTTAATGTAACATTTCTAATTTTTATCCAAATGAATCCTCACAAGGAAAAATGGCATTTATACATTCCTTGCTATTGAAAATAAACACAATCATCATAACTTCACTTTATTAAGACAATGAGCACACTTACTTTGAATTTGCATTCATCAAGCATTTGTTGTCACATGAAAACTTTCTCCAAGATTAACCTCTTTTTTTTCCTTCGTTTTGTTCAGATCTTTTCTCTCCACTGTGACTGATGTAAACACAGCATCGGATCAGTGCTGCAAAAAGCACCTGCCCTCTCAAACAGACTGGCCTGCTTTCTTTCAGCCCCTGAGAAAACTGCAAGTCCTCTCCCAAGCTTCATGCTCGGTGACTGATCCCACCAGTGGAAATGCAGCAGCATGGCACATTCCACTGAGGCAGTGTGTGTGAAATCAGGGAAATCTGATAGTGATTGAAATCCAAATATTTTGCTCATATTTCCTGCATTGCCATTTGGTGTGTTTTAATTAAAAGCAGACACAGTGAGGTTTTGCATGGAGAAAGAAGTAAATGGGTGATGAGGAGCAGGTCCTCATAAAATAGACAAAATATCACCTAACCCCCTGAAGAAAAAAAGGATGTATAGTTATGCAGATGTAAAGTAACCCGAGACACTGTGACCTTACTGCTTCTGCTGAAGTGGAACAAAGGATAAAGACATTTAGTCAGGATAACTGGTGGGAACTTTCTACTCTTCAAGCTACAGTAAATGTAAAAATGATGATGTATTCCACTCTGTACAAATCAAAGACTTCTCTGCTCTTTCTTTCTAAATCTGTAGTACAACATTTTCTATTCAAGTTCAATTTATGCCTCAGTCAGTCAGATCCTCGCGTGGCACCAGATTGGTCTCTCGTGAAGCAACACTAACTGGTAATGAGCATCCATGTCCATCAGCTGCTTATCTGATACATGACTAATAAACATGCAGGGGGGTTATGTGGGGCTATTTAGAGGCCCTGAAATGGAGGCGTTGGAGAGAAGAGGGCCTTTTTCTTGTCCTTAGTGTCAGCCCATGTCATGCGTTTATTAGCATGGGTCACAGCAGTGCTGTCAAGCATGTCATGGTTGACACGTGCACAAGCACAGCCAAACCCACACAAGTGCTTCCAGAATTTATGTGAAGACTCTATAAAAACCCGCCACATGTCTGACACTTTGCTGCCACCATGTGGAGAAGATGTGCAACAATGATGCCAAAGGTCCTTGTTAGTCATGCCTGTAATCCAACTTAAGTTTAAACGATTAAGTATATTGAAAAACTCACTTTGCCACCCTTTGCCATTTGTTTCAACTGTTTGCTTTGTAAAATTTTTAGATCTTTTTCAACAAAATGTGAAGAAAAAAGTGGATTTTTAAAATTTTATGTCACATTTAGTTCATGTTCGCGGTGATCATAAATGTGAGCTGTCCAAATCAGAAGAAGGCTTTTCATAAAAAAAAAAAAAAACAATACAACAACAGAAAAAAAGAAAAAAAAATATTGTTCACCCTTTTTTCTTTCCATTAACCCATTTACATCACATTTTCATAATTTATTTTTCTTTTTTCTTTTTTTTTTTTTTTTACAGACAAAATACAATTAGACGTGGACAAAGTATTGAGCTTCACTTTATGGATTTATCAGAAATTCTACTGCAACAACAGTGTCTGAACATTATCAGGAAGTAAATGACCAACCCTAAAATGTTCACTATAAAACAGCCTGTTTTCATGTATTTTTGTAGTTCAACTCATTTAAGTGAAGCAGAATTTTAATGAGATTTTCATATCTTTATTTTTTATACACATCAGTGCGCAGTGTTCATTGGAAACACAGCAGTGATCCCAGTGCTTTTAGAAAAAAAAAAAAATTCTTTTTCTTTTTAATTATGATGAAAAGTAACAAGAAACAGGAGAAAAAAAACACAACAGAATTGACAACATAAGACATAAAACACTATGCAAGTTACACACTGGAAAGACACTCCCTGAATGGAGAAAGGTCAAGAAGAAATTGTTCTTGAACATAATCAGCATATTTAACATTTTAATTGTAAATTGTAGTCTTGGGGGTGTCATTTATCACTGTGGTGTATTTGTATTTTTCTGTCTTTTCATACAAAACACATTTATATGTAAATTATGGCTAAATAACATTTCCAAATTAATTGTTTTGCCTTGTGATAGGTGCTCGGTTTGGGGTGTAATCCTCCATTTAAAACAAAGGCAGCACAAACATTAACCTCATTCATTTATTTATTTACTTATTTTAAGACTTTGACTAAATGCCAAGTTTACTCTGATTGGAGTAGTTCATTATGTTTCTGAACATAACAGAATAAAACTTTATTTTTTCCCCTCCACCGTGTTTTTAGGAGATATGAATATGTGAGCTCCAGGCTGTCATTAATGCATTTCCCACAAAAGCAGACTTTCTATTAATTTTTTTTTTTTACTAACCTAGAAGTGCTTAAATGTGTTTTTCTGTTACCATATTCAACTAATAAAAAGTCATTTTCATTCTCTCTGTGCAGTTTGTCAAAACCCAATAAAATCAGCACTGCAGGCACTACACACACAGACACACACCCACTCATTCACACCCACACATCAACACGTAATAATGTACCAGAGTGATTAACAACGACAAAGCACACAGGGATATTACTTTGAACTGTTCATCATTTTTCACCATTGTTATAATTATGACATATAGTCTGTACTTACTCCAGGGAAAGCAGTCTAATCAAGCTCATGTATAATAGTGTAATTAAATCAACCTGCCCTGGGCTTGTATTGACTCGCTAATATGGCCGATGCAATATCACTGTTATGACCTGCTGCTCTCAGACATCCATCCGTTCATGTTCGCCCGGCAATAATTGCCATAGATGAACGAGGCTGCAATGTGTGGAGCAGCGCGATAGTGACGAAGCAGTGGCTGGAAGCGGCGGATTTACATGCTCACATATTCACATGGTGTCAGACATACTGTGAGTGATTAAAACAAGGGAAACAGTGCATGCATCACCTGTCTTTAACACCAGAGAAGAAGAGAGAAATGACTGCATTTCTGATTGCTGGGTGATTTTTAGGACTGTAACAATCAGTTATTAAAACATAATAACATCTGCATTATTTAAGTATGTTTTAATTTACAATCACTGTAAAAAGACTAAAAAATATTCCTGAGGATAAAAAGCATTAAAGTTATTCTTGATTTATCTGATTCATATAATTAACTGTCCTACAACTGGTGACTTTGCCTTAGTCGGGCTAAGCAACACTGATGTTCTTGTTTCACACACACTGCATGCTGCTGGATATTTATTCTGCATGCTTTTCACTGGATTTAGTGAATGGATGATTGTGCTGTGACTTCAACAACTGCTGCTCTGTAGCTTCATGCTACCATGACAGATGCCAGAGTGAGCAGAGGAAGTTATACTAGAGAAAAGCTTCATCTTTGCTTTCTTTCTCCAGGAGTCATTTTTGATTGTAAAGGTTTATGATGAGTATTATGTTCAGTCTTGTCATGCTATTTATTCATTTTCGATCAGTTTGTTTTAAATACGATAAACGTTAAGATACAATCAAGCCATATTCTTTTTGCCTGACAAGCCTGCAGATTGAGGAGTTGGTATTTGCGTTCCCTTCCCTGAACACATTAAGCTTTGATCTAATATTTCAGAAACATGAACATTTAACAGAAATAACCATTTCTCTCTTGAATAAAATCATAACTATATAAGCAGAGAGCTTCAAGCTCAACTTAAGCAAAAAATATGCTTTGATTAAAAAAGGAAGTTTCAGGCACCGTAACGGAAAATGAACGTCCAATGTGCTGAAAAAAACACACACACGATCCTCAGCTGGGATCTTCTGCTACTTCTGAAGAGCGTTCTCTCGCTCTTGTTTTACACAACAGCCTCTCACTTATGTTTGAGAGACCCTCTGCGTAGCAAACACCACACTCTGCCACCTCATCACTGATAGAAAGAACAAGTCTCTGTGTGTGTGTGTGTGTGTGTGTGTGTAGAAGGAGAGATAAAAACACATGTGTAATTGTAGAGATAAACCTCCTGCTCCTCCATCCCCCCTTTTCTTCTCCTGGCTCTCCTCAGCATGAGCTCACCATCATGCAGGCAGACATGCAGCACAGAAAAACACTCATTCATGTATTTCACACCTAAGCCCCAAATGATTTAATCTGCAACATGATTAACCACTAAACAATTTAGAAATAATCTGTTTGCTTTAAGAAATAACAATAGAGTCTTAATAATTATGGGTAGGAGACTGCCAGGGAAGGAGGAGGAGGAGGGGGTTAGCTGTGTTCTTGGACCCTGTTGCAATCCTGACATCACTTTTCTGACTGTTTTTCTAGCAGCATCAGATGTTTATGAGACCACAGCTGGGGTCAAATGTCAAACTGCAATTGATGTCACTCTGCTCACATGGCTGATGCATGATTAGTTAGATATGTACATTTAGATAATGTGCCTGTCCCCTAATCTATTAGAAGCCACTCTGCTCTTCGCCCTAGGGCCTTAATGCACTCCAATGTATTTATGGTCAATAATTAAAAGGGAAAAGCATGCATTAAAACCAGTCTCTACTTAACAGATCTTAACTAATGAGATTAGGATAATGAATAGGCCACTTTACCAGCTTGGCCTGGTACAGTGGCCGTTTCGCTGACAGCTGCTGAATATGACAAGGTTAGCATCATAAGCCTTTTCTTGCAGAGGGGGTTTAAGGCATGGATTACTGAACCCAGAACAGTGAAAAGAGGCCAGCGTATTTGTATAAATACAATAATCCAGAGGGAAGTAAACACTGGACCTTGACTCATTTGTTTTTGGATTCCATAATTCTATGAAAAATGAGTGGCATTTTGTTTTGCAAACACAATCATCTGGAAATGTAGTTTTTCTTTTTTTTTTTTTTTTAAAAAGGCCTCACAGAAAACCTGGGTTTCCACAACCTTCTGGATCAGCAGGCTGTGCAACTTCTCCATAATAAGCTGTAATCTGGATGAACTGTGGGTACAGGACAGCTCCTGAAATAAAAGTCAGTGCTTTGTCAGAGCTTCATCTCCCTCCAGACTTCCTCAGGCCTTCAAGACGGGAGAAAATGAGAGAAAAAAAAACACTCAGAGCCATGAATCCGATTTGACTTCATCACCACCTAGTCCCTGTTTCTTCCCTACAGCTTTTTCTGCTACAGCACAAACAGCTGCTGCGCACACAGCATCAGCTGCGAATGATCCAGAAACAGCAAAGGTTAATTTTCAATTTGCACACTTTTACATTTTGACCTGCAAATTGTATCTCCTGTTTAATACCCTATCATTTCATTTCACAATCCCTTTGTAGTTGGAACTGCGGGCTAGCTAGATCTGGTGGTGGCCATCTGTTTATTATTTAGCTGCTGCTTGGATGTGCTGCCTGACTGCATTAGCGAGTGAGAGGTGCACTACCTGGGCTCTGGTAGGGTCTTTACCGGTCTCCCTGGAGCCATTAAAATCCTGTTAACTTTGATAATCCCTGGCAAGAACTTGGCCTCTGTGGACCACTGAACAGAAGAGGAATATTTTAAAGTGCCACTGTTTAAGAGGTCATAACGTCTTGTAAAGCAGTGTGGGGGGGCTGTTGGGGGTCTCTGGGAGAGGGCACAAAGGGAAAGTTTTCAACCCAAAACATAATTTCATATACGTTTCTGATCTGGGGAAATCTTCTTCCTGAGGTGTGACAACTTTTTAGAGTCCTAAGAAATGTTTAAGGGATCTTCCTTTTCCAATAAGAACTCTTCTCAGTTATTAGCAGCAGAAACAGATATACATTTACACTTTACAGAAGCGTTCTTTCTCTTCCCTAAGAGCACCAGTTAAATGTTTTTGCAGGCAGGCTGCAGAGATGGGATCGCTTTGTTGGCTCCATCCAGCCTTAACTTCCAGTAAAACAGTGACTAAGCCGAAAAATCTTCAATTGATAAGTAACTGATAATTCCCACAGCTAAAACACAACACTGCTTCTCACTCACGCAGGGAAGCTGGGCTTGGTTTGTGCGCAGCATCAATCCTGAGCAGTTGGGTCAGTGTCTACATTGTATACTTAAACTTTGGATGACATTTATCATATTTAATCCATCATCTCAACCAGAGCTTTAATTTCAGTTAAAGCTGAATGATTTTTTCCCAAAAATGTTTTTTTTTTTTTTTTTTTTTTAAATTATTTATCAAATAAGACATGGCTGCTTAATGCTCCTAATCAACAGGGAAAACATCAACATGTTGAGAGCCATATCAAAGAAGAAAAACAGAGGCACACTATCTCAATATGCATTGAAAGACTGGCAACATAATGCCATTTTCTGGAAAGCCAATCTCTTCTGCTTCTGTAATATTAAAAGGATAAATGATTAAATCGTTGATGTCTGGCCCATTTGAGGACAGTTTTGAAACAATCCAGGAGTTATTTGTTCAAACATTTGAAGAAGCTTCGGTGAAATGTGACTCATTTACGGCTATGAATTTTCCCTGATTGAAACCATTGGTTGCTATTAAGAATATTTTCAACTACATTGTCTGGTAAGAAGTGCAGCAACGAGGACACAAAAAGTAATTTTAAAAACTGGGCTTTCAATGACCCATAGTTGACACAAAAACCCAAAGAAATGAATGAACCAGCCAGCCCATATGAGAGGTCAACTTAATAAAACAATACTCATCAGTATAGCTTGACAAACAAAACAAACTCAACTGAGGAAAGTTGACACACTTAACTTGTAGTGGTTTGGACAAATCCAGTAACACACACACACACACACACACACACACACACACACACACACACACACACACACACACACAGGAAAACAAAAAGGATAATAATAACTGGATAGAGGTTAGAAACTAGCTAAACTGGAAAACCCCCATGATCCAGTGGCATGAAGAGCTTGATGAGCTGGTGCCCAGATTTAAGTCTCTTCCACTTTTTGCCTTTCCTCAACCAACGATCGAGGCATTGTCAGGCTTAAGCCATCACATGCATGTTTCACGATACAGAAATTGATGGAAGATTCTATATAATCATGAAGAATACAGTTTTATATTGTTTGCTTGGCTTTCAGTGCCTGCATACTGATGCATTTTGGATAATTTTTAGTAAAAATGGACATTCTTACAACGCAGAGCTCACAGAGTTGAACGCATGAATGCTAATGATTCAAAACAAAACTCAAACTGTTTAGTTCCCAAATACAGTTAATAAAAAACAGGATAAAGTGGAACGTTACCATTACCTGTTAAATTGTTCTCTGATGGCGAGCCACACTCGCATTAAGCATTAAGTTTTACAATGTGTTCTTTCTCAACCAAAACTAATAAACGCTTTCCTGTCAGAGCAAAAAGCAACATCATCAATAAAAAAAACAGCACTTATATTTAAAATGGTTCCATATTTTGAGCCCGTCTGGCAGGAAATCTACAACAGATAGTTGCATATTTGTCGGAGCTGTTTAAGAGCACAGGTATGCACAGGTACAGTGTAACAACCCAAATGTTCTAACTGTGAAAGAATGGCCTTGGTTCTGCTGAAGTCATGAATCTAATATTAAACAAATATGAAATAAGAATGCTTGAAAAACGTTCCATTATATTCTTTAAAAATGACACGCTAACGTGGGTTAATTTGGAACGGCTTCCAAACGACCACATCTCTCAGTGAGAGTAATGCTGGTTGGTTAAGCCAACCAGAGCAAACGTCTGTGCGGAGGCTAAAGCTGCCCCTAACAGGTGTTGTGAGGGCTCCAGCATTAACACCAACACCTGGCCTGAAGCCCCCGAGACCACATGCTGCACAACGCTATTAGCCAGCTATGTGGATAACAGATAGAACGAGCTAAAACTGGCTGCTGCCACTTCACAGAGAAAGAAAGAGAAGCGCTCTCTTTTCTTTTCTTTTTTTTTCTTTCTTTTTGCTCTACTGATAACATCTTATCACTCCCTTCAAAGTCTTTTGGAGGCATATTTCAAAGCGAGCCAGACATTCTGAGACAGAAACAACTTTGCGACAGTAATTTCTCCTCTTTGTGTATGAAAATTTAAATTCCTCTCTGCTCGATGAGAAGCCGGGGATGTAACGAGCCAGAAACCGCCAGCATGTGCAACAAGATTCCTGGCTTCCTTCTGGTGGCGATTACCATGCGGGGCAAATGGAAAGCAATGGTGGGGGCAGTGTGAAATGAGCGCTATGGCTGCAGCGGGACTGCCCTCTATCTAAAAAGAGCCTCAATGGCCGGCAGTCAAAACTATCAGCACCCTTTCATGATCATCTCCTCAACGGCAGCACTGATAATAGAAGAAGCAAAGCAAGGATGGTTCATCTTTTCTCAAGCAACTGTGAGAGTGTGCGCTAACCACAGAGGGCCGTTTAACATTCCTCTGTAAACTGGCATCTGAGAAAGAACAAAAAAAGAAAAATGCTTTCTATTCTGCAACACGTGTTCGACCCTTTCATGCTGAAAGTGAGTTGAGACTCTGATTCATATCTTGCCATTTAAAGCTATTTAACATTAAACATACATTTGGGTTTCTAATCTTTCCAGTGTGCAACTTGTGTAGGTCAAAATAAGAAAAGACACGGTTCTGTCGGTATTAAATCAAACGTACGGGTTAATTAAAGAGGGCTTTAGGGTCAAGACAATAATGGCTTGTGTCACTGACGACAATTCGCTCGTTTCAAATACATCGACAAAAAGACATGATTAGTTGAACCTGACTAAGCAGTTGTCTCAGGGCTTTATTGGCAGGTCCAAGCTTCTGATTTCTCATTTTGGAGCCTCAGTGAAGCAGTTTTTTTTTTGCCTTATCACTGCTCATTCTTTTTTTTTTTTTTTTTTTTTGACAAATACATCCTCATGGCTCAGCGCACCAAAGTGCTTGCATCTTCAAAGATTGCCATCAGTTGGAGAGGGCAACATAGGAAAGGAGAACATGGAGCAATCTTGCCCTTACTTTCTCTCTTTTTCACCCTGCTTTTAAAGTCTTATAATGTAACCCTCCCACTCTCCAAGTGAAAAATGATCCATTGATTAGACCGCTAAGTCAATAAAGGGCATATTCAAGCACCGGGCAATGACCATATGGGTTCAGAGGTCACCAAAGGGCCGTGTTCATAGCAAGGCCTTCCTCCAAAAGGCCACTGAAGCTCCCTTTATGGTCCTTCGTTACATTAAAGGTTAACCTCGGGCCTTCTCTTTTTATTACTGGTGTGGGCAGAAATAGCAGGCACCTTCAGAGAAAGTGGTTTACAGAGTCACAGGAAGAAGGTGTGAAGGAGAGGGTGTCAGGGAGATAGAGGAATAGGATGAGACAAGAGATGAGGAAAGGAAGAGGATGAGAGAATGAGGCCAATATGTGGAGGAAGATTTCCTGAGTGTCACTGCAGCCCTGATTCCTCCCCACTCCTTCTCCCAGAAAATTAAATATTGATCAATCTCACAGGCCTACTAACAATGAAGGAGATAAAGAAGAGTATTAAAGGAAATAAATAAATATACACTTGTATCACCTGTCCAAGCTGCAGGGAGGAGGGAGGGTGGAGAGGTGCAGGAGCGAAGGGGGATGGGTGTGATTTCTTAGCCTGGGACGTACAAGCCCATTCATCAGCCACACCCTGAACATAGGAAAGGTTTGCCCAGGAAGGGCTCGATGCTGGCTGGGGCCTCCGTTATCATGTCTCTACCTCGACAGCAAGCAAACAAGCCCTTCATTTCTGATTGGCTTTATCTGTACGGCTTCTGAGGCTGCGCAGACTTTTAAATAATTAACAAGGGTGCATTTCTATAGTTCCCCAGATGAGAGATATACATGCAGAATCTCATTTTCTCTCAGGAGCAGGAGTCTTAAACTGCAAGCTTTAATGACTGTACAGTGTAGAGCCAGACCACATATTTCTCACAAAACAGCCTCATTGCCTGAATGAAGCTCGTACAATGAGTTACAATGACAACATTAATTATCTGCAAATCCACAAACAAGAAAGAAAGTTACCAGCAGTCTGAATTTACAAAAAACTGCACAGGCAAATTTTTAGGTACTTAGTCTCAACATTTTATTAGTAGTTTACATAAAGGCAAAGTAAGTGAATTCAGTTTGCAAATGGAGCAATCGAACTCGGCCTCTCCTCCTCTCCACTGCAAGCAAAACAAACTGCAGACTCAGTGAAATCAACGTTCACAGGGATTTGTCTCTAAAGATGAATACTTACAGACACAGTGTTTAATTCAATGGTTTAATAATAGGAAGTAGATTATATATAAAAAAAATCCTCTTGTCTCATCATCACCAGTTATCCTCATATTATCCTCAACATGACATGTCTCACTAATGTTTGTAACACAGAAAAACAAAGTCAAAACATAGGATACACGCTGCTTCCATAAGAACTGATCCTCATTTGTGTGATCACCTCTGTAAAAGCAGTTTTTTTTTTGTTTTGCTGGTCTGGAGCATCAAGGTGGGTGTTAACATAAATAAACTCAGAAAATGCAAAGCCAAATTAGGACTTCTACCAGATCATTTGGAGTCCATACTTTTAGAGAAAGAAACAGTGTTTGCAAGTGCAGAACATCCAATTGCCAAATTTTCCAGGAGTGGACATACCAGCAAGTTTAACCCAAGCTAAGACTGTAAAATGTCTGAAAACTAAAGAAAAATAGAACTAAATCTCAGACTTTACAAGCTTCAGTTGACATATTAAATGTTACCAGGAAGAAGCTTTTTTTACCGTTTAAACCCACAAACCATGTTTTCTAACATACAGCTAAACCTTAAATCTATCATTTGTTCATTCATTTTACCCTTCATGCAGACAGATTTTCAGTGTGTTCTCTAAGCAACACTATCTTTTAAAAGAAATCTAGATAAATTAGATGAGAATTTGATGTCTGCAATTTATCTAAAAAGGTTTGGGAAAAAAGCACGTATATTTTTACTGTGTTCCTTCATCTTTCCTTCAATTTACAGGCATTTGTTTGCAAACTGTGGATGATGAAGTTTTGCAAGAAGGATACCTGTTCATGCCAGGTCAGTACAAGATGTTTGTTGTTCTAGTTTCCCTTTATTGTTGTATAAAACTGTATTTTGATTCCGGTCTTCATCTAGCACCATTGATTTTGAACCGAGGACATGTTTGAGCTGAAACTATGCACCTCCAACACTGGTTTACAACCTTGGCCTCAAAATCTGGGACTAGTCAGGTGATTGTAATAATCAGATCTGACATTTCCACGTGCACTTCTGAAATATAATATGTTCAAAAAGACTGTTTTCAAACATCTGGTCTTTGTTAAACATGGCGGTGCCTACAGTTTTAGCATTAGCTGCTAATGTAACTCTAATAAGCTTGCAAAGTAGGCTAAATGTTAATGTTTTACTTCATTTATACCTCAACTTCCTGCTGCATACCAACATGTTTTTCTTTTGTATTATACTTGCGTGATGACATCGCTTCAAACTTCTTAACAAATAATGTTGAAATGATGGAATTGAAACAGTTCTTTGCACATGAAAATATATAACAGGACATAATGAATAACGCAGACAGTTGTAAATGCACGAAGACATCAGCATATATGGGCACAATCTACAGGTGTTAATCCAATTTCCTTTAAAACATTATGGCCATCATCAGATAAGACGTCAGACATTGCTGTCTACATGAGAGCTTAAATTATTTGATAACTCCAGAAATCAATGAGAACTGGCCAATGAGTCAGTAGGCCAATGAGAACTGGCCTACTGACGTTCCCCCAGACTTCTACAACATTTAAATATTGTCATGCTCTGCAGCGGATGATGCATAAAAGTTCTTCACGCATGGTGAAAAAAAAAATTTTAAGCTCCGCATCTCCGTCTCTACAGGCTGCAGTGAAACTGTTAAATGTTAAAGCTCATAACTGACCAAGAGGAAGCTTTTTCTTTCCATCTTTAAGAGCTTCTCTGTTAATGATGAAACTAAGACTGAGTTTAGCACGGTAAATAATGACAAATGAGTATGCTTGGAAAGACTAAAGCTTTGATGAATGTTCCTTTTCTAACCAAGCCTGACACCTTTATCTGCCACCAGTTAACTTTACGACAGAGATCTTTGAGACTAATGGTGCTTTTATATTCCATAAATCTGATCATTTGCCTCTCTGTTGTTAAACAGCAGAGGCTCAAAATATGGAACCATCTTGTTTACATTTTATGAATAAAATACAATCATGACAGCAAAGCACTGAAAATAATTACTGGACTTATGTCCATTAGGTAGCCTAAAGATCCAGACAAATGATCCAAGTATTTTATTCCCAGTTTTGATAATTCTACATTGCAAGTCATTTAGTAGCCGATCTTTAGTTTTAATTTTCTTTAAACTTTGGTGTGCTTGTTTACATTACTTTCATGTTTTAGTGAAATGAAACATTTTTTGTTTGGCTTATAGAGCATTTTCTACACAAGTCAAGAGTTGAACTAAAGCAGTTTTATGGCCTTCACCCTTCAATATTGATTGTCGGTGCATTAAATAAGATAAACATCACCAATCATCACAAACGCGCTGCTTCTCGTCAGGATTTTTAAACCCAGTTTAAATGGCAGTGCCACTGGTTGCTCTTACTGGCTCTGACTGATCTAAACAAAATCCCATTTCGCTTCACTGAATAATGAACTGTTTGCATCTAATCCCCTCTCATGCAACGCTGACAGCCCTCCAAGCAGCTGTGGGATGCAAGTCCTTAAACAAATTATGACAGGAGATTGTCTTGACCAATCGACCTCTGCTGACCTCTTATATTGCTGATATTTATTACTGTCCTTTCTCAAGATAATGCTGTGCCTGTACCATCTGCTTTGTGTGTGTGTGTGTGTGTGTGTGACTGTGTGTGTGTGTGTAAGGGAGGGTTAGTAAATTCTTTAGTGCAAGCAGCCAGGCAGCTGGTCATAAACGCCAGCGCTATAGGATTTCAACATAAAGAAAAGAAGTGCAACAGCCTCACCTCCCCCCTCTTTGCTTTACTCCCCCTGCTTTCAGTCACCCCCCCCCCCCCCCCCCCCCCCCTCCCTTCTGTAGCTCCACTCATGATCCGGAGAGATGTTATCACTCCATTTAAGAAAGGAACAAACAAGATTATACTGTAAATTATTCTCGATTATGGCCACAAATCTGGAGCTGAAGCAAGGGCGGGGGGGGGGGGGGGGGGGGGGGGGGGGGGGGGCGCTTGGGCGGGTGGAGTGGGAAAGTGAAAGATGATAAAGTAAACTGAGTTGCTTTTCTTTTCCTCTCAGTCCATCTCCTTTTTATCCTCCACACAAACTGATTTATTGGATAAAAAAGAGGCTTTTGTGGACAGTATATCTTTCAAAACCAGTCTGGCTTTCAGTAGAGTGAAGAAAAAAGCGTGACAATGACATATGTCTTCAACAGATTGCACCTTTTTCTCTCTTTGTGTGTGTGTGTGAGACTATGACATAATCCCTCATGCACAGTCAACACTGCTTCTTAAATACAACCTGACTGAAAAAAAAAAGAATAAAAACGTCAACCTCTCAGATTGTAAATGGAAAAGCCAGCGTAGCGGCGTTCTGTCAGTCCAGCTGCGCCGTGCTCCCACATTTCAGACGACACACACTTTACATCTGCGCTGCCTGGCTTCTGACTGCAGCTCATCACGAAAACGACAGAGCAGAAAAAAAATACGACACCTAGAAGTCTATTCATGTCATCCAGTACAGCGAGGGGGCTCTTTGCCCCCCGTCTCCTCTGCAGCTACAACCATCAATTTAGCTCTGTGGTGGCCAGTCAGCCCCTCTCCATCCCAGCTGTGTTTGACACTATTTATCTGCTCTACTGAAGCAGATCATTTTTGATTATTAACCTCCCACCAAAAAAAAAAAAAAAAGCCCAAAAAAAAAAGGAAGAAAAAGGAAAAAAAAAACGCGAAATGACAACCTAACAGAATTCCCACCATGGCAATCAGACACTTGACTGTTAAAGCTGCAGATCCACTCTATCAACTCTTTCTTTCAAATCAAACACACACACACACACACACACACACACACACACACACACACACACACGCTCAGTGTCATTCCTCAATATGTTTTCACTTCGGCTCCTTTTTCCATCACCCTCCCTCTTCAGCTTTCTTGCTATCCTTTCATCTGTCTTTCAATCCAGTCTTCTAATCTCTGTCTTCCTCTCTTCCTCCTTCTCCCTCATATGCCCCCCCTCCCCCCCTCCTCAACCCTGCGTCTGCATCCCCAGCGCTCCCCTCTCAGTCCATGTGTGCACCCTGCCCATTAAATTACAGTCTTCTCTAATAAAAGGTTGAACTTTCTTTACCCACTCATGTGGATGAAGAATCTGCCAGTTTCCTGCTGTTCCAAATTCCTGCCTCACAATATTGAACACACAGACATTTACACACACACACACACACACACACACACACACACACACACACACACACACACACACACACACACACACACACGCACACACTCCAAATAGCAAGAACAGTGAAAGCCCTGCTATGCCTCATCGCTAACATTTATCTCTCTCCCTTAAAGTGTTCTAACACCCAAAACTCTCTCTCTCTCTCTCACGCACACACACACACACACACACACACACACACACACACGTAGATACGCGTAAAAACTGATGATGCATTTGTCAACCTCTCTTACCCCGCTGTTTCCAACCCGTCTCCATGACATCTTTATTCTATACACACCGGTGCCATTACGCCTGCCCATCCAATAAATTAAACCCATTTACTCTTCTGAATTATGTTATGTTTATTGATGCTCGTATAATTTAATTTCACACAAATTCCATTAAAGATTATGCTCTCTGTCACAGAGCGGCGCTTCCAGGAGAAGGGAATCTAATTGGGTTATAATGGATCTGAGACATGCATTACAGTTGGGACATACACACACCCACACACACATGCGTACACATAACCAAGTGTACACTCATGCACACAATTGTCATCTTAATAATGCAGTCAAGCAAACAGATCAATGATCACCCTGATGGTGCTGTCAAAATGCACTAAGTGACAGGAAGCTTTCAGAAGCCGCTATCAAAAGGAAGTCATCTCTGGGGGATTATACTGTCTTCTGGCCCCGCTGGGAATTAAATATGTCACCTCAGTGTAATAGTATCAATCATGACTCATTCACTCTAAAATACTAGAGTACCCAGGACATCATACACACAGTTTAAACACGTGGAAATAAAGTTCAAATATCAAAACTGACAAGTTAATATTGAAATGAAACTCGATTGCATTTCTCCCTTTTACCCTCATGGAAATGTGATTGTTGGTTTCTCACAGGTTGAACACTCACACGTGCACCCACACAAAGCGCTTATCTTCCCATCTGCTTCCTACTAAATGTTGCTGATGACTCTCTGTATGTCTGTTTAATAACGGTTGGTATTATTATTTTATTAATTCATTTACTTTTTTTACTTTTCTTTTTCTTTTTTTTGTCTGTTCTTGAATATTGTCACTATCCTACTTATGTCTTGTTGTATTTTTTCAGTACTTTATATTGTTTTGCAAATACCGTAACTTTAGCAGCTTAGACACGCCTTTCTTTTCTCTCTCTCTTTTTCTACTTTCATTTCCTCTTTTTTCCTCTTCCCCTGCCAGGTCCAGCTCGGCCAAATCAAGACTGACGATGATTGCAAAATGAAAAAAGGAAAAAAAAAATAAAAAAATTATCATAACAATAAAAATATTCAGATTATCAAGGGCAGCTATATACATGAGATGTCTCCCTTGACAGAGCAAATCTGTCTGGCAAAAATATGGCACGCAGATTGCTGTTCTGTATGCTGAGATGCTGGACAGGACAGGTAAAAAAAAAAGAAAATGTGATCATTGTTTTACACATGAGAGCTGTAATAATAGTCAACAGGAATGTGATTTTTTTTAACCTTGTTCCTTGAAAACAAAACAATTCCAACGCAGAGACAGATTTCTGTCAGTAACTGTTCAAGTTAAGCATAAAGACCAGTTCTATTCTAATATAGATTAAAGTTTATTTATATACTAATATGAACTAAAAAAAAAGTTATTTACCTGCATGAATATGATCCATAGTTATCAGGCAATAAACATCTACTGGCCACCGCATCTGATACGCTAGCATCTGTCTGAACTGCAGCATTTTCAAGAAAACTGGACACTTAGATATGGCAGGACTAAATGAAGCAGTGGATTGTTGGGTTATTTTGTGTCCAGGGTTGGGTCAAATGATTCACACTGAAATAGCTGAGATGGGGAGGTTTTGAAAATTCTAGCAGAATCTTCTGTCTCTAATATTTTTCCATGCATCTTTCACTCACCCGCCTCAGGTTTTTAGGTGCCCTGGAAGGGAAATTGTTGGCATGACATTTTATTTCAGCATTTGTTTAGAACCATTAGCCCGTGTTAGCTCTTTTGGCTGCTGTAGAAAAAAAAAAAAAAAAAGAATTCAACAAAAGAAAACTTAAAGACCACGACAGAACTTTTGCCATTTTCCCGTCACGCGCCCCCTTTTAACTCGGCATCCACCTTACATCCGACGTGACCTGTTAGTTTTCTGAGCCAGCAAAAGATGATCTTATAGTGACTCTTGTTTTGTCCCTTTCTCTCTCTCAGAGTTTTAGGATCAAAATGTTACATAATACATCTTTAAAGGTGAGAATTATTTGAAATTTAAATGTTCTTTAAAAAGTTGTACTTGCCCCACTCAGCTTTTCTCTTCTTATCACTTGCTAACACTCAGGGTTCTACCATGCAAATTTTGACCTTGAAATTCTGCACTCTTGACCCACTTATTGGTAAAGTGACCTTAATTTCACCAATTTCTGGGCTCTTCAATGCCCACACTAGCCTTTTGAACATGCACTACAACTGATTCAGTAGAGATCTGTAAGAGGACTTGATATCAGAACAAAAGAGAAAAAGAGTAAGTGATAACACAATGGTTTAAAAAGTTGGTCTTTTACTGGCTGGGGAAATTTCACAGTAGAGGTAGAAAACAAGATGGATAGTAAAGTAGTAGTAGGGGTGCAGAACTGAGAAAATCTGCAAAAGTTCCATTGTGCACCTTTAGGACAGTGATATTATGGGTAAAATAACAACTGCATCAACATAACAATACACCAGCCTGAGGTGTATTTAGGCACCCTGTGAGGGTACATTGTTGTATGCTGCATCTAAAAACCCTTAAGATGTGAAGGTTTTGATGTAGCGGAATGTGACCAGAAGTTGTAACACTTCAAGCTCAAAATTGTTTGTTGTCACACACACACACACACACACACACACACACACACACACACACACACACACACACATATATATATATATATATATATATATATATATATATATATATTTATATATATAAAACTACTCTCTCACCCACCAGGGTAGGGCGGGTGGCAGGTCATCACTCAAGCTCAGGTTCTCTACCTGGGAGTCCTGGGAGCTTGAGGGTCCTACGCGGTATTTTAGCTGTTCCTAGGACTGCACTTTTCTGGACAGAGATGTCTGATATCTCACCAGGTATCTGTTGGAGCCACTTCTCCAGTGTGGGGGACTCGGTCGCAAATGCTCCGATCACTATGGGTACTACTGTTGCTTTCACCCTCCAGGCCTTCTCCAGTTTTTGCTTGAGGCTTTGGTACTTCTCCAGTTTCTCATGCTCCTTTTTCCTGATATTTCCATCATTGGGGATGGATACATCGATCACTACGGCTTTCCTCTGCTGCTTATCCATGATCACTATGTCCGGTTGGTTGGCTACCACTATTTTATCTGTCTGGATCTGGAAGTCTCGGAGGATCTTAGCCCTCTCATTCTCCACCACCTTGAGGGGAGTTTCCCACTGGGACTTCGGGGTCTCCAGTCCATATTCTGCTCAGATGTTCCTGTACACCAGGGTTGTCAAACTCCAGTCCTCGAGGGCCGGTATCCGGCAGGTTTTGGTTGTTTCTCTCTACCAACACAGCTGATTCAAATCAAATGGATCCAGCAGCTTCTCATCAACCCATTGATGAATGTTGATCAGGTGTGTTGGAGGATGGAGTTAACAAAAACTTGCAGGATACAGGCCCTCGAGGACTGGAGTTTGACACCTGTGCTGTACACTATGCCAACTTCTTGGTTATGGCGCTCCATGTATTCTTTGCCTGCCAGTATCTTGCACCCTGCTGTGAGGTGCTGGATTGTTTCAGGGGCTCCTTTGCATAGTCTGCACCTGGGATCCTGCCTGGTATGGTAGATCTGGGCCCCGATTGCTCTGGTGCTCAGGGCCTGCTCCTGTGCTGCCATGATTCGTGCCTCTGTGCTGTCCTTCAGTCCAGCCCTCTCCAGCCATTGATAAGACTTGTTTATAACGGCCACTTTGGTGATGCTTGCAGTTAAGAGTTCAACATTTGCTGGGTTAGAAGGAATAGACACATCAAACTACATGACTGAGTTACAAAAACCTAGAGAGTTATAGCTCCCATGTTACCTTATTTTTGTGCCAATAATCCTGTCATGTTTTACATGGTTAAATTCTGTCCAACAGACAACAACAGTTTTGGAAGAGCAAATTGTGACGCACAAAAATATACATTGCATGTTTAGAAATGGTGAAAAAATGCTTGTTTGATATACATTTACTGTTTGTGGTCTGTATCATTCTAAGCTTTTAAAGATGTTTTGGTTTAATTTACAGTCCCTACAAAGGCTAAAGCAGATTTCATGCAATCTTTGCTTTGAAATGTTTCTTGAAACTGCAGCTGTTTGATTACAAGAAGTCCTCTGCGGTTTTTTTCTCCCCAACAACGTTCGTTTATTTATCTGTCTTTTAAACAGTGCAGTTGTCACTGAGGATATATCTGAAGTCCTTTCTTTGTTCGCTGTAACCTGAAATGCGGGTTGCTCATCCCAGATCAGAGAACTAACCACAGATTCATCATGCGGTAATTAAAACAGAATAATAACTGCAATTAGGAGCCCGTTTGACATTTTCTGATGTCCTGGAGCTTCACATCAGCTGTTCCTGAGTCACTGCCCCAAACCATAATCTTCCAAAACACTTCATGGTTCTTTTTTCTTTGTCACGGCAGTGAGTAAGAGCTTAGTCACAATGAAAAAAGGGCAAATAATGACTTGTCATGCTCTTATTTGGCATAATTTGTAGCAAATAATTGGAACATGTTACATTTATCATTTGTTTTTGCTTCTTACTTGGCAAATTTAGTTTTAAATTCCATAAAATCAAGAAGCAATAAGTCAATGAAATACTTACTTGGGAAAGTTACAGTAACATTGCTACACATACGAGACTGTCTTTGTCTTAGCTCCATTTTTCTCTTGCTTTCACTTGGGAAAGTGACAGCCTTATTAAGAATAAGTTTATCCAACACCTCCAAATAAGCCATTTGTAAGGCTTGAGGTGGAGTTTATCAAAGGCCTGTAATAAGCAGCATGTAGCCCAGGTCCACTGTGGCTTTGTCTTCATTTACCTGCCTGTACATGTGTTGTATTCAGGATTAATTTACCGCTCTGATGTATTAAATAGAGCCAGAGGATTTCCAGTGGCATGGTCCCCAAGGTGGACGCCTTTAAAAGGAGCTTTTTCTTCATTCCAGCACTTAGGTTTATTACACATCCCCAGACTGTCCAATTTTAAAGAAATATGCCTCCAAAATAGCAGGATAATTGTTTTTACTTTTTTTCTCCATTGCAGGAATCACCTGTAAGGAAAATCCAACATGGCAACCAAGCTAGATTTTACGAGTCTTGAGCTGTGGTAGTGCATCGTGGTAAAAAGAGAGTTTTCTATGTTCGTTTGAGTTAAGATAGCACATTTAAAGATTAGGATTGTAGCTTGTATCTTGTGTAGCTTACACAATATCACAGCTGATGTCATTACCTGTCATTGCTTGCTGGCATTGCAAATACTCCGCTCTGTGTGGCTCCTTCGTGAAAATTATATTTATAATTATGGCCTGTCATTATAACTGCAATAACAGATGCAAGTATGACTAAACAAGCAGCAATCCAAACATTCGCTTATCTGTGTACATCTCCCACAAAAAGGTTTACACAATTTGAAAACAAAAACAAGGGCAGTAACATCCATAAACTGAATGTGATGACACATCAAACTGTTCAGCAAACAGAGCTGTTATGTCATATACTTCCTGTTGTTTTATTTGTCTAGTTCAGTGTTTATAAGAAGCAGACACAAAGACGAAGGGATCTCTGCATTCCAGACAATATGTGGATGGATCTGAACTAAATGCGGAGATAGACTTGTTTCTCATAGCCTTTGTTTTCTCCAAAGTTGTGCAACATTAAGCGACAAATCCATTAACAAGAAATCCATGTTTTCAGAGCTCCATCCATCCTCATATTAGTCTACCTTAAACCCCCCCCCCCCACACACACACACCACCACCACCACCACCCCTTTCTTATCCATTGACTTACAAAGTCAAAACACTCCCACTTGGTAATGCTGTTCTCTGTGCTCAATGTTACAAAGACAACAACAATTTTTGCAACATCTTACAGCTGATCTCCTGAATTCTTCTGAGAGAAAATGAGTTTGCTTTGCATGTACAGTATAGTGATGGGCTCCAACAGGCTGTCTCAGCAAAGATTAATTTACATCTGATTTTTACGATTCATATGATTTAGTTTAAAAATCTGGCTATAACCCAACCAAAACATGCTATGTTCAGATATCACAAATTCATACTGATGACTCATCTCATCCTGACTCATACAGGCTTTTTAAGGCTTGGGAATCCTACAGAGTATTACTTTTGTATGTGTAGGGTTTTAAACTGTTAACATAAATATATGTTGACAGTTTGGTGCATTGCAATAATAATTAATGGCCTCATTTAAAACCTACTGATTCTAATAAAAATTAAAATAACCATGCAAAAGGAGCTTTGAAAACATTTAACTTGAACATTTACACCTTGGAATTAGATGCCGGGTCATCAGGTGACTATCTCTACTCTCATTTACACGTTTCTTCTCTGTAAGCAAGCACAAAATGATGTTTCCTTATTGGAATTTACAATGAGTACAGGATTGCTTACAACCCCAGAACAACTCATCAGAGGTGAGAGGACTAGATGAAATAAAGCTTATGAAATAATTTCCCTTGAGTTATACTGTAGTCAAAGCAAGGAGTTTTATCTGCAGATCCCTCATAGGGACCTAACACTTAAACCTACATAAAAAACCTAAATATAAAAGACATAAATCTCTGGTCCTTACCCAGACACTAAGGCTACCAGTGAGATGTTTAAACTCAGCAATTGCTAACATTTATGCTGTTTAACTTTTACCAAACTCTCGAGTGAATGATCTTTCCAGCAGGTGACGTATAACTGCTGCATGTTCGCATGTAGGCAGAGAAATTCCATCTGTCGCAGCAGGTCCATGTCAATATGCTTGGCATGCTCACATTTAACAGATGTTGCAAGTTGTCCTATGTGCCCACGTGCCTTGCTTTATGCTGAACGCACCAGTGGACACAGATGAGCATCACTATGGAAACTTCATTCATCTGCAAATCTCACCGGAAACATATTGAGACTCCCTTCCACCAGCAGCACTACCGTTCCAATCAAACCTAATTATACCATATTGCTTTTCTTGTTCAACAATAAGAAAGGTTGCTGGGGGTGGGTGAGAAGGAAGAGATTTAATGTAATTATTGGGACATTTCTTTCTCTGCTCGGCGTGGCAAGAGTGAGATTCACCGTGATGGACGCTGCTTGTCAAAATGCCTATTGATGAAGCGCAAAAACCCAATTTGCAGTCATAAGGCAACTACCTTCCAATTATGTTAGTGCCAGAGCATTCTTCAAGCCAAGCAACTCCAATCCTTCTCTCTTTTCTGAGTGGCTAGACCATTGCCCTTGGCAGACAGGTACCAAATGGGCTGCTCTCTGCATGCTGCCTTTAATGTTTTATTGATTTGCTTAGCATACGCACCGATTCAACTCACACACTCCAACACTATTGCCCTTTGTACTCACGGCCTGACCTGCCTCACATGAAAATTACGTTATTGAAATATGTTAAATGTGTCACCCCCCCCCCCCCTCTCTGCAAGAGAATATCTCACCTATTGATGGATCTTTCAGGGGCTGGCAGATTGGTAATATTAGATCCCAACCAACTTAATGACTTCTATTACTACAATTCCATTGCCCCCCTTGGCCAATCAATCATATGAACTAGGTAACATATCAAAGCCATGAATAAAATCAAAAGGGGATTAGAAGATATATTTTCCAATTTTTATATTAGATACAACAAGAAAAATGAAAAGTGGGGGAGATGAAGCACTCCAGAGTTAATCTGCTTGCCATGGAGAACGAGATGCGGACCAAATATTTGAAAAGAGAGTAGTGACGTTAATGAGCAAAGAAAATGTCACCAGCACAACAAAGAACATGTGCAACACTCAGTCTTCAATTTTCTCATCCCACTTAATAAGAGTGCTCACAATCATCATTCATGTGACTACAGGGGATCCAATTACCTCCATGTGAAGATGGTATCGGTGGCAAACAGAGTCAGACAAATATTTCCTTAAAAAAGAACCATTAAAGGCAGAATCCAACATTCTGTATAGCAACAGTACAAAAAGAGTTCATTTAAACCATTTTGCAGAGGATTCTTGCATGCATGTGCAAATGCATTTCTAACCATTTATGTTTGCATGTTTCTGTGTGTAAGTGTGTGTGTGTGAATCCAGGCGCACATGTTGATGATGAATATGTGTCTGCCAATGTCCTCAGACTCCCCAAGCAGAGGAAAGGACCCTCAGATAGAATACACAACAGGGGCAGAGGCAGCTTATTCCCAGACAATGTCAATAGCTCAAGGGTAAAATCATTTGTTACCGAAGCGAAATCCCTCTAAATGTATACATTTATTATTGTCGCGCTTTAATTGATTGTAGGCCACCAAGAGAAATACCAAGGGTCTGTAATACTCACCTATCTCATTTACAAATCACACTTTGCAAAGCTTCAAGGACATGCAAGCCTCTTCTAAGACAAAGAGAGAAGGGATATCCGTTTCTGGACCTCAATACTGGAAAGTTACATTTAAATATATTTTCTTTCTTCCCAAAACAGAAGACGGAAGAACCATAGATCGTGTGGAGAAAAGGTTAAAAGATTAGAATGTAAAAAAATATATTGTTTGAAATAAATTGTTCTCTAACTATTCAAATTATTTTATGAACTTTTTCAGGTTGCCTTTTTTTATGTCATACCTGATACAAATACATTCAATCTCTGACAAGCTCTGCACTTGTGAGCCATAAAATGATTCAGGTATGTTGAGCCTGGGAAACACTGAAAGCCTGCAGGACAGTGGACTTTGAGGACCGCGGTTGGGGATTCCTGCTATAAACTGGTCCAGTAAACAGCTGTTGTATAGCATGAATTTAATGTTTTATGGTAAAATCAGTCAAGAAAGAAAGGGCTAACAAATACTGTGTGTGTTGATCTAGGAACCTTCCACAGCTGATTTTTAAAGATAAAATAACAAAATAGCAAAGAACTTTATATTTTCATCTGAAAAATGATGTTGTACCTTAACAAAGGATGCTTTTTTTTTTTTTTTTTTTTTTTTTTTTAACCTGAATGATGTAGTTTTCAGTGTCTAATATTAACTAACTGTATCGAAACATATTTAAGTTTTCCTTGTCGAGTTTATAAAACAGTGACAAAGAGCAGCTGAAACGTAAAGCTTTTAAGTCAGATTTTCTTGGCTTTTAAATGTGATGCAGCAACCATTTTGTATTTTGGTTAATTCTGTTCATTTTTTATGATTATCTTTGTGATTTGCAGCTCAAAAACTGAAACAAAATATTAAATTATATTTCCAGAAATCAATAATGTTTAATATTTACTTAAAGACACACTACATAACATTTGCCATTTCTCCTTCATGCCCCCCCCCCCCCCCCCCCCATCAACGGCTAATTTGGCATCCATCTTGCATTCTACCTGACCTGCTCTCTCCAGCCAGCAAAAGAAGATCTTACAATGTCCTTTTCTCTGATTTAATCTTCTTTCATTCTTCTGTTGAATCAGTAACGTTGTGCATTCGAAACAGCTAGTTTCTCATTTTACTTTGAAACAAAACATCACATTGCGCTTCGCGGTCTAAAGTTTGGATAGTGCAGTTTCTCAGCCTTGGCATACTGCTGAACAGCAGCGGCTTTAGGAATGCACATGATAGATGTCACTGCGTTATCGAACATGTCCGGAACACAGAGTTTTAAGGTAAAAAAGTTACGTAATGCGTCTGTAAGTTTTAAGTTCTGTTTGTTTTTAAATACGTACATACCTACTGACCTACATCCGTTGTAGGTCTGCTTCCTGCTCAGCGGCTACATATGCTTTTTGTTATATCATAGGCGAATATGATTATCTGAACAATATTGTTGTCACAGTTATTGCAGCAAAATGCGATTTAAATATAATTTGTAATTTGTAAATGTTCTTCTGCACATCACAGTAGTGACCATATTCAGTTATTCTCAGAGAAATGGCTTAAATCCACCCTGTATCATTATTTAAGTTGTTGCTCAGTACCTATTTTAAGGAAAACTTTTCTATTTAGACATGTTTTTTTTCTTAGAAGAAATAGTCATATATTAAATAGCTTTACATTGTTAAAATGGATCTCTCTCTCTTTCTTTTAAAAGAAAACAAACTCCATTTAATTTACCCAATATCCAATGCCATCCTTCATGTATATCTTGCCACTTTCAAGGTCTATATATATATTAAAAGACCAAAATATTTTTGCAGTCTTCAGTTTAAATAGTTTCTGGGATTTTTTTCTTACTTTTTTTTTTTTTTTTTTTTTTGCATGTCTAATGTTTTATAGCCAATCCTGACACCCTCACCAACAGATCTTCTGAATCGAGAATTAAGAATGGTGTAACGTATTATATAGTATTAGCTTTCTCGTTCTTTCTCGTTTCAGCTCTGCCAGTTTAGCTCTATATGCAGCTTCCAACCAATTTTTAAATTTACTTTTATCTTCTGAGTACATGAGCTTTGCCAGTGGAGAAACTGGAAATCAGTTCTTTAGACTTTTGCTTGTGAATCAGGGTTAAAAAATATAAATAATTTACAGAAATAATTTATTTATTCATTCATTTATTTGCATTTCAGAAAATATTCAAAAACAGTGTTTGTTTTGGTATGCATAAATATTTGGAAATCGAAAATAAAACCTGTTTATATTGTCATAACTTCATTGTAGCAGATGTCTCTCTCTCTCTCTCTCGCTCTCTCTCTTTCTTTCATCCCTATAACAACTTTATAACTTACCAGCTGGTGTATTGTCACTCTTCATCCTACGTTCTCACAGATATCAGGATGGCCTTCTACCCTGTTTAAGAGCCCCGATGCAAAGGCAGTCATTAATCCACACTGAAATGCTCAGTTTTTAGACAATGTTTTTGCACACACTATCTGTGCATGTAGGAAACTATCAATTGCAAAATGCTGACCTCAACACTACACCCACCAAGACAGACAGATATACACATATCCTGTGGGACCACCCAGGTACAAGCTGTAATTACAACACATTTAGGTTACATCAACATTCTGAATCCCTGGCTTTATATCATCTTCACTGAAGTTTCATAAAGTAATGCAGAGCAAATACGATGTCATCTCTTTCTGCATGTGCTGTTTATGAGTAAGGATTTTATCCTTACATCAGCGTTCTTAACCCTCAACCTGTTTGTTCTTTTGGAGTCATTTAGCTTGCTGCTACTTTTACTCTAGTTGTGCTCATCATGATAATAGTCCTATGTAAATATTGCTTCTATCATCCCTCACATTTGGCTGCGCTGCTAATCTTAGTATAACACAATAATGTGTTGACATGTAATGTGTAGGCTGACATCTGTTCATGAGCAATGCAACATCCCTTCTGATATTCTCTTCCCATTATGATCACGTCCAATTGATTCTTTATGAGTAATTTCAAAGCTAATAGCTTGTGAGCAGCATGTTCATGAGAAGACCTTTGGGAGTTAGTACTCCGACTGACAGTAACTTCAGAAATGAGTTGCATACACAGCGACACCAACGGGATGAGGGCTGAACAAAGTGATCAACAATCTGCTGAGATTTGTGCATAAAAGACAGCAATCACACAGCTCCCATCCATGATTATGTTCTAAAGTGCCAATTATGTTGCGTCAGAAAACTAAAACGGGAGGTTGACACAATAAAGCAAATAATTTCCAGTTGGGGGAACAGAAAAATGCTAATATGAGGGGTGGAAGATGGGGTGAGGAGGATCTCAGTTAAAGGAAGTAGCTAATAAGGTTTAATGGTGCGTGTCAGGAAGCCACAGTATGCAGGGGGAAACACAGCTGGCTTCATTTTGTAAACTATTTGATATACACATCTATCCCGCTTACAATTATCAACTAAGCTAAGGCCACTGATGATGCTTTAGCAACTCCAATCATGGATGTTTGTGCTTTTGGATTTGTAAGAAAGAACACAAGTCTAATATCAGCTGAGATGTGTATGATTCTATTATTAACATAATGTTAGTGATTAATTCAAAATATACTACATTTTTACACAATATCCTTTTAAATCAAAATAGAGAAAATTTAATCCGGATTGTGGCTGTTTTAGCATATAAAGGAGATGAGCAAATATATATAAAGAGTTGACACAAAGTCTTGGTAAATACGCTGGTTCATTCCTTTGGAAATAGATGCTGAAGACTGATGGTTACACAGGTGTTACGGCAAACAAACATTTTCCCATCCATTGTCTGAAGTAGATATAGAAAACTCTTCCACCAGCCGTGATGGTTTCTAGCCACAGTGGTGAACAGCACTGTTCAGCTGCTTTCACATGTTTAATTTCTCAGTAACATACATCACTTTATAACAGGGGGTGACCCTTTTTATAGTTGAGAATGGCAAAAAACGTTTTTATAACATCATCAGTATATTTGGGATTTGCTAATATGGATGAGCTGTGATGAGTGCATCAGGAGGATGTGTAGCTGCAGAAAGGCTTGTCATGGAGATAAAGTTAAACATGTTATATGTGTAAAACTTTTCAAGAATGGTTGTGCATTAAATTTAATTTAAGCCAGTATTTCTCAGTATTTACTGTATGTACTATGCTGGGGTGTTTTATTTATTTATTTATTTATTTATTTTGTACGAAACCAAAGGTATTGTTATTTCCAGTTCTGTGATCGTCTTTTTATTTGACTCTTTTTTTTTTGTTGTTGTTGTTACTGAGTAAAAAAATTCTATTACATTTATTGCAATTCCCTGGTTTTAATTCCTCCTATTTTTCTTTGTTTTGTTTCATTATCTTTAAAATAAGAAAACTAAAACTAAAGTAAAATGTATGATCTGTATCTTATTTTGTTATGTCTTATTGTTTTTTACAAAGTGCATATTTAATTTTAAATAAGTGCATTAAACCTGCGATGGACTGGCGAGCTGTCCAGGGTGTACCCCGCCTTTCGCCCAAAACCTGCTGGGATAGGCTCCAGTTTCCCTGCGACCTTGAATTGGATTAAGCGGTTAGGAAAATGAATGAATGAATGAATAAGTGCATTAGATTGGACATAACTTTACTTTAAACAATATCAGTTAAGCGTCTCAAGTGACTAAAATCTCAACAACTGTAACTTCAGATAAATCTTTTTGCAGTTGTTAAATCTGTTTGAAAATGTTAAATTTACTGAACCATTCAGGTATATTTCATACTGTACTCAGAAAAATCAGCCAAATGAATGATTACAATTTTTATAAACTAAAATTATGCTGTATTTATGTAACTTCTAAAATAATAAATCAGAACATTTCTACTTTTTTCTGGCTTTTTGATGATCAGCATATATTCACCAGCATGTCAAGTTAACATGTGGTAGATAACCCTTTGCCATTACTTTGTTTATTATAGTTACATCCCAACTAGAAGTTCCACGTAGAGGATGTTAGATGAACATAATATCTAGTTTTGAACAATATCAGTAAAAAGGAGTATTTAGAGTAGTTATTATACTCAAAGAGTGAGAAGCAACATACAGCTGGTCAGAAAAAGTCAGAAATTAAACATCATCTGAGCACATAAACAACTCATGAGAAGTTATTAAACTTATGTAAAATGTTAAAAGTTTAAACTACACAAATGCTATAATGCATGACGGGCTTTTAACTAGAATCAAGCAATGGTTGTTCCTTCATGTAAAACAATAAATCGACACAAATGCCAACAAGAGCATTGAAGATGCTGCAAATAACAATTGAACCAAAACATTTAGTACTTTGTGGTTCAGACTATTATTATTTCTTTTTATTTATTTGCAGTTAATAATCTTGTCAGAGAACAACATGGTTCAAACAATTTTTCATGTGCATTGAAATGTTTAGAGGAGGTCAGATTAAGTTAATCTGTATGGAAAATGTAGCATTTATAGATATGTTCTGACATTACACAAAAAGTTGACTATCCCTTATGTTCTGGGGCGTAGTAAATAATATGTTTTTACGGTTTAGGTGCTCTTGTCAAGCTTCGTTTTTGCAACATTCTGAAGTTTATTTGAGAGTGCATGTCACAGTCCTCAATAAATCTGGTTAATCTCAGCGATTGAAGATTCAAAGCTAAATTCAGACATGAAAAAAAAAAGAAGCATTTAACAATGTCTGGAAACAAGACATGAAATGAAAAAATGGAAGAAAATGTTGTAATTAGCTTGAGTCCTGTTCTGTCCCTTTCTTTCTTTCATTTCCTTACTTCCTCTGATAACATCTCTGCTGGTTGTTTTGAACAGTGTACATTCAAAATGAGCAGTGTGTGTATATCTGTTTGCAAACCTGTGATGATGTGTGTAAAGCAAAACTCAGCTTGCAGAATCCTAGATCAAAAAAGTTGTACAGTAAAGTTGGTTTTTCAGGCTTGGGAAGCTGCTGGGATGTTTCAGAAATGCACATAATAGATGTCACTGTGCCATCAAAGTCCAGAACGGAGCGTTTTACTGTCATAAAGTTTATAGTGCATCTATAAAAAAGATATAGCAGGTGAAGAAAATGGTCAGATCGATTAAATGTTCATTGATCTTTTCTTTCTTTTGTATTTTTACATGAAGGGAGCCAGCACATGTACTTAAAAAACATCAAAAGCAACTGTTTTATCTTCCACTTTCTGAATGTTTTTAGGAGTTGTGTGTGTTGATCTTCCTCAAGGGTGAAGTAATTGTCAGTCAGCAGAAGATTTAGTGATTGAGTGTTGCAGAACAACCAGTAAAGTGGACAAAGCTATATTCTGGGGCTGGGAGGATTTATATTGTACTGCGGTGAGGATAAAGCCATCATTAAATCATTATGATTGCAACCCTTGACTCCTGAGTTTTTCTTTTTCCTTTTTTTTCATATTTTTTTACCAACCGCAGCATGTGAAAAGAGTTTACAGAGCTTCAAAAACTGGATGTTGTCTAACAAGCCTCTTGGCTTTGATGGGCCTAATTTAAACTATTATGTTCTTGTGGTTTCCTGATCTTAATATAAATATTTGAAGGGAAGTATTTATCATTGAGATACTGTATATCAGCAAAGATGGATTTCCTGTGCAAGCAAAGGTCAGTCATTTAGATACATAAACATGTGAATGGGAAATCCTCCATGCACAGACATGAAAATCATGGCAGTAATGACAGGAAGGGTATGCGGTATTATGCAATTAATATTAATAGTTTTCAAGTTTCAAGTTGTTTATTTGTCACATGCACATCCAAGATTGCAGGGAGATGCAGTCGTACATGATTCTGAGGCTGTGCACGCGCATTTAACGCTGTAAAAAACAACACAAGATATAAACAAAAAGGACCTTGTAGGAATTGTTGGGTTAGCTCTTCTGTACTTGTGTGTCTCAGAATTCAGTAAAAAGCACCTTCCTACATTGGAGGCTTTGCACGCAGACTTAATCCTGTCTTTTTCTTCGTAACCTTCTTTGTCACCAGGTCTGAGGAAGCCTAAACACTGCAGTGCTGTGGCTGGCCACCAGTAACGTCATGTGTTTATCAAATCTCACAAAATGCAGGTGACAGTAATCATCAGCAGATGACAGCAGCGGTCTCCAATGTGGACCAGATGGTGGTACAAAGGTCATGCATGTACAACCACAGCGCGGGGGTAGAGGGGCAAAGAGGACGGTAGAACAAACGAACACAAAAGTGGAACAAAAGGATATAGAAAAGTCACATTTTGGACCCAGCAGAGAGGGTGTGGTATGGTAAAACCTCAAAAGAAAAGCATCATCTTGAGGTTGTTGGAAGCCACAGGAGGAAGAACTACAGGTGATGCTCTGATTTGCATGATGCTGAGTTTCAGCATGATGCTGATCAAACTCAATGAGAAAGTATGAGGTTGTAAAATTGCAGCTACCTGTTGAGGAAATCTGCCCTTCATGCCGCGTTAGCTCTCAAAGCCTCTGCTCCCTTTGTGTAAACCTTATTGCTGGAGGCAGAGTATTTTCCACCACAAGGCAAATGCTGATATATACAAACACATATGCAAAAAACTACACAGGCACAGTCATGGCCACTCAGCCAGATATGTGATCAAAAGTTGCAATCGCTGTTTGAAGTCAATGGGGGGTGTAAGTCAGTGTAAGGTACATTAACAGCTACTGATATGGTACCTAAATCACAGATAACAGGATGTGTATTTGCTTTGCCCTCTTTGTGGAGCTTGTTTCTTCTCCAACCTTCTTCTGCAAACCACACCAACTCTGAATTTCCATAAATATTAATAAAAAAACAAAAGAATGGAAAAACTTTTGTTTTGGTTTGTTGTTTTACTTTAATCTAAGCTGCATTTCAAAAACAAAAATTAGGACAAAAAATATAGCACTTAACGTATTTTTATATACTTATATAAATATGCAGTTTTTACAGTCAAAGTTTCAAATTCTTTTTGTTGCAGCATTTATCTGATGTCCGAAGTTATTTAAAAGCTAAAGTATTTTAATGTTAATGTGACATTAGTAAACCTTTAGAAATTTTCCCAACTCGGCTCACACTAATGACGGCTATTTCAACATTTATCTTGCATCCTGTCTCTTCTCTGAGCTCCCTCCAGCCAGAACCCAGGCTCATCTTTTTCTTGTCTTGATCCTGTCTTTTTCTCTGTCACTTTCTTTCTGTTTTTCTGCTTTCCTCAGATTAAGGACTCTTGCTCTCTTGTCTGAATGCTTTAAATATAAAATAAAGCTGTTTTTTCTCCATCTGTGAAGTGGAAGTACCCTGACATCAGCATCTTACTGATAAAATCACATTTCACTTTTTGTCTGTTCACCAAAAAGACAATCAAAAATCACAATTTAAGGCTCATTAAAGTTGTTCTTGACAAAAAAGGAAAAACTCCAGTCTTAACCAGTAGTCATGGGAACCAATTAATCAAAACAAATTGTCATTAAAAACAATGATTTAAATATTTTACATATGATTGTAAAAGTGTTCATCAGACACACCAGGAGGCACTAACGAACAAGACAAACCCTACTGTCAGTTCAGAAGTCAGAGAAAGTTGCAACTCTGTTCTCTGACACTACAACACATTTAGATTTGAGCATAACATGTAAAAAAGATCATCCCATTATATTCTAAAACTAGATATAAAAGTGTGAATGTAAATGTTTAACACTTGTTTGTCTGCCACGACTCAGTTGAGGAACTGTATACCAAATAAAAAATGTGATACTGTGTCTGTTCTTTCCATGGGATTAGATGTCTCGTTAAATGCCACTCGAAAACCCCCATTAGTTCATTTCCCTCTTGGTTAATTAACATCTGCTCCTGACCTTTCCAATGGATAAGTGCAACTTTATCTTGAAAGTCAAGGTTACAAAACTATGCATCAAAGCAGACTGATTACCGATCACCGGAGTGAAGGAGAGAGGCTTTGGCAAACGGCTCCAGCTGGAATGATCCAAGTCAGAATCAGAAGCTCGTGTAATGAGGCTCATACAGGGCTGCGCAAAATATTTCAGTTTTGATTCATATTACTTCAATATTTAAAGAAATGTAGACATCAGAGCAAAATGCATAGACTAAACTTTTGTCAATTTCTAAACAAATATACATCCATTAAATTCTACAGATGATTCTTAGTTTGTTTTGTTGTAGCAATGAATGAGATCTGGATGTCGCAGAGTTAACTCTGAAACTGGCATCATCTACCAAGTGAAAGGTCGCTGGATCGATTCCAGGCTTCCTAGGACTATATGCCTAACTGTCCTTGGGCAAGTCACTGAACTCCATGTTTCCTGTCGTGTGTCTATCAGGGGACGAATGTGAATGAGTGTGTGCGAAAGGGTGAATGAGGCAGGTAGTGTAAAAGCACTTAAAGTGTCCAACATGAGTGGAAAAGCACTGTAGTACAGTCCATTTACCAATTATCATTTCATGGACTGGTACGCTGCCATCATGTGCTCATTATGATACAGAGGGGCACTCACCAGACCTAATGAAGACCAGTCCATTACATTCCATATCTACTTCCACAGTGGACACTTAGAAAATGTAAGCTGAGAACTGGAGATGTGTGTCCAGTGTGCATGGCGTGAGGAACATTCTGGCGTCTTTCTAAACATTAGTTACATAAAGAAGCCCTCCAACTCTTCTTCACTGAAATATCAGCTTACTTGTCACAGGAAGAACCAGTGTCATAGCGTCGCCTGTGGCTCTCCTCAGATTTGTGAGACTGACTCGGATTGGAGACGATTTGCTTTAACAGTAGCTTTGTCATCATCTCTTTTAAAACAAAAGAGATGCTGAAAACAGTAAATGAAATAAAGTAAATGATAAATGAAATTAGGAAATTCCTTTGAAATAAGTGTATAAGCTTGGAAGCTGACTAAGAGCTTTAGTTAGCTGCTGCAGCGTCTTTCTGATGGTTCATATCGTTTTTATTGTCAGCGGAAAAGATTGTAAATGGACACAAGCAATGTCGCAACAAAAGAAAACCTAACAGTGTGGCGACTTTACAGTTTGAGTTATTTACTACTTATTTCATAAATTGATAGTAAGTAGACTTGAAGTTCTAAAGTACTGAAAATTCACTCCAGTACTTTGAAATTATGTATTTTGATTAAAAAAAAAAAAAAAAAAAAAAAAGGATGGGTGTGGTAATGAGCTCTGCTGGGAATAAAGGTCAGAATATTTATGCTTTTGTTCCGGCGACGTCACATAAATGACAAAGAGCTGCCATGTTGTCGAAGTGTGAACTGTGGAAACGTTTCTCAGTAAATGTTCAGCTATCAAGTAAAAAATATATTTGTGGTTGTTTGGAGAGGAGAGATGTGCAAAAGTCTGCCTGGCATTCCTCACTGAGATCTGGCCTTGTCTTTTGTCTGAGACTTCATTTATGTATTTGTTTATTTGTTTGTTTTAAACGTTCTTTTAATTTGAGACTTTTTTTTCTTCTTTTTTTTTTTATTTTTATTTGTTTACTGTGCCATACTGTATGTTTAGTAAACAGAAATGCACAGTGTTAAAGTGCATGGCTTATTTCCTGCCAACTAGACTATTTAATGTTTAATGCTGAGCTGTGAATTTATCTGTAACCAGATCATTTATGGTTTATTTTTAATTAGGTCTTTAACTGAAATGAATGGCTGTAGCAAAAAAAAAAAAAAAAAAAAAAAAAAAGGTGTGCTACTGATTGAAGAATAATGTAACATATAAGCCATTGTATCAATTCTAACTGTGCTGGTAGGACATTATTGCACATGTAAGAATAGAATACATATATATATATATATATATATATATATATATATATATATATATATATATATATATATATATATATATATATATATATATATATGTGTACATATATATATATCTATATATATATGTATATATATGTATTCTGCATTTATCTTTTGCATATCGTTGTACATGTACGTTGTACATGTTTTCAGAGAGCTTGCTGATGTGCAACAATTGGAGCAGTACCACAGGGAAGCTGTGGGGGCAGTGTTATGCTACTCCCATTTGTTGCTTGTGTGCGACATGCAACAGGAACAAAGAAAGACAGCAACATGTACTTCCACTGCTGCCATGTATGTGATTGTATATTGCTATGAAACTAATGTGTGAACCAGGAAGAACTCTGCCATCTAGTGAATGGATTGACTTACAACCATGCCAGCGTAAAGGTGGAATGGGTGCGATGTGGGCATTGATGTTTGACTGTATTTAATATCCACGTACCCATTTATAAACGTGCATAAAGCATAAACAAACTATAAGATTTTCACATGCCTTTGGTCTGACAAATACAACCATTTGTCTTATTCTGGGGTCATGTAAACACACCTGGCAATGGAGGTAAAACAGGACTATGTCAAATGTGCAACACAGAAAATAGAAATTTTACCTATTTGTGGTTGTTTTTGCATCTTACTTTATTTTGCCGTTGTCATTTTGTTGCTGTTTGGAGATTTGTTTTTTCAACTTTCTGCTTCTAATCCACCATTCACGTTATTTGTCTCAATTCTACAACAGGAATGTTGAAAAATAAAGCAAAACTGCCTTGTATTGCCTGTGTGTCTATTTCTTTGGCTTGTGCACCCTTTGTATGACAGTAAACAGTGATGTATGAAGCACACCATGAGTTGCTTCTAAAACCAGGACTGTGATCCCTATTCATTACGTCAAAGTTTGGAAGAGACATTTCTATTACCGCAGCAATTGTCCAAATCAGCAGTGTTGTTTCAGCGCTTACTGTGCTCAGCCTCGCTGGTCCCACCGTTTATTTACGTAGGGGAGCTCTAGCAGCCAGTGGGGAGTCCTGGCTAATTGTGAACAGCTGTAATATCACAGGTCCGTCATTAAGAGGGCAACAGCTTTGCACATACATTCATAATCCACCCTGAAGTGGAATAACAGCAACGTCCGCCGACCGCTACTGAATTACCAGATTGTTAGTGTGGCTCAATTTTTACTCTTTGTTTATGAAAGGCTAAACCGCTCAACGTGATTAGCACCCACAACAGTGTGATATTTCTCTGGGGAAGCAGTCGCAAGTCGAGGATCGGTCTAAGGAGTGCCATCAGAGTGGGATATATCTGCCGGAAGCTTTGCAGTGTAACAACATTATTTGAAAAGGGTTCCACAAGGACATAAGTGACTGAACTTTATCCTTTTAGTTTAATAATTACTTATCCAAAATCATGAAATCATACAGTGAAAGAATTGCCATGAGTTGAGCAAAGAGTTAGACGAATGCGATCAGTATGTTGAAATAAGCCGAAAGATTTCAGTGAAGGTTCAAGAGCTGCTGATGTACTTTTTAGGAACCCGCAGAGACAAAAATAACATGGTTCCAGCTGTTTATAGAACAAACCTAAGAACAGAATGATGAAATATAGACAAAAAATGTCAGAATAACTTTCAATTCATTTACTGTTTACAAGAGCATTGGCAGAGTGCTTATGGTGCCCTTTCTGTCATATCTCTTTGTTGATGTTGGAATTTGTCAGTGCATGTCAGGACTCCACAATGTTTTCATAATCTGGTTTTTATTATAAGCAACACTGACCAATGTTGAAAAATGAAGTCAAAAAGACAACAACGCCACCACCGTGGCCATCCGCTCGATGGCCAGGCCCGAAGTGGACCACCCACAGTGTTTCAAGAGTTAAGGTTTGCATAAAGTAGATATTAGAATACAAGCAAACTGCAAACAACCCCCACCAGGCACTTTCTGTGTGTGTGTTTTGATTTTTCTAAACAACGGTGTTATTGCGATGGCGTGATTGCAGATGCTACTTTTAAATGTCCCTTCTTTGTGTGTTGCATGAGTATAAAAACAAACTTGAGTTTGGGGAACATTAGCAGATGTACATCCTGCATTTGAAAGTATATTTTGTGAGTATCCTTTGTGCTTGTGTGTGAGAGACAGAGCACGGGGGGGCAGACAGCGGAGCAGCAACATAAGAGGTTTCAATTTTATATTATAAATATTTGGAGACTTATTTATATCTGTAATTACTAAATGCTCCAAACAGCTTTGCTGTTGGTCAAGTCTTTCATACTTTTCAATTTATTTTCTACCCATGTTACATTACTACCAAAGTGGGTGTCGTAATAAGGAATCATCTTCCTTTTCCACTCACACTCATGATACTCTCTGCCTCTTCTTCTCTTTATGCCGAAGGTTTATGCAGGCAGACATACGGGGCTATTTCAAGAGGACCCTTCTCCATTTTCATGAGAGAGCATATGCAGATTATCATTTCTATCAGTGTCCTGATCTCAAATCAGCCCTCTCATTACCGGAGCTTAGCTCAGAAGACGCTGCATCAATATTAGATGACAATGACGAGAAGAGGTAGAGGACCACTTATAAGCTTACAGGCCCCCCTCCTCCTCACTGCACATTGTGTGAGACAAGGCGAGGAGATCCATGCAACATTAAAGTGTATGAGTCATAACAAACCACCTGCAGGGCTGTGGCCCCATGGGGCTTACTTGAGTCACCTTGTGTTTTACAGTGTTGAAGTGCTTTCAGTTTTCACCAATTTAATGTAATAAACTCAACTCTGCCTCCGAACAGCACTTGGAAAGAAGATTTTAGAGTAATATTTTGTCAAACAAAACAATAATAATGGACCCAAAGGTATAATGTGCATATGATTTATTTAGCTGTGTTCGTTTTCTACTGTGAAAATCATAACAATAAACATGTTGATATGATTTTGAATGACCATGTTTTTGTGTTCATGTGAAGCTTAACATATTTATGCATTTGGGATATATGAACTGTTCAAAAAACTGGCAGGTTATTATTTTCTTTGATTTCTTTTTTTTTTTTCCATTTCAGATTTTAATCTGAGATAACTCATTTTTATCAAGGAAACATCACTGGTAGCAAATATATAAAAAGATTTAAATCGGAATAACAATTCCGACTTACACAACCCACCAATATATGGCAATGATTCAGAAGTATTGGTTATAATTTAATTCAGACAGTGTTTTTTGCAATTGCAATAATTCCATAAGTGGGCTTCATATACACATTCTTTGACAGGATAATGACAATTTTGGATTTTCCCTGATCAAAAATGTTTGCGGGTCAACAAAAAACTAAACTGATTACATTTAACTTCCATGCAAGGCAACTTTACTCCAAAATCTTCCACACAAGAGCATTTTAGTGATGCAAAAAACTCACAATACATAAGAATAATAAATAATAATAGAAACAAGTAAATAGATCTATTCTAATAGATAAAAACTAGTAAAAAAAAAAAAAAAGACAGAAAATATTTATTTTAAAAAAAAAAGAAATAACCTGAGCGACATTAGAGCAAATTTTAGTTGACGTGTGAGACAGAACACAGTATTTGTCTCTGAGCAACACTTTCTGCTCATAGATGCATGAGCATGGACAGACTCCAATGTAACATGTAAAGGTAGCATTTAGATACAAAAAAAGAAGCCTTTTATTTGAATAGTTCACAACTGCGACTCGGTTCTCCTTGTTTATTTTAAAGAACCGTTAAAAAGGATCAAATTATTTGTGAACATCACATTTGTAGTGTTATATTTTTTTTATTTGAGTTGAATCTGAGCAAACAAAACAACTTTATTAATTGCTTAACTTATAAAACAGAAGTTATCTTCTATCTTCAGAAGTTATCTTAAATTAAGATTTTCACTGTCTAGAAACTAACAAAACAGAAGTAATTTTCTTTTAATTAGCTAAAAGACCCCAAACACAAGGTACAGTACAATGACGATGTCAACAGTTTCAGGCAACTGCACAGGGTAAAAGTTTGCTCCGAGTTTTAAACGTAAAGATGTAAAATAATTGTCTTTTTTTTTTCTTTTTTTTTTTATCTCTGGCTCCATCACCACCAGAAAGCCAGTGGAGGTCTGAGCTTCTTTTACACCCTGGGCGAAAACCCCACTTTGTGCCCTACCCCATAACTCCCCACCCAGCCTCCCGAGAGAAAAAAAAGACAGCCAGACCCCACCATCACACACACACACATAAAACAAACCTGCAAGAACACTTACACACGTCTGCATGTATCCCCTATCTACATTCATCAGAGAGCATAAAAACACATCTGAATAGCCAGGTAAGTATTCATCCAAACAGACAATAGAAAACAGTGGAAACACACCTGTGGCTGAGGAGGAGGAGGTAGATGGCTCTTCCTCCTGAGAATCCTGAACCATTTCTGAAGAGTCCTGTGTGGCTGCTCCTCACTCTGACCAATGAAATATGTAAGTCTGACACACTGACCATACTTTAGTAAAGTAAACATGCTATTATACATATTTTATTTAACTTTCAGAATGCACAACACATTAGTTAACATGACAATTGTCTATAAAATACTCCAAATTATTAAAAAAAAAAAAAAAAAACCCAAAAACTATATCTAAAAAATATAGCTTACAAAATGTTCATGTACGTAAGACGTTGGCAAATAGATCAAGTTGCTCTTTTTTTTTTTTTTTTTTAAATTATTAAATGTTTTCATGTAAAAACCAGTTCATAGAGAAACTAATAAAGTAAAGACAATATTTTTGGCCTCACAATGCTTTTATCAGGACTTATCAACTACATTAATGTAGAAGTAGTTTACGAACATTGGCTACCTTAAGCTAAGAGGCTAATAAAGACATGAATTCACATCATGCTGTTGCTGTTTCATTGCATGTATAGTACTCAGCATAGTGAACACCTTCATCTTTACTTCTCTTCTTCTTTCTTTCTTTCTCTTCCTGAACTGGAACTTTCATTCATTCATTATCCTAACCGCTCAGTCTGATGAAGGGTCGCAGGAAAGCTGGAACCCATCTCTGCAGTCTTTGGGCGAAAGGCAGGGTACACCCTGGACAGCTCACCAGTCCATCGCAGGACTAACTGGAATTTAATTTACACATTTACATTTAATTTTCCATCCTTCATTCATAACTCAACTAACAAGCCGGTGGCTCTCACATATGACGCGATCATCTTCTGCTTCTGCATTTATCCATTTATCACTGTTTCGAAAAATAAGAGTACCCTGAGTACAGGTGTATAAAATCAACACAACTTTCTACTTTTTAGGAAACACTTTGTGTATAGATTTTAATTGCATTGTGGTCTGTCCTCTAAGCCTCCCTCCTCCTTTTTCCAACTGCTGCTGACTGTGAAGCAACCTTCTCAGCAGCACCAGGTGAGACGTGTCTCACCACAGAAAAAGGGGGTGCATATTCCCATATTTTGACGTGGAAATGGGCAGAGATTAAACATTTTCTTTTGCCCTCTGCGCTGCCGCCCATTGGGTTTATAGGCTCATTATTATGCCTGAATAATCTTCCCCTATCAAACATCTACAGCAATGCTTGTCAACCTTTTTTGAGCCAGTGGCCCCCTATGTAATAGGTCCCTATTGCCTCCCCGACCCACTATTAGAATGTAGTAAAAAGGCTACATTTAGGTCTTAAAACTCAATTCTGATCTTTTGCTGTAATATTTGTTGTTCCTTTTTTTTTCCTTAGCAACAAACACAATTTAAACTTGACCTCCATCAGACTCTGTGTAAACAGTCCACAGAACTAAGATCATATGATAATGTCATGCTAACAGCTTCTATCTAACACACCTGTGTGAAAAAAAAACAAAAAAACATTTGTACAATTCTTCTCTTAATTGCCTGTTTATGTGTCAGCCATTACATTAAGTGTACTATTATTTTTAACAATTTTAAGGAGCAAAGAAATCTGGTTGATATCCCTGAGTAAACTCCAGCCATAACTCCAAAGACAACTTTTTGTTTTCATCATTACCTCAGTTGCAGTTTCCTTCCCTGCCCTGTGTTGGCTGAATCTCAACATCAACTTGACTTTGGCGATTTTTTCTTTCTTCTAACTCAGCTTTCATGAGAGTTGTTATGTCTGTCTCTGTGTTTTCAGAAAGCAACTATAAAGCTCTGCGGCTGCATTCTCCAGAGGCAGATCAAGGTCAGGCCAGGAGCTGCAGAGACACTGGGACAGTACCGTCAATGCATATGTGTGTGTGTGTGTACTGTATGTGTGTTGGGGCTGGGGGAGGTAGACGGTGAGAGGGATGCCTTAGGACCCTGAAGGCTCTGGTTGCCTGAGCCATGACCACTGGGGTGGAGAGGCTAGCCACAGATCGATTGTCGCGAAGCTAGATCCCTGCAATAGAGGAGCGATTGGATGCGGCGCGCTGGGACTGAATGACATAAGCCCAGACGTCTAAATGTCCCATTAGCAAGACAGCCGTCCATGTCCTGGAATACTCCACTTCACCCCCCTCCTTCTCCAAAACTGGCATCATATAGAAACAGCTCAGGTGTTCCATTCAATTGCTTGAGGATGACGGCAACTCAGAGGACAGTGAGACACTCGCAGCTCTCTGCATGTGGAACTTCTGGTCCTCCATATGTAACCACAGCAATTATATCTTTATGGCCTTTGTAAATCATCCCAAAAAGCGGAAACTCTGAGTGAATATGTGTATGTGTGTGTGTGTTTACATATGTGTGTTTGAATTTGTTTACTGATAAACGAAGCAGGGGGCACCGAGGCCACGTGCGCGCTCTCTCCACATTGAGCTCACAAAATGACACGCTGTGGTTGGATTGTTGCGGACAATTTCTAAACACATAAGAAATGATGACAAAACAAGGAGGCCACACACAGAGATTTTGCTGTGACACACTGCCTGCTGGGCCCAAACACAGACTCAGCGCCAAGCTCAGCACGGCTCTGCTGAAGGAACAGCCCCACATGTTTTATTACTCGTCAGTTCTCCCAAATGAACATATTTACAAGTCCTGGAAATGAGGTCCAGGGATGGATTATCCTGCTCACATTGTCAGTCAAACTCTTTAGCCGATGCTAATTGTAACGTTTATAACGTTTGATACTGTAATACTGTAGAGCCTGTCTAGTTCCACAAAAGCAAACAATTTTTTACTCTGGAGCCAAACAAAGACAAATAATACTTAGAAACCAACAAAAAGTAAAGCGCTAAGGTGTTGTCTTGGATTTGTTCTACATTAAATATTATGGACATTTTTTTTTCCAATATTATGGACCTAAATAGTCTTTGCTTGTTTATGAGTTGTAATTTGTTTTCTTTTTTTTTTTTTTTTTTACAAATTTAAGACAAAATTCTTGATATTTATGTTGATATTAAGCTAAATTACACTGAATGATGGTTTACCACCGTAGAATAATCAATTGTTTTAATGGAGAAAAAAATAGTGCTGTCTATCCACATTGATCAAAAGTAAGGCAAAAACAAAAAAAACAAAAAACAAAAAAAAAACCCCACATTTTAATTATTATATGAAAATATGTATTTACAGAGTGACCTATGGAATCAATGTTTCAGTAGAGTTAATCATGAAAAAGATTTTCAACTTTTAACAAAAATCAGATATTCTGTTTTTTAATTTTGTTTGTGACTATCAGAGATGTCTGTGAAAGTTACTGCAGGTTTAAAAGATTATATGTAATAAAATTAATAACACTATAGAACAGAGCTCGAAGCTGATCTGCAGTGATCCAGTGTTGAATTTAACCTCATAGTTTCCACCACACAGTGACACTTTGGGAAAGAGGATGAAGACGGCAACTTTGCTAAAAAGGAAAGAGTTTCTCAAAACGTCCGGATAAGCTACTGAAGAAACCAAAAAGAAGCTATCAGCGAATAGTGTGTGTTATTCAAATGAAAATCATTGAAGACACACTTTAGATTTGATTTTCTGCCTGTGAAACTAAAGGTATCAAATGAATTATCAAATACTTTATTATTATTTAGTTATTTGTGATGTATCCAATATCACAAAACAGTGGCTGAAAAGAAAAACATAAATAAAAACATGGACTAAACTGGTAAGCAATGACGGCTCCAATGTGTCTCACTAAATATATTTAGAAAGCTAAAATCTGCCATTATATGTAGGACTCCTGCAACAGTGACTTAAAAGGGATTGAGAGAACTGTGGTGGGATTCAGGGAAAACACCAGCAGCAGACACCTGGATTGGCTGTAGCTCAGGAGGAAGAGCTGTCGTCTTTCCACTGGAAAGTTGGGAGGTTGATTCCAGGCTTCTCCTGACTACATACCGAAGTGTCCTTGGGCAAGAAACTGAACCCCAAGCAGCCTCCTGATGTGCCTATCAGGGTATGAGTGTGTGAGTGAATGGGTGAATGTGACAAGTAGTGTAAAGTTCTTTGAGTGGTCTGCATGACTGGAAAAGCGCTATATAAGTACAAGTCCATTTACCATTAAAAAACATTTAGAGACCTTCAATGTTTTATGATATGGGAATGAATCTTATGTTTAACTTAAGATAAATAAATAAAGTACATCCATCTTATTTCTAAGATTATTCTGAATAATGTGCTCTAAACTTAAGACCAACCACAACAGTATTGTGATAAAAGACAGGGTATCAACATGATATGCACATTTAGCTTCTACTGCCACAGTGCTGTTGGCTCCGCTGTATGATATTAAAGGAAATTACGTAAATTAGAATGTTTAGCCTCTTAAGAGAGATTGATTCTGATCGTACTTCCTGTAATCAACATAATCAGAAGGTCACCCACTTCAGCTCTCCAATCAACAGCACACATCTTCGTCAAACATTTATTGACAGGATGTTTGTCGACGTCGCTGTGATTTTAAGTGTTATTGGGCTTTGAGCCTCCTGAGAAGTGGTTGAAGTGTGGTTTCAGTTCATTTACAAAGCAGTTCAATGGCGATACTACAGCGACTGGAGACTGTTTTATTAACAGCAACAGAGACGTTAGTCCCACAAATGTGAATGAATCAGTGCAGGAAATGCTTTCTAGCTAAAACTCATGTGTGGCCAACACAGATGGCTATAAACAAAGCTCCTCTTTATGACTTCTCTTCATTTTCTGCTGCTCTCTTCCCGCCCCTCACACATGGTGACATACTCATTTAATATGCACTTCCTAACCATGGATTTGTTTAATCATATACAGCTTTTAAGTACTTCCATGAATAAACATTTCAAAAATATTTAATAAAAAAAGCCCCTAAAAATTGCCTCGAGCAGTAACAGTGTAGGGAAACCACATGTCTGGACAGAAATAATAAAGACCTTTGAGAAAGCATTATGAAAATAAATACAGTCTGTATCTGAATTATGTAAATAATAAATAGAGCATGAACTCATAACCTCTGAGGAACTGCAAACACCAAAATAGTCTCAGAGAGCTCTGATCTTGGGAGCAGATGTTCAGGAAGTTGCTCTTTTTGTTGTTTGGAGGTCCAGAGATGACTGTGAATACAAATACTTTTTGGAGGGCTGCCAGCCTTACAATTGGCCAGTACTTAAATTATGTAATTCCAAACTTATTCTAATACATCTTTATGGTGGTGAAAAGCAGACTTAATCATGTGCAAAAAAACATTCTTTGCCTTTGCGTGCATATTTAAAGTGTTGCTGTTTAATTTAAGTTATGCTGTGGCGCCCCTAATGAAGATTAGTATGGGATGTACTTTAGTCTGCCTCCACTTTTAGCTCTCACTGGCAAGTAAAAGTCAGTCTAAGGTTGAGACTTCTCTTAACTATTTCTCGGTCACTTTCTCTCTTGATATTCCTCCCTTCCTCTGATGATGTTGTCTTGTGTTGCTTTGTTGAACCAGCCACGGTGCATGTCCAAAGCAACCGGTGTGTTGATATTTAGGTGTTGTGTGTCATGTATAAGGAAAATGCGACTGTCATGATGCCTCAGATTGGGACTAAAGATAGGATGTGAAGTCTGGTTTCTCATCCTCAGGGCCCAGCAAGGCAGTGATGTATGCACAAATGGGTATAAAGAAAGTCAGTGTACTATCAAAATGCCGTTTTAAGTGGCATTCTTTATTATTATATTATTTCTGTCACTGAATAAGTATGTATGTAAATATGTATATAATTTTCATCATAAGATCATAGGATGTTGTACATTAGACCACTGAAAAGTAAAATTAAAATAGTTTATACAGAAATCTGTTGACTTCTAAGAAAATAAATAAGGCTACATTGCCAAGGATTGTCAGTATAAGCAATGCTGCTCATAGTTTTAATTTGGAAAGCAGAAACAAACCTCTGGTACACATTTGATTAAACAACTGCGTGGACATCTAGGAGGAAAAAGAGTGTAATTACTTGGGTATATTCCTCATGTCAAGATAGCAGTGAGTCTTGTAATCTTTACCAGGACAGAAGTAAGTCGTAAAGACACCCCCTGCCCACCATCAACTCCTCCAAGATCAAACTATTATTATTATTATTATTATTATTATTACAATTACTACTACTACTACTATTACTTTTATACACCAGAATTAAACAGGCTGCCAAGATCTTGACAAGGTAGTTCATGAATTTGAATCAGGTTCTTTAAAGTCGGGTTGACTTGAAGGACAAATTCACATCAGCCTTTTTTTTGATTAGGATCTTAGTCCAATTGCTCGGAAAGTCCGCTTGATTTAGGGAAATGTGAATGTGCCTAACAAATTCTGACTCGGTCATTAAATGATAGCAAAAGCAATGGTCATTGTTAGATTTTCCTCCGTCTCGAACATCTACAAAACATGATAAATAAAATAAGCATTTATGTTTATGTTGATGCCTTTAAAATCATGGGCAGAATGAAAAAAAGACAACAGTAAGCTGAAAGACAAAGAGATAACATTGCCTCGATCGTCTTCCCACAGCACTGGCCTAATGCATTCTCCCTCTCACTCACTGTAATTGCAATGCAATGATGTCAGCATGACAGCTGAGACTGAACACGAGACAGCGTTGAATAAGCAGCCGTCACAGTATCGAGAGCACAAAAACGTATCTGAGACACTCTATGGGGTGTCAATTTAATCATGCTTAAACCAGGTATCACCTTCCTTCATGATTCTACCATTGACAAAGAATCCTAGATACTGCGTTGCACTGAGCAAAGCTATGGACTCCTGCTTGATAAAGTATCTGTGATTGACACACATACGCAGCACTTCCCAGACTGCAGTTGACAGTCCGTGACATGGTGAATGTTGCAGACGTCTGCATCAACCCAAACCAGAAGGTTTAAAATGTGGCCTAAAACTCACATTAAAAACTTATTCATACATAATTAACATTAAAGAAAAAGCTTAATGTTCCTGAAACCTTTATTTGTGTGTAAAATTTAAAGTCACGAATATGACTTTCTGAAGTAGGCTTGTCTATGCTTTGTGCACCATTAGCACTACTTCACCTGTAAAGTGTCAGTGAGTCATGGTGCTACGCCCCCGCCTCTTACACATCAGCCACTACCCATCATGGGCCCCCACAGTCCTGCAGGTAGACAAGAAATAATTCATATGGCTTCCCACACAGGAGTGGGTGTCCTGTATCGGTCTGTTCGCTCCACTGCCTGTCTGTTATCACCTGCAATTGAAGTAATCCACAGGACTATTATACTGCAGCTTATTGTACAGGAGAATATAGCAACTGCACCACCTCTACCATCAACACCACCCTCATCACAGCTGAATCCTACCTCAGGAAAGTTGATACCAACCAGACTGATACACTCTCAGCACGCAGTAGACACAGGCTATTGTGTATTCCTCAGCTATGCAGACAGTTATAAATGTACCATTTTTGGTGTCATATTTCACATAGACAAGTTTACTGATATAACCTAACAGAGTTATACATGTTGATGAATACCGTGGCTTGAATACATAACATTGTTTTTAGATCAAAGATTTGGCTTTCCTTTTTTTTTTTTTTTTTATTGAATTGAAACATATTTTTTTTTAAAAAAGATCCCATCAAGTGGAAGAATTTTGCTCACTTTGACTACAATAATCACAGCATTCATACTGAGTTTTTGACATGTAATATCTGATTGTGTATTTCTATTTGCTTTGGTTATTGCTACAAATATGTGTCAGTCTGCTTGACGTAGCAAACAAAGACAGTGCAAAATGACAGAACATGAACAGTTAAAAGTTAATAAATGGCCAAAAGTTGGCCCCCAGGATAGCCATTTGAACATATTAAGCAACAAATGGGTTTGAATGTAGCACTGCAAACACAGATCCACTGGGTAAAATGACCCATAATGTCACTGAGTCAGAACTTAAATTGGTGCAACAATGTGCAGGATTATCCTGGAAAGTGACAAGAGAATTTTCTTATGTAAAGTTCTTGTTTGCTGTACTATGAGGGGAAGGAAACTTTTAAAACGTTAATTTTTAGGATTTAAAAAGAATCTTGTCATAAACCAAAGGGTGTTAAATCTTTATTCAAAACAGAAACATAATCTCACTGAAATGGCCAAACATGAAAATAAAACTTCATCTGCAAACTACGATACAGAAAACTTCAAAACTACAAAAAGTTAGATCATTGATGAGTAAAAATGTATCATTTTTTAAAAAAACAGCTACATTTTTATTATTCTTTTTTTTATCCATTTAAAAACAGAATGGATTAAATCAGTTCAACTACATTGATCAATGTTTCATAGGTCCAAAAATTCTGTTGTGAAATACAAGTGTTTTGTCATGTAGGCTACAAGGTCAAAAGAGTTTTTTTGTTTCTTTTTTTTTTTTTTGTAAATCCAGTTTTCAAATGGCAACATTGGTCACTGTAAGAAAAGCAAAGTCTTCACATTTATCGAAAGTCTGAAAGAAAAAAAAAAACACTCACTGCAATAAAACAGCATTTGAGGGACTTAATAATTCAACATACTAAGTTGCAAACTCACACAAATATCCATGCTCCCACAGCTTCTCATGTTGCCACGGGGCCAGAGAATGCATTGTACGGGGAATTGTCAACATTCCCATGATGAGCCTGCAGGCCCTGTGGTCCAGGGAGGTGTCGGGATGAAGTGGGGTCCAAAATTGATTGTAAATGCTGAATTATTCAACCGAGCCCTCCGCCATTTGAGTGAGTTTCTTCGGTTACGTTCAGAAGAGCTTTCATAGCAAAACAGGAGAAGATTATCTTGCACCGGCCCCCGTGGAGGCCCTGAACGCTTCTCATTAATGAGACAAAGCATCTACAGCCCAGACACACAGATACTGACACACTGATACAAATTTACAAACACACACACACACACACATACACAAGGAGAAATTCTGACACACACAGATACACATGCCCAAAGTGCTGCTGACATTGATATCTCATAGCTGTACGCATACATTGGCCAACTTCCAAAGAGCACAGACTCGCTGCACAGGATTACAAAGAAGTGGAAAAAAATAAATTAGTGTGAAACTGCTAAATTAGCCCATTTTTGACTTGATTTTGAGTACTACAAGACTCTGAACACTAATCCCTTGAAATATTTAAAAAGCTCATCAGAGTGTTGCTGCTTTGATATGCTCCATTCACTCATGTGTAACTGAGAAGCTCCTCGCTCACTTGAACTGCAGATAAATTTTCAAAGAACAAAAGGAAAAAAAAAAGACATACAAGCTAATCCTTGGCCTTAAGCTGTTAAAATATTCCCCCCAAAAATGACAGAGAATATGTCTGTATTTGCACATTAACACGATTCCTCGGCCTCTCTTAATATTTATGTTAATAAATAAAAACAAAACAAGATAGTACTGTTCAACCTTACAGGTGAAGGAAGATATTTGTTCTTCTGTTGAAAATGATCACAACCACAGTTTATGTTTTAATTCAGATAAAATGATCTGGGCTCAAGTGAAGCAATTCTATTGAAATACTTGTGTTTTATAACACTGTGAAACTGTAAAAGTAATTCAGCCTGACTCCGATTTCTTCAAGTTTCAGTGACCTTGTAGGACATAAAAATCTATCTGATTGCATCAATCGGGGACAGGCAGTGGGTGAGGAATTCAGGAGGGCTGTAATGTACTCAGCATGAAACAAAATGAGACGGCTGAGGATGCCAGAGATATGACTGCAGAACCACAGGAAATTCTAGCTTGGTGTAGCAGGCCCTATGGCCCCAGCTATCATTTAATGACTCACTGAAATTTTAATTCTCTGATCACATTAAGTGCTTGTGGAAAACAACAAACTCTGCAGAACAGATCTTGGTGGTGTCATCTCTTTGCAAAGAGAGATACAGAGGTCCTTCGGTATAAGGATGCGCACTGTTCAGTACTGGTGTCTTATAAAAGCTTTGGTTACACCTTTGCATAAGATGATGTGTGTGTGTGTGTGTGTGTGTGTGTGTGTGTGTGTGTGACAGCTCATTTCATCGCCCAGACTTCCAGTGAGGATGTCCAGGTGGTGAAATGCAGCAGCATGAAATCAAACAGGTGGCAAGTCAGCACAGAGACACGTGCACAGTGGAGTGCATCACTACTTTTCTGAGGCTCTTTATCATAATCAGTCAGACTGTTTAATATGATGGATAGAAAAAAGTAGAAAAAGTTTCATGCTTAATTTTTTTTTTTTATCATTCAAGCTTTTAAGTTAAATCTGTGCTTGAAATCAAGCAAAACATGCTCAACATATTTCTGTATTAGTTGTATTTCTGGTCAACTTTAACAGTAAGAAGGTTTAGACACTTGAGTCTAAAATGTATTCAGCTCCTTTGAATATCCAACATGACATCATTTCCCCATACACTGCATGCAAAATCTGAGCCTAAAGAAACCTAAAAGAAAAACCTCTGTCATGAAACAAGAACCATTCGGAGCATCTACAGAGAGACAAACCACACAAGCAACAACACCAGCAACTTGTATTTGAAAACTTCGTGGTAAATAAGGTAAGTAGAAGGTGGAAATTTACATAAACAAATTTAAAGAAGAACATTTATTTTCATGTTTTTGTTTTGTTCATTGTTACACAAAAATAAAAAAAAATGCTTATAGATTATAAAAACAGAGACTTTATGTTATTGTTTGTGACAAAAATCTTTGCTGATGTGTTTCAGCTTCAGTTCTCAAATGAACACACTTTCCATTGGCAGCTGGTGCAGAAAAATGATCAGAAATAAAAGCATCATATGATGAATGGCAAACAGATGGACAACAAGACATGTTAGGGATAGGGTTGATTGGTTGTGAGTTTATTTGAACGTAATGATAAATATAAAAAGCAAAAATATACATAAAACATGTGACCAAAGAAGGAGAAATAAAAAGTTTAAAAGCGGTAGTTATGTTAATAAAATCCCAATGCAGTAAATCACAGCAATCCACAGGGATTAAACCATTATCAAAATTACCACATAATACTATACAAACAACAATATTCATAAAACTGTTGTATGCAATCAATATCTCATTGTAGTATCTGTTTTTTGTTTTGTTTTTTTCTTTGTTATGGAACTATATAATGATTCAAATACAGGCTAACAACAACACAATACAATAGTGATAGCCCCAGACCTCTCTGCAGTACACTAAGTAATGTAATATTAGTGGTCAGTAAATATTAATATATTAAAAAATATTCAGCTTAATAATAATTACTTATATGTACTTATATTACTGATATGACTTTTCTCTTCTTTTCATTATTTAATATACTTTTAAATGCTACTTTTGCACTCCACAGAAACATTTTTAATATTTTATGAAAAGCACACTGAACTTTTTTTGTACATCCAATGTGTAATAAACTTCCCTTAATTGCTCTGCCTTGCTTTGCTTTGCATAACCCCCAAAATATTGTTTTTTCTTTGTAGAAATATTGCAAAGTTATTCCCCTCCCTTTTTGCCTATTTTTAAAAGAAGATGAAGTCTTACTAACCATAAACATCCAAAAACCCATACATGTCAACACCTTCAATCAAACAAACAAATAAATATGTTTTATATGAATGAAAAAATTAACATTGTAGTTTCATCATAAACCACTATGATATAGTTGAAGTTTAAGTTATTTTAGATGTTGAAAAAAACATCTTTTGTGTTGGTTGCCTGCTGAATAGCTTTTCAGCTCGTCTGACTGCAAACCATGACTGTCCAGAAGGCAGCAGTTTCCTGCAGAGACTCTGGGCACTCCCCTTTACAGAAAGAGGAATATCTCTTTAACTTGGTCTTTGGTCATGACAGCCCACTTTCAGCTGAAGTGTAATAGTTGTGTAATATCACAAATGTGACAAAGCCACATAAACCATACACATCATAATTTCAAGTAAAAATCTCGGAATGTAATATTTTATGTTTTGATGTGACTGTTTCTGAGAATTCATGATGAAACTGGTGCTGTTTGCTCTGTAGCCAGGTCACATACTGGTGGAAGTCTTTATGTTTCAGCATATGACGTGAATTCAGAAATGTCTAAATAACAACTTGTAATGTGAAATTAGCTACAAAGACATTGCAGAAGCAAGATATTCAGTGCCTCTGTTAATATATTTGTGTCGCTGTGATTATGTCACTTCCCAAACTGATCAAACAGCATATTTTAAATAACAAATTAAACATGGATTCTGATGCGTGCACTAATTTGCAGTACACTGGATTACTGGTCCAGGTCATCCAAATACACTGCCCTTTTAACATCCATCTGACCTCATCGGTAATTACAGGTCAAACATTATGGAAATGGATTTGTGTGTGCTTTGACAGGGTCAATTTTCTGTCAATATTTTTTATGTTTGATCTCTCAAAGTTGCTTATGGCGATGCACAGCAGTTTCACTGCAACAAACCAGTTTGATATAAAGGGAAGGTAAAATCCTGACTGTCTCCATACTCTGCTGACAATGAGGAATGCTTAGTGACAGCTGCCAAATCAAACATAAACAGAGCAGAGATCTCCTTACCCTTTGGAAATCTAGATAAAAGCTGAACCCACTAAGGTCTCAAGTCCTTGATTTAAGTCCTTTGTAGGGATTTTTTTTGTCCTAATTGATACTAGTTTTATCCTGTTTCAACCCTCTGGGAAGCCAAAGGTGATGTTTTCATAAGAGGATCATGTAAATATAGGCTACACATGGAGAGGACCCCTACCAGCAGAACATCATGGGAAGGGGCTACAAGCAGAGCCCACACAAGATGCTGATCACGACAGCAAAAGGTTAAACATGGACATCATGCTTGTGTTAGACTTCCTTTTGACCCCTTAACGACATTTTGATTATCGAAAGAATGGCTAAGAAATGTGTGTTGGGTTTATGTAAAAACTTTGATACAAAAATAATTATTTTTCCTTTTCCTTTTTTTTCTCCTTTTTTTAAAATTTGCAGAGTTAGTCTTCAAGTACACACTGCTGATTGCATTGTAAGGTATGTATTACAGATGTTCCATGGAGTACCAAAATCAACTTGATGAGTTTATTGTTAATCCTGTTAATCATATTACAACTGAAACAAACCGTCTTAACACATATATCAACTCAGTGTATTGTTTTATTTTGGTTACAGTAATGCTAAACTGCATACCAAGACAAACAATAGGAGGCAGTTTGTTGACTGAAGGTACTTTCAGATTTACACACTTGTGGACAATTTGTGGGAAAAAAAATCTTCTGAAGAGTAAAAGATGATTTGGATGGAAAACTGCAACAAAGAGAAAAAGATGCAAATTCACTGTGGAGATCAACGCTTTGAGCTAAATGCTAATACTGATGTTTATCAGGTAATGTTTACCACCTTAATTTAGTGCGCTGGGGAAGACAGTAATTGCTAATTAGCAGAAAATGAAAGTACAGCTAAGGCTGATGGGAATGCAATTAAATTTGCAGGCATTTGCTCATAAACCCAACGTATTACAGCTCATGTGACGGGCAATGAAAAACTGTTTCCGAAGTTGCAATCCAATTTCCACAGTTCACTTCTGTGTACCTGCAGAGGCATGCAGACCCTATTCAAAACCACTCTTTTGGTTGTTTTTTAGAAGGTGACAGAAATCTGAAGCTAAAGCTTGCAGTGCTTTTGACCTCTCAGTGGTATTATCTGATTACACTGCTGGCAGCCGAACAATACTACACCACAGAGGAGCCAGGACAGGAGCTAGACATACTGTACACACATTCACTAAGCTCAGCCGGTGAATGCCTCTCAGCACATAGAAATGCAGAATAACACATCCTGAAAGAGCACATGCTCTGAATGAAAATATAGACGCAAAGTTGTTTTTTTTTTTTAAAAAATGTTAAACTAAACAGAACTTGGTATATATTTTTTTTACCTGGATTAATACAAAGGAAAGCAGTGGCAAATTTGTTGGAAGTTGCTTCACAATATTAATTATATTATTGCAATAGAAAGGGTGATGATCAGTATAAAATGATCATTTTTGCACCTTTTTAATTCACACGGAAGTCTGTGGTCTGTACATACATCTGTAACTGTAATAAATAATTAACAGAAAACTTGTTTTAAGCAATGTGATGTTTCTCACTACAAGTTCAAACAAATTTCACAGACGTGTTTTTAATCCCAGAGGAAATTAAAGCATGCGACCAAGAGCGTGCTACATCTAAAGCTAAATGTCCTGGAGTATAAAACGGGACTTTAAATGATTTGCAACACTTCCTGTTACCAAACACTGTGGTGAAACTTTTGGTAGGCTTCATTTGAATCCATTACGTTAGCCTTTTAGGTCTTTATACTTGCATTGTAAACAGCCTGAATGCAATTTCTAGCAATAATATTAATTGCTAATTTCACCAAGCTTTGTGTCTTTTAGTTCAAATATAGTTTTTACAATTTATATGTAAAACTTTCTAAATAATTAACTATGGATAAAAACAAGCACTACAGAATATGGAAAATCTGAATATATCATTAGATAAACAATTTATTTTCTTTCATTTCTTGAATAAAATTATTTATATCCTGTGGGTTTGTGATAACTTTGAATTTAAAGGAATATTTCCGTGTTATAATTGTGACGGCCGCTTTCTCTGTTATTTGCCCATCTTGAGAATAAGCTAATTGTCACTGAGCTGGCGGCTGAATAGCACCCGGGAGTTTAATCTGACCACAATGACATGTTTGATTGGTCAGAGCCAGGCTGGGTATAAGGGGTGGGGTGGCCCTCTCTTGTGGCAGTGGAGAACAAACATAAATCTTCTTCAACAATCTATTTTCCATCATACTTATTCACAGGGGACATCTCAAAGTGGTCTTTACCCTTTCTGTCAATGGCTGCCCTCATCCATCAATTTCATAGAGAATTATACCCAGGATCGATGTAGTTCGCGACCGCTGAGCATTTGTCGAGGGGTGGTGGAGGTGGTTGGGGCGGGAAAAGGGGGGTGAAGAGGACGGCCGTGTGTGTGTCCCCACTTGTTCTCAGGGATCTGATGACTATGTTCTAGTTGACCACCCACTCATACTCACATAGTTCACACCATGGACTGAAAACAGTGTCTTTCCTCTTTATTAAGGTCCTTTTTTTCCCCTCAGATAAGAATCTGAAGGAAGAAGAAAAGATTCACAAATAAGTGGGTGTATTCAACTGAATGAGTGGAGGCCCTCTCCCAAAATTGTTTTAAATTTGTTTTGTGGAATTTCTATGCAGGAACTCATTTTTAATGAGATGAAAAACACTTTGGTTGCCATTATTCCACTATGCTCAAATTAAAACTATGTGAAATGGATGCATACTTACTGAGAGTTCAACGACCAGCAGGAAAAGGTCACATCAAACATCAACCAAGGCTTTCAATTTGCCAAATAATATATTTGTGCCTGAAATGAAACAAAAGATCAGGGGAAAAAAAATGTCTAAGTTTGTGAGTGGCACTGTGCAGCCTCTCAAACTTCAATTGTATCCTCGTTTTCTGTCATTGCCAAATGCTATTATTAAAAGAAAATCACTTTGAAGAGATGGACACAGTAAAAAGGGGTAAGTAGGACAAGACCTCGTCTAACCATAATGGAATATTTAGCCATACTATTACACACCCTCCAACAAAGATTCAGGCTGCATAATGGAGCGATGAAGAGCTGTGGCACAATGCATAATTGCTTCTTCTGAAACATTGATGAATCAAATTAGAGCGTGGGTTGGATCAAATTCATAAATCAAATTACAGTACCTTTCCTTCTGCATGCTTAAACAATTGAGTACTCTTTAGCAGAACTCTTCAAGTAGCGGAGTGGGTTGGTGGGGGGGGGGGCTAAAGTAAATGAAGTAAGCATTATTATGTGTATCTTCTCACTCCAGCATTGTCGTCAATGAATTTTTTACAACAGCAGCCATTAGCTACGAACTAATACCAGTTAAGCCTCAGCAAAACTGAATTATTAAATCTGTCAACCAATATCTGGTTACAGCCTACTTATGAATAGTTGATTTAATTGACAAAGCTCATCATACAGCGAGTTCTTCGAAGGCAGACAAGGGTGTGGATGATGTGATGCACATATGCAGTAAAAACCGAGGAGATGAATCAGCTGGACTCCCTTTAGGTTCATGGGTTGGTTGTTGGTTGACTTCCCTAAATATTGGATCTTAGTACCTGTCACAAATGTCTGACGTGTAAATCAGTGGGATATTAGACAAGATCAACTTGTAAGTGATTCCCCTGAAGGTGGAGTATGTAAGATTTTCAGTATTTTCAAAATAAATGAACTAATAAAGTAACTACAATCATAATTAGATTGATTTTGAACATGTAGGTTCCAGTCTGTCCATATTTGATGCGTCATTAAATTACAAGTTTAATTAATGACAAATGACAAAAATAACTTTTTTTTTACTGGTAGGCAAACATTTAAGAAGGGTCTTTGTCATTAATTAAACTTTGAAAATATTAAAAATCTTACATACTCCACCTTCAAAGCAGAAAAAATAAATAAATTGCTGAATATATATATACATATATATATATATATATATATATATATATATATATATATATATATATATATATATATATATATATATATATATAAGAAAAAAACTTGATTGTTACATTAACTGTTTTAAAAAGAGCTCAGACTCAAATTCAAATTAATGCAACATATATTTTATTAACAAAGTATTACTGATGTGTACCCAGGCTCCTCATACCTAATATTCCTTCCCTATATGCAAGTTTCTTTCCTACACACACACCCACATACACACTCCGAAGACATTAAGTCCTCAACCTGGACTGGGTTGGTGAGGGTTATTGGCATGTACACGAGATTGATGAAAATTACTTCCAGAGCATTTATTTCCTCTAATACCAGTGAAAGAAGAGTGTGCACTCAGGAGATATTTGATCTGAATTAGGGAAACTGATGAAGCAATTGATTAATTGGAATTTAAGCCATCAGTCACTGGAGCCATCAGCAGCATCATTTACATTCCAAACAATCAGCTGATGGCCCAATAGGACACTGAGTATTAATACGCCAGAGTCAATGTGATACTGCCACGTCGCCACCAACCCTTATTGACAAGCAAATGACACATTTAATCCCCACTTGATCAAAGTGCATATATTTTGGGATTTCCACACCAATTCAATATAGCTTATGAATTTTTAACACTGCAGGAGGAGCAGGGGTTCAGGCAATAGAGATTTGTCTTATTCTGTCTGTTGTGCTCAGATGGAAAGAGAGACACAAAGAATCTTGCCATCTGTTATCTTTTTTTCAGTTGTTTGCTTTCAGGATCTCTGTTGAACCCATTTACAGCTCCGATGTGTCCATTACATGATGAATAAGAGCAGTGCTGTTGGGTGTGTGTACAAAACCTGCGACATAACCAAGTCCTGTTTTTACGGGTTTGTTCAGTGATTTAATTTAATACTGATTTAATAATACCAATTTAATACTGTAAATACACATAACAGCTCTGGAAATGGAAATGTCTGACAGTAACAAAACAAAGTCTTGTACCAGGAAATTCTGAGTTTAAAATAGGGAGTCTATAAAGAAGCCATAAACTGAAACAGCAGAGCAACAAAGCATCACGATGGGCTCTGAGTCAGACTATAGGCCGCACTGCTGCGAGTCCTCAAAGATCATGCCTAACCTTTAGCTCAGTTTCTACAGACTACAAATACTTTTTGTTCTCATGCTTTGGCTCAAATTCACAGACGCAAACACGAATTACATGTCGGGCTATATGATTCACAGAAGGCAGTGATTGTTCTTTCAAAGTGCCCATTACAGAGGCCTATCATTGCAACATCAAGCCCTCCTTCCCATTGACAGTGCTGACGTTTTCCCACTTGGCCTGAGCCCCCTACTGACAGCAATGCCAGTAATACTCCCGTCCTCCCTCTTTCTCCCTCTCTCTCTCTCTCTCTCTCTCTCTGCTGCTGCTGCTGCTGCTCTCACATTGTTAGATTTTTGCTGAAGAAGTTAGTCATTAGTTGAAACAGCAGAGTGTAGTAATGAAATCTGCCAACCACATCAATAGTTTACTGTTGTCAGTTTGCTTTGCTCCATGCTTTTCTTAAATTTATTTGTTCAGTGTTCAGCAGTAGGCTACGGCATCACTGTAAGGATGTTTGCCCTCAAGGATATGTGACGCTGAGCGACTCAGCTGTCTGTAGTATCTGCTGCTCATGCACCACATATCTATAGAATTTACTAATATGCAAGCTTTTTATGTTCCCATTTAGGTTTCTCATTTATCATCATCCAATAAGATCACACTGATAGATTAACTTCCCATAAATACACCTTTTTTTGGTCACTCAACCTCATGGTTGATTGACTAGATGAAGAATCATGTTGACAGGGTGGTTAGCCCCCATGTTAAAGCTCTAATTAAGAAACTAGGGTGCTAGGTTACAAAGAAACAGTCAGTGTGAAACCCAGTAGATAGGCTGCACTGCCACAACAGTGGCTGCAGCAGCTCCACTCACTGCAGTCGTTTCCTCAGACGGGTGTCAAAACCCCCCCCACCCCACCAGTCTGCCTCCCATCAAGTCCCCTGCACAGAAATAGGAAGTGAGCCTCTGAAAGGAAAGATTAAAGTTTTCTGGAAGCACTCTTGGCAGCTGCGCATGCCCTAAAGATAAACTTTATCCGGCCGCATGTGCAAAACTTTGCTGGAGCCATTTGTCATCTTCGAAGGTAATATATTTCCAAGTGGCTTGGATTTTGTCAAGAACATGACACTGGCCACCGCAGCATGGTTTGCTGCCCATCCACTGTTTTAATGCAGAGGAAAGAATTACACAGCCTGGCCATAAAAAAACAAACAAACAAACAAAAAAGAAAAAAAAAATGGATTTATTGAAGCAAACACTGCAGGCATAAATTACTGCATGAGTCAAATCATCCAAAGTCAAAGGGTCAAATCTAGATTAAATCCAGAAGGTGACTGAGAGTTCCCCCGAATGAAGATCCCTTCAGAATGTCCCTAAAGAGGTTGATTTGATCTGCTGCACTTTTATTTCTTAATATTTATTTTTTAGGGGTTTTATGTATTTTGTTGGCACCACTGTATTTTAGACGTACAAGACAAATTTCCAGGTGTATAAAGTAAAAGCAGAAGAAGAAATTAAGTTGAAGTCTTGCTATGTTTTTGGATCTACCGATGAATTCAGAAAACAGGTGTTTTCACTAACAGGCTCACCTACCTTGCAGTGGAGCTGAGCTGATTAAATTCACCTGGTTTAGTGACTGGTTGGAAAGAGCTGCCGGACAGGACTTCTGCTTTCTACTTCTACTTATACACCTCTGCAATTTTCCACTTTGATGGACAGTAAAGATGTATTCTAGTCTAGTCTAGTCTATTAGAGGCATACATCAGGCAGAGAAAATATCTAAGAAGATTGCAGAAACTACTAAGATTTGGTTCTGTCCAATGCATGAGTAAAACTTGAAATGATAGAAGGGAACCATCGCTTACCAGGAAGAAATGTGGTCAGAGAAAAGTCTTGAAAGATTGTGATTAATAATCACCTAAATACCTGATCAAATCAAATCGAAGAAAAAAAGCAGTAAACCTAATTTCTGTGTTCATTAGACATGAGTAAGAGCATGTCCACTATAAATTTGACCTTTTTCATCAAACATATACAAACTGATATTATTCCCATTCTCCAAGGTCTAAATAAGCTAAATATATAAATTACTTTGATCTTGAACCTTGGCTATGCCTGCCTCATGAGCCATGTTGTTTTATTTTTGACGTTTTTCAAAAACAATGCAAAATTTGGGACATTATGTCCTTGTTTTCATTGTAGCTTCCCAGAGGTTGATGGTGTAGCACTGAAAGTTGAACCAAATGAAAGCTAATAAAATGTTCTTGCATATGGTTGTAAACACATTGACAACAGTATAAATTAGAACTAATTGTATTTAGGTGTCAGCAAGAGTAATGAGCCAGTCACATTTCACTCCAAGAACATCAAACAAAAAGTGAGAGTCTGGGGCTACCAGGTCTGTAGCTGTGTTGAGGACAGGAGGTCCTCAACAGGAGGTTCATAAGCTGTAGATCATGGATAGCTGTGTCAGATGTGATGGTTACACAGTGGCTGGTGTAGAATAGCTTTCATTTGGTACAACTTTCAATGCTATAGCATCAGCCTCTGGGAAGCTACAATGAAAACAAGGACATAATGTCCCAAATTTTGCATTGTTTTTGAAAAACGTCAAAAATAAAACAACATGGCTCATGAGGCAGGCATTGCCAAGGTTCAAGATCAAAGTAAATTATATATTTAGTTTATTTAGACCTTGGAGAATGGGAATAATATCAGTCAAATTTGAAGAGGTCTAATGTCCACACACACAATGTGAAAGGAACTCAAGGGATTGGAACTGAACAGCTGTGGAGCTGTAAGAAAACCACAAACCAGTGAGGCTACTGGAGAAAAACCTTTCAGTTTGCTAGGGAGCATATCAATTGGACGCTGAATGGAAGAACATTGTGTGATCTGTCGAGTCCAGATTTACACTGTTCCAGCGTGATGGTGGCATCAGGGTAAGAAGAGAAGCAGATAAAGAGATGCAACCAGCTGGTGTCTACTGTACAAGATTGTGGGCGGAGTCTGTCATCTGGGGTTGTTGCAGTTGGTCAGGTCTATGTTTAGAAACAGTATGTGTCCAAAAAGGTCAGCTGATACCTGAATATATTGAATGTGCAGGTTTTTTGTAGGTTTTTCCTTCCCTGATGGCACGGCCATATTCCGGGGCTTAAATTGTGAGAGTTGTGCAGGGTCCACGAACACTATTTTCACACATGGATTGGCCACCACAGAGTCCAGACCTTATTGAGAATCATTTGGATGTAGGCAACTGGAAAAGGCTTCGCACCGTAGTCAGACTCTCCTATTATCGATACAAGATGCTGAAAAATTAATGCAACATGAGATGAACATAAAATTTGTGACATTGCAGAAGATAGAACAAGCGATTTGATGATACATCCTGGATACAGGAGGGTTTCATGGAATTTTTACAATGAGGGAAAGGGATCATTTTTTCATTGGAGTTTCTAACTCAAAAATAATCCCCACAAGACAGAAAAACAACCAGGAAAAACAAGAATTAAATTATATAAAAAATTTCCAGTTGCTTGACAGAGGTCTATGTTCTCAGTGTTTTTAGTTCATAACTCTTATTTTGTTCAGCTTTCAAAGATGGATTTATTAAAATCAGGAACTTTTCTCTCTTCCTTTAAAATACTATTTGACCTCGGTCTTACTTTTACTTTCATTCTTTTACCACAATACAGCAAGGAGTAATTACATTGTATGCGAGCGGAGTGTTATGGATACAACGTGTGTGAACAAGCCACTTATCTTTTCCCCCAAACTTGCAACAGATGTCAATGACAGCTGTTACCATGGTGACTATTCATAACAAGAATGATGACAGCTGCTTCCTGGAAATGCTTTGGAGGCATAAAAGTTAAAAATGTATGTCAAAAATTAAACAGAAACTTTACTCATGGAAACAGAAACAACACATTTGAGGTGTTTGTGGATTAAAATGACATAAGATTGGATAAAAATAAAAATACTTCAAGGCATAAAAACATTTTTTTTCTTATTGAAATAAGTTAAGCCAATGGCAGTTTCCTCCAAGTAAAGTAATATAATTATGAAATTACAGAATAAGTTCTAAGGAGTAAACAAAAAAATAAATAAATAAATAAATACTCATTAAATGTCGTGTAATTCTATTCAGAAATGTATTTGAAAAGCAAATGTATTTTGAATATTCAAATATTTATACGATTATATTCATATGTAACATTTATGAGCATTTGATATGTGATTGTAGGGTTAGGGTTAGGGTTAGGTTACCTTGAATTTCTTACCAAGTTAAAGGTAAGAAATTTTACCTTGAATTGGGGAGGGGTTCAAAGCCACTGAATGTACTGGGAATGAGCTCTGAATTGTAAAAACTGCTTGTTAAAAAGATTATTATGAAGTCAAATGGATTTTTCTTCCTTTCTGTGTTGACAAAAGACTACGGACATGACTAATATAGTCCAAAATTCAGATCAGATCATAAGATTCAAGATCCGAAATTCACACAAACACAACTAAAACAAAAACAACAACATGGAATAACTTAATGATGAAATAGTTTGTGGTTGACACAAAGTTATGCTTTCTTTTAAAAAAATATTTAATTAATCTGTCAGCATTAGCACATGTTAGTCATATGGATTGTTATGTTTACTGTTGCTTGGCAACACCTTCAGCTGGTCCAGGATTAAAGGCGTCCATAATTCAAGTATCAAATTAGTCTAAGCTGACATTCAATTTGTGACTGAAAAAACAATTGATCCACTGTTGCCAAAGAAGATTTCTCCTCTAAACTAGAGGACTGGAGAATTCTGAGATGGGTACTGTGAACATATATATATATATATATATATATATATATATATATATATATATATATATATATATATATATATATATATATATATATATAATACTTTTTTTTTTTTTCACTTTTTTTTTTTTTAAATGGTCTTCAAGTTTCAATAATGAGCAGTAACAAGAAATTGCTATTACCACCCACTTAACCCTCATCTGCACATGGATACAGAGAAATGCACACAAATGAGCATGCATATACACATCGCACCAGTCAAAGTCCCTGTGCCAGCTAGCCATCTGGTCAAAACATGATCATCATATGCAATCTGCCCACCCAGGCTGGCACTGATTCACCAGGCCAACACTCCAATTACCCCCATCTTGCCAACAGTACAGCAGAAAACCAAACAGCGCACACGCATCACAATGGGACCCACCTGTGCAGGGGCGGAGCAGTTGCCAGAGTGTTGCAGGGAGGTCAGTGTCATAGAAATTGTAATGCTCGCCTCTACTATTATATGCATTCATAAATATAGTGTTGGACTTCATTAGCCTTGTATGCTGTAAGGGTGAATTTAACTCATTCCAACTCATCTGCCAACCAACATCATAACAAATGAAGGGCTGCGATCATCATGCAAAAATAGCTAGCATTCGTGCAGTGAGTTTGTGGCAACTAATGCATTTATAAATTTAAAAAAAAAAAAAAACTATTCAAACTTGGGGAAGCATGTGGTGCGAAATTAAAAAAGAAAAAAAAAAGTTTTAATTTATGGATTTAGCCTCATCTGTTAAGTTTGAACACCCCCTCTGTAGTCCATATCTGCTGGTAAGCCCTCTGGCTCAGCAGTGATCCATCTCTCAGCACATCTCTCTTTTCTTAATTTTAATTTTCTCTTTCCTAACCCATGCTAATTCATCCCCTCTGCTGTATGATCCATGAACCAGAGGCCTCGGCAGTGCAGAGTGCCAGGAAGGGTCACTGTCAATTACATCCATTTAATACCCACTTATGTCTGCAACGACGTCTTCCTCCTGGGGTCACAGAGACTTCGCCCTGCACTTTATCCAATAATCTCACAGAATATAGGCTTGGATATTCCTAAAGATCAATGTCATTAACAGGGAGACGCAGAATGCATTTGATTATGGATGTAATTAGTACAGGCTTGAAGGGGCTTGCTCTTATGCACAAAGAGGCAAAATCCATTTAGTATCAAAATTGCCTTAAAAATGGACACCACTCTGAGATCATTTTTGCAACTGATGACCACTCTAATGCAATTACTCTTACTAATGACAAGGAATTGGGCCTCATATGCATAATACTGAAGCCTAACTTTGACAGATAGAAGAGAGAATTAAGTGTGGCTTAAAGTCATGTCCCAAGTTGTGGTGAGAGGGTTCACTTTACCACCGCCAGTCACCGTGGATCATGTTGGGTTGGTTGCTTGCCACGTCTTTGCCAATTTACCTGTGGAAAAAAAAAAAAAAAAAAAAAAAAGTCTTGCAAGGCAAGTAATCTCTGAGGACCTGTGAAAGGTGACACTGAGGATGCTGCATTAAGAGGATGAGCTTTTAATAATTCTGTCACAGGGCCGGAGAATATCAGACCGCGATCACTTTACAGTCCAGCTGAACAGAACATGCAGCCTTCTCTCCGCTGAGAAGCAAGCCTCATTAAAACTCCGTCCCCTGTTGACTTTATCTCCGCGTCATCAGATCGCTCTTCCCTGTTCCTCTCCAGTACGGTCTCTGTCAGCTTTTTGACATCACAAGCACACACATCCAGAGGTGTCACTATCCCTTAGCTGTTTCAAACAAAGAGGTCAGCCACATCTCAAGTTAGCCTTAACTTACTGTTAAAATACAACTTGGAAACCTCCCAGTTTTATTTTAATTGCCCTTAGTCCTCTGGGAAAATTTACAATATATACCTCAGATATCAAGTTAAAGACTCACGTTCCTGTCAGGCACAATAAGTGTTGCACTTTTGTCGTAATGTAGGTAAAAGGCGCATCGCAGAGCTCATAACTGAGCAGAGCCTTGGCTTCCAGTGGAAACCTGTTGCGAGCGAAATGACAGCGCTGAGGAGAGTTTCTGTGGCTTGGATTGGATTGCATCGCTCTGAAACTCAAGCCTGTGTGGTAACAGGGTACAGCCACTTAAGATGGCGAGATAACCACGATGACGGACAGTTTAATTTTTTATATAATATCATCAACAAGTCATGCTTTGCAGAGGGAGGGGGAGTGAGGCTAAAACTCTACGGAGCTTTCTTCAATCAGTTCTAAACGAATTAAGTAAACCTAAAATGATATTAGATTATTGTTTTTTCTTTCTTCTTTAACCTAATACCATCTTCTAAGGTAACTAACAATCTCTCGCCAGCATGTGTGGTATAAATGTGATCTTGTAACACCTTGTAACGGGTTAATTATAGGCGCCAACAACTCATAACACGTGTGCTTTGCATGTTAACAAAACCTCCCATACTTCATGAAACATTTCATGATACTCAATTATAGACCTGTATGTGCCGTGTAGATTAGAGGACCCCGTCAAATGATGGAAAAAAGGAGGAGGAAGAGTGCTGCATAATGTCTAGCTGATTTGACTTTATAGCAGACTACTGAAGCACCGTAAATGCACACATGCTAAAATGCTCCTCTGTTTTCCATCAAGCTGCTGTGTAGTGGCTATGTTAAATGTAGGTGGTAAGCTCATATATCTAATTATACAATAGCCAAACATTTTTTGTTAATGAAATGGAGGCAGTGTAATTGAAAACTTCAGCATAATTATTGCTTGGCAAGTGGCAGGCTTCGGAAAATTGCACGTGTAGGAAGAGGTCTCAGCAGGGGTACTCCTGACTTATGAATCAAGCCATTTCAAAGATCTTTACAGCAGCACACACACACACACATGCATATGCTCTCACACATTATTATAATTATTATCATTGTAAAATAGGCAGCCAAGAACAGCAAAATCACTTTCAGCATGAAAGGGAGAGAACATTCATGTTTACTATCCTGGATGAAATGATAGGATTACCTCACTGAGCTCAAAAAGCTTGATCTCGATGCTCATTTTTAGCGAACCTGTTTTATGTAAGGATGTGAGTCACTTAGGACATCACCTCATAGGTCCCTCTTCAAAGAAACCAGAGCAGCCAATACGTATAAAGCCAGGTCCGAGTGGTTTGGCAGCCGTACTAACAATGTTTGTCACAACTGCCCTCTTTCCATTTCAAGCTCAAATGAGAGAAGTCAGAGAAATATGGGATTACCATAAGTTATTTATGATGCTGAAACCCAAGAGCCCTCTTTATGAAATCATCTCTGTTGATTGGAGTGTTTCTTTTTTTCTCTAGCCGGTCTGCATCTGATATGATTTCAAATGAGTCAACATCAAAGTCGATTGTGTAAAGTATGAGTAGTTTTGCACACTTTCAGTCAAAATACAGATCTGTATCTGCATCATGCTGATTGACATGAGCGGGCTGTTGTGAAACAGATACTGAGGCTGTCATAGTCGTTATGGATTTTTCTGTTAAAAGATACAGCAGGGGAATGGTTGAGTTTTTTTTTTGTTTTTGTTTTCTGTTAACCCAGCAAAAAGTGTGGTAGATTCAGACACTGGCTCAATGTGACATAAGTATACTCTGCATTTTATCCCAATTTACGAGACACAACAGGAGTTTTCAGTATGTATATATATATGTATATATATATATATATATATATATATATATATATATATATATATATATATATATATATATATATATATATATATATATATATATATATATATACATATATATATAAAGATGTATATGTATTCAATAGAAATCCTATGCCAAGAAAGAGAAGTATACCAGCACACAGTCAATGGCAGTTCATAGTTAATGAACTTTCTGACCTTTAGAAATATGCTGCCTAAACCTGAATATTTAATAATTCAGGTAGAGAGGCCTCTCGCTACCTGTGTAGTCAAAAACATGTTGGCCAGAGAAAAGACTTATATTATACAATGTACAACAGAAGACAAAAACAAAGCTGTTTATTGAGACATCCATTTTACTAAGGTTAATAATACAGGTATATATATATATAAAAAAAGAAAGAATGAGTTTTGAGCACTGGGCTGACTGGAAGCTCTATGTACATATTAAGGGTTCCAAATGATTGTCAAGGACATTTGAAGCCATGAATGTAAAGTCTGTGGCCAGTGAAGCAAACATGCATAATGTTAGCCATACAGGTCAATTGCCTAAGTCATATTTGGCTAAATTGTGATATCTGTCTGAAAGTAATCTACTAATATTGATGGCTGACTGTGCATCATTGCCAATAAAATCTTAAAATATGAGCTAGGTAACTACGTTCTGGGGCTAGCGATATGTGGACATTAAATAAAGTATGTGGAAGAAGTCATGGCAGGGAGCAGAGAGGAGATACTGCAGTAGCTTGAGCTGCCATTGAGAGCTTCTGTATGGGAGATCATGGGTACATTATTGATGAGTCTGAGTTTGAGTTTCAGCTCCAGAGGAAATGATAAGATGTAATGCAATGGTCTACTGTGATCATGGACAGCTTTGTCCTACTTACTGCCTTGCAGGCTGCTAAGGTGGCAACTTTTATAACTTTTTATTACTTTTCGTGCAGACATAATTAATAAACTTGGCGCATGGCTTTTTATAAAGTGCACAATTTCTAGGCTGTCAGTCTGTAGATGCAGATCTTAATGTATTCCTTAGACATTTGCACACTTACACACAAAAGTCTAAAAAACTGCTCGCAGAGCTAAACTTTACTTGAAGAAGGTTGTATACAATATAAAGAATAAGCAATGCTAAAGGGATGACCTGGGAAAAAAACTGCTTCATTAGCCAACTTGATTATTATTGCTGTGCTTACGGTGTTTTCTGGTCCTTCACATGCGATCAATGCACCCAGGCAATTTTAAGTGTGATCACTTTGGATGGATTATTGCTTGGCAGCATAGGCTTTTACATTGATCCTCTCATCATGTCAATCACTGACAGTGACAAGTCTGAACTCTTCAAATTCTGAACATCAGCAAGTACCAAACACAATCAGGCTGCATCAAAGACTGTATGAGTCGAGATGGTGTTTGCAGGATCCGCTGAGACTGGATTTCTTTTCCTTTTAATGTACACTGTAATGTACTTCAAGGACCAGTCCAATTTCAGTGCTCTGCATCATTCTGCCTTCTGTACTGCTGCTCGGCCACGTTTTTCTGGGAAACCTTTTGCAGCAAAGATATGCAAACAGATTATCTAAATGCATAATGACATTATTTAAATAAATCAGAAAACAGTTCTGTGATGTAAATCAGCATCATCACCTGTGATTATCTCGAAAGGCAACACAATAATTTAAGTATAAACCCATAAACATCAAATTAACATTAATTTCCTCATATTCAGCTGCCTGTTGGAGTTACAAATCTTTGTTTCTGCTCCACAGAAACAGATCTAGAGCAGTCGCTGCCACATTTGTCAAGTGCTACTGGTGAGTTTCGTTTTGTGAGACTTGGTTTTACTCATTCCTGCAGTTACAACAGCAAGTGAAATCTCATCTAATGAACAGCAGATAGCAGGGACTGGTTCTAATCAGTGTTGGGAAACTCAGGCTGGCTGGAGAAACACAGAGTGAGTTGTAATATCCTCATTTTCTCCCAGCTGGAGCAGGCCAGAAGCATGTAACTGATAGTGTCCGCATGCATATTTTACATCACAGGCCAGGTGTAATGTTTCAGCACTTGAAAAGGAACTGAACTGATTTGACAAAGTTAGACTGGAAGATATGGGAAATGACCATAAATAGGTGGAGACAGCATGTAAATTAGGTCCAAAATTTGCCTGGTACTTAATGTTTATTGCATACTGGAATTGTGTTTCCCAGTTCATTTTCTTTTCTAAAGTGAGTCCTTGTAGTATATACAACACATTGGTCTCTAGGACGAAATTTTAGCTTTTTATTCAGTCTGAATGAATACATAAGCAGCTAAAACAGGAATGAAAAAAAAGCATTTAAAATAAATAAATAAAAGTTTTACTTGATGCTAAATAATTATTAAAACCACCAAATATTTAATTAAACATCATTTGAGCTTCTACTATCTTGTTTAAAGCTTTCTAATGGTTTAAGTAAATCATTTATTTTGAAGCAGTTTTACAACAAACAATAAAAGCTTTATTCACTTGTGCAGCATCCACAAGCATGCGAGAGACCATTATATATGGCATGGGACTCAAATATGATTTGATTTGACTCTGATGTACCTTTGAACTGGCAAAAGAGGATGTAACTCCAGTGTAAAAGTTGAAGGGCAACTTAGAACTGTAGAATTTCCCACTTCTAAGAGCGCTAACTCCATCAATTTCATATTAAAAAGCACTTTCAGAAGCTGAGCTGCCGTTGTGTTTCACATAGGTAATACAAAATGTGTGAGAGTGTGTGACTGTGGGGTGGCTTGGCTGAGAAAATAGACCAAAGCTTTATATTAGTTGGTTTAGTGATCTCTATGATGACAGATTTAACAGCTTAATATTGGAAAATAGAGTAACAGACTAAAAATTTCTAGAAAAGTTTTAATTTTTCTCTCCCATGGAGCATCTCTTTACCGTAATGATCATGAAATGGACTTATGGCACATTTGTATGTATATTATGTGATGAACAGCTATTGTCTCTGGGCAAATTGTTACTTTTAACGTCAGTGTTGGTTATTTGTCCAGACTTTTCATTATTTATTTATTTAGCATCGAGTGGAATTGTAAGTTATTCTCTTTATGAACACCATGGAAATTTTAGAGTTAATGATGTGCTACATGTTTAGGGTACTTCCACAAATGAACATTGCATTAAAGTTGAAGTATAGATTCTTTTTTTTAAATTGATAAATAAGCACAGATGCACATAAAAACACTGCAATTAGTGACTTCTCTATAGGCCCCATACACCAATAACACAATTAAAATAGCCCATTGAAAATGTAATAAGTCATTATTTATCATTGCATAATTTAATTGTAAATCTCCATTTTCTCATAATGGCCTCTGATAATGAGAAAGCTCGTCTTGGTCATGTGAGTGATGCGGAGCCTAATCATTGGATTGTTACAGTAAGTCATGACAGTTTATTGGCATGGAATTCCATAATGGCACAAATCAATAGCGAGCCAGGAGGCTTTCCTCTCAGCCGGATTTGACATATTTGAATAAGTGCCGCTGAGGGAGCGCAGGCTTGTGAAAGGACTCCATCCCTCAGCAAGCAATGACTTGTTAACCAGAGTAATATTCACCTACAAGGAAATGGCACAAGAAAAAGCAAACTACAGAACATGTACAGAACATTACAACAACCCCTTAAACTTTTCTGGTCAGGGACTGATCATGAAAAGCCATGGAACTAGTCTGAACAAATAACGCACGCACGTTCTGAGAATAAAAGATACAATCAAGCTTGTGCCCTTCTCACCCCTCCTCCTCCTTTGAGATATCTGTGTTGGGAATAATATAAGGCTTAAGGGAGCCGGTTGTGAGATAAAAGGCCACATCACAATGATGATCTCTATCGATCGGCAACCTTGGGAACACAGAAGAGGTCCGGCATTTGTCACGTCGAAGCTGAACCCAATAGCTGATCCACAGCGCACTCTGATGAATTGGCCCTGTTCGCCAAGTTTGTTTAATTGATGACATGTTCCCCATTCAGGTGGACCACCGCTATGTTCCATGCATTCATTGATTTTCCAAAACAACCCCCACCTTTCTGCACATTTCTTTTACTTGCTTTCTTTAGGCACCTTCCCGCATAATACAGCCCCACCCCGCACCTTACCAACCCCCTTAACAACGGGGCACAAGTGTCTATCTGACCAGCCTGTAGGCTCTCAGAGGTAGTTATACAGTGCCTCTTTGTTCATACAGGAGTCAGTGTGTATCAACTTAAAAATGTCACGAGAACTGTGTAAAAGTCAACTCGGAATGCATTCATTACAGAATAGACTGGAATACACACGTTTAAACACAAAAAGGTGCTAGATATATATTTTTAACTTCCATTTCATGTACCTGAATGTAAGAACTGGCATGGCAGCAGGTCTCATTGTAACCCAGGTTTCTCTGCTTAAATGAATTACAAAATATTCCCTATAACTATGTGACTCTCTTTATTTCCTTGCCCTTGCTGAGTGGCATTAAAGGGATCATCACCTGGAAATTGGACTTTTTCAAGTTAAAACGTGTGTATTGGTGTTGGACAGACGTGTTGACATCCTTGGAAACCAGCCTTTTGAAGACGGTTGAGTTTTTCTATCTGGGCGCTTTTTTGCAGCAAAACTGTCCACAAGGCTGTAGTCTCGCAAACGCGTTTTTTTTATTTGCCCCCGGGATTTTGTCATCCCAGGGAGCTAATTGCAAAAACCCATCCCTGTTCTAAGCCTAAACACGCCCCTCTTCTACGCCTAAATACACCTGCTTGGCCTGCCTCAGTCGCAGTTATCAACAAGGTGTGAGAAGATGTGGAAACAGCGGTCCCATGTCCACTGCTTGGTTGTCTGTTGGCAAAACCAACACCGGATGTTTTTGTTCTCCTTCGTCAGCAGACCAAACTACCAGGTAAAAATGGGTTACTTTTTTTTTTTTTGAGAATGCACCTGCCTCTAACGGCTGCGGCCAGCTAGTGTATTTTGCAAACATTAGGGAAAAACCAGGTGAAGACCCTGGTTTTCACCTGGTTTCCATCAACCCTGCTGCTGCTGGAAAGAGGTGCATTTGCAACTTAAAACGGCTCACCATCAGTGAAGTCGGTAAGTTTTGCTAATGATATGAAGTTATTTTTTGCCGTGACTGAGACATGACTTAGCCTGATGCAGATAGTGCTAACGCTAATGCTAATGGGACAAGCCTAAAGGTTTAACTTCCTGCTGTGTACAAATAAAACCTGTGTCTTATTTTCTTATATGTATCTTATGCTTTGCCACTTAAATGTTTGTAAAAGGCTTCTCTCCTTCTTTTTTTTTATGTCTGCTACCACACAGTAAATACACTATTTGTGATGGTTGGTTTGTCATGATGCCTGTCTTTTTATTCCGACCACGACAAGACCGTTGTTATCATTTAATTTAAAATGGTGACCATCATGTAGTCTGTTGCTGGCATTATTGCATTAGGAAGGATATGTATTTGTTTAAAAAAGTGTCATCTTACTGCTTTTTCATTTACAATAGCATCAGATTTTATTACTGAACCATTCCCATTAACCATTAATTTCTCTGATATTTTCACATAATCTGTGTAAAACGGGAGCTGTGCAGGACGTAACATTTGCAAATAAATTTTACTGGTTACACTGGGCAGAAATGAGCCTCCTGGAGGCTGAAGCTGGTGAATTGTCTGTATTCTAGAGGCTATAGTGTGTGTAGTCACCATTTACTTTATTGCTTCCGTAAAGTCCGGTGGTGGAGGGTCCTGCATGTTACCGCTGAGATGTGGACCCCACCTGTTTTTAGCTGGATGGATGCTATGGCAACAGTCTCTGTGGATATGACAATCTGACTTCTGGCGTGCATGAATCTGAAATATATGTTTTGTCACATTTGCGTCAAGCCAGATATTTATTAGTTTTAATTTTATTGCCTGTATTTTTATGTACATGAGGTTTGGGGGGGGTTGTCTCTGTAAAGCAGTGTGTGAAATAAGATTGGTGAGTATTTTGATAACTCATGAACTGCAGCTATTTACACCTACAATATATTCATGAGATGATCTGATATTTTCTAACTTCTATTTACAGATGTTAGTCCAGCACACCTCATGTCATGCACAGCACCAGCAATCTACAGGTAGATGTTGGCTGAAAGACTGACGCTAAAATGCAGGTAACAACTGGAACACAGCTGTCTTTAAGGACTTTCTACCCTCATTTCAAAAGTACACGTTTGTCATCGTTTTCATTAAATTTACATACAGAAAATGATGATTAATCAAACACATATACATTCTGGAAGCTAAGAGGCACTTTTATTGCTTGTTTTGATATCAGTATATGGTTCTGTGCCGAAAAGTAACACAGGCGACAGCAGTGAAGATGATGTAGGAATCTGCACATTTCTTGATGCTGTAATTCCAGCCTTCCCTGGTCCTAAAGGCATCCCTGAAGAGGCCTCAACTCAGTCTGAAGGAAGATAAAGATTTCTTTGGAGGATTGCTCAGTGGTTCCAGAACCACATTTAACCCAGAAAACTCAGCTACTGTGTCAACAGAATCAATAACTAAGAGTGAAAAATATCATTTTCATTTTATTACATTAAAAAGGAGCATTAATTTTATTTCTGTACACTAATAAAGACATTGTATTTTAATGAGCTGTTTTGTTTTTTTGTTTTTTTTTTTTTACTTCAGCTTTACATTTTACATTCAAAAGACAGATGCAGAAATGTGTATATGGTAAAGTCGCATATTTACTTTAATTCAATTACTTTTGTCCTAAGTGGCTGCAGCAAAGTTACTATTTGTTATATGAAATGGCAAGAACATATATGATCACCTTTTATAGTTATTTGCCTTTTGGTTAGCTTTATTTCTGAATTTTTGGATATAGAAGAGAAACTTCCCTCTCATTTCTTCCAACAGGTAAATGTTCATTATTCTGCTAATAAATGTTTCTTGCATTTTGTAATGAAAAAACATTTAAACAGACAGGTTCCACGCCAGGATGTTGGATCAGACACGAAGGAGTTTGGAGCTTCGTCCTTCCGTCTGAGCACTTGAGGAATGAAAAAGAGACATTTTATTTTCTAAGCACAGTAATAAGTAATATCTTGCTGTGTCCCTGTTCTTTTTCTATTAGCATTGTAGCAGAATTTCAACATGTGCGGCTTAACAGAGACGATAATTAGAAAATAAAAGATGATAGGTGATGCTGCATTTATAAAACATGTGTCTACATAGGTCAGCAGGAACCCTAATCGGGATGATATTGCCAAACCGTGACACTTCATTTATACAAGATATTTAACTTCATGTTATTTATCTGTACAGTAACATGGCTCCATGGTGGCTAAACCAGAGATCTGTTGTGTGGAAATCATTTTCAAGACTCCTGGCAGCCCATCAAAATAGACAAATTAATTGAGATAAACACTGACGGTAAATAAAACCTAAAGTAAACACACTGCTTTGTGCAGTTCCATGTCGTTAAAATGTGTGTGTGTGTGCTTATCTGGCTGCCAGTAAGTTTGGTGTGGTGTCTGTGTAAGTTTGGTAGGGAAATATCATGCCGAGGTCAACATTTCTTCCTTTTTTTTACATCTTTAACTCTGGATTTACTCTGTACTCTGTACAGAGTACTCTGTACTCTGAAAGTACGTTCAGAGTTTAAAAAATGGTCCAACAGAATAAAATCATATTAAGATGAACAACATGTCTCATTGTCAACATGCTATGACTTTGTTTGCAGGCAAGGTGAGCAGACATTAAAATGACAACTTTACCAGAGACAGTTTGTTGGAAACGTTCTCCTTCTACTATCTCTATCTTCTCTCTCAGGCTCAGAGTCGGGCTCAAACATAAATGGTTGAATTCAGAAAGCTGCTGCTGTCAGGTAGCTTGCTATCACTAGCTGTTGATGTTTTTAGCATTGGACATACTGGGCCACCCCCAGTCCGGTGCTGGACTTCCAGCAATCAATCAGTGTGCGCCTCATTAACATTACTTTTACTTTTTTTTTTTTACGTTTATCAAAATCTCACATGAAATCTCACAATATAAGTTTTATTATGGATAAAGGGTCAGTAAAAAGCACTTTTTAAATTTTTTTGGTTTAATACATTTTGAAACAATTATTTAAAAACACTTAGAGGACCGTGGAGTAATGAAAAGACCAGGTTATTACACCTTTCACCTTTTCACCACTAACTACTGCTGTTTGAAGTTAGCAAAGTGCATTAAAAACCATGTTAAAGCAAACTTATAGCCACAGGCATTCTTTGGTGAGCAACGCTGAACTGATCCCTCACTGTCAATCCCTCGCTGCACCAAACTGTTAATGTTCCGAATGCCTGCCAGGCGAAAAGTGCACCACGCCTCAGCAACTCTTAACAATCCATACAGGAAAGAATTTGAATTGGTAACCGCACAATCCCTTTTTCAGGGGATCTGGAGTGCGTAACTTTGTCATCTTGAAGGCCTGCATGAAAACTAACACTTGTAGGAGCAGCCAAGCAGTCAGTCAAGCACTTGGTAGACAGCTTTTCACTATCACAGGGAAATTCCAGCCTAATGGGGTTTTCGGATTTCCAGTCTATCCTTCTGCCATCCACCAAAAACACTGATTACCTGAGGAGTGTTATCATGCCTGTGCATAAACACACACCTCTTTCGCACAATCTTTAGAGATTATACTTCAGGTGAATGAGAACACTTTGGAGAAGCAAAAGTGTGGGGAAGCGTGGAAGTATATTAGACAGTGGAGTGGCAAGAAACTAAATTTGTAGCATCATTAAAGAGGGTTGGAATTCAAACGAATATAAAGTACAGCTAGCAAAGCACTTCAGCAGGCCATGGATTGACTCCACAGCTGAGACATGGAAGTAAAGAAGAAGAAGCTGCACCAACAAAGGCAGAGAAATTGTGCAAAAAGGCACACTTTTGGATTTAAAGCACCTATCTCAGATCCCACAGCCTTGAGAATGGGATTGGATTACTGTCGGTTAGATTTACTCCCAAGGCTCTTCACCACTACATCATCGTAGGGCCCCCTGCCTCTGGATCAATGGGGATATTTACTGCGCCTGTTTCAGGGAGACTTTCACAGTAGGCAGGGCATTAAACAAACAGCCGACAGCCCTGTCCCAATGATGGCCTGTCTGTTCACACTGTGCCATGCCCAAATGTCACACATATTCCCTTCAAACAGGTAGCACACAAACACAAGTCAAGTGCAGATTAAACTAAAAATGGGGAGAAAAAAAGCCAAGCAATTTTCTATGTGTGCTGAACAAAGAAGAAAACTGCCTCATTTTGTAAAGAGAAAAAAACCAAGTTTACTTAGATAATTAGCCTTGTAACCCACTCTAAAATTGTACTTGTTAAAATCCTCTTAAATGGACACAACTCAAATAATGCCTTGTCTGCACTCCCCCTGGTTTCTATTAAAAGTTCTTTAACAGTAAAATGAAATTGCATGCACTTCAGATGTTGGACATTCCATTGTATTGTATTGCTTAATGGAAAAAATAATAAAAGTGTAACAACAACAACAACAAAAAAGATCTGGATAACACGTTTTCTTATGGAAATAACATTCATACGGTGTCATAGTTTCTAACCTGATGTAACCCCATCTTGAGCGGGGAGGGCATCATCTCTTGAAGTAAAGCAGAACATTCTCTACTAGCAGCAGCAGCAGCCTATTGAATTATATTATAAATCTGAGAAGAATCACCATTTTGAGTCTCAGACAACCGTCTTCACATGCATGTGTACTCGCTGTCTGCAAAATCATTTACTAAACGCCAGCACATGGGTGAAAGCATGAGAGGAATTTATTTTGTTTCCACACAAATATGAGCAAAATGAGCGCCCTCACAGAGAAAAACAGTCAGTATGAAATTTCTTCATTACTTGACAATTCCTCTGACTAAGCCTGGCGATCAGCTGACAGCTCAATGTCAAACAATGGGCTTACAAACGGCAGCATGCATTACCGGATCAGCCCAAAAGACCTCCTGAGGGCAGAGTTAACTTGCATCCATCAACATGAAAAGTAATATGTGTATAAAAGTAAAGGGGGGGAGGGAATAACATAAAAATAAACACTCAAGACTCAGTGGTGAAAGCTGATGTAAGCGGGGGCTTTGATAGAATGGTCATGGCGTGGCTGCAGAGGTTAATATGCTGTGTGGCTACAGCAGCACTTACAGAGTTTATGTCTGCACTGTAACTTCATATGCCTCTTTATATTTAATTAATATTTCCTAAATACAATTACCTGGTCTAATGGCTCTAGCTTAAATATATTAGCTGCCCACCAGGTGTGTTTATTTCAGCTAACAAGATGGAGAAAATCTTAATAGTGCATCTTTTGACTTTTGCTTCGGAAGATGATTTATGTTCTCCCTTCACAGATTGACACGGGAATGAGTGTAAAGCTGCAGTAATCTCACTTCCCAATTGCTGAGAATTCAAGATCTTGGTTACAGCACCGGCAACATTTGTCAACTCATTTGCCAAAGATAAGCGCTAAAGCACTCTTTTGTTCTCAGTGTTTTAATCTAGGTTTAACTTTTATCTTACACCTGATGTGGCTGAACATTGTTCACAGCAGTGATATTTTGTTTCTCATCCATCCCTGAGAATTTTTTTTTAACATTTAGCAAAAGTGAAAACAGCGGGGATTTGTGTGGGAGTGTGAGGTTGTGCAAATGTGAGCACATGTGTGGACCATGTGTCAGGTGTCATGGTGAGAGAAAGCTGCCATCACTTTACCACCCTGTCTCACACACACTCAGACACACACCACTACTCAGACACCGCATTGTCTTGTGTCTCTGCTCTCTGCCACAGCAGCACCTGAAGACATTTCAGCATGAAGTGAAATACCTGTACACACTGCTGAACAAACACAGGTCGGTTTACACATTAGCAAGCATCCCTATCATTTCTAATTAGCAGTCGTAGTTTTAACAGTTATTCTTTTTGTGTCAAGCTTCAATATTAATGTTTTCTGTCAATTATTAAGGCATGTGGTCTTTAGTTTTAATATTAAAATACAGAAATATTGATGAAATACATTATTTACCAAAAAGATAAAATTTGATTTTTATATTCATGATTTTCAAAACCTACAATAACAATTTTTAAACTTTATTGTTATAATTTAGAAAATGTGTTTATGAAAAGAATATATTTCCTGCATTTATTTTTTGATAGGCTGCATCTATGTCAGGTTGATTCTTATTTGTTTGTTTTGTTTTTACTACACTAAAAGTAATTATTGAATAAAATTTAGTTGTCTTTTTTTCTAAACACCCAGAAATAAATACCATCTGCAAATCTAAAAAGAATTTTTTGGAAATTTAAATAAAAAATGTACTTTTTGAAAAAAGAAAAAAAAATTAACTAATCAAATTAAGAAAAAAAACAAACAAAAAAAAAATTCTGATGTTGGACATATCTGGAAATCAGTTGAATTTTTGCTGTAGTGGATTATATATATATATATATATATATATATATATATATATATATATATATGTGTGTGTGTGTGTGTGTATGCATGTATATATACATACACTGTTAAATCACTATAACGACAATTAAGAATTCATCACCAGTCAGCAAACAAATTTGTCAGTTACAATAATTTTCTCCGTTGTTCAGACTGCTCAGCAAAACATTGCTCACATTTTAACTAGCACTAACAGCGACATAAAACATATGGATTTTTATTTGTTCATATTTATATTTCAAATGTAATTTTTGAAAAAATTATGGTGCTAAAAAAATAAAAGAATGGCAGATGGGATAATAAAGGGGGAGATGTGACTCAGATAAGGAGACCATTCAAGCCCACACCTGTTTCCTTTTTTTTTATTTGTGAAGGTTTTGATTGAGTGATGAGTGCACCCTGACGAGGAGCACGGATGCATCAACAGAGAACCGCCTCTGTGGGATGGAGGAGTGGTATGCTGAAAACAATGAAAACAGCACATGATAGATAGCTCAGTCAAAAGGTTAACGGTAACTCACAGACAAAACGTCTTGTTTTTAAAAAGTGCATTCACAAACATGACAAGTACTCTCAACTCATGATGTCTATCTTTATGTGATACAAAATATGCATACCTGTTTTAGATTTGTTTGTATTTCTATACATAGATATTTCTCCAAAAGGATCACCTCTTTTTGTTCTTTTTTACAAAGGTTAAAAGCAGGGTTGTGGTCATAGCAGCTTCGGATATCTCTTGCCTTTTTGTCATGTAACGAGAACAACATCTCAACAGATATCCAAATAAAACCTACAATTTTTCTCTGTTTTTTCAACTCAAATGACATATTGTCTTTATTGACAGAGATATTCATCAGTGAAGCCTGCAGTTTAGAAAAAAAAAAGAATCAATAAAATGCTTGGGCTGTTAAATATATTCTTGTATACCCGCTTTTTTTTTCTTTCTTTTTTTCTTTTTTTTGTCAATACCATAAATACTAAAGACACAGGACAACATTATAAGACAATGCTGAGAGACTAAATGTAAAGATTAAAATATTTCAAACATTATTTTTTCAAGTTTTCTAATTCATGAGAAACAAAATATTTCAGGCGAGCACAGAAACACTATTTCTCAGTCTTTTCTTTCATCAATCCAGGGCCCTTTATATTTAAAAGAGCTGCCCTAATCACAGTTGCAGGACAAACAAAACTGTCCTTTTTGGGTCATAGTTCTGTCCAGATAAGACACTTGCCCATTATCACTGAGGCAGCATCCTGGATTTCAAAGGGATTCATGAAAGCAGTCAAACATACCAATAAAAACCAATAAGTACCATGCAAATCTTGCAAGACCACATATTCTCAAACAAGAGACAACGTTTTCTTTGTATAGGCGAAATACCAAGAGAGGAGAGAATGGGTGGAAGGCAAAGACCTCTAATCAATACTAAATACTATATTTTCAAAATCAAACAAAAATATTTAATCTGTACATAATTTAGTACACACGAGTTCAGACTGGATCAGCAGTTTCTTTCCTCATCATCATATTTTTTAGTCTTTGCCAAACTCCTACCTTGGAATAATACAGAAAAGTTTTTAATTGATTCCAATCTCTTTATTCTCCTCCATATATCTGGAGAAAGGACGACTGGTTATGACTTCCAGACCAGCCTTCTCCATACCCGTCATGGGAGGGCTGCTGCCAGTGCGAACACGGTCCATCCCTCCCGGCATAGCTCCCAATGAAGTGATTCCTGCCCCGCTGAGGCTGACGGGCAGCTGGGTGATGCCCCCATTCTGGATTACAGAGATCTCATTGTTTTTCATGGCCAGCCCATTGGTGATAGCGGCTGCATACTGGTTCCAGAAGCCTGGGTCGACATTCATGGCTCGAGCGGCCAGATCTTTCTGAAACATCTCACTGAACTTCATGGCGTCCCCACCCAGCAGAGCCATGGGATTCTCCACAGACAGGCGCCGACCCCTGCGGGCAGGAGCATTGTTCCACATGTGTGTTCCCATGTGGACCTAAAAGTGGAAACATGAATATAGAAAAAAAAAATAATTAAACATCACAAGCCTTTTCCTTGTAAGTCAAAGGTTTAATGAGTAACTACATATATAAGAATTCTGTGGGTTGGAATTAAAGGCAGTAGGTTGAATGTGCAGACATTAAATGCTAAAATTCTAACATGTACATGGTTCCCAGTGGTATTTATCAAAAGCTAATGTGTTAAATGTTAAAATGTATGTGTTATTATAACCAAAGTTACCCTATCTCTATAAACATACCTTCAGATTGCCCTTTGTGGTGAAAGCCCTTCCACAAATAGAGCAGGCAAAAGGTTTCTCCCCTGTGTGTGTGCGCTCATGGATTTGCAGAGCGCTGGCTGAGGAGAAATTTTTCCCACATGAGTGGCAGTTATGCTGCTTAGGAGTGCGACGTGGAGGTGGAGGAGCCAACATGGGGTTGATACTGGGGCTCATGGTGGTTGGGGGAGCTGCAGCTGGAACCTGAATGCCCACAGGCAAGTGAGAATTGTCACTCAGAGACTTGCCATGTCCATTCATTTCCATTTTGATCATGTTTGATGCAGTGCTGGCCAAACTAGGCGTACTTAGTCCTGGAAAAAACACAAAATTCACTACATTAATATTATAATATTATTGGCACATATTCAAGTACTGACAAGCAGATGAGATCTGTTCAAATTTATGAATTGGAATAGCTGGTTTTCCTCAAACTCACCTCGGTCTCTGTTTAGAAACAGCATGTTAAAGTGGCTCTCCTCCTTGATGAAGTGCCTGCCAGGTTGAGTGGCAGTGAGGTCAAGGGCCCCGGTGCCTTCAGTTGCAGAAAGCGGAGATGGGGTCTCTGATTTTTCCGACTTCACTGTTGCCAAGCCAGCTGCATTGTTCTCATGGCCCTCCTCTGCTGTCATGGCACTGCTGTTGTTATTACAGAATGTAGCTGGGGACTTGGATCGCTGGCTCTCAGAATGGCTATGAACTGGGGACAAATGCTGCATGGAGCCAGAGGACTCAGACAAAGCGGGGCTCCCCAAGCTTTGACCTTCAGCATCTCCTCCTAATGACAGAGAATCAGTGGTAAAACAGTCAGCCTCCACTGCAAAGCTGCTGCCATTCTGTGGAGGCTTCTGACCAAATGAGCGAGTCATATTGGCAATAGAGTCTGTCATCTTCATCTGGTTCTCCAGTGCTGCGATGCTAGAAATAATGGAAGTTGGGGGTGAGCTTCCAGGAGAATAAGGTTTAGATGAGTCCACCTCGCCATCTTTCAGGTCACCATCATCATCAATAGCCTGCTCCATTTCATCCAGAAAGTCATCATCATAATTACTCATTGCATCTAAGCTCTTCTCATCAAATGACAGGTCTGTTTCCATGTCCTGCAGGCTTTCAGGAACAGGGGTGTTGGGAATCTGTCCTCCCATGTGCATGCGGATGTGCTGTTGTAGCACAACAGCGTTGGTGAACTTCTTCTGACAAATAGGGCAGGAGTGTTGGACACGAAGTGGGGGTTTGGACCTGTGGACACCAAAGTGTGTTTTCAGGTTTCCCTTGGTGGTGAATGCTCGTCCACAAATCTTGCATTTGAATGGCCTCTCACCAGTGTGGATACGGTAGTGCATCTTCAGAGCACTCTGACAGCTGAGAACACGATGGCAGATGACACATTGGTTGGGGTCAGTCATCTTCTTATCAATATTCTCAACAAGCTGCTGCAACTTTGATGTCTCTGAGGTTTGCATAGAGTCTAGGAGGCCTCCAAATGGAAACTTGGCCTTAAACTGGTCCGATAACATGGGAAGGACAGGATGGGAGACAGGATTAGTAACTGAGTTGGGGCTGCTGATGGGGTCAATAACTTGGCCATTGCCTGATGATGTTGTGGATGTGACAGTGGGGGAAAGAAGCACTTGAGTTACTGTAGTTGTGGTGGTTGTGTTCTCTCCTGGTCTACTAGAGCAACTTGGGGACAAAATAATGCCTTCAGGTTTCAGGAGAGGAGGTGCTTCACTTCCAAGGCTGGGTTTTGGAGAGGGTGATGTAGTGGTCATACCCGAGTCAGTGGTGATATTTGGGGACAAAGATACACACTCACTTGAAGGTGGCGAAGGCCTCTGAGGAGACCTGTTGAGTGGAGTGAGGCTTGGAGACTCAGCAAAACCTCCAATCATGCTGGGAAGCGTTGGTGGTAACTGGAGCCCAACAGAGGTGGGAACGGTGGGCAGGACAGGTTTACTGTCTAGCCATGTGGTAACAGGTTTTTCTGGTGGTAACGACATGCCATAAGGGATGCCTGAACTTGTGGGCACATTGTCCAGGTACTCTGGCACAGGGTAAGGGTTCATTTGAATGTGTGGGTATTTCTCTTTGTGCCTCTGGAAGTGAACTTTCAGATTCCCCTTGGTGGAGAAACGGTTCCCGCATATGTTGCATTTATAGGGTCTTTCTCCAGTGTGGGAGCGCAAGTGGATCTGCAGGGCACTGTCACTGCCAAACACCTTGGCACAGAACCGACACTTATGTTTGAAGAAAGGGTCATCAGAGCTGGGCTTAGTGTCAAACACAGAAACATTGGGGGGCTTTCCCTTGCGGTGCTTCATTAAAGCAGAGAGAGGATCAAGAGCATTGGCTGTGGCTGCTATGCTGGCCAGAGGATTGGGGAAAATGACACTGTTTGAGGAGCTGTGAGGTATGAGTGGTAGACTGGAGGCAGAGTTCAGAATGTTGCTGTGATTGAGGGTGGGAGGGGTGGTTGAGTTCCTGGGGAGTGCTGAGCTGCTGCTGATACCCCCACCTCCTGTTATGTTGCTGCTAGTGCTGCTGCTATTTGTGACTGAAGATGAGCAGACAGGATGAAGAGACGACAAACCAGTTCCATTGGGTGGGGGAAACACTGCATTATTTGCATTATTTGGAGATGTGTTTGAAACTGAGGAGCTAGATTGCTGAGTGCCACTTTGTGGTGTTTGAGAGAGAGGCCCTTCTATTGCTGAGGTCATAGCTGAAGGGCCTTGGCCGTTTAGAGTTGCTGGCAACCTTACAGGCAACTGATGGACAGGGGGAGTGATGAAGTTATGCAGTTGAAGCTGACTTGCAGCAGGAGGAACACAGGAAGATACAGGCCCCTGACTTGCAGCACTACTGTGATGGTGGTTGATAGCAGGTTGTGGGCCTGACTGTCTGTTCATGAGAGCCACCTGACTGCGGATTTGTTCTATTAGCTGAAGCTGATGGATCTGCTGCTGCTGGAGGGCCATCAACTGGTCCAGAATCATCGGAATAGCCATGGTGGAAACCCCACTGCCCACTGCAGCCCTTACACTTTGTGAAAACTGGGCAACTGCGACCCGGGTGCTGTGCAGGGTTTCCAAAGTAACATTGGTGCTTGGCATGGTGTAGCTTGTAAGAGCAGAAGGGACAACATCGTTGAGCTGAGGTAGGGAGCCGTCTGGCTCAGGAGATGTCACATCTCTCTCTTCAGAATCTATGTTTTTTTCAGGTGAAAGCTCGAGCTCCATCTGCTCATCCTCCTTTTCCAGGACATTGACCTCATTTAAGGTTGTTGTCTCTGGGACATCATCCCCCTCACCAGCAGGACTTTGATTGCCCTCCCTGGGGTCCTCACTGTCATCTTGCTCGCTAGGGCAGCTGGGCACAGGCGAGGGCTCTGACGGATACTCCTGGGAAGGGTTAGGTGTGTCCTCATTGTCATTCACTATGAGTACCAGGGGATTCTTGGTACAGCTCTTTAAATGTTCACAAAAGTCTGACCACTTGAAGAACTCAGCGCAACACTTTTCACATACGTGAGTCTCTTCACTGCCGCTGCGACTTTCATTCCCACTATCGGCATCATCCAGCACGTCACCTCGGGCTGCATGGAGGGGAGAATGTCAGGAGAGTGGAAGGGGATAGGGAAAAGGGGAGGAGGGGAGGGGTGAAACAAGAATTAATGAATAAATAATCAATATAGAATTCACACATATTTTTCAGTGCAGTGCAGCAAAGATTTAACCTTTGATTTTTTTTCTCTTTTAACATAACCAAAATCAATATCTTTTTATTTTTTTTTACTCTGAACAAATTGCCCTAGTTCACCAATTCTCAAGACCCAGATTTGTGCATTCACACCCTCTCGATAGAGCCAGCTAATAATTTTCTTTGTGCAATCCATCAAATTATGAGGGCCTATCAATTGTGGATACTGCCGCTTAATGAAATTCCATAGAACCCATTGATTTCCAATATTTCATACAATTCACAGCTGCCTCATCTGTTGGGTACAAATCAGGACTTTGATGGTCCCATTAGGATTCCCCTCTGCTATCAAGCTCAGTCATTTCCACCTGAATTTCAAATGGTGAGGCTGTTTTCCTTCAGCAAAGAAAAGGCAATATTTTACAGCCCAAGAGCAAAGAACTCTATTCTCCAACTTTTGTTATTATGTCAGCACAAATATTTGTAATAGGATATACAGATATTTCCTTTTTATTTTTGTGGCAGCTCTTTTATAATTATCCTACAAATAAAAACGGGGATAAGATCAAATATATGCAACCAAAACCTTGTAAAAATTTCCAAAAACGCCAACTGGTTCTTCTGGTTGCTTAGCTTCCCCCCACACCCCCCAAGTTCTCTGACACAAGACCCAACAAATTATATACTGTGCAATGGCAGCAAAGTCTCTGATTAGTTGCACATGTTTAATCACAGTTGTAAGAAGCCACTTCCTCTTTCACATACAACCATCATGAGTCAAACAAACCGGCACAAGCTCTGAAAACTGACCTAATTCACACCTGATCAAAACCATGTAAAAAGGGCCTCCCTTGTAAGTTTATTATTTTTTTTCTAAAACTACAGATTTGTATGTGTGTCTGTGTGTAAGTCTGCATAAACATATCTATTTCAATGTTAAAGGGTCCACACTCAGTGCGATCTGGTGTGTTGCTTCTGTATATTAAAACCAACAAAAATGTTGCATAACCATTTGAAGTATTTCATATACACACAAAGTTTCAAACAGATAAATATAGATATAAAGATATAATTAATATAATAATAATAATAATAATAATAATAATAATAATAATAATAATAATAAACACCTTAAAAGCATGTTATGAAAGAACTGAGTTCCAAAGTGATTTTATGACTTTTTATTTTATGACAATTATCATCAGTAAAACTAAAATGTGACTGAAGCGAATTTCTAAAATGTAACAAGGTTGCTTTGAATAATATGTTTGGAGAGTGTGTGTGTGTGTGTATGTGGGGGGAGGGGAGGGGGGGGGGGGGGGGGGGGGGGGGTCAAAAGTAGCCCCAGAAAACTAGCAGAAAGGGCTGCACCTTACGCTTGCTCAGCAGCTCATGTCCCACAGCACATTGTGAGATTCATACAGCAGTTACGCTGAGGCAGAGGCAGAGAAAACCACAATGAAGAAGACATGAGGTATTTGTGCCAATTACAGCGACTCATTAGAAAAGAAATTCATCACTCCTCCTGTAATCTGCAGCCAATGGGTGGGGGGGGGGGGGGGGGGGGGGGGGGGGGGGGGGGCAAGCGCTATCATGGTCTGGTGTCTGTGACTTAATTAATTATCAGCACAATGGTTTTGGATAGACTCTGTGTTCTTATCCCCACTGGGTGCTCGAGCCGACAGAGGAAGGTATCATTTTGCTTAATCATGCACACTGATAGGTTAAATAAATAAATAAAAAATTAAACACAATTTGGCATCACAGAGTCTAGAGAAAATAAGATGGAATATCTTGCACATTTTAATTTGAGAATTTGAATTTAATCACTTTTGTTTTTTTGTTTTTTTACAGTGTCAATTTCATCAATCTGTGAAATCAGTATAAACATCCACTAAATAAAAATTAGTTAACAGGAAAAAGAGAAGAAAAGGAAAAGGAAAAGTAAAGACATAGAAAGAGAATGAACGATTGGAAACGTCAGCGACACGTGACAGCAGGCTAAAAAGCTCCTTAGCCGAGAAGCGGACAGCAGAACTCATTTCCATAATTGAGGGTTGAAAGGTCAACACAAATGAGTAGGCATTGTGTTGAGCTGATTAGTTATTAGAATGGTATTACTGTCAATCTCTTTTATTCATTCATACAATTACAAGTGGGGGCCTGTGTATGCCTCTGACCTCACACAAGCACACACACTGATACGCTTTTAAAACACAGACTAAGAACATGCATGGATTATGTGCTTATGTTCAGCAATACAAGCCTAAAACATAGAAACTGAAGTCTAAATATTTTTACACTAACTGAAAATGACCAGTCTGGACTTTGCATTGATGTTTTGCATTTCCCCATTTGACAAAAATACTCTGAGTATGTTTAATTAAAGAAAAAAAATAAACGACTGTTTTCTGTTTTCTTGTTTTTTTCAATTAAGTTTGGTAAATTTTAAAGCATTCTCCCTTTACGTCATCCTCTCCGTCTCACACTGTGTTTCTGTGCTGCACATACTATGAGCAATGAGCAAGAACAAAACTATTGAGACCTGAAAAAAAAAATTGATTAGCCAAATAAAAGTTAAAAATCAACAATTTCAATTCCTGGAAGTTCTCATATTTGATAAAGCATTAAAATGGTGTCATGGTCATGAAAAAAAGGAAGAAGTGGAGATGCAGAAATTTGCGGTTAATTATGTCTGTTTAAATGTTGCAGCGATTAGTCAGTGTTAATTACAGCTGAACAAGCTACAGCTATAAACCACCTGATCATTTTTATGCCTCCACCAAAAATAAAAATAAAAAACAAAAAACAAAAAAGAAAAAACAGTCCGGGCCCATCATCATAAAACATCTGCAGCATGATTCACCGTTGAAGTGCGGGACCACTGTGTTGTGCAGCTGTCAAGGCGACATTTTGTGCTTTAGTGTTTAGAATACGTGTTAAAGATGCATATGTGTGTGTTTTTTGTTATCTATACGCATGAGTATGTAAGTGTTTGGTGGTGGCGGTAATGTGTGTGTGTGTGTGTGTGTGTGTGTGTGTGTGTGTGGAAAGGGGGTGGGGATGGGGTGTATTGATTTCCCCACAAGATGGAAAAGGAAGAAAGAAAGACATGGAAAAAAAAATCCAATCCGTTTTTCATTCCTTTAAGAGTCTTCATTTTCCCAGATGCAAATATTTAGCTGAACGCAGTCAATGGGGGGATTGTAGACATCGAATCTAAGTGTCCGCTATCATGCTCAGCAATCTTTGGCATGCTAACTGAAACCGCTAATCTGACATATTATATCAGATGAGGCATTCATGCTGATTCTGTGACAGTCACAGAGCTGGGCATTGAGGCAAGCATGGGACAATTACAGATTCCCCTTTTCTTAACAATTTCCAGATTCACTTGATAAATACTCGCCTCATCTCCCACCCAGATGATGAAAATGGTCCCGTTTAAAATATCAGTATCTCATTTAAAAATAGATCATTTAACAACCGTCTTAATTTAACCTCTTCATTCTTCTCTCTTTTCTTTCTGAAACCGAGGCCGAAGGAAGAGTTTGTGATCAGCATCTTTACTTCCGCTGCTCCTCGAGCTGCTCCTCTTTAAGTTCTATTCCTCTGAAGAACCTGCGAACAGCTCAACACCCTCGCAGAGATGCATCACCGTTAAGTTCCTGCTCAAGCTGTGAGCAGAAAGAGGCCTGTGGGGTCCGGCGATGCCGGAACTCTTCCCTGTTTCACTGAATTCTCCCAGTTCACACTTCCGCATCTGCCATTTTCAAATAACTCATTTAATTATATTTGTTTCTGTGACAAGGGCGAGGATATATTCTGTACTCAGCTTAATCTTAATTTTGGAACAAATCTGAACAGAATTAAAATGCTACATAATTTTTAAAAATCTGACTAATTTCATTCTGTGTTTTTATGAAGTGTAAATTTTCATCTTAAGACTAATTTTCAATTTAAAACGCTAATGTTGAATAATGATTTTTAATCATTTTTTGCACCAGCGGATCTCTTTAAAAAAATAAAAGAAGTTATTTTTCAGCTAAACAAACTCTGGACTCTAATATGTGTGACAATCTGCTCACTTAGCATCTCCTCGGGCGATCCTGTGCATCCTCAGACCTGCAGAGGCTCGAGCATCTCCAGCACAGCTCTCTGTCTGTGTGTGTGTGTGTGTGTGTGTGTGTGTCATCAGGCCGGTCAGTCCTACTGCAGAGTGGTACAGTCATATCTGCACACACAGAGAGGCCTTTGTCATCGCCTGCAGATGTGGAGCAGCCAAAACATTAACGATTTGTTTGTGTAAGCATTTGCAATACAGTATTCAATGACGGCACTCTCTCCAGATGACCGTGTCACCCGTCAAGATGGCTCTCTGTGAATGGATTCACAAAAGAACTTGACATGAGGAGACTTCAGGATCTAATAGATATTCATCCTCCTGAACACAAAATACACATATATTCCATTTGTTCTTTGTCAGATTTAAATAATAAAAAAAAAGAAAAAGACTTTCTTGTTATCGTTGTCAACCGCTCCTATAGTTTGTTCATTCCGGTGCTAAAAATCACTTTAACAAACCAAACGAAAAACCTCCAGCAGATGACTTGCTAGTGATCTCCTAAATCCTGTAAAAATGCTCCGTTGTCTAACGTTAAATAGTGCTTACGTCGCCTGATCGTCCTTCCTCTCAATCAGGATCTCACTTGCTCGTGTGTGTGTCTTTTCAGCGCGGAGTTGTAATTAAGACGCAGCCATATTTGAGTGCCTTCTTGAACACATCCTTGGCACAACTATGTGGGTGGTCCACAGGCCTGCACCCAGTGGTGAGAAGGGATTAAAACAAAAGGCAAACAAAGCCCCACTGCAAGGGAAGTGGGAAACAACTATGTAGTCACTGTCAGCAGGGATTTTCTCACTTTGATATATTTTCTGCTCATCAACAGAGTGTGCCCATGCCTTCCCTTTCTCCTCAGTTACCGAGGAGACCAAACACTTCCCCAAACATATCAACTCTTAATAGATTTTGGTTTTAAATGATTACGAATACAGCCTGAACGGGTGCTGTGGCTGAAAATGGACAATAAAAGCATCACAGATGTGCCTTTTTTTCTACTGTATTGCAGATATGTGACACTACTTATAAAACAATTATCGTGAAAAAATATCAGTTTTTCTCGTTTACTGTTGCTCTGCTGGATGAGAATTAAAATGATCTCCTTGTGAGTGTGTGAAACTTGCACACCGGCGCTCCAAACCCCAGCCCCACTCTGCTGACACCCTCCAGATGCACACCTTCAAAGACACATGGTGCGGAGGAAGTGGTGGGGTGGTGGAAAGCCCGTCGCCGCTCACACTTTCTAGGACACGAGTAAGCTTTGCTGCCAAGGTCAGCGGCACACATGTTCTAATTGTACAAAGAGCTTGACATCTAGCGGCAGGATCTGGCTGGCCAGGGCAACACAAAGGTTAAGTCAGCAAGCTTTGTAAAAGCACTCCAAAGCAGACCCCCCCCCCCACCCCCCCACTCATGCCACCCACCCTTGTACTCCTCCATCTCCTCCTCTTTCTATCCTTACACATATACACTACCCCCATCTCCCCATACACCCAGGGGACAAGCATCCGGAAGGCCTGAAAGGGGCGGGGGGGGGGGGGGGGACGACATGCCACACAGGAACCTGTTGGCACTTTTTTCATGTTTTTGAGGATGAAGCATGTTAAACCAGGGTAGGGTGGCAAAAGAAAAAAAAGTCACACATTAAATATGTCAGATTAAGTTTTTAAAATTTGAGGGGAAAAAATATATATATATATATATATGTGGACACATTTTGTTTGTTGATCGTTTTCACGTAACACACCGAGTGTGTGAATCTTTTCGTTTGGACAACTAAATTTAGGACTTTCTTCCAAAATAAGAGTTCCAGCCACTGTGGATTTCAGGTCTACATCGAGCTCATTTGGAACTTTTTGAGTTCCTTTCAACATTTTATGCAACGATTTGTCGAGGCCAGCGATCGATGAGGGTTCGTCACGAGCTGCAGCACAGCCACAGGGAGCAGAGAACCCGATCATGCTGCAGTGATACACCGACAGTCTGACGTTAGGAGCTCCTCGTGTAAGGTAGCTTTGGATGAGACATGGTGTTATTAGGTTTATTTAAGTGTGTATAGGCTCACTGTGCTCTGCCAAAGGCTTGGGACTGTTTCCCTGCTTCGTCTGTGCTGAACACAAGCGAGTCAGTATTGTGCTGCGAGGACAGAACATTCCACGTTCACTTCCAGTCTTCAGCACAATGGCATTGACAGTATACAGTATTTTACCCAGAACGCAGTCTGTGTGCATTCCAGATTTTATTTCACATATAAATCTAGAAGAAGTGACCATTTGTTTCCACTTCTCTTGTTTCCGATTGTAAATAAGAAAAATTGACTTTTTATGGTAAATTTTAGCTGAAGGTTGAAATTTCCAACAGGAAAGCTTCCATCCAACAGGAGAGAAACCTGATGGATGCTTTGTGTCGCTGACCAAACTCAGAGAGGTTATCTCAACACCCCAACACTGACAGAGTTTGTGAATGTGAATAGACCATAAATTTAAAAGAAAAGACAAAAAAGGAATAAATTGGACAAAGGAGCCATGCAGGAGTCATCAATGTAACCCCCCCCCCCCCCTCCTTTCACACCAACATTTCACCATGCAAAGACAGCCGCTCCCCGGAGATTACATCACGCATTTCTATTCTAAAGAAGCCTTGGAAAGTGTGTGTGTATGCATGTTGTTGTTGTTGTTGTGTGTGTGTGTGTGTGTGTGTGTGTGTGTTGACCAACATGGTTTAAGATTTAGAAATAAAAGCAGTGATTTAAATGCAACATTTTCTTCATTGATAACAGATTTTTTTGTTAAATGAAAGAAATAATTAAACAATTTCTCTTTTTAATAAAAATATGATGAACATCCCAAAAGAAAAAAACATAAAAAAAATACTTATCAAATATCATTTTTCTATATTCATCTATTAAAAACATAAACTAATGATTGCATTTCTGTTTTAAACATGAATATTTCTGCACTGACAAAAGCAGAAATCCCACAGGCGCTTCCCTTAGCATCAGACCTGACTTCCACTCTTTTACTCGTGTTTTTTTGTTGTTGAAAAGCCTGAGTACAGGCTGAGGAATAAATAATCCTTTTCTCCATATGGCGAGGACAAGCTCTGTCAAGCGATCCTGTCCACATTGTGAGCGAAAGGGAACAAATCAAGTGTGCTAAATTTATGTGAGGGGGGTAAACAAAAACCATTTCCATGACAAAACAAGAGCTTCGACCTGCAACAGACTCCGCATTTTGTCCCTCGCAGTGCCAGGCAGGGTTAGGGGGACAAAAGACGCAAACTCCCAATTAAAAAAATAAATTAAAAAAAAAACAAAAAAAAACTTAAACGTAGCGACTGTTTTAATATTAAATATATCAAGTTAGAAATAAATGTTCTTTCTTAAAATGTTATTTGCTAAATGAAGAATTTCTCATCTCTGAGAAATAATAACAAATATTTCCCATCTGATCTATTTGTATGTTTGTACACTCCTGTATAGTTGAGCACGCATCAATAAACAAAAATAAATAAATAAATTCAAATAAAATAATAGCCTAATGAGGAATCGATTTGAACAGGTTTTAAGAGTTCCAGCTTCAGGGTTTAGCTGTGTGTAAAGAAGTGTCTTAAATCACTTCTGCTTTTGAAGCAGGCCTTTCAAAGAAGGCCTTCAGCTCATAACACGGATGCTCTTACTGTAAACTGATCCATATTTATTCTAAGACGTGCATTTGTTCCGTTAATCTTAAAGATAATCTGTCAACAAACAGCCGACCGTGGTGCAACCTGGACCACATGCAGGTTTTTTGTTTTGTTTCTTGGAAGGGAATAAAATACACGCAAAACTCCTTTTTACATTTCCCTGGCACTGGAGACAAGATATTAACTTAATACTTAAATATGAAACAAAGGATTTATAGCTGGATAATACGTATTTATTTTAAGAAATAAATCCTAGTAGCCCTGAACAATCCGAGAGGGAACATAAACTGCTTTATCTGAGTCTTAAACTTGGAAGAATCGGCGGGGAAGAGCGCAGAGGAAGAAGTTGTGTGGATGAGGAAGCTCAGCTGATCTAACCCACTCACCGTGCTCCGAGATCACCCCGGCTAGCGCGGGATCCTCATCCGACTTGAGGTGCTGCGGCTTGGCTTGCTTGCGTCGGGACATGCTGCTGGCGTCAGGGCTGGAGATGCTGCTGAGTTCACGCTCCCAGATGTGTCTGCGTTTTGCAGATGCATCAGCGAAGAGCGAATGAATCAACACAGGCAAAAAAAAAAAAAAAAAAAAAAAAAAAAAAAGTTCGCAAACAGTCTGGCAGCGCAGAGTGGGGTCGGTGTTTGGTGGTGAGAGGGAGGGAAAACGTGAAATTAGCCCGTGTTGCTGCTGCTGCTGCTGTTGCTGTGTGTTGGATTGCGCATGTCGGGATAATAATTATGATAGTGAATAATGCCTCGCGATGAACGGCGTCGCGTGAAGGTGGGGGGGGCTGGCTGCAGTCCAGCGGACGCGCATTGGATATGGTGATGAGGGACGGACTAAGCAATTAGCCGCTTCACTCTCACACTTTATCAGTCTTTTTTTTTCCTCCCACTCCCCCCCCCCCCCCCCCCCCCCCCCCCCCCCCTCAAAACAATACAACACGCCAAAATCTCTTGTTTTTGAACAGTTCACACAGGGGGGGTCTCCAACTGGGAATGCTCCTTCTCCCTCTCCGTTAACTAACTCTGAAGTGCTCCTCTCTCAGTGTCTCTCCTCTGCATCACCCTGGCCTTCGTTGCCCCACTTTGTTGTTGCTCCTAACTTCAGAAAGTGTCCTCACACACAGCCTGCCTCCAGATCCAGGCTCACTTTCTCACACTCTCTCTCTCAGTAACTTCTTTTTGTTTGTTTTGGTGAGTCCTGGCTGAACTCGTACATCAAAGTCTCTGGAACGTTTCGGAGCTCTAAAGTTTTCTCTTGATGGACATCTTTGCGACAAAGTGGATGTTTATCTCATACAAAAAAAAAAAAAAAGCATCAGCAGAAGTAAAAATGTTGTTGAGTTGTTAAATGTTCACCGTTTTCTTGTTTGTTTGGGTTTTTTTTTTTTTTTTTTTTTTTTTTTTTTTGTTCCTCTTTTTTTTGTTTAGGCTTCACCAAACGGCGCGGCTCCGCTCTCCAAACTTTGACGCGCGTCTGATCCGACAGAGCACAAGTCCTCCTCTTGGTGACCAGAAAGTAACTGGGAGGAAGACAAAAAAAAAAAAAAAAAGCAGCCGTCCTGTTTAAAACAAAAGAGCAGTGAGTGGTGCCGTTCTTGTGGACGCGCTGGAATCCCTCCTGTCGCCGCGTCTCAGCTCCCGGTTGCGCCTTCGCCTTGGTGCGCTCACCAAAAAAAGAAAAAAAAAAGGGGGGTAAAAGTGTCTTAAATTGGCAACTAAACGCACCAACAGAGCGGGCTCAGTAGGAAAAAAAAAACAAAACTTCAGCCAGCGTGTCTCCTCCTGCAGGCTCGCGTCGAAGCCAACTTAGAAGTTATCTCGCGGCAGCCCGGTCGCAGCGTCGCTGGGCATGGCTCTGCGTGTGTGTGGGACTGAGCTGTGTGTGAGAGTCAACCCCCAAGCAAGGGTTCAGCCCATTGCTTTCAGCCACCACTAGGATGTACCACCACGTTGCTGTTCAGTGGATCGTCCTCAGTCTCCTGTGTGAACACCCAGATTTGACCTCCCGTCATATAACACCGCGCGACTCTCGCCAGACTCCGTTTAGAGAGGATACACTGTCATATTAATCATGGGAAGTATTTTCATTTTATGGGACAGGAGATCCCAGCGAGGGCTTTCCCATCACACATTTATTTTAACCTCACTTCCAGTTTAAGAACATTTTAGCTGCTGGTGCATGACAGTAATCATACTGAGCAGTAAAAAAAAAAAAAAAAAAAAAAAAGAATTATTGAAATACTAAAACATATTTAAACTTAAAAAATGGAAAATGACTGCATGATGTGTTTGAATATTCTGATAAGTGGCTAATTTTATGGCACCTGGTTGTAATGAAAAGAAGCCAAAAGAGACAGTTGTTGCAGCTCATTGTTGTGCAGAGGGATCATGTTAACCCCTCACTTTGCTCCTTTCCTCCCCTTCTGTTTGCATTCAGTTGTCTGGAAGTCGAGGACAAAGGATGCACGACGCAGACTGGCACGTGAAGCTGGTGGAACTTTTAAATAATGCAACAAAAAAAAGCCCAATCTTTCTATTAAAACAATAATTCTACCACTAATAAAATAAAAAACAAAGTTTGCCAAATAAGGTGTAATAATAGATCCCCAGCTTTTCTCTCCCTCTCTGTTAAAGCTTCCCTCCTCCCTCTTCCCTCCCTCATGTCTGTTTGACCTGTCTACTCCCCTGCGTCCACCTCATATGAGACAAATCTGTTGACAACAAGGTCGTCCTGTGAGCAAACTTTCTTCTTTCTCCTCTACTCTTTCCATCATCCCCCCTTCCCTCTTCCTTCTGAAGTTATATCCAAAAGCCTGTTATTATCTGGTATTAATAGATGCAGCCCCCAGGAAGACAAAATCAGCTATTGATAATTGCAAGGAGTATAAGGCAGCTACTGTATCGATCGGCGTGTCCTCCACTCCCCTGGTGCCGCGAGATAAGGAGACACACTCTTTAGAGCAATATAATTTCTTTTGACCTATCTGCTTGCTACAGACTTATGATGAATAGCCACAGTGGCTGAAGTCTTTTATCACCAAAGTTACCCCCTTGATATAATATTGATTCTTTATAACTAGCTCGCCACACAAAAATCAAACTGTCCACTTGGCCATCATCATCATCAATATCATCACAAAGGCGCAGGAATGAAGATCCGTCGAGCCTTTACAATCTCTTCTGTAGGCCTAATCTTTATTTTGCTGATGATGAAAGGGAAGGGGAAACGAGGCAAGGTGCCATTTAAGACCAGGTGCTATTTAATCCGGTGTATACAACACACACACACACACACACACACACACACACACACACACACACACACACACACACACAGAGGGAAGGGAGGGAGGGGACGTGGAGATCCTGGATTTCGAGGAGACTGATCCATTTAATCAACAGTAAAATGTAAAATGTTCTGCCAACACAACGTGTTTTACATGCCTTATTATGACAACATGGGACAGTTAAACCGGAGCTGGATGAGCTGAATGACCTGATTCACAGTGGAAAAGCAAAAAAATAAAATAAAATAAAATAAATAAAGGTCTGTTTTATGGCACTGCGGGAACACCGGATGCGCCTCTGAGGTATCCTTTAACCTTAAAGCTGTTTGGCTGCAGAGCTGGAGCCCCATAGAGGCTGTGATACAGCCGGGCCAGTCGCGTTGCACCGCGCTGCTGCGTGGAGGGGTGGAGGTGAGGGAGGGTGCATTGGAGAGGAGGGAGAGGAGGAAGTGTAATCACCCAAACAACCGTTTTTTTTTTTGTTGTTTTTTTTTTTTACCCATTTCAGCCCCTCTGGATCTGTGTGGCAAGGTAGGAAAAATGCTACTTGGCATGGCCCTCTCTGCATCAGAGTACACTGGCTGACTTCTGTAACAGCTCCTCTCCTCTCCTCTCTCCTCTCTCCTCCTCTCCTCTCCTCTCCTCTCCTCTCGCGCAGCCTGCAGTCTGCGCGAGGCTCCCCCCTTTCCCATCCGGATACAGAGAAGGGAGGCCGGACAGCGAGGAAGACGCGAGGAGGTAAAGAAACTTTCAGTTCGTCTCTCTTTTTGTTCATTTGTTTTTCATTTCTGCGCATTCTACAGCAAGAGCGCGTGAAAGATCGTGGATTTAAAACCCAACATCGTGTGCCACGATGTAACATGCGTGTCCTCTGCTTTCGGGAGGAACCACTGAACCTGCGTGGTCTGGAAGGAAAAAAAAAAAAAGAAAAGAAAAAAAAAAGCTCTCCTTGCGTCAGCGTCCAATCAGAGGTGTTTGCGGCGCCGCAACCGGAGCCAAGACGCGCACCGCAGGGCTACTGTAGCAGCCTATGGCGCACTCCTCAGGCTTCATCTGCACCAATCAAACACCAGCTGCAACTTTTCCATCTCGCTGCGTGGACTTATTTCCCAGTTCTCTGAACGTCCCATCAGCCAGAACTTTTATTTCTGCTTATTTTCAGTGTTTGTTTACTGGGCGCGTGGAGAACATCTTACTTTCTGTTGCAGTCATTATTGAATTAATCCATTAAAAACTACGATTATTTATGGAATATTTCCACTTTTATTTGTTAAACTGGATACCTTAAATTCTTTGGATACAGTCTATAATATTCCAGTATGTCTGTTGTAATTTTATCTCTCATAACAGAGTCTCTGATCATTTTAGGAAGACTGTAGTCTTTATATAGTCTTTATATTTATACTATAGTCTTTATTTTCTATTTCACACTTTACTCATAAAGTGTGAAATGAACACTGCCGAATTTGCTGTGTAGACAAGCAACTTACTGAGGTGTCTGAAAGGCCACTTTACTGCAATCCTGGTGTGTTCACAGATATTTTAAAGGGATCATCGCTTAGAATCTGTATTGGTCTAGTATTAGAGTATAGTTGTTCCCACTATAGTACGTTTTGGAATCAAATTAAAATACTATTAGATTATTTACAAATGTAAAATAGGAACCCAAGAGTTGTTTTCTAAAGATGGTTATGTTTGTCTTATTAAAAAGAACTTGCTTATATTAAGGCTCTTTTCAAAAGTTAGAAAAGAACCCACTGAGACTGAAGACAATCAGTTTATCTGAGCGACATCTTTATTTTTTTTACGTTTTGGTGTTGTTCTCACTCTCATATGTAAGTCACTTCAGATACAAGCGTCTGCTAAATTACTGTAGAATAGAATAGAATAGAATAAATCAGCTTTTCATTACACATAATTTCTTTGTTAAATTAGTAAAGCAAACGTAAAAATGCCGTGTTCCACTGTCACACTGATCCCAGAATCAGTGACTAAGGGACATTTGAGTCTCTCTTTGTGAGATCAACTTTAGATATGCAGTTATTATATCAGAAGCTGCTTCATCTCTCTTCAGCTGAAGCTACTTGAGATAAAACATGACTGACGGCTTGTACCTGAGATGAGTAAAATTTGATCTGACTGATCCAGGCAAGCTTAATTGAAATAAATTGAATCAGCCTATTTCTTCTGCTACTGTAATTAAATTAGTCGCCGGGGTGTAATTGGACATCCAGTTGGCACTTGAGAAGAGATGACAAAATGCTCATTGCTGCCACCGAAGGACGATGTGTCAAATTCAGTGTGAAAGGCGGCTCAGTAAATGCTCCCTGACACTGTGACAAGGGTGCTGCTCTGCAAGAATTGCCTCCAAATAAAACATGCTCAGATAATCTGCCAGGCTGAAATGTTGCCTTGTGCAAAGGAAATATGCAGAAATTAGATCAGATGTCATGAAAGCAAAGTAAACGTGAGAATAATTATAATGCTGTTCAAAGAGTGAACCAACATTAAAGTGATCAGACGACAAGAGGCATAAAATAAAGGATGAGCCTCTTCATTAGTGACTGGAAAACTGGCTTTACTGACTAATACTGATAACGCTAATGAATTAATATTTAAAGTCAATTAAATAAAATTCGGTCTGAATCACAAGTGTGAGAATAAACAAATATCATAAATGCTCATTTCACATTGATCTAATCTTCTGAGATGTAGATTTATTAAAGATGATTTTTACGGTGTGACATTGGAGTTGCGGCCCGGTTTAAAACATCTCTCGTATGAGTTCAGCTCAGCACTGAGGAAGAGAGGAGGTTTTATGGTACAAAGGCTTTGGTCATTTCTGGCTCTAATGCCGTTTCCAAGAACAATGAGCAGAAAAGGGCTAAAGCCGCACTGATGACACTTAATCTCATTGGAATTCCTTGTCAGGTTTGACCTTGGAAAGATATTAGCCACTCGACAAGTGACTCTGGGTGTGTGTGAGTGAGTCTAGGGTTGTCCACATATGTGCAGACAGTGTGTGTGTGTTGGTATTTAGCTTTTGTGTTTTGTCAGAAAGAACATTTTTAAGTTTACAATTGTCTTTTTTTTCTTTTTTTTTCTATTTGCTGCCAGTTATAGATGTAGCTAAATTGACGTGTAGCTGATGTGTGTATGTGTGTGTGTGTGTGTGTGAGGGGGGTGGTGGTGGTGAGAGAGAGACAGGGATCTGTAGCCCAGTGATATGTGTGCCATACTGTCTGTTCAATAGAGGTCCTTGAATTTTTAAACAGCATCAGTTACTTCATACAGTCATTGTTTTGGCACCATTTGCCATACTTAATCCTGGTGAGTGCACATCTACACTGTAAAACAGTCAAGAGGCGTGTCTTTCTGTTTGTGTGTGGCAAAAGAGGTGTCGCATCACGATTCAAAACTATTTTTATTGTATTGTAACTAAACTGTCCTTTTCAACCTTATACTCAGGCCTAAAGCTTGAAAGGAGTGTCAAACACATGAACCAGTACAGGGGGACTGCAGAGCTCAGGAAATGAGTAAGCACCGTCACGTTTCCTTCTCATAAAACTAGCAGATTCGCAAAGAAAAAGCACAAAACGTAAATGAGCACATTTTAAAACTTAGTAGAAAATTAGTAAGAAAATTACCAAGAGTATATAGAAATACAGTCAGTTATATGAAATAAAATGATTAACCTAAATACAGATTTATCACGTTATAAACCTGATTCATGTGTTAAAACAACAACAAGAACAAAAGAAAAATAACTGAACTAAGTAATGCTAATATTTAGTTTGATAAATTTTCAATGTTACATTTTTTGTAAAATTCGAAAATATTTCTGATTTTTCCTAATAAGGTGATGTTTATGTAAAGTTATGTGTATAAAGCTGTCTCAAAAGATATATCAATAACTGCGAGCTGTGCTGTAAAAATCCAATACATGAGTGAAACTTATAATCTCAGCCACACATAAAAATACATTTTCTGGCTTCACCACTGGGAACCAGTGTCAGAGCTGAAGAGGTGTAAAAATAGACCTTTGTCATTGTAATTAAATGTACCCTAAATACCTTTTCCAGTTTTAAACATATTTATTTCTTCATAGAGACAAAAAGGTCTATAAGCCTTAAATGAAAAAAGACCAATTCTGGAAAATTATTCATCAAAGTTTGACTGTGACAAGACATTGGTGTATTATATAACAACAATAATAAAAAGTGTAGAATTTAAACTCAGTAAAATAGAAAGAACCCAAAGTCTGCTTACTAATACTGAAGCAGAAAAAAAAAGTCCTGAATGCACATGGACAAAAGTTAATCACTGCCCACTTGGATCATGTCTGGTAAAATTACCAATCAAATCACCTCCTCGGCAGAAGTGAGAATAAACTGTGAGAAACATGAACGCTGATTTGAAAACAAACACAAAGGTGCCAGACATGCATTTAATGTGACTCAAAAACACAACACAGGCTTTCCCAGGAGAACCTGGGTTGAAGTATGGTGACCAAGAAGTGAAATTATTGTGGGAACAGAATTGCTTCTCTGAGTAACTAAACTGGTTTAGAGTTGGAGAAAAAGTCCTGATAGCTATTGGTGGGGGGATTTTACATTCTTATGCTTACTGTACTGCATGCAACGGTATGTCAACAGACATTCGGCTTTCCTCTCTCTCCCACCGCCTCTGTCTCCAGGGAGAAATATTTGCACAAGCAGCCCCTTTTCTGTGTAGTTTCTATAGTCGTCCGTCTTTGTCCCCAGAGTGACTTATTTATGGTTACCCGCTAATGAGCTATACGGTCTTTTATAGCGAGAGACAGCAAGTGTAAACATTTAGATTTTTTTCCTTTTACCGACAAGGAGAGATCCCCCCCAAATTAAAAAGGCACAAAGTGAAATGAAATCGCGGAGCAACCTAACACCTGATCAAATACAAGGTTACCCATGCAGTGTTTTGTGTTTTACCGTGTTAATGTCCTGTGTTGCTATCAGTCTGGCGTTTTGGAGGCTTGCCAGGCAGTGGAGGAAGAGCACCTACTTGGTGGAGAGGTAATTGCTACACAGTAGCCTCTGATTGCCAGGATCTTTCACTGGGAACATCCACGGCTCCCTTTTCACTCGCACCAACAGCCTGATTACAAATCATCTTATTGATTTGATGAGTGCAAGATGTTTGCTAATAACTGTTCTCATACCATCTGTTAATCTTTGTTGTGATTAAAGAGGTAATCCCAATACTCATTATTTCCAGTGACAAGAGCAGGGATCGTTCTCTTACACAAGCTTCAGCCCCTCGCAGGCCAAGCAGGGCTGAAAGCAGGGCTCAGAGGGAGGGGGTCGCAGCACCAAGGATATCAGTGATCTCCAAATGCAATTGAGAAACAAACAAACAAAAGAAAAACAGCCAAACAAACTAAAAAAAAAAAAAAAAAAAAAAAAAAAAGAATAGCACTCTTGGTAAGAATCCATTACCTTGTATAATCACACAAAATGATTTTTCTTAAATATGATAATAAATCACAGGCTGGATCAATAGCCTGCAGTCCAACTGCTATGCCCTGATAAGGTATCAATCAATATTTAGTGTTTAGATTTTAATTAATACCTTGGCAGGGCTTGCAGGCGACGGACACTTAGAGAAATATAATCTGTGATAAAAACAGAGCGAAATAAAGGAACTGATAAAAGCAGCCCTGTTAACATTCCACAGTTGTTACTCCGTTCTGTCATTGATCAATCAGTTGCTTCATTGTGATTAAGGACCCTTCAAAATCAAGCTTTGTATGTACTTTATGTTTGTGCATCAGTTTGCATCAGTGTGTGTGTGTGTGTGTGCATTGCATGATGGAGGTTTGGATGTGTGTGTTTACATGGCAACAAACGCATCGATCAAGCGTTGTATAGGGCTGAGCTAAGCTTTAGAGATACCTGCCTCTTAACTGTGCATGCAGACGATCTGCAGCTAACATCTGGTGATGGATTTTGGGAAAATGCTTGTCCACACTTTGGAAAGAACGAGCAAAGCGCAAGCTTTAAAACTGCATATAACTTACCTGCTTATTTTTTACTGCTCTGCAGGAAAGATCTGCTGGTAACTGTCTGTCGCAGAGCCCATACAGGAAGATTTTTGCAAAACGTTTCAGAACAATGCACTGAACCCTCCGTATGTCTAATTTATAGGAAATGGCCCTTCTATGACCTTTATTTGAGTTTAAGTGTTAAACGCTTTTGCTTTATAATAAGATTAAAATAGATAAATATAGAAACAGAAGGCCAGAGTTTGGCCATCAGGATCTGCTTGGCTAATACAATAACAAGACACATTGATAAATAGGATTCAGTGTTAATCCGATGAGCTAGTGCATTTGACTTGTAATCTGTTGACGTGTCTGGCTGAGTTTGCTGCCTAATTTAGTTTAGAAATGCAAACAATTAATTATTACTGTATTTACTGAAATGAGATTCTTATTAAAACACTGTGCAAAAAATTAATTTGAGTAATTATTATATATATATGTGATTGGAGCTGGAGTTGATCAACGGGCTATTTTACTGTATTTCTGCATATGAGGGAAGATCATCCTGTATAGTTTGAACATATGCATTATGTTACAGCATGCATGCCGTTTAAAGATATAAAACTAAGGGGCCATGCTGGCTTTTGGCAGGAGGCCTGATATGTTTCTGGTCCCTGTGATGTGAGCTAACAAGACATGTGCATGTTGGTCCTGGTTACGGCTGGATTTTAGTGTCTCAAGGCTGTCTGTTGTCTAACTTGGGTCAACAGTATATTAGGTCACAGCGAGCAATGGTTCAAGTGGATGGTGTTACTCTTAAGCTGATCCCTTACACACACACACACACACATGCGGCGTCACACTGGGACACACAGGATTCGAGGACACAAGCGTGCAGAGATGCAGAGGAGGTCAGTTTAATAAGTTTTGGTGTCTGTTGGGGGGGGTTGCCACACATGATATTCCTCCGCTAGGATTAACACACGTTGCCAGTAAGTCTGAAGGACAGAAAGTTGTGAATATGTGACATTTTTAAATGGGAACCAAAGTTTTCAAACCTTGGGCTTGGACATGAGGAGATAATTTGAAATGGCACTTTTAAAAATCATCACATCACAAACAATATTTTCCCAGTCAACTCAGCACAGCCATCAAATTATTGGTGGTGAGCTTAGCTCTGTAATAAAGCTCACACACCATGAGACTAAACTAGATTGGCCAATCCTTATTAATCCCCTCTTACTGTAAAGTGGACAAGGTGCTAAGGGGCCGTGTGTGGGAGCTGGCATAGGCCATGCATAAGCAGAGTGAGTCAGCTGCAGCCGGAATTACTGTAATTGAATTAGTGTACGTGTGGCCGCATGCATATCTAACAGTGTAGGTGACAGTGTGTATTGGAGCGCATGTAAAAGCATGGGAATGTTTGCAGAATGTTAACATTGTCTGATTTTCAAGATGAGACTGCATGGTGGTGTACTTGCTAGCACTTGCCTCACAGCAAGAACTTAACTGGTTGAAGCCTCGTTGGGTTGAACTGTTTGCACGTTCTCCGCATGTAAGCATTGGTTCTCTGGCTTCCTCCTCCAATCTAAAGACATGCATGTTGTGTAATTGGTCATTCCAAATTTCTAGTACATGAGTGTGAAGGGTTGTTAATCTCTCTGTGTTGCCCCCGTGATAGACTGTTAAGGGTGTACCTTGCGTCTTTGTCCCACCAAAGAGGACACAGGACTGGAATAAGCAATAAGAAAATAGCTGGATGGATTTGTAAAACATGGAAGATCAACTGTTTGCTGCACTGTCATCGAAGTTGCCATGAAAATTGGATTTATCAGAAAATAGATGTGGACATAGCAGTTACTAACATGAGTGAAAGAAAGGTTTGGATACTAAATGTAGTGGTGAGAAGACAGCAACAGGCTAATTTTCTGAGTCTTCATCAGCATTACCTATCCTATGAGAGTGAGAACACTAGGTATACTGCTTCATAGATTGCACTTATCCTCTCTTACATATAATCTAAGCAAATGCATTCAAATGAAAGGAATGGCAGTGTTCATAGTAAAATGCAGTTGTAGCTGTTTTGTGCTAATTCAATTACAGTAATTCCATAACAATGATGACAAGCACAGTAGTAATCATTAAAAACCTTTTTAACATAGATCATTGACATATAACAGTCACCACACTACATGATAGTGCTTGGTTGTCATGTTAGTGCATGATGAGAGTGTTAATCTGTTCCACAGTTAACATGGTGACTCCAACACAGGGATCCCCAACTCTGGTCCTCAAAGACCGGTGTCCTACAGGTTTTCCAAGTGTCCTTGCTGGGACACTTGACTCAGATTGACTCAGATTCAGAAAAGCTCTGCACATTGATATGAATGAGGTGTCCTGCAGGACACCGGTCCTGGAGGACCAGGAATGGGGATCCCTGCTCCAATGCATTTCCCACAGATCTTTCACTTTAGTGCCTTTGTCTGTCTTGTTAAAGTTAAGTCAGGAGGTGAGGTTAGCATTAGCACTTAACTTAGGTTAGCATTAGCCTGGCCCATAAAACCTGTTTGCTTGTTGGTTGATAAAGCCTCATGTTGTAGGAAAAACAAACAAACAAACAAAAAAAACCCCAGCATATTTAAGACCTCATGGGTCCAAAAAGACCACAGACAGCTCGCATTTTTGGTTTGTAGAAACAAGGAAAGCCAATGTCATTTGCTAACAACAGGGTTTGTTAAAATAAAAGACACTAAAAAAGCCATTTACCAACAACTTGCTAACATGCTAAATATTCATCATTCTTACACGTTGTCTAGTTGCTGATTTGGGGTACAGCTACCTCTTCATCTGAGTCTGGATCTGACCGGTTGAATGTCTTCTAAGCTTAATTTGTGGCTTTGGTGGAGGAATGGTAACAGAAATTGCTGCAGCACTGATACTCTATGTACAACTTTTCAAGGGGTCTACCGAGCTAAAGCGATAGTGATGAGAGCACGATTCAGAGTCATGAGTTGTCAATAAACATATACACAGCCAGTACTCTGTTTTATTATTTTTATGTGGCACATCAGAACATTTTTTTTTCTTGTTGCCATCTTTAAAAGGTGCCCAGAGAGGAAGTTAAAAACTTTCAAATATTTCCCTCCAGCAAAGACTGCAATTACAAATGCTTAGTAGATTTTTTTTTTTTTTTTTCAGTGGAAGCAATTATATTGGTGCATTCATTTCCATGTTACTGTTCTACATTAGTAATATAAAGTAAAGAATAACACTAACAGGAAAGCAATGAAAGCCAGTGAAGTGGAAAGATTGAAATAAAGCTGCAACGGAGAATGGAGATGGTAGGTGGAGGGGGATGACGGACAGTTGTGGAGACAGGGTTGTTAGTTTATGTAGGCTGCGGGCTGAGCCGACTGGAAAATTTTGATCACTTTAATTTACTATATCCAGCATTGCTTCTCCCCCTGTCCAGCACTTTTATCAAGCCCTGTGAGCCCGTATTGATTTTTTTATTTTCTGCCCAGGATAAGAAGACAGAGAGTTAGGGAGCTCTGGTGAATGGAGAACTTTCCTCAGATTGCTGCTATTCTCCAGCTTATTGCATCCTGTCGTTTGTAGTTTCAGATGATGTCCAGTACGCCACGGCTGCTCCAGCCAATAAACTAGGTGACTAACAATGGAAGTGGGCCAGGAATGAAGAGAGGGAGACAGGCCAACCACACCACCACACAGATAGAATACAAGGGCGGAAGAGGACATTTTATAGCCAGAAGTTGCCACGTTGAAAGACCATTAAAAGCTGTTTTAATGTGCTTGCATTGTACTGATTGCATTTAGTCATAAAACCAATTTTTTTATTTGTTTTTTTTCAGTTTATCAAAATATTTACATTAATTTCTGGTCATCCACAAGAGTGGGATGCATGTCGTATGCCTGACTCATATTCACTTATTACTAATTGGTCTTTTTAAATAGTATATTGAAATGATCAAACTTTAATTATAAAAAAAAAAAAGAAAAAAAAGATGGATCTGTTTCATCTTCATGATTAAAAGCACAGCTTTTTGTCCTTGAACAACTCAGAACAGTACAACGATTAGTTGTTTGTTTTGTTTGTCTCCCTTCTCTTGCCTTTCATAGAGTAATCATGTTAGAATTCAAATTGTGGGACTGAAGGGAAGAATACTATTTAACATTTTTGTATATTCTTGTTACTGGTTCATGTGTGTCTCCCTGAGCTAAATTAATTATCACCTTTGCCCCTAAGAAAATGCAATTAAAAAGTAGAGGTAATAGGTTTTTTTTTTTTTTCTTCACAATGAAACGGGACAATGTTTTTGTCCCCAAATCATTGTTTTGTTTTTACAATATGTATCAGACAAATTGTTGTATAGTCCTTTTTTTCCTCTGGTATTTTATTTTTTATTTCTTTTGCATATGTGTGTGTGTGTGTGAGAGAGTGTGTTCAGAGGAAGCGGGGGTGGGTGGAAGAGAAAGAGAGAGATTAGTGACAGTCCGATAAAAGATGTCTCCAAAACCCTAATTAAAATTGAATACCCCTGCAAATGCAAAGCAACATGCAACCTGCAGGTATTTCATTTAGAGCTACTATCTCAGTAAGAGGCTGTTTTTTATGTCTTTCTTCATTGCTCACAAATAGCTATCCCCCTTCCGTTTCAGTTTTCACACTTCCACATCTGCTGCTGTCTTTGTCAAAAAACCTCACAAGTCTGCCCTTTTCTCCCTTTGCTTGATGTCAGACACAATGATGAAATAAAATAAAGCCGAGGTGCCTATAGTGCGTTCCTTTTTTCGTTTTTTTCCCCTTTTATCCAAATTACTTTGATGTCTTACTTCATTAAATTCCTGTGAAAAGTGCTTCTAATGAACGTGTGATCTCAGCATCAAGTTGTTTTTTAGATAACACAAACAGGCGCTTTTTTTTTTTCTTCTTTTTTTAATATTTTTTTAATAATTGCGGTAATAAATGTCATTACCACCTGCAGTTGCATTAGTAATTTTTTTGCAGCAAAATATGCTGGAAAAAAATGTAATTAAAAGTTATGTTTTTAATTGTGTTTTACTTGTATTTTCGATTAGAAATATATCAGCAAGAACAAAAAAAAATTGTCACTCCTCATCCTGGTTCTCGGGAAAAAATAGTGACTTTACTGCCTTCGATTCCTCCCATTGTCCTCTCGTTGCATCATTAAACTTGGGCTCCTCCTCTGTCCTTGGTCTGCAAAAATCTCTTGCAGTTTTGTGAGTAAAACGAGAAGAGTGATTGCACTGTACAGCGGAAAACCGTGTTTGAGACCTGACCTGTGTTGTGGCTGCAGCGGCACTTTCACTTCCTACTGTCTGGACTCAGACTGCGAGCCATGTGATCTCACTTTAGAAAAATCCACACACACACAAACACACACACACACACACACACACACGTACACATATAGTTTAACACCACTTTACATAAATTGTACTATTACATTTGTCTGGCTTCTGAACAGAAGTTAGTGGAAGTATCAAGTTACATGTTTCCGTACTTTGGTTTTGGTCACTTTTATTTAGTGACTTATATTTTATTCCAGGCTTTGTGGTGACATGTATTTACTTTGTTATTTTCAGAGACAGTTTGAATGTTTTTCATTCTTTGACATGCTTGAGAGTTGAAGAAAACAAATTTGTTCATACCTTTCCAGATGTTTGTTATAGGACTCCAACACGTGAGATGATGAATTTTGCTTCAAAAACAAGCTGAAGGCAGCAACAAGCAGTCGAATGAGGAGCCAAATCCTAATACTTTATTTGATTCATGCTTTTAAAACTTAAAATAAAACTTTACCAGAAAAAAATTAAATAGAGAATAAAAAATACTTTTAATATTATTATGATTAAAATGAGGATATTTTAAGCTGTTTTTTTTCATATACAAAAAAAAGATTTTAAATAGAGGCTGATTAAAAAAGAAACCAATCCAAGTTTCATGTTGTCATAAAAAGGCTGAATTTTGGACTAAAAAACAAAAAGTATACACAGAAGAATGAAGTCTAAATAAACCTAAATACTGTTGCCAACTAGAGTGCAGAAAGACTTTATAACTTTTAAAGACACACACTGCTCTGGCGTTACTCAAAGCTCACACCTATAATCATTTTTACTTGGCTGCCTGCTGAAAATCCAGAGGAAATTGCTCTGGTTTAAGCTGCCGTTTAGTTATAAGGATATGGTCAATTTGGTACATAGCCAAAGCCGTGTCCTTGAGTCATTTTACTGTATGTATTTATTGTTATCCATTCCCAGAACACCAGTTGAATCATACAAGCGCATAAACAATCTCCAGCAACTGGTGAGCAATAAACATGTGTCTTGAGCTTGCTTTGCTTCAACCACACCAAGGTGTCTTTTATTAACTTCTTCATATTCCACATGTACAGTTATTAACTTGGCAGATGATATTTTCTCACATAAATTATTGATTCCTGTCATCAGAAGAGGGTCTATTAAGGAGGATTGTGCTTTGCTAGTTTGGTCATATCTGCCAGGAGAGACAGTCCCATGTGTTGAAGACATGTTTACTTCAGTGCGGGATCAATAAAAGCTGCGGCCCAGCATGACGGAGGATAGTGCTATCGATGGACAATGTATCACATTATGAAATATACGTAGGAGGAGTCTGCCTGCTAGATTAAGGACTCCTCTCAGATCAATGAGGAATATGAGCATTAATATAGTTCTGCTGCCTACCTCCCCTGTTTGCTTCAGTTTTCTGATGAACATCAACGTGCTTTTGTGTGAAGTGGGAGAATTAGATTTGCTTGTTGGTGTTATAATCTGTCCCTGAAAGGATTATTTTCACTCCTTTGGCCAAAGGTCTATTATTTTAGGGAGACCCATAGCTAAAGCAGCAGAGATAAGAATTGTAGTTTTTAAGAGGTTGGAGTTAAAAACAGGAAAGAATCGTGTCTTTATATTCCCAGTGGAAGCAACATGTTGAAGTGTGTGTCTCTTAAACTGAAACTTAAGCTGAAATAAGCTTCCTGGTCTCGGATGTGTTCTTTCTTCATGTGATTTCATTCTCAACTCCCCAGCTGGTGCAGCTGACTTCATTCAGCACTCGAACATGAGCTGTTGTGTGTTTTCCTGGTAAAAGCAACTCTTTCACTCTGCACCAGAAATATGACAATAGTGCCTGGTTGTCATCCTGACCACTTCCAGTTGACCCTGCGTCTAAAAACTGAACTCACAAACTTGATTTCCTATGACACATTTCAGTCCCACAGTATACTGTTTGAGCTTGCGACATAACGGAGGCATGTTGTGATCCAGCTGACCCTTAAAGTGGCCTGATGAAGGGCAGGGGGGAGAAGAGGGAGGAGACGGAGGAGGGGGAAGGGGAACTTAGGCCAAGGTCAAGACAGCTAATTTGTTTCCTGCATCCCCTGCCGTCCCTAAGAGGCAGACCACACACTGTCCATACATGGGGGGCTTTGATGTGGCAAAAGGGGAATAACACAGAGCTGAAGTCATCAGCTACTGGATCCCAAATCATCTATGAAGGACACATTTTTACCTCTTGTTTTGATGTAAACATGAAGAAAAAATCTTTTAATGAAAACTGATGTGGGATTTTAGAAAGTGGAGAAGAGTGAAGCTACGTTTTCTCTTCTGGTGTTGTACTGGCACCACATAAACTGTCTGCATGCGAGTCCCTGCATTAGTAACACACACAAATATGACATGATGGAAGAAGAATTCACACTGACTTCAGTGAAAACGAGCAAACAGACCCAAAAGGTAAATATAGTTGGCATTTAAAAATCACCCCCATCCTCCCCCTCAAAAAAAAAAACAAAAAAAAAAAAAACATGATAGTAAACACTGACAAATTATACTTATTTATAACAATATATTTTTATGGAAAAACTCAGCTATAACTCCACATAGTTAAATTTACAGATCAAACCTTGTGTTTTTTCTTCATTTTTCCTGCTCCATCCTGGGTTGCTGAAGCTTATTCTGTAACTGGGTGAGAAGCAGGATGCATCACAAGGTGACAAACTACCATCTTCATTCCATCACAAACAAACCTAACATGCACCTGGGCTGGGGGAAGAAGCTGGGAAATCTGGAGAAAACCAAAACGGGCATCGTTAGAACATGCAAACTCTGCTCAGGAAGGCCTCGCAGCAAAAATCCAAACTGGGAACCTTATTGCTGTGAGGATGCCTGGAAGCCCAAACCAAATGGAACAGAAAATATTCCCCAAAGCACACAGGTGCCATTTACAAAAGTCAAGTTTACAGAAATGAATAATTAAAATAAGGAGCATCTAATGGTAAATGGAAGCATTTAACTCTGTGACAATGATTCAATTTAAAAAGTTAGTTTCCAATTAAATTATATCCTGGTGTGAAGTTTAATTGAAGATGGAGAAAGAAATTCAGAAACTTAACTAATAATAATTAAAAAAAAAAAAAAAGTTGAGTTTTGATGTATTTCTTTATGTTTTAAAATGTTGAACAATACAATTATCTACCTTTAGTCATTAGTGATGATTCTGTATCTTTGAAATGAAAGAAATGTCCACAGTAATTAACTTAAATCCAACTTCTATTTCGAACAAAGAAGCTCTCTAACAATTACCAGTAGACCTTCAGGGACAGAAATGAAACGTTTATTTCCAGCTGTACAGCACTGAGCTTCAATGCAATAAAGTAAGTGAGTAATAATATACTCACTTACTTCATGATTTAAAAAAAAAAAAAAAAAGTTTATTAAACTCATAACTACTGACTGGTATTTTTTAGAAATATAAATAATGTTAAATGCCCAGGTTAGTTGGTATTTAACTCTGTCTTGCAAAATTATTACTAATTGTACAAACTGTGGGAATTGACTCTTTTTTTATTTAGTTACTTTATTTATAAAAGATTGTTTTACTTTTTTTTTTTTATAGAGTACTGGATCTTTTTAAGACAAGAATCAGTTCAATATAAAACTTTGATTTGCACCTATAATTACAGTTAAATTAAGCATGTTTATGATCAAATTAAAATCCCTGACTCTGATATATAAGTACAAGTAAATTATAGATATAATTCTTCAGATTACAGCCTTTTTTTTATTCCTTACATAAAACTAATTAAATGCATACTGGTACTAACTGGCCCTGCGATGGACTGGCGAGCTGTCCAGGGTGTACCCTGCCTGTCGCCCAAAGCCGGCTGGGATAGGCTCCAGCTTCCCCGCGACCCTGAATTGGAAAATGCGGTTCGGAAAATGAATGAATGAATGGTACGAACTGTGACTTTAATGTTATTATACTGTATTTACTAAGTGGATCAGGATATATGTTCACACTCTGTCAATTTTTAACTTTTTAAACTATTTGTTTAAACTCTCCACACATTTTCAGTATCATTATTCACATAAGACTAAATATCATTATCAGAGTTCATTTGAACTTCAAATTACAAAGTGTATTTTTCTTTAAGTTTTAGTTGATTTTAAGGTTGGACCTCCCAATGGCCCTTAAGCATCTGATGTACAACACGGCTTGAAGAAGCTGCTTTGCCACAGCAGCTGTTTCTTTTGAACTGTGGGAGTTAAATAGGAAATGAATGTATTTGCCACCTCAAGGGCACACATGTTACCTCTGTTGATCCTGTAAAGAAGCAGTTAATCAGCCTCAGAATAAGGATTTAGCCCTCAGTGGGGAAAAGCCATCAACCAGAGAGAGAAAAAGCTTAAATTATCGGGTTGTAATATTAGACAAAGGCCAGAGTCGGCAATTCCTGCTGGATAAGTGTGTGTTTATGTCAAAGAAGTAAATGTTCATTCATTTAACTGATTATTTTAAAGGTAACCCTTTCAAGCCCAAACCAAAAAATTTGAGGGCAAAGGGGGAATTCGGTTTTTTTCTTTGTTTTTTTTTTTTTTTTTTAGACCTGACTACATGTTACATGTTAAAAAAAAAAAAAAGAGTATATTTACCATAAGTACCATGTGATCTGTCAAAATCCTTGTCGTATAAATAGCATCCACCAGGGGGCAAAAGATTGTGCACAGCAGAATTTTTAACAATTTTTTACCACAAAGTTGCGCAAAATGTCTCAGAAACTGTGTGTATATCGAATATAGTACATACGACATTGAAGGATTAAAAACAGAGATAAATTTGCAAAGATTGATGGCATCAAAGATATCAAAGAGATCAGTTTTTCTTTTCTATTTAATTAGCACCTGTGAGCTGTTTCCCATTAACACTGGTCACATTAAAAATCCCTCTGCTTTTCCTAATTAAGTAAAGTGGAAACAGATTAGATGGCTTCTTTGAACAAAGGTCAGTGATTGCACTTTGTCCCCCCCCCACCACCATTTCTTTGTTTGTTTGTTGCCTGACATCAGGAGGGAGTGTGCCACTTCCTCCCAGAATGTCACTTCACAATGACTGTTTGCTTTACGGAGGAAGCTTTTCACAACCTTGCCTTCATCTCCTCTCTATCTTTCTCTTCTTTATTTCTTCAGAACCGGATCAATAGATAAAGATGTGCCTCACACTACTGTTAACTTTATATTTTATCCTTTTTCTTCTGCTTAAAGAAAACATATATTCTGTTCCACAGGTGGCAAAGAGAGGCTGATGTAATATAGATTTTTTTTTTGCTGATATGATTATGAAGCCCACAGTCAGTCAGATTAAAGCTGAGCTGATGAAAGATAGGCTTCAATCAGCGCTGTCTCTGGAGAGGCTGCAAGACATGACATGGTTGTCAAGAAGGAAGAATATTGTGATTCATCCCCTCCCTAATCTCTCTTTCCTGGCCAATTGATGTGACTTTCATATCCATTAGCTGTGTTTTGTGGCTGCTGTAATGACTGACCAGACTACAGACATACTTCACGACCAAACTCGTCTCTTGGATAGAAAGAAAAGGGGAAAATTGTAGAACAGCTGTGATTCATATGGGAGTCTTGAACACTTCATGATGGATCCAGGGCACCTTTAGGAATGCTTGGCAACATGGAGAAGAGTTTAATCACACTGGAATTTAATTCACAGCTATTTGTGGTAAGTGGAGATCCATGTAGTAATAACTTTAATAATATGGGCCTTGATTTGGTTTCAAATCTCATTGGATGTCATTGTTCACTATATGGTCCTAATGAAAGATCATTATAGATGTCAGGGAAGCAGGAGGTTGTTAAAATGACAACTTATGTCTTGAAACGATCAGTGGTATAGTTTTCTGTCACTTACCTAAAATAAATGTGTTCCTGTGCATGCTTCTATGCAAATGTATTATAAATATAAATAACCAGAAATCCAGTAAAAAAAAACAAACAAACAATTGTAATTAATTGTTGCCCACTTTCAAGCCAGAACTGCAGGAAGAGGAGGAAGTAATGAGATTACATAAATTAAGCAGCAGTTAAACCTCAAATGAAGAATGAATTAAGGTGATGGAAAGCCTGGTGACATGGTAAACTAAGGAAAGGAAGACTTTGGGAGAACTGATATTACAGCCATTTAGTCATTTACTTTACATTTGCAGCTGTTTTCTGCCGTTTCCATGTCCTAACACAAGTAGGGGATTTTTCAGTGTTGCTGTCCAGCAGATTTTTTTTTTTTTAACAAACTGAAAATTTACTTTAAAAACACTGTAAACACACAAGTTGTCTTTTGCAGTTCTTGACACACCGCCTCAAGGTCAGGAGTTTGTAGCATGGGATGCCCCCCTCATCATCCCTCTCCAGGCAGGAGGCTGGTAAACTTCTTGTTTCTGAGCATAAGATGAGTGTCATTGTTTTTGTTACTTCCTTTTTTAGTTTTCCTCTTAATTTTGACTTTCAGTCTTTATTTTCACTTCCTTTGTACAATTATTATATTACTTTATAGAGCAGTTGATACCCGAGAAAGGTCAGGATGCACACTGTAAATCAGAGTACACTGTAGTGTGCAACATCTTTCATGTTGCCATGGCAAATGTGTTGGTCCCCATATCAGTGTGGGAAACAGGGAGATATTCGGATTATTTTGCTTTCTTTAACTAATCTTTGTCTTAAGCCAGCGTTTATTTTGACAACTCGGTTAGTTTTACTCATAATTCATTTGTATAAATTGCTTTGGCTTTGCACAACTTCATGAAAAAATGTCATCTTCATCTAAATCTACTCTTGCCTATAAAATTGGATTAAATGTATATACAATGTCTAAAGCATAACAGAAGAATAGAAAATGTTTTTTTTTACTTTATCTTTTCATTTATTTGTTAATTTCCATTAGTTTTGTCTTGAATTAAAAAAAAAACAAAAAAAAAAAAAAAAAAAAAAAAACCTAAAAATGAGACATTTTTCTTCATCTTTACCCAGCAGTTCACTGATCAAATGTTTTCAGTATTTGTGCCATGGGGTGAAGATTTTTTTTTTTTAAACACATATATACTATATTTGTCAGTCAATTATTGATTTAAATCTCAGATTAGAGAGTTATTTGTTTTCAGTATGGTACCATTAATGTGACAGGTGTGACATCTTTTAGTGCCCAGTCATATGATGTCAGCTGTAACATGGATTTCTGGATGGCTGACAGGGTTATGATGGGTTGAATTTTTGGACATGCATGAGTGATGGCTTCTGTTCACACTTCACAAAGATGTGTCCATCTGTCTGCTCTTCTCTTTCTAAGTTGTTGATATTTTGTCCCATTAAAACAAAATTGCAGCGCCTAGCACTACACGGCAGCACCTGTGTCCAGTTGGACTCAGCAGTCTGAGCAGCACTTATCTGAGATGTCCCCTACTGTTTGACTTCTTACTTGTGTTGTTCTCACTCTAAGAGGGAAGTCGCTCAGGAGAAAAGTGTCTGCTGAGGTAAATAATCCTTCCTCCTTGGGATAGGTCCTCCTCCTGGATCTCTTCTGCATTTCAATACCACTAAATAATGAGTTACATTTTTACAATTTCTTTTAACAAAAAGCTAAAGCATTTTCACAACAGTTTTTGTTATTGTGCATTAGTTTTTAAATAAATATAGTCTTGTTTTTGTCAGAAGAAAAATGGTCTTAGTGAAAAAATTCATAACTAAAAAAATTTGTGAAAAGAGATGACAGGTCTTTGGTTGTTGATCAGAATGACTTGAGCTTGGTTTTCTTGCTTTCCAGATGATGACATATTTTATCCCACTTCCTCCTACATCCATATAAGCATTTCTGATCATTGTATAGTTGTCTAATATTACTTCTTGGAGAATGTATACTTTGCGTACTTGACATATACAATTAGAAATGTCAGGTTTGGGGATGTGATCATTATGTATGAGGCAGATGGCTGCCCTCCCTGAGCCGGGTTCTGCCGGAGGTTTTCTTCCTGTTAATGGGAGTTTTTTCCTTCCCACTGTCACCGTGTGCATGCTCAGGATGGGGGATTGGATCGAAGTCATGACTTGATGCAATCAGTTGGTTTCTATTATAGGATATGTATGAATTGGCTTGAAATGATGTGAATGATGCTTCGTGTATGTAAAGTGCCCTGTGACAACATTGTTGTGAAGTGGTGATATACAAATAAAGTTGAATGTAGCCTAGAAAGTACTTTCATTTTATTACTTTTTAACCTTCATTATCAAACTGCATTTTTTTTTCTCATTGTAATAACGATTGCTTGAGATCTAAATAAACCCATAGGTTGATCGCAGCCACCCATCATGCTAACTCTGATATATTCCTCACAATAAACTGTTACCAGTCGTTGCTGTTACTCTTCAGATTTCTAAGTCATCTCTGTTGGATTCTCATTGGCCCATTGTGGCATGATGATCACCAACAAATTCTTTCAGCCTTAATGCCCTCCATAGCACCTTTGAAAAAAAAAAAAAAGAAAAAAAAAACCACATCTGAGTTACGCATGAGAAGAAGCTGACAAAGGGAGCGAGACAGGAAGGAGAGAACGACAGAATTTAATAAAGTTCAACAAGGCAGAAAGGATTGCACAAGCAGTGAATAGCAATTCTGCTTTCTTTCTCCTTTACAACTTCTGCCTACTTAAACACTTTTACACCCAGTCCTTTTATCTGCATCTGCATTCACTGGGAGAGGAATAGCTGGACACAGAGGGAGACGCTCATTCCGTTTTTATTTGAATGTTGACCAAGGATGGCCACCATCTGTGCAAACTGTCTGACTCTATGACTCTCCTGCAGCCATAAATATCAGACTTTACAGATAATTCACACATAGCGATTTATAGTCCCTGCTCTGTCTTAACGGTGTTTGGGCTTTTATCACTGTCCTCTTACGGTGATGTGAACAGTAACAGTATTTCACTTTCAGCAAATAGAGATTTCTGTCTTTCATCATTTCAGAGCTATTTGCCGTGACATCTGCTGCTTTTTCTCATCATAAACAGAAGCTTTTCATTCTTCCATGAAGCCTAACATACACTTATCTTTCGCTGGTTGCTGTCTTGCTTTTTTTTTTTTTTTTTTTTTTTTTTTTGAATCACTGAAAGCCTTCCACTAAGCTCAAACACAGAAGGGGAGTGGTGGAAATGGGGTAGACGACTTTGTTTTCAGTGATATGGACGTATGGCTTAAAGACAAAAGTGCTAGTTGAATGTTGTCATGTCAATAAGCCATCAGTCGCTCCGCTAACAATAAGTTAATGATTCCCCAGCAGTAATACATTTATGAATAGAGAAGCGTCTTCTTCAGCCCAGCGGGTGTGCCCATTAAAACAGAGCATGAACAAAATAATTGTGATTTGCAGATAAAATCCACTTTGGAATGGGATTCCGACTGAGGAATTGTTGAAAGAGCTGTAATTTTCCACTAAAACGTGACACAAACTCACAGGAGCCCTGCTAATCAACTTGAGTATGTGGGATTATGTGTGTGTGTGTGTGTATATGTATATCTGTTTTTCTTTTTTTTTTGTTCGTCTGCAGCTTTCTGCTGTACAAAAACCAAACTATAACAAAGACCTTCAGTAAGGCACACATTTGATTAAGTTTATTTTCCTTTATTTATCATAACTAAATGTGTTTGTCCCCTATGTCTGTTGCATAAATGTTTTTTTTTTTTTTTTTTTTTTTTTCCCAATACCTTTGCTCTTTAAAATAATGATAACCTATACAAATACCAAAATATCATACTACTTTTTCAGAAGGCAAAGCACTACAGCATTATGTTTTGGGAAATATTTGAGAGCTGATCATCCAAAGATATGAAGTTAAATATCGCACATCTGTGGTTTGTTTGTTTCTACAGTTCACAGTTTGAGAAAAGCCTCATAGGAAAAGGTCGGATGTTGCTTAATACCATGCAAAAACTTATTGAAAACTTTGCTGTACACTGATAGCTAAAGATCATCAGGCCTCATTCATAAACTGGTATTACTAACTTATTTGTTCTTTTGTCCTACTTACATATTTTCTCAGCAAGTTGCCCCTCATGATGATGATTTCTGCATCCATCTTGCGTGCTGTCTCACTGCAGTTTGGTAAAAGTCTGTTTGATGTTGATTCTTATACTCTCACACCTACCGTGACAAAAAATGAAAACAGCTGTGGTGGACATCCACAAGGCAAAAAAAGAGAACATTTTTATCAGGAATTAAATATCCAGAGGTCATCGGTCAGTCACGCTGGTGGTGGTAAGCTCAGACCAATATAGTCATAAGAATTATTGCAATATCAGTTGATTTCACTTGATTCTTCAGTAAATTTCTGCTCATTGTTGTGCATTGGCAGTTGTTACACACATAAATTTAACTTGAATGTTTAAATCATTTGTTTTTTGTTTGCTACTTTTTAATAAATCCATTTGTCCATCATCATTAGAAGTCAGTGCCTTTCAGGTGGGTGCAAATCCATGTATTACTGTGTGATGGTTGTATCGCATTGGACGTGATGAACATTTTCAGATTTCACCATGTGCTTCCAAGCATTTTATTTTACTTTGTTATGTGCAAGATAGAAATTCTGACATATGAGAGCTACTTTGACTACAGAATGTTGTATCATTCATAATTTAAAGATGCTCAGTAGGAAAGCAAGACGTGGATACGGGAATAAATAAAAAAGACCAAGTCATTGGAAGCTAGCATACTGAATGTTTGTGCGTTGGCTTGTAAGACGCCTGCCGGTCTTATAGGCTTTAAAAGTTATGTTTCTTTTATCATCAAATTAACATCAAATTACTGTGCATGCTCAGGGAAAGCAGGTGACAGGATTCAACAGACAGAATAGATGAGATTTTGAAGATATTTTAGACCCATTTATCCAATTCTGCAATGCCTCTTGGTTGATGTGTTGCCTAACAACAATATGAACACCAGGGAATCATAAGTACATGAAAGCAGTAATGTTTTAGACAGACATACCTGTTTAGCATACACTTTAGCATAAATGAGCTTGTTGATTCAATCCCGTGGATGAATGTGGATTATAAAATCAGTTTGATTTTAATTGACTGCATATCAGTGAATTTGTTTTAAATTAAGTGGAACAGGAAAGGAGCAAATGGGATTTAACTAGATTTAGGTTGGATGGGGGTTTTTCTTGATCTTACCTTGACAGGTTTGTCAGTAGTTTGCTCGTATGGAGATGATGTATGAGGAATTTGTATTCAAATGTAAATTTCTGCCACAGAATATGTGACTTCAAACACATGGAGATAATTAGACCAACCATGCAAAAGACTTTATAAAGTGCTGTCAAGGTTTTGGACTGGCCTCACTATACTAATAAAGTGATTAAATCATCTAATCTTACTAAGGGATGCCACTGATTTTCAGTGGACTCTGACGTAAAATTTACCCAAACAGGAAGTAATTCTTCTGTAAGTAGGACTGAAAGATGCCAATTCACCACAGCTTTTAGCATGAGAGACTCAGCATTTAGCTAAGACTTGGAAATGGAGGGTGAATTGTTCTCTGTAGCTTTAGCCGAGTAATAAAACGTCTAGACACCAACTAACACGAATTTCCCTGAAGAATTAGTGTCATCAGTTTGAGAGGCTGCCTGTGCTCTGGGGTGCAGTTTGAAATACTGTCTTTTAAATCAATGCTCACCTTTCCTCTCTTGCTTTAATTGAACTTTGTGGCCTCTTGCTAAGACCTGTTGTCCACGACAACATTCAAGTCCTCAGCTGTAACCAAGGCAAATCAAACTTTTTTAGACTCCTTTCCGATGATTTGTATTGATAAAAACGCATCCATAAAACACTTCGGCTTTTAGCAGGAAACCTCGTAGACTTAGCACTTATGTGGATAAACAAACCGCATCCGATGACTGTTGGAGACTAATTACCTGAAGAGACTGTTGATGCCTCATAAATGGAAAGAGCTCAAAGAAAATCCTATAGTTCCCAAAGCAGCAGCTACAAGTAGCAGCAGAGGCATGTGAGGTGATTTAGATAATGGCAGTTTTTATTTATTTTACTTTCAACAATTGGCACTTTGGAGAGAAGTCCATGCAAAATGTCTCCATCTATCATGCTGGCTGTGTTTCCACTGCAGCGTTATTGACACAGTAAATTAAAGGAGGCTCACATCAGGTACCTGACGGATTGGATGCATCAACAGCAAACTTATAATCGCAGCTCTGTCACAGTGGGTGAGTTTCTCTCTTTTTCCCTCTTATTTTAACATCCACACTTCTCAGTTATTTGTGTGTCTGCACTGTGCATTTCCTATGGTCATTTTATGTACATATAAAGAAAAAGCATATGCTTTGTTTTATTGGGCGTACATAAAAGCTACTCCATTTACCTGAAAGCAATATATATTCAGTCTTATAGGTGTACAAAAGTTTAAAAAAAATGTTTTCCATCCTGTGTACATCTTACCAGGTATTGATGCATTATTTTGTTTAGTGGAGTTAAAACTCATTTTATGGAGTCATATTACTGTTATAAACTATCTTTGCTATTACTGAATCACCTGTATTAACTGCCTTTCTTTGCCTTCAAAATTAAATAAATAAAAACCATACTCCTAATGAGTAAAAATGACCTGATAAAATAATAAATAAAAACAACAATGAAGTAATTCTGCCCTTCTACAAGAGTTGACCTCTTTGTGTCTGTCAATAGCATTTCTTAGGAGTGAAAAGCCTCTTAGTCTTCCCACTTTTATAAATACCCCCTAAAACCTCAGCTCAGGAATGTTGGAGATGTGAAGACATCTGTTTGCCTGCGTCGTGACTTTTTTCTCCATGCGATCATTAGGAGGAATTACTTGTGTTTAATCCAATAATGATTTCCTCCTTGTAAAAGAGATTATGATATGTGCCGTGACTGTACGTGACACAAAGACTTTTATATCAAATAAGTTCTGACGAGAGGAGAGTCACAGGATAGAGAAGTTAGTAAAGTCTGTGAATGACAGTGTTGTTCCAGTGTGTACATATTTATAGAACAAGGCAGATAAAACGGGCTGAGAATTTTTTTATTTTTCATTTTTATTGTACAAGATTGGTTATAAAAAAAAAAAACAATATTAAGCACAAAATTTACGCTGAGCAAATGTTCGATAAAAGAACTTCTCTTTTCTAGCTTGTCCGGGGTCTTTATATGCAGATTTCTTCTTTGTTTATTGTTCTGCAAATGTCTCATAGAAATTCATAAAATCTCTACATACACATCATTCATTCAAACACAACATCAATCCGTTGATGTCATTTAAAAAGTCTTTTACCTCTTTTTCAAACGATCCTCAAAATGATGTGTTTATGTCAGCCCGCCTTCGGCCAGCATGTTGACAGGAACCGGCCGATATGACATGAAAGTATGCTGAAGTGACTGCAGCTAACTGAACAGGTCATCCTGACATTTTAAGGGAACGTCTGCACCTCTGCTGATCTTTTATTTTCTTCTAAAACAGATTCTTCTAAAACAAGTTGTCAGACATGCGAAAGGGAATCATTGTAAGTCACTCGGTGTTTATTGCATTATGATGTTGCGTAACAGCCTGTAGTTTAAGCAGAACATTGTTTGCTTTCCAGCTTGAAATGACAGGAGACAGTAAACTCTTTAAGATTTGAACTTTTTAAGGTGAGAAGACATCACTGAATGACTTTGTGTCAGTGCTGAATCCTTGACTTGGCATGGCATATTGCCATGGTTGCCGTGGCTATGAGAGAGTTTGAGACCACATTAATCATGAGGATTTAAGCTTCTTTCTCTTATTTAAAAAAAAAAGAAAAAAAAGACAGAATCTTTTATGAACCTGATTTATGATGGTCAGTATGTCTGTGTGCAGATCATGAGAAAGGTTACAGTTGATCAACAAGGAGAGGTAGCAGCGTACAAAGTAGGACAACAGGTTATTTTGTTTTTGTGGAAGATAGCAAATACTTTGTAGTAAAACTAAATATAAACATGCGTCATGAAACACTGTCTCCAGGTTTTATAGCCTCAAAAATATCAGACGTCTCTGAAAAGCAAGAGCATCATTAGGTGAATTCATTTTCTTTTTTCCTAATCGTGCCACAAAGCAGAAGGCCATGTCTGGATGTGGCCGCATCCACTGGAGTAAATGGAGCTCTTTGTACCCACACATTTCATCTCTGACGGACAGGCAGCTGATAAAAATTAGATCATGTCCAAAAAAGTTGCACTCTTGATGTTGTGCTACTTTTCAGCAGCAATTTTATCCCCCTTTGTCTTTGGTCAGCGACTGCAGATTGATGACAGTCTGACAGAGTGACATTGCATTCTGGGAACCTGGGACTATGGCTATAAATCCACGGCGATTCAGCTTTACAATGGCCTACTGTCTAGCCATCAGAGGGGGGTAGGAGGTTGTTACTGCAACACCCTAGTGAGCTGCTAGAGCTCAACCATTATGCTTTCTGGAGGCAGAAAAAAATAGTAAAATGGAGGAACCAGGGGAAATAGTCAGGATGGTAATGAATTATGAAAAACTAATAGAATTAAGAGGAGGAAGGGGAGAGAGCAGCTTCTTTGGTGAGTGGAAATTTCCCACACTCTTTAGACGCTGTGATTCTTTTCAAGTAGATCTGTCAAATCTGCTGTATTAGAAAACAAATAAAACACTTGGACAAATAAACACTTCAAGTTCCTTATTGACCTCAGAGAACCAGCTGTGTTGTGAGTGCAGCTCAACTTGGCTCGCTGCACCTTCCCTCTATAAGTGCGTGTATGTGAGTGTGTCTGTATGAGCTTGAGTATGACTGTGTGTTTTCCTTGTCAGATCTCATGCATTTGTGCACACTGCGTTGCATAATGCCTTTAGTCTGGCTACTACTTGTAATATTTTGGGTTAATTATTCATATATTTAGTCATGAATTAGTTGTTCATCAGATAAAAACATAAATCTAATTCAAACTGCTGACCAACCAATGAAAACAAAAGAAATTTCTAAGTTATAGCAGTAATACTTGTACATAATGTACCCGGACACATTAAAATATTTACTTTAAATCCTTTAAATCCACAGTGAAACATCCATGTGAATATATCCATGTGTATTACTTATATTAAACTTTCAATATTACCAAAAAACTGTAAAATTATTTGAACTCATGACTCTGAAAAGTTACAACTGGTTTTGTAAGCAAAATGTAGCATGTATAATGTGAAAATGTAGTAATATATAACGAGTAGATGTCCCAGCATTAGCAGGTGAGATGCAGGGTACGCCCTGGACAGGTCGCCTGTCCATCGCAGGACCAACACAAAAAAAACAACAACCTTTCACTTGCATTCTCAGACAGAAGTCAGTGTGACCAGCTAACCTAAAATTATGGTGGGATGAAGGAGTACCTGAAGGAAACTATATATTTGGACAATATTAGTATTACTTACTTACATAAAAGCATAATAAGTACTTAATAGGGTTTGTTACCTAAATTTACATATTTAGCTTTTTTTAATTTGCTCATGATTTTTAAAGAATTTACGCAATGATTTCCAAAAGTGTTCAAATATTAAAATATTGAATTAAGGTTTTTAGCATAAATAATTTTTTTTTCATTTAGTTAATTATTAGACTGTTTTAATTACCAAACCTGATAATGAATATAATCCACAAATTTTGACATTTGCTTTTCCAACATCAGAAGACGTTTAAAAAGTACAAAGACGATCCAATAAAAATCATTGGAAGTGTTTTTCATTATCACCAGGGCATGTTGGCATATGATTAGTATACAAAACCATGTTAAAAATCTATTCTTTTCTTTTTTATTTTTGTTTCTCTTCCATACATAATGCTCTGAAGTCTTTTTCTTAAGTTCATAGAAATCACACAGAAAATATACCTAAAGTCGTGTCAGCACTTTAATATTACAGGATTTCTTCTTTCTTCAGTAATTCAAAACATATTTCACTCTAAAAATAACTCTTGTAGCATGATAGTGGCAGAGATAACACATTCAAATCCAGTCAAAGTCTGTTTGTTTGCTTTTATACCTCGAAAGGTGAACAACACCAGACTGTGTTTGTTAGTGTAGTGTGTGTGAACCGTTTCCACAGAGGGAAATACTGTAAAAACAGTTCATTTCACCTATACTGATAGCTAACTAACATTTCCCCTCTCTTGAATAAATGGCCACAGTCATCAAGTGGAAAATATTTTACTCCTATTTGATCACCACAAAAGCTCTTGGTAAATTTGGCTCGGTAATGGGAGCCATACCTCAACTGCTGACGTTCCCAACGCCTCTCTTACCTGCCGCAAGCTAACTGAAGCTGAACGAAGCTCTACTGTATGCCCTCTCTCTGTGTGATCGGGCCTGCAGCTCTTGTCATCTCCCTGGTGGCAGCTTAGATTCTCCAATTTTAGGTTAATTAATCAAAAATGATTTCTTTTCTCATTAGCCATGCAGTTGGTTTGCAATCTGCAAAATCAATGTTTTACAGATGTTTCCCTGGGTTTTGTTTTTCAAGCTGGTGCTGATTTTTATTGGGTATAGATTTAAGAGGGTGCAGAGGGAGTGTGAGTAAACTCAGCCACACAAAATCTCTCTCTTGCACACACGCACACACAGCCACAAACACACTGAATGCATATTATAGTCACGCGCCCAAAGAAACACCAGTTTAAATAAAGTACACACAAAATGGAAACAAACTCACAGAGTGGCTTTAGTTTGCTTTCAGAAGCAGGAACGTGAGGTAGAACACGGCGCTGAATCCTCTCTGTTCATCTGCCTGACACAGATAGCAGCTCTCTGTTTCGCCATTTTGGTTCGCCTGTAACAAGTCGATCGTTGCCAAACCCAGGGGGTTGAGCCACACACACTCTCTCTCTGGGTAGCACTCTTTAATCACATAACAGCTTCTGGTTCTAGTTCCTGTTGGTTGTAAACAAATGTAATGTTGCATTTCCTGCAGTCTAGACATAACAACAAACCTGGCAGAACCAAACAGGGGAGCAACTGTGGTTGCTAAGGAGTGGCTGGCACCAGGCACCAAACCAAGGTCTGAAGTACAAACCAAAGAACACAGAGATGGGTATGAGTGTGGCGTTTGGCATCTTTACTGGTCCCGTTTTGTGGTTTCCATCATGGAGACAGGTCAGATATCATATATTAAAGTTTGATGTTATGCAACTGTTAATCATAATAGTTTTTATGCATTTACTTTATTGAAGAGGAGTGTTCAAAACTGGCAGCTTTTGGAACCAAATGCATGACTGCATTGCAAGCTTTTCTCATGGAAAGTTTTTTTGGACCCTGTAATGTGCCCATTGTGCCATCTGTGATGCAGTTGTTCTGCTTTCTGTAGCATATGGTTGTATATGTGTGTATTTGCGCCCACGTTTTTACTCGTGCTTGTACTTCAGTCCCCACCCACCGTTCCACTCAACTACACAGGAAAAAGAAGATGAAGCAGAGGAGCAAAGGAGCCCAAACAGAAATTATTATTGATTTAATCACATAATCAGCTGCAAACACTTCAGGCCAAGATAGCAAATCCATAATAGCCTCCCCACATAACCACCCAACAAATTTACCATCAAAGCCCTCCGCACACACACACGCACACACACACACACACACACACACACACACACACACACTGCAAACACAGGAACTAGGGGTCACCTTCATTCGCTGGCAAAATATTGACTTTCCTAATGCTTCTATATGTTTTTGAGTTAAACGTTATCAATCACTGATAAGGGCTTGACGTCTTTAAAACATAACTCCTATGGCAGGGGATTACAGCATCGCTTTTCTTGTCATAATCTAAGCATATCTGTTCAGACAAAAGAACAGGATGGTAAAATCAATGTTGTCAGAGGCAGACATTTCCCATTGCGAACCAGTCTGTCTTCAGATGTGAGTCAGCCGCTCCGCCTGACAAACAGCAGAGCTCGTCTTTGTGAGGAATACTGCAGTGATTAAAAAAAAAACTATTTTAATTAACGATGGTTTAAAAAACTTTATTGTTACTAACTTTGGATCAAATATTTACCTTTGTTTTACAGACTTTATTGTAATTCAGCAGCAATGAAAAGCAACCAATCATGTCAATAAAGCATGATAATAAACTCGGTCCTGTAGAAGGAGTTTCACCACTAACATCAAAAACAAACACAACAACAAAGGTTTTTTGTGGCCTTGTGTTTAGTTTGATTGTGTTGTATACAAAAACCTTTATTAAATAATAATTAGAGTGTTGTTTGAATCCGCAGAGACATTCTATGGGTGATAACTTGACATCAATGGGCTGATCTCTGTTTTCATCCAGCAAGGATAAAAAAAGCACACATTAAATTCTCCTTTTCTTCAAATTATCATTAAAGGTAAACTGGAGCACCTGAAGAATGCAAGTTTGTTACCTTGAGAGCAGCTGCAAGATGTTGGACTCGTATTTGACACTTTTCCACAATCTGTGACTAGAAAACCTTTTTTCTTAATGAGACATCCAAGCAATTGTGTTGCTGCTCTCCAGGTTCAAAACTCTGTTTGTGGAATAATATGAGGATTTGATATTTTTCTCAAACTCTCCTATCAAAGCCTGAAGTTCTGTGAAGTTTAAGTCCTTCGGATTTAAATGCCATTACTGCTGTTTTATACGTTCTGCTTTTGGGCAGCAATATTTAGTCATCATTTGATGTTTCTATTTTAGCTATAAAGACACATGATTCAATACTGAAAATAACTATGATGGTCATGAAACACAGAAAAGCAGAAAAAACAGGGACTGAATCATATTAATAATAATAATATGCAGAAAAAAAAAATAATAATAAGAATAAGAATGATAATAAGAATGAGAATAATAATAGCGATAATACACTATTCAAGGTCACCATACTACTACTAATAAAACACAGGAAAGGAAGTAAATCAGGAAGAACTAAGTCAATTATACACATGCAAAGCTTCTAGTCTGTCATTTTATGGCGTCATCAGTAAACAACATGAAATTCCAATGAAAAATGTGTACTGAAAGCGTGCAACTTAGCATGATTATTGGAGCAGATATCAATATGTAATGTGCATGCATTAGGGTTGTACATTACATTTGATTATAATACAATACTATTTCAGTTCAATGGATATTAATTTATTGTTGCAATTATTTTATTTAACACAATCACCTCCATTCATATCAAATGACAAAAACAGCTGATATGAAACTATAATTTTATCATTAAGCTCAGGCAGGCATTTTAAAGAAAAATCTGTTTATTTAACTAAAGCTGTGCTACATTCATGATGCTAAGCTTTAAGATGTTCACATGATGTAAACAAAAAAACAAAACTGACAAAAATACATTTTAATTTACAGACATTAAAGCAAGAGATTGTGTAATCTTTACTCGTTAGAGTTTCAACACAAATATTGTCGTATAAATATGTAAAATAAAGTCAGACTGTACTACGTTGGTTATTATAATTAACCTATTCCACATGTTCATTCTGAAGCATGCCTGAATGATTCCAGTGTCAATGATTTTGTTTTTCTTTTTTATTTGAATTGATTCTACAGACTTGATGAATAATGAGTCAGTATATTAATGTACATTGATATATGTCAACATATTTCTGACACATTATTGTCTTAGTTCAACCATACAAACTAGTTCAAACTAACCTCCTTCCTTTTCTAAATCACTTTGCAAAAATTCCAAGAAAATTTTGATCTTTGTTCACTTCCATCTGTTGTTCTTAGAAAATAAAAGTTAAAATACAGGTACTCTGATATAATAGCTTTAATACCCATAATCAGCCTATGTTATGTAAAATAGGCTTACTCATTAAAAAAGGAACTAAGTTATATTAAGTGTGAACAGTTCCAGAAGATATTTGACCTCTATATTATTCAGCCTAAGAAGAAATTTCATATTTCATGAGTACATAACAATAAATCTGATTTAGATTTAAACGCTCCGGCAAGATTCATCTTTTTAGTGATCTATTCATTTGGTTGCCTATCCTTGTCCATCCAGCCCGGGGCGATGGAAGCCTAATTGTTTACCAAAGGGTTGCGGCTCATTTGCTCCTGGAGATTGGGCCTAATTAACACTAACTTGTCTGAACACCGAGGAGCGCTGTCCACTCCACTTTAATCTAATCTGTACTCTTTCAAAAAATAATGAGATCATTTACACCTCATTAACGAGCAATGTAATGTCTGGGCATTAATCATAATGATTGCTTATCATTTCACTTTGCAATATTATCTCCTCTAATGAAACTGTTCACACAACTGCCAAGAGGGCCTTAATTGGTCGTGTGAAATCACAGAGCACCCAGCAGCTTGCCGCAACGTGTGTGAAGTTCTAATTTGCATGGGTGGGGGGTGGGGGGAGAGGGGATGTGAATGGTAGGCATGAGGAGATGGGATCACTTAAAAATGCACACACACAACTGCATATAGCTTGCAAACACAAGGCAAGGTGTAGAAATTTGGTGTTTCTTTTGTTTTTTTGTTTTTTTTTCCCATGCAACAAGACAAATGACTGTAATTTCCCAGCAGTTCCTTTACTATCAGCTGGTTTTCTTGAACTTTTCCTTGAACAATTTATTTAAAAAGGGAAAAAAACCAAACCAAAACAACAAGCTGAGTTTAAATGTTTACTGTGACACTAAGCAAGCGTTTCCCTCTGCAGCATAAGACTCATGCCAGTGGTGGATGTCATTACTCTCGTGACGTATCAAGAGTTATCCCAGCTTTGCGCCACAACCATGTAACCACGACAAGAATACCCATCCAATATACCCAGTTTTTGGCTTTGCAACTCCCCCAGTCTACTGTATATCCACCTAGCTGGTCATCCCCATCAGCCCAGTCTCCTGGAGGATATTCTAATACCAGTGAGAATATATCATCCCTCCATGTGTGGACCACCTAAAAGAGGCTATGCTTGAGTGGAAGGAGGAGAGAGCGAAGGCTGCTCTGTGCCCAGACTCCCCTGGCTTAGGAGGGCTTAAGTGAGGATGTCATTTACTGCTTCTCCCTGGTCAGAACGGCTAGCTGCTAATTGTGGCCCCTGGTCTGTGAGCTGAGCTTGTGTAGCTGAGGAGAAAAGGCTTGCTCAAATTGAAATCTGAGCAGCGTGTCTGAAAGTCAGGGCGACTTCCAGTCCGTTCAGTTTGAAGACAAGCTCATCATTTCTGTAGGGGGACTAATCTTGTCATCCATGCAGAGATCATATTTTTCTACTCACTGTACCAACATGTAGCATCCTGTCTTATTTATTTGTTTATTTTTGTTGTTCGACTTTTACTTTTTTGTTTCATTTTTTCTTTTATTTCAGTCATTGAAGTATCCAAATCCCAAACATCTCCAAGATCATTTAAAACAAAGTTTCAGTTCAACTCACATTCAATGATTTACTCTTTTTTTTTTTTTTTTTTTTTTTTTTTTTTTTTGCTTTTAAAGCCTAATAGGTGCACAAATGCTAATTTTAAGTTTGTTGCTTTAGTCTTATAAAAAAAGTCTTTGTTTAACTGATGATTTTTTTCACTGCTACAAAACAGAATATTCCCTCTCTGTCCTGACAAGTTATCATTTCAGTCACTTCTTCTTTACAATCCCTGCCTCCTTTGATTTAAAAAAGACTAAATTTGCTGTTCACTAAAGTTGTATTCCCCTGCGATGGACTGGCGAGCTGTCCAGGGTGTACCCTGCTTGTCGCCCAAAGCCAACTGGGATAGGCTCCAGCTTCCCCTCGACCCTGAATTGGATTAAGCGGTTTAGAAAATGAATGAACGAATGAATAAAGTTGTATTCATTAACTTGGAGTCACATGATATTTGTTTGCTGACAAGATAATATGTTTTCATTTTACATTTACATTTTTCTTCCTTTAAAACTGATTTACTAGAAACCTTCACCTGAGCATCAACTTTAACAGGCAGTGATTAGGAAACGGATGACTTTCGTCTAAGAAGACTGAGCTTGACTTTTCAAGGAAATTTGTCTTTTTTGTCCATTTCTGCTCAGTCTTGTCACTGAAATGTTTTTCCTTTCCTTGTTTCCTTTTTTTTTTTTTTTTTTTTTTTTTTTAAGCTTTTCTTTGATTAGCACATGATTTACACAAACTCCTCAGAGACCATGACGGAGTCAAGTGATGACGAACACACGGCATGCTGTGCTTCTTTGGCTGTGTATGATACGTTGTTTGCTAAGTGGTAAAATATTTCTCTACTGATCATGTCATAATTTAGACTCCTTGAAAAGGAAAAATGCAATTTTGAGTTTTTCTTATGAAAAACTGAACAAAAACTAATATATATAAAATACATCCTTCAAAAGTTTAGACTGCTTAGAAATAAAAATGAGAAATTCAGGGGAAAATTAAGCTATATTTGGAAGTGTATTTGGTCAGTTTAGATGGTATAGGAGCGGCAACTGCAGGAACAGCAGTTTTTGTTTAAGTTTTTGTCATTGTCTTTATATTTACTTCAGTGGGATTTGTACACATTCAGCAGCAGTTTCTCCCAAAGTCATGCAAATGATATGTGTGTTCAACAAATTGCTTTGAATTACAAAAACCTTTAAGAATATCAAATTTAAAACTCTACTGGTTTAATTAATAATTTTTTTTTTTGCTTTGTTTTATTCATGTAAGGAAAGTACGACGGCGTATTAGGGCCACAATGAGAAAAAAAAAATAGATTATTATTTTTTCCTCTGCTTTACTAGAGAGTAAAGTCGAAATGACAAGAATAAAGTAGAAATACAGTTTTGAGATTTAAGTCAAAATGTCGAGAATAAAGTCAAAATGAGAATAAAGTAAAAAAAAAAAAAAAAAGAAAAAGACAGAATGACTGCATGCCGTGTCGGCTACAACATGTGTGCATGCAACTTCTTGATGTAAAAATGAGTAGGTTAAACACAAGGCATTGTGTTTTAAAGTTGTTCATATTCATATTGAGAACTCGACTTTAATATTAGTATTTCGACTTTGTTCTCGTCATTTCGACTGCATTCTCATAATTTCGACTTTATTCTTGAAACTATGTTTCACCTTTATTCTTGTCATTTCGACTTTTTTCTCTAGTGAAGCAAATGAAAAAATAATAATCCGACACTACTTTTTTTTTTTCTCAATGTGGCCCTAATACTCCGTCGTAGGAAAGAGATACTTCTTAAAATATAAATATATAAATCTGTTTTAAAGAGTCATTTTCTGAGCCACTTAGTCCAATCAAGTGTCGCAGGGAAGCTAGGGCCTATCCCAGCTATCATTGGGCAAGAGGCAGGTACAGCCTGGACAGGTCACCACTTCATTGCAGTGCCAACACACACACACACACACACACACACACACACACACACACACACACTCACTCCTTGGGACAATTTAGAGTAACCAATTAACCTAACATGCATGTCTTGGGAGGAAGCCGGAGTACAGAGAGAACCCATGCATACACCAGGAGAACATGCAAACTCCACACAGAAAGGTCACTGTTCAAGCCCCCCCCCCCAGCCGAGGTTCAAACCAGCGACCTTCTTGCTATGAGACCACAGTGAAACGTTTTTGAAAAAGGTAAATTATAAAACTTTACCAACTGGAAATAAGTAAACCATTTGCCTTGTAACTTGGGTAATTTACCTCTAATCTTGGTAAACTGAGGTAACAGGTTCACATATAGTATAAACTATAGTTTGATAGTTGTTTTGTTTTTTTTACACAGTGAGTTTGATTATTTAAATATATTAAACATTCTGAAATTTGATTGGATTATTTCCTTGTACATTCATCTCATTTTACTGAACTTTAAGGGCCACATGATTGGAAATGAATCTTTTTTTGTTCACCTCAATTAAATATAGGTTGTCAAGGGTTTTAATGTTGACAAAATTAACAGTAACCTCCAAACAATTTCATTACTTAAGGCTTCTGTACAAGTCTAATCACTGCCCCTAAATGCACCCTGCATCTATAAACCATCTGTCAGTAACCCCAACCTTTAATGTGATCATAACATTGAACTCATTGGGTCATTACCGGATGATTTATCATCCTAAAGGTTCACATTTAAAATGAGTTCTACGGAATATGTGTGGACTCTAAAAGTTAAGTCCAAATTAAAAGGAGAAAAGTTGAATGCATCATAAAAATTCAGTTACTTGTCAGTACAAGCAACTCTCAATGGTTCCCATCATTGCCACTTGTCTCCTCTCATGTTCCTCGTTGTGAAACTGACTGTCAGCTCTTCCGCGGATTATTAAAGGCTCTGGTTAACCGCTGGATGGCTGAGTCAAACGCCTGGGCTGCCATAACCACGTGCTGATATGATTTATTCTCTCCCCAAGGAGCCTTCTAATGAACAGAGATGTATGCTCAGCAGCCCCGTACATGTAACCTCCGTGTGTTCAGAGGACGACCGTGCTGTAATATGATAAGTACCATGTCGATAGGCTGTATGATATGCTAATCATACTAAAACACAGTGCCTCAGGCTCTCTCCGTGTTTATTTATGAAGGGTTGACCTGAGGGAGAGCAATAATCGGCTTTTCTCTGAACTCTGTAACCCTGGGAGCCCGGGGAACCGCCAATCACACACATCTGAGTCCTATAATTCCCCCACCTCTTTCTTTCTGTCTCTCTCTCTCTCTCTATTTCCCCAGTTCCCCCCTCAACCCAAGCTGAAATGGCAGATTTATGCAAACAGCACTGAGTGTGCATTTTCCTGTCCGCATTTGTCCAGGGCACATGTCAAGCACTGAAATCATTAAACTAATTATTAATTGGGACTGACATAAGCAAGCTGTCATTGGCGTGCAGACTTGACTGTTTCTCAGCACTGTAAATATAACACATTGATCTAATGCAGCACACATCATTTAAAGAACCTTTTCAGCATACATGAATGTTTTTTTATTTGGTGAACCAGAAACAAACTGTAACAATCCCAAGGACGTCCCTAATTGAGTAAAAAATCCTTTTTTTTTCCAGCATCCAAACCATGGCAAAGAACAGTCAAGGTCCTCTAGCTCCATTTTTCTTGCCTTTGACTTTGACTGTTTGTGTCTCACTATAGATTGGCTTGTCATGAGCAGAGCTCTACAGTCACTGCAAACATAACCCGGCATGTGCAAATATTTTAAGAAACAAGAGAGGCTGCTTTGAAAGGCAAGTAGATCTATAACGTAGATGGGCTACTGCACTGATGATATACTTTCTAATTATTTTCGTAGCTGTAACTACAAATTACATTTCTTTTTTATTATCTTTTTCCTTCATATAGTCTTAGTCTTGAAGTATTTAAAAAAAAAAAAAAGTGCCAATGTGTCGCAGGGCGGAGCGTAAATCAGAGCTCGGGCCTTGCATCTGTGAGTGAGGAAACAAAGGTTTGTTTGTATGCCTCAATCACTCTTGCTCATGAAAGCAGACACTTACTTGAAAAAAAATCCTCTCTTTCTCTCTCTCTCCCTCTTTTTCTTTCTTTTTTTTCAGGGGAACACTCTAAACCAACATCCTGGGTATAAATTTGCAAAACGCAATACAGGCTTGATTGTGTGTTGAGTGGATGTGGGGTGCATACGAAAAGACCCTTCTACCCCTTCCTCTCCTCTTACCCAAACAGTATAGCTCCTCCCCTCCATTTCCTCCCTACTCACTCACTTTTTTTTTTATGTTTGTTTGAAAAAAATTAAAAGGAAATATGACACTTCTTTCTTGTACTTGTCATGGTAAAAATGTGCACTTGCTTTAGTTTCAACCTGAGACTGGAAATCAGGTGCAGCCAAATGGCCTAAACCAGTAAAAAGCTGCAGTAAAAAGCTCCATGACTCTGTTAACAGGTTTCCTCCAGTAAAAATGATATCTCACGTTAAAGGATGCTCACTGGGTGGCATGTGCCACTTCTGAAGATAAGTGGAAATACCCACTTTTTACATAAAACTCCTTCTTATTATCCTGGAGAAAGTTTTAGCTCAGATAAATCCACCAGTCCAACTGAGGTTTAATGTACGGTTTGCTGTGCCGTCGTGAAGGCAGAGGCTAGGAGAATCTGAGTGAAAAGGCTGGGAACAAGTGAAGCCTTGGCACTGTCACCAGGTCAGCTCGAAGCCCCCTCACAGCCCAGCCCTCAGCACCAGGTGTTCCCTTGCATTCAAATGATACTCTTATTCATAGACTGCCCCAACTGGAGTATTAAAACTCAGAATTTGCAACTGAATGCTGATATAATCCTGGAAATATATGTCTCAATTAAAAAGTAGCCCATTTAAAGGAACAAGGCAGTCTTTGTGTGGGGCTTTATGTATATTTATCAAGGCTCTAAAAGGGAATGAGGGGTGGGGGTTACGGAGAAGGGGACTTGTTGGAGGGGGGGAGTTGCAGCGCAGACTTTCCAACTGTTTACATGTTAATTTCAAACCTAACAGCCCTTGTCCTGGAACCATTTATACACTGAATGCTAATCAATTTCTTCTCCTTTTGTTATCCTGTTTTTTTTACAGACACTTGACTGTTGATGGAAAAATGCAAATGAATGTGTGTTCGGAAAGTTTTCTGGAGTGGCAGGTTGTATTTTGGTGGTACTGAATTTTATCTTCTGGTCTGACCACAACGGGTGTCGGTCCATGAAATAGTTTTTGTTTTTACACGTGTTTAAAATTCTTCGAACATTCCTCGGTTGCTTTCTCTTTACCAGCAACAGTCCCTGGAGGCAACACAAAGACACACTAAATCCAAGTATTAAAAATGACATTAGAGTGTTGACACAGTTTGGAAAAATTAATAGTAACATTAAAATGTAAAAGTGTGTTATCTTTTCTCACATAATATCCATGTGCTGGCTCGATCTGGCTAAAATAAAAATAGGTCTGCTCAGGAGTTTTGAATAGTCTGCATGGATTAGCACAAGGCTTTCAAAGTTTTGCATAATTTTGAGGCTGTTTTTGTAAGTGGGATTTGATGAGAAAACTCACCAGAATTGATGAATTAGTTTAATAGTTGTGGGTTGAATAATTAGGATGGCACTAAGCCTCGACACCCCTTGTAGAAAAACTGTTTTTTGTTTTTTTTTTACCTGATAGTGAATGCAAAGTTAAAGCTGCAGAACCTTAAAGTTAGTCGTTTTACGTTAACTTGTTAAAAAATGAAATAAAGTTTATGTATGGGCTTAATTTGATTTTGGGATAGGCCTTCTTGCTGATGATGTATTTTTTTATTATTTTATTTTTTTGTTGATTAAAGAGACAGAAGATGATTCTAGAGTTTTGCTATGCAACATGGATTTGGGGAGTGTGATCTGTACATGTGTGTGAATGATGACGTGTGTCTATATATCTGTATTTCATGTATGAAAGGAGCTGTATAAATATATTTTGATTGATGGAAAAAAAAGTTATATTCTTTAAAACACAGGCTCTTTGTCAGTCCTGTCTAGATCCATTTGCAATTTTTCACCAGTTTATTTTTTGTGTTTGAGTTGTCAAGCCATTCACTTGGAAAATGGAAATGTTGTTAAGTGAAGGATGAAAAGAATGGACTAAGGAGTGTCTCCACTTTGTGAAGGATGACTCCTTTTACCTTCGACACCCATGAATAGCTCCATAACAGTCTACAGTTAAGCAAAGGAAAAAACAAACAAACATAAAATGATCTTTTGAAAACTTGACGTGAGCTTGCAGCAAATCAGCAGCTCTCAAGGTTTAGCATGCTTGATTATTGTATCTGTAAAAGTTTGGTGGTTTTGAAGAAAATTCAGAATTTAACACTTTACTTTGCCACTTTGCCGGGTTGAGTTAGAAACATCCAGTAAATATCACTTAAACTTGTACTGATTTCATTGCAGTAGTACTTAGCCTCCTTGATAGTACCACTGCTTACTTCTGGGAATGGCGGACCACCAGTGACTGCTTGTAATCCTCTAGCTGAGGAAAAGTAGTCCATAATAAGCAAAGAAAACAGGTTAGTTGAATGGGGAATATAGGAATCTGACCAGTTTCCTTTTTTGATAGGGGTACAATGCTGAGGTGTTTTCAAATCCAATGACATTTCATATGAAACTATTAACAGGCACTGATACTAGTGTTGTTTGCACACAGCTGGTGTTTACGGCCTGTTCCCACTTGTGTGAAAACCTTATGGATGAGATTTTAATACAAGTTAATGCATAAAAATCTCTAACTTAACCGATATTATCCAGTTTTTTAAAGAAAAAAAAAAGCACAAAATAGTCACAGAATAGGACAGAACATCTGGCTCATGTCTCCAGCATGTCTTTTGTGTTTAGCCCGTAGGGTAGGGACTGACAGTAAAGTAGGTATTAATGCTGGGGAACTACAGAACTTTTGTTTTTAATGTAGACCATTTTTGTTTCAAAATGTTATCATAGATTCAAACTAATGATATTGTAACCCTAACCAAGTCTCTAATGTATTAAAAAGAAAAAAAAAAGCAACTTCTGTGATCTCATATGAACTGTAAATTCATCAAACATTCATTCATTCATTCATTCATTTATTATCCCAACTGCTTAGTCGGATGAAGGGTCGCGGGGAAACTGGAGCCTATCCCGGCAGTCTTTGGGCTAAAGGCAGGGGACACCGTGGACAGCTCGCCAGTCCATCGGAGGGCCACACAGACATAAACAAACTTCATCAAACAATGTAAGTTAAAAGACAAATGAATTTTAAATATCTTTTAAAAATACAGAAATAACTTTCACAAATACAGACTCAATAGCCTGGTAAATAAAATGTGTTGTGACTATTTTATGAAATGTGACAACACTGCGCTTCTCAGGGTTTTTGATTTTTCTGGTAACACACAATTACAGTACCAACTTTTCAGTTAAATATTCTGGAAAAGTGTGTCCAAACTTTTGACTGGTTGTTGCCCAAAAAACATCTCAATGGACTCCATATTTAACAACAAGTGGAAATAAGAAAAAGTTGCTCAACATCAACCATAATTGTTTATCTCCAATGACTTTCTGATGATTTTGTTCATAAGTATTAATTTGATCAAATGTATCAATGTCTAATATCGCTGTGACCATCATGTACAGAACATTATAATTATCTTAAGAACACCAGTTTTATCTAAGAAAACAACAGCGTCCTGGAATTCATCAGCACGAACTGTACTAAGCTTCCAGCAGCAGCGTTTCCATCAGCTATTGAGCAAAGCAAATGTGATTGAATGCTTTGAAAAGTCGCAACAAAGAAATGCAAATCAGAAATGTTTCCACTGACTGCTTTGAAGTGATTAAACTAGGCTGTGTAGTGTCGCCAGAGGCTGTGCTAACAGTGTTTGTAATTCAGCTGTATTTGCCTGTACTGAAAACCAACTTTAAACAGACAGAAAAAAACAACTGTGGTGGACACCTGCAAGGTAAAAAAAAGGATTAGGAATTAATTTTATGACTGGGAATATTCAGTATATTATATCATATCTGGAAAGACAGTCGTGTGACTTGACAAACAGATAGTTAGACATCTTTGCCAAGTGAAATATCAATTCTTTGAAACAAACTAAATGCACTTCCAGTGAGCCTTAATTTAATAAAAATGCAAATGAAAAAAGTTTTAAAAACCAAGCTTATTTTTATTGACCAAATTTAAGCAGGATTCTTACGGACAAAGAAGCTTGAGTTTTAGATGATTTGTAGTTGTAAAAAGTTTTCAGTGTTTTTGCTATGTTACTTTGCTGGCAAGTCTCAGCTGGTCAAAAACTGTCATGAAACAATATTGCTGTTGCCTGATTTACTATTGTAATTTTTTTTTTTTTTTTTTTTATGGTTAATAATGTCTTAACACAAATGACAGGAAAAGAAAGGGTAAAATAGAAAGCTGAAGAGCTTGATATGAAACGTGGTCAGCTAAAATGCCATGGCAACTGGTCAAGAGTCCACAGAGAAGGAATGTGTCTAATGAAATGTAACAATACCGCCCTCCTTGCTCCCCCCTCCCCGTCTCTCTGTGAGTGAATGAGTGAGTATGTTTTATGGTTGGAGTTCCAAGACTCAACTGCAGCTTTGTTTAGACAGGTTTCAGATGTTTGGCTCATGATGTTTAGGTTTTTGCTGATTGTTTTTTAGACAGATTTGATTGAATAAGCAAATGTCATCATGTTGGAATTATCCTCCATGGGCTTCTCTGCTTTCCCTACTAAATATTTTTTGTCTGAGACACAGGAAAGGACAATATTTTTTTTTCTTATTCAGACAATTATTGTGGAATTCACAGATCTAGTGAGAGTAATCCTCTATAGTTAAAAAAATGATCTGTAATTTATGAAATGATCAGTGGTGGGAAGTCAGGGTAGACATACCAAGGCAGAGGGAAATAAATGTAATATTCAATTTAAATATTGAGTTAATCTATTTTAACTTCATTTTATAATTCTTACCTTTGATACAATCTTTCAGATGATAATTTCCTGTAGCCAGTAGTACACATCAGTTTTAAAGTAATGGCATTTTCAAAGCATTTCATAGCGCAATAAAAGTTACTCATCAGCACCTCCTCCTGGCCAGACAGAAAAGCTGCACCACTCACCTTTGCGCTATACAGTCGAGGCCATAGACACAACACTGCACTGCCTTTTCCTCTCATATTATTGCAACTATGTCTTTGTGCATCCGCACTCTGTTCACCCATATAAAATCATATATGGAAAAAGTTGCTAAGCTGCCCTTTTACGTTACTGCTCTATGCCGAAGGTCTACGTATGTTCACAGTGAATTATTGAGTTGGTGCTTCGCTCTCAATGTTGGTTGATGTGCTCACTGGGGGATGACCCTGCTAGAGAGGTTGAAACTTTTTTTGTTATAAATTGGCAGACAAATAAAATGATCATTTGTGTTTCCGAATTTCCGAAGTTCGCGAATGCCTGCCTCCTGAACCCCAGAGTTCACGGCACGTGCCTGAAAACTAGTAAAAGCACCCACTTGAAAACTTGGTATTTAATTGCTTTGTGTTATTTAATTTCAAGGTATTTAAAAAAGATAAATAATTGGAAAAGGTAAAAAATCCAGAATTAATGGATATTGAGGAAATCTGATGTGCAAGTTAAGAAGCACAAAAGCAACTCAGCTTCACTTAAACATGCAAATAAATCCTGAAATTGCATTCTAAACGTTGACTGGTATTGTCAATGTCTCCACATACACCATGCATAAATAAGCTACCACCTCTTTCATTCTCTCTGATTATGATGCTAATATCAACTCTAAACAAAGAAACAATCCCAGAGATAGAAATGCAAAAATAATGCTGTTTTATACAAAGGAGGGAAAATATAGAGGTATTATGCAGGCTATGAAACTGCCAGGCAGAGGGTGATACCTACAGAGAGGTTGCATTCGTCTGCTAATGTGATCACCTGAATTATGCAAAATCTTTTGTGTCCAAATATCATAAACTGATGCATGAATACCACCTCCCCAACTCAAACAGGGGCTGAAATTATTATTTATGTGGCTGCAGAGCTGCAAAGAGACAATTAGTCATATTCGTATGCTGAAATTAATTGAGAGAGATGCGGGAGATAAAGACAGAGAACAAAGACAGCTTTTTGTCACTGCTCTCCATCTGACAGGGATAATTAGATATATGAAATTGAAATTCCTCACTGGGGGGTCCTGTTGACAACACTATTTTCTGTTTCGTTCCTCACCCCCTTTTCTTTTGTGTTCCTGTTTATGCTAATTTGGGCCCAGTGTTTTTCCCTGACCGCTAAAAGCAGCATCCTCCCCAGCCTTCTCATTCAATTCACTGTAGACAAAGAACAGCTTGTCAGCCCATTCACACACCCCCATCCCTCCCCCCTTACCTGTGACCCAAGGATTTAATGAGGGAATTACTTCTTTCTCTTTATGATCAGTGGAATCAAGTTGATTTTATGATTATGCCTGACTGAGTGCTGCACCAACAGTACTTAAAAAGCACCATGAAATAAACAATAATCTGAAAAATGTTGAGTAAATACTCAAAAAGTCCATGTTAAAACTATTTTATTTAACAAAAAACATGGATTTTTAAAATACCTTTTCAGATACATTTTTATTTATTGTCATATTTCATGCTTTCTATCACTTTGCCATCTTACAACCTGCAAAACGCAGCTTGTCTTATTTAGAAAAGGATTTTGTGGAAATCATGGTTTGGAAAATGACTAATTAAGCTGAATCTTGTCGCACCACAGCTATTAATTCAGGAAAAAAAACAGTAGATGCTCTCAGCAGTTGAAAAAATGCTTTGTGTTGGTAAAAGACTGTCACGTGTGTATCAAGGTTTAAATTTTCCCTTTGTTTACACAGATTTAAGAACGTGCTTTTAGAAAATGCCACCTTAGGTTTGGAGAATTTGTCAAGAGAACTTCGTAAGCATGTGTGTACAAAGTTAAAAATGTTCACTCGTGCGTGTGGGCTTAGAATCATTCCCCTTGTGTGTGCAAAGAGTAAAATGTCCCCCCTTGTTTGGGTGAATTTAGAAGGTTCCCCTTTTTGTCTACACATTTTTGACTATTCCGACTTCAATTCAATTCAATTCAATTCAATTCAGCTTTATTTGTATAGCGCCACGTAACAACAATGTTGTCACAGGGTACCTTACATACACATCATTTCAAGCCAATTTATGCATAGCCTATAATAGAAACCAACTGATTGCATCGAGTCATGACTTTGATCCAATCCCTCATCTTGAGCATGTGAGTGAAGATTAAGAATGTGTAGAGTTGATCATGTTCCCACTTGTGTGTGCAGCTTTTATCATCGGTAAGTTCCCCACTTAGCTGCAATGTTAAACGGAGTCCCAGATAAAAACAAGTTGGGAATATTGTTTCTCAGCCACTGGACGCTACTGGGCAGCAGCAAATCCAGAAATGTACCTTATCTGTGCCATAAAACCAGTCAGAAACGCATGACTGAGATGTTATGCAATGCATTTTTTCAGAATAGCTATCGGACTCCTAACCTGCATGATGATGACAGGATTATAAATAAGGTGAATATCGCTATGTGGGCTATGTTTGTTTGTACATTGCATCATTTTTCTTAAATACGTCCTGATTTGCCTTCCCATACCTCCAACATCTTCTGCAAGCATGGCAAAATGTTGCATATGTGCAACATCTGAAATAATTCACTGGCTAATCACCTGACATTGTGTTGTATTTTATGTCCTGTGCAGTAAATGACTTCCTCATTTTATAGGCTTGTACACAGGCGTGTAAAGAAAAACAAGGCTGAAAATGAATTAAATCTTTAGCCAGTGTCCCTAAAGCATGTTAATCCTTCATGAGAAGCGAGAACTCTTGTGCTCGAAGCTGCAAGAACAACAAAAAATAACTTTTCTTCTGGACCATGGGAGCTACATCTGTTAGGTTGACGTCAAGTGCGGGGGATTCATATGCGGACTCGGCTTGGAGTTTCAAACAATGCTTTATTTGCTTCCTTCTGATTTCGGTTTCTTTCCCAGGTGGATGCGGAAGATAGGTTAGTCGGCAGGCAGACAAGCGGGGAGGTAAACCTGGCGGACAGAGAGGCAGGCAGGCAGGCGGGCAGGCAGGCAGGCAGGCAAGCGGTAGGGCAGCAATCGGGCATGCAGGCAGGATCTCTGACGGGGAAACAAACACACAGGTTAACGATCAGGAAATCACACTGGGAAGAATCCTTCAGGCCGAGAGTTGTACCAAAGGCGTTCAACTATCTGGCGATGAACAGCAGGCTGGGCAGATCTTAAATAGTGCTGCTGCTGATTGCCAAGATGCCGATCAGGTGCTGATCCAGGTGCCAGGATGCCAGACACGCCCACCAGGGAACAGGATCACAACAGTACCCCCCCCTCAACGGGAGCCACCAGGCGACTGAAACCGATCAGGATGAGCCCGGCGAAAGTCACGAACCAGGGAGGCATCCAAAATGAACGAGCGAGGGACCCAGGCACGCTCCTCAGGACCATACCCTTCCCAGTCAACCAGGAATTGAAGGCCCCGACCACGACGGCACACATCCAGGAGACGTCGGACCGTGTAGGCCGGGCGACCAGCCACAAGCCGGGCGGGAGGAGGGGGCCTGGAAGGAGGGACCAGAGGACTGGATGAAACAGGTTTAAGTTGGGAGATGTGGAAGGAGGGATGAACCCGCATGGATCGGGGGAGCTTAAGTCGAACCACAGTAGGGTTAATGATCTGTTGAATCTCAAAGGGGCCCAAGTAACGAGGAGTCAGTTTCTTGGCATCGGTCCGCAAAGGAATGTTCCTGGATGAGAGCCAAACCTTCTGACCAGGGGAATAACCGGGCGCAGGAGTCCGGTGACGATCCGCCTGGCGCCGATTCTGTTCCCCAGTTCGGAGAAGCGCAGCCCGAGCCTTCTGCCAAACCCGTCGACAGCGGCGGATGTGAAGCTGGACAGAAGGCACAGAAACCTCATCCTCCTGGGCGGGGAATAGTGGCGGCTGGTACCCTAGGGAGCATTCAAAAGGGGACAATCCAGAGGCTGAGGAGGTGAGAGAATTGTGCGCATACTCAACCCAGTCCAGATGTTCACTCCAAGAGGATGGGTTAGTTTCTGCCACACACCGGAGGGCAGTCTCCAAGTCTTGATTCGTCCTTTCAGCCTGACCATTGGTTTGGGGGTGAAATCCTGATGACAGACTCAGAGTGGCTCCAATTGACTGACAAAAGGCTCGCCATACCTGGGACGTGAATTGGGGCCCTCTGTCAGACACGATGTCGGCGGGCAGTCCGTGGAGCCGAAAAACGTGATGAACCAGTAGATCAGCCGTCTCCTTGGCCGAGGGAAGTTTGGGGAGTGTGACAAAATGCACGGCCTTGGAAAAGCGGTCAACAATGGTTAAGATTGTATCTTTACCTTTGGAGACGGGTAGGCCGGTGACGAAGTCCAGGGCAATGTGGGACCATGGCCGGCTGGGAACAGGCAGTGGTTGTAGAAGACCGGCTGGCGGTCTATGAGAGGCCTTACTCCGGGCACAGGTGGTGCAGGCAGCTACATACTCCCGAGCATCCTTCTCCATTGTGGGCCACCAAAACCTACGCCTAATGAGGGATAGGGTGCGTGTGGATCCAGGATGGCAAGCCAGACGGGACGAGTGACCCCACTGGAGGACCAAGGAATGGACGGCATCTGGAACAAATAGGCGGTTAGGAGGACCTGTACCTGGGTCAGGTTGCTGTTGCTGGGCTGCGAGGACCCTATCCTCTACTTCCCAGGTAACTGCGGCAACAATGCGGGTAGCAGGCAGGATTGGGTCCGTGGAGGAAGTGGATCCTGAAGTGAACTGGCGGGAAAGGGAGTCTGGCTTCTGGTTCTTGGACCCAGGTCGGTACGACAAGGTGAAGTTGAAGCGGTTAAAGAAAAGGGACCAACGGGCTTGACGGGGATTTAGCTGTTTGGCTGACTGCAGGTATTCCAAGTTCTTATGGTCTGTCCAAATGAGGAATGGCTCCCTAGATCCCTCCAGCCAGTGACGCCACTGTTCGAGAGCCAATTTAATGGCTAGGAGCTCGCGATCACCGACGTGGTAATTTTGTTCAGCTGGGGTGAGGCGTCAAGAGAAATAAGCACAGGGATGGAGTTTCTGAGTCCTAGATGATCGCTGAGACAGCACAGCTCCAACTCCTTTGTCTGAGGCATCGACCTCAACCACAAATTGACGACTGGGATCAGGGTGTAGGAGAACAGGGGCTGTGGTGAATAGATCCTTCAGTCTACGGAAAGCCTGATCTGCAGGTTCAGACCAGGTAAAGGGAATTGATGGAGAGGTAAGACGAGTGAGAGGGGCTGCAATCTGGCTATAGTTACGGATGAAACGGCGGTAAAAATTAGCAAATCCCAGGAAGCGTTGCAGTTCTTTCACAGAGGTGGGGGTAGGCCAATCTACCACCGCCTTGACGTTCTCCGGGTCAGCTCGGACTTGCCCAGTCTCAAAGATGTAGCCGAGGAACGATACAGTACTCTTATGAAACTCACATTTCTCAGCCTTGACAAATAAGCGGTTCTCCAAGAGTCTCTGTAGGACCAGTCGGACGTGTTGGATGTGCTCAGGCTCGTTCTGGGAGAAAATGAGGATGTCGTCTAAATAGACAAAGACGAAGCGGTTAAGGAGATCTCGTAACACGTCATTAACCAGGGCCTGAAACACGGCAGGAGCATTACATAGTCCAAACGGCATAACACGGTACTCAAAATGGCCCAAGGGTGTCCTAAACGCTGTTTTCCATTCGTCTCCCTCTTTTATCCTGACCAAGTGGTATGCGTTGCGAAGGTCGAGCTTCGTGAAGATTGTGGAGCCATGAAGGGAATTGAAAACTGACTCCAGTAGGGGTAAAGGGTACTTGTTTTTAACTGTGATTGCATTTAAGCCCCGGTAGTCAATGCAAGGTCTAAGTGAGCCATCCTTCTTGGAGATAAAGAAGAATCCAGCTCCTAGGGGTGAAGAAGAGGGCTTAATTAATCCAGCTGCTAGGGAATCTGAGATGTACCCCTCCAAAGCCTCCTTCTCAGGTCGGGATATGTTGTATAGTCGGCTGGTAGGCAGTGGGGCACCTGGGAGCAAATCAATGGTGCAATCGTAAGGTCGATGAGGTGGCAGTGCTAAAGCCTTGTCCTTGCTGAAAACCTCCATTAAATCATTATATACTGTCGGTACTGCAGACAGGTCTGGGGCAACGGGTTGAAGACCAGAAACGGATGAGGTCGAGGGAATGGCCGACAGAAGACAGGTGGCATGACAAAAGGAGCTCCAATTGATAATTCTCCCAGTCCGCCAATCTAGGTGCGGGTTATGTAATGACAGCCAGGGGTGACCCAAGACCAGTGGAGACTTAGGTGATTCAACAATGAAGAAAGGTATGTATTCCTGGTGGTTGCCAGAGACTATCAGTCTAACGGGGATGGACTGTCGGGTTATGGAATAAAGATGGCTACCATCCAGAGCCTGTGCTGATACAGGGGAAGAAAGAGCCTCCAGACATAACCCAAGAGTGGTGGCCAAAGTCTCATCCAGAAAATTAGCCTCAGCTCCAGAATCCACTAAGGCCTCAACAGAATGGGGGGTCTTATCTACAAACAGGGTTGCGGGGATAAGTGTCTTGGTGTGGGGGATCTCATTGGATGATGTGGTCATCAGTACTCCCGCCGCTACTGACTACCCTGGTCTTTTGCTCGGTTGGGACATAGAGATATCCGGTGTCCAGATCTTCCGCAGTAATAGCAATCTCCAGAGTCCCTTCTCCTCTGCCGCTCCTCTGGGGAGAGGTGAGCCCTGCCCAGTTGCATGGGCTCCTCCGTAGGCGGGGTAGTGTGAGACAGAGGGGAGGAGTTCGATCCCAGAGAGTGCCCGAGTCTTGGCTGGATCTGGACCGCCGTTCCCTATCCCTCTCCCGTAGCCGGTTATCTATTCGTATGGCAAGAGAAATTAGTTCGTCCAGCGAGCCCGGTGTGTCTCGGGTTGCCAACTCATCCTTTAGCCGACTGCTTAACCCGTTGGCGAAGATGTCGCGGAGAGCCTCGTTGTTCCAGCCTGAATCAGCAGCTGCTGTCCTGAAATCAATCGCAAAGTCCGCTACACATCGATCTCCCTGACGGAGATTAAGGAGACGCTTGACTGATTCACCGTCCCTTACTGGGTGATCAAAAACTTTTTCCATCTCCTCGACAAATGAGGAATAGGAAGAGTGTCTAAAATCCTGCTGTTCATATGCTGCTTCCGCCCACGCCAGTGCCTTTCCTTCCAGCAGTCCAATTATATATGAAACCTTGGATCTATCGTTAGCATAGGTGAGTGGCTTCTGGTCAAAAATAATGGAGCATTGGAGGAGGAATCCCCTACATTTTCCCAAATCCCCAGCGTAGGGCTTGGGATCTGGGATGTGTGTCTCTCTTACTGTGACTGCTCGATCGGGTTGAAGCGCGGGTGCGTCGGGATCCGGCGGCTGGGAAGGTGCTGAAGGGATCAATCCAGCGACATGTGTGGTAAGTTGGGCCAGCTGAGAGAGTATGGTGTGGTAATTATGATCCAGAGTCAACATCAACTGTTCATGTCGAGTGAGGCGAGCATTCAGACCTGAGAGGGCTTGTTGTAGTGGGTCCGAGGCGACTTCCGGGTTTGAGTCCGCTGAATCCATTTGTGGCCAGATAGTTCTGTTAGGTTGACGTCAAGTGCGGGGGATTCATATGCGGACTCGGCTTGGAGTTTCAAACAATGCTTTATTTGCTTCCTTCTGATTTCGGTTTCTTTCCCAGGTGGATGCGGAAGATAGGTTAGTCGGCAGGCAGACAAGCGGGGAGGTAAACCTGGCGGACAGAGAGGCGGGCAGGCAGGCGGGCAGGCAGGCAGGCAGGCAAGCGGTAGGGCAGCAATCGGGCATGCAGGCAGGATCTCTGACGGGGAAACAAACACACAGGTTAACGATCAGGAAATCACACTGGGAAGAATCCTTCAGGCCGAGAGTTGTACCAAAGGCGTTCAACTATCTGGCGATGAACAGCAGGCTGGGCAGATCTTAAATAGTGCTGCTGCTGATTGCCAAGATGCCGATCAGGTGCTGATCCAGGTGCCAGGATGCCAGACACGCCCACCAGGGAAAAGGATCACAACAACATCGGTAACAGGGATAGGATCAGTGCAAGCAGTGCTTTGCGCTTTTATGCGCAATCAACCCGGTTATTTAATTTTTAACAAGAAAGTTAGTTTTTGGCAGAGCGGCCAAAGACGAAGTGTGTTAAATGCTACATGCTGTAAAAATGTTTCATACTTTCCCAGACAGCGATCAGCTGTTTTATTAAAACAATCAATTTAACCTGCATCAGAAGAGACAACTGTCCCCTTCATGCTTTTCCATGTTACCCACGCCCACCTCAAATGTCCAACCAATTGTGCAATACTTCCCAGAACTCCACAAGAAAAAAAATTCTGACAGTCTGATTTATCTTCAGTCACGTCTGTGAGAAGAAAAAGACGTCTGTCTCCTCTCGGGGTTCTTGGATCTCCTGGAGTAGCAGGCTGAACTCAGCACCACACTGGTTTATTGCTGAATCACAGTCACTAATGTTTCTTCTCTGACTATAGATATTTATCTGAATCCTCATTCTTTCCTAGTCTTTTTTGTTACTCTCCCATTAGCAGGTTTTTTATGCTTCTCGTCATCTAAACTCCCAAGCATATTCACACCCTTATCTTAAAATTCAAAATAGTTTGACAGCTGTTTCATGTGCCGTGTCGTTGCTGTGCTGCAGTTTTTAAGGTGTGCATCTGTTCCTGAAACTGTTCTAAAGCTTATCGTTGTGCAAATTGAATTCTTTTTCCACAAAGTCAGATCAATCTTCGCTAATCTGCAACTTTAATTATACTTTTTATCATCCTGAATGAGCACCAACTCACTGCTCCTAAATTTGCATGCAACAATATGACAACTCTGTTAATAATTCAAGCTTCATTAATTAGTTCTAATAGCTAGGTAAATCATATAGAATACATAATAGTTTTTTCTCAATTTGTGTGTTGTTTTTTTTTTTTACATTATTTATTTATTTAAATGTGCATTGGTTTAGTAAATCCTATTTTAGCTATTGAATATTGAATACCTTTCAGTATTTTCAGTCTCTCAGTGATTTGCAAATGGTTTGTCTCATGTGAACTTCCCTTGCAGTATCAAACAGAGACATCTGATTAAAGAACATTGTGGTTTGAGTGGAATTATGGGTTATGTCACCTTTAACCACAAAACTAGAAGGGGCCTCTCAACAGTTTTCCTCTTACATGAGAAACAAGTGCTGTAATGTTTCTCACCACTGAGGGAATGACAAAGTGGCACACAACGGAGAAATGTCTGAAGTTGATACCATGGATATACATATATGTTGCAGATTATTATGATTCTATTCTGCATTTCTCTCCTTGTTTGGATGGGGTTTATTCATCAAGTAACGACAACGTCCACAGAGAAAGAAAATATTCTGCTGATATATCATCTTAATTGATTTTTAGTGTTTTTATTATTTAGTTTGACGTGTTGTTAGTGAGCACAAAGGTTTATGTTTTCATATTTGTTTAATTTTTATGACATTCAAAAGCACATTATTCATTTCTATTAAAAATCACCCCCTTAATTTACTTTTAAATACACATTTCTCTCCACTTAGATGTTCGGGTAAAGATCCTCTTCTGACATAATGACATGTCCAACGGAGGACAAATAAATGCAAAACAGAAATCTTTTTTTTTTGTTTGTTTTAAAAAAAGGATGTAGCATGGCTGTTAGAAGGGGAAGGAAGGCAGGATGGAGATATGAATTGAACTGGAAAGAGCCTTGTGTCTAATGCTTGCCACATTTGCTCTTGAATGAAGGTCTAATTACCCATCGGTATTTGGTGCCAGCGTTCCCAGGTCCCAGCAGCCCCTGGGCCCGTGCAGGCAATGAGCGTCCAGAGCCAGCTGCCTCCCAAACACTTGCAGGTATACAGGCTGGGCTAATAGTCCTACCACAAGGGAGCCGGATGAAAGAGCAGGAAACTGCTGCCAGAAGCCCTGAAAGGGTTTATATAAAGACAGGAGAGATGTAGGCATGCAGTCATAGCTGACCCCACCTAAACGTTCCTACCTGTTTATGTTTGCTGAGGTAAATCTTTACAGCCTGTTTTTAAAGTATAAATTAAAGGTAAAAGAGACAAAAAAGAGGATTGTGTTTAGGTGCATAAATATGTGTGGGATGTTATAAAGCTGTACAGTGCATCAGAGTCTCGAGAACCTTGTTTGGTTCTAATTTTCCATTCTTTCTGAAGTCTGTCTTCCAGGTTTTTCTTTAGACATTGGCTACTTTATCACTAATTTCAATCCAGTCTTTGAGCCTGTGACACGTAAAGAGACACGTAACTTAATGGATAAACCAGCGTTTACACACAGCATCTAATTTAAAACAAATAAACACTATCTGCAAATGGCATCTTTAAGGACAAGGGAAAAATGCTGAAGAAAAACACGACACAAAGCCTGAAAGAGGCATCTTCATCAGTTTTATCCAGCTACAGTTTGCTGAATTGTCTCCATGGAAAGGTGGCTCTTTAAGAAGCCATTCTGAAGGAGGTATGAGGAAGTATGTCAAACGACAAAAAAACTGGGCTAAAGTCAGTTTAATAGGGTTCATGGAGTGATTAATCTTCCCCTGAGCCTGGACCTCAACATTATTGAAGCAGTTAAGAATCATCTTGACAGAAAACAGAACAAAAGACAGCCAACATCCCAAAGAGGACCTTTAGAAAATCCTTCTAGAAACTTAGAGAACTATTTCTAACTATTGCTTCAAGAAACAACAAAAAAAACTTTGAGGATTAAAATCTGCCAAACAGGGATTTTAAGCCCATTTTCATCATGCTCTGTTTTTGCCTCATGTTCTGTATCCCCATGTTTCCACGTTTCCCATTCCCCTTGCAATATCTACATGAATGAGTTACTTCTCTGAACTATTCTGCAGTACCGTGCATCTGCTGTTCACTTTGGTTCTGTTGCATCTTCATTTGGATTGTCCATCATTTCCCTCTCTACTATTTATCTTCCCGTCATTGTGGAGGTGAACACACTTGATGGTTGCAATCTGATTAATCTTCTCTTAAACTTAAAGTGTATCGTAAAGTGTATCATTGCAACTCAGATACCTCTTCACATTTGTCTTCACACTTGAGAGAAATACACAGTTTTCTTGGAATAACAAAGCAATACATGGCAAGCGCTTCAGTTCAGGGTGAAATGACGCTGGCAGAGAAGATACGTTTGATCCAGAGATGATAAGACTACATGTAGCTTTGCCTTGCATAAACTGGAAATTGATCAATTTTACCCGAGCAGCAGATTTGTGCAGGTATAATCCTTTCCTCTCTGGAGAACTTTGAGCCTTGAAAAAAAAAATGTGTGTAAATGTGCATCACTTGATGAGAAGTTCCATTGGTGTTTATTTTTAAATGTAAACACTCTAGTCATCTCTGTAGCAGCATAATGTCTAAGCAGAGGAAAAGTGAGTAACCGTCTCTCCCTGAGTGGGATGTGATTTCCATGAAAGAGCCAGTCAGGGTGGGACGGGAACACAGCCAATCGTGAAGACTCCAGATTCATCCTGAGGAGCAGGAATTCCCACAAGCTGGATAAACATGCCGTTTGGTGGGGAGAAGCGCGCCTGCTTGAGAGTCTTTCATCTTTAAACACGAACATCCTCTAGATATCCTTGTACTGTATCTCACCATAGAGATGCTCCGTGCATTTGGATAATCATTCATGCTTGTATCAGTGGGCGGGATGACCGTCCTGCTTATAAAATGTAACAAAGTTTACAATGTTGACGTGATAATCGAGAACCAGGAGACATAACAGAAGAGAGGATGGGTGGAGTCAGACATTTTACAACCTGTTGGATTACTTCAGCGTCTTTTTCTGGATGGTGTGTCACGATCTGTTTTGGAGAAGATTCCTGGTGCTCCTGATGGAACACTGTCTGAGCATCCTGACCATCCCAACTGTGTTTATTTCACCGGATTAAGACAAAACTACTGATAAACTTACCAAACGTTCCTTTAAGCGCTATGGCTTTAATGTCTGTTTTGTTTTACATGAGGACATGTTTTTGTTCCATGAATAATCCTCGCAATATATTTTCAAACCAAGAACACTTATCACGTGTGTGTGTGTGGGTGTGTACTTTTGTCCCTGTCTCTTTAAATTTCAAACACACACATACCACCATTTGTGTTCATATGTGATAACTGTGAATCAACTCTTTGTTCATGGCTCAAGTCATAAAACAGGAAAGAAAGAACATCGTTATGCTAGTGGGGCACCTCACTAAAACGCTCCAGTGACAGAAAATGAAAAGCTGTAATTCCTCCTGTGAAGTGAAGTCTGACTTGTCGGAGTAAAGCACTTCCTATCCTTTTGTTCGGATCTCAAAGGGAATTATGAGGAGAGAGTTAGATATGGCTGTTAATAAGAGCACTGAGCCCTGACCAGATCAACGTCAGAGTGATTTAGACCATGACAGTTGTATTAAAGTAGTGAAACCACGTTCATTTAGACTGGATATCCAGATTGTTGGTTCACACAAAACACATATTTGCAAAGTTAGAGGGATGCGTGATGATTTTTACACAATAGTTCTTTTTAAGTAATAAGAGTCTGACTTTTGTTTTGCAGAAGTGAAGTCGTTGGCTCTCTCATATTGATAAGCAGAAAAGAAAGCTGACGGGTGGGGATGGGTGGGGTATGGGGGAGGGGGGGGGGGGTTGCTTGGAGATCAATGAGCTAATAAAACAAATCGATGGCATGAAACCACAGAAAAAAGTGAAGTCATTAATTTGCAGAGACAGGATGATCCCACCAACCACATGCATTGATTAGAAATGAGGTCTGAGCAGAACCTTCAGGGGGTATCATATTAGTAGAGGGAAACAATGGCCATGGTAGTGTGTGTGTGTGTGTGTGTGTGTGTGTGTGAGTCTGGGGGGGGGGGTTGATCTCTGAGGGTTTGCTGCTGAACTGAAGCAGGAGAATAGGTTAACTGGTGGATCAATGGCCTCTTCGGGACAACTCCAAGAAGACAGTGGCTCTGTGTTTGCTCTCTGAGGCACTGTTGCCACGGCGCCTGCAGCTGTGATGTTTTCTCTTTGCTTGTGAGCGCAGCTCCATCGACAAACACCCACCCTCACCTCCCCCTTCCCTTTATTCAAACCAAGTGTACTCAAGCATGATTATGATATTGAATACATCACAGAGTACAAAGAGGTCTCCAAACAGGGTCAGAGGTGAGAGCTAATGTTCCATTTTTAGCAATATTATTATTGTTAATCATGATTTGTAATCAATAATATTGGACAGAGTTATATACACTGATGTCTTTTGCACTGCACTCAACGATGGTGGATGTAAGACTTGCAGTTTGGACAATCCCTGCTTCGATATAGGAAGTTAGATCTAGGCTTGGAATGATGTAAGGTCTTCCTCTCAGCTCTGTGTGTGTGTGTGTGTGTGTGTGCTTGGAAAGCAAGTTGTTACAGTTTAAACAGTAAAATCTGCTTACAAGCTACTAACTCTGTCTTAACTTTTGTCTCGCCGTCCATCTTTTCGAGTTCGATGTCAAATTTTGAGAAGCTGAAATTCCTTGAAGTCTTCCAGGGGTCGGGGTCTGTCTGATCTGCAGACACAGCAGAGCTTTTCTGCAGCCGTTTGGGTGAAAGAGAGAAAAGAAAAGCAGGTGATGTGAGATTGACGACTTAAATACTTCATCAATCAATGCTGCAGCCAATGTGTTGTTTGGTGATTGGTGGAGAATTCAGGCAATCCATCTTTCCTACCAGCAACTGGCATTCAAGATTCTCCTCAGGTTCTGCGTGTATTGCTTTTATTTCTTTATTTTCAGGGTTAACCTTGGCTGTAGATATATAGATGCATATGAGTGTGTGTTTCGTTGACTGGGGGGTAGGGCAGGGGTCTTCACTTTTCTTTCACCCGTCATGCTAAACATGTATGTTGCAGAAAAATGTAGCCGACAAATCAATTTATGAGGACTCTGCAGATGCTAGCTGGATCAATCTCCAGGGTTAGGGTTAGTAAATGTAAATATTTCTGTGTTTTCATGCGTTTAAAAGAAAATTAGATTATTATTAAGACATTATTTTACTGTACAGTGGCTTTTGAAGCAGTAGCTGACTTTTCATTGTTTGTTGAATAGCTGATTACAATGAGGACATGTGAGTTTTAAGTGTCTTAAAAAAATCAAATGAAGATGCTAATCAAGTGCTTAGAAATGTAAGTTAGCCACACCGATGGAGAAAGTGACCAAACAAATAAAAGGGCACATGGACACCTCAGACAAAGAATGATATTCTCTTTCTCAAGCATTTATTTTTTATATTATTAAAAAAATGTTTTGAATCTAAGCTAACACAACTGAACCTTATCTCTTAGCATGTTTTCTCAAATCTTTCTAAATGATCCAGTCGACCATCTTCTCTGTCTCCAAACTAAGTAAAGCTTTTAGCACTTGGTTACTTTAACTACGGTAAGAGTTTAATATTTCCATGCTGCCACTGATCAATCCTGTAATCTGTTTATCTTCAGTCATCTTAAGGAAAATTGTTGAGCTGCTTCAGAATAAGAGATGAAATTCTGCTGAGGCATCACCTGGTCAAGTCCAAACAGAAATTTGGAGTTCTTTCATATTTATTGTGAATAAATGTCAAAGTCTAAAATCATGGAAAAAAATGAATCGGACTTAAGAGCTCAATACATAATATTACATTATTGACTTATTATTATGTCCCTGAAATGGGATTTCTGACACATAAGAAATGACAAGTACACACACATGAATGGTGGAGGTTAAGTGTTGATGTACCTTTAATGCAATTTTTGCTCTATGGGTAAAGATGAGATGCTTTTATTTGAAAACATCTAGATTTACATTTTTAAATTGATTAACCCTTTAATGTTCATAATAAGGAAAGAAGCTGGAGACAGATGCTCCGTTGCCTTTTTATTCCCTTTTAATCTGGACAATAAAAATATTCATTACACAATGTTCAATATCACAGTTTTTCTTCCCAAAATGTTTGAGGTAATGTCTTATAATATAACAATGGTGAAATGCTCAAAACATGAAACAGTAATAGGACAATAAACATTTACTTTTGGAGTGACATACTCAAATAGGGTGCTTATGTCCACAGTGTTTTATTCTTAGACAAATTTGCTCTACTGAACAGTACAGCAAGCAGCTGAAGGGTTAAAAATCCATATAAATCAGATTTATATATAAAAAAAAAAGTCAAACTACAGTAAACAGCAGCTTTGTTGCTTATGTTTTGAATATCGACTGTATCAATAGAAGAGCGAGGGTTGGTTTTCTGTAAGTTGAGATATTTTGTCTAAACATACATTTTTACTAGTAGTTGCTGCACACACAGCTGTCTTGCTGAGACCTCTTCCAATATTTGTTCCTTCTTTCTTTTCTCTCTATAGTAATACAGATACTCCTGAGTTGTGCCTAATTAAAATACATCCTTTTTGTGTTACCCTCTGAGTCAGGTGATAGAATAACTATGCAACAGGGTTAGCTGTATTTAGCTCCTCAAGGAGTTAGCCAGTGTTGTGTCAGGCAGCCTCTCACAGCTAAATCAACAACACCTTGCTAAGAGAGAAGGAGAAGAGGAGGCAGTGGGAGGGAGAGAGTCCACATGGGAGCGATAGAGGAGGAAAAAAAAAAGAGATTGGAGTGAGGCTGGGGTGGAGGGGTGGTGGGGTCCCGCTTCATGTAAACCCCTGGCTTTTCACACCGAGCGGCGTTTTCATGCTAAGCTCCAAGCTTGAGCTGAAATCCTCTCACTTATCCTCAAATCCAAGATGAAATACTGTCAGATGTAGTGTGATCCAGGGAATTTGGTGGGAAACCGACAGGCCAAACAGAGAGACGTATGAGTGACTGATACTGAGAGGCATGAGACGGTGCGTGTGTGTGTGTGTGTGTGTGTGTGTGTGTAGAGTGGAGGGATGTGAGCGAAGGGAAGGAAATTTGATGCGATGATTTGTTGGCGGCAGACGGAGTGACTCGTGTCAGTTTAATATCCAGTAAATCAAGAAAGCAATTTAGAGTTACAAATAATTAATCACGCTTTGAACATGCTATAATACATGTGTTAAAACTATATCTGTACTTAATTAAAACATTTTATGTGATTATAAGAATTTGCATAATATGAGGTGCATATATCTGCAAGTATTTCTTTGTATTCAGATATTTTACGTGCGATAGAAGTGGCGAAGGGGCAATATTCGGAGGGTGTGTAAGCCCCTCATCTGTGAATAGCTCTAAGGCACAAGCAGGAAATGGAGTCCTGGCATTTTGTTTTGCATCAGTGCTCCTCTTTATTAGGAAGGAACAGAATCGGCATAGAATAATAATTGGAAAATAAGCTTGCTTTCATTATAATTAGCAAGATCACAGGATGCAATAATCCAATTATTTTACTTAAAATCAAGTTTCCACATCGCTCTGCAACGTGTTGACGTGGAAGCTCAAGTCACATGGACCCATGTGGAAATGGCGAAACTCTCAGTCTCCTCCACTGCCGTTGCTTCCGCACATGTAAACACCAGTATGCTTGAGTGTTCTCAGAAAGCTGAACATGCACCCTCGTGCGAGTGCCATTTAGGGGCCACCAGACATTAGCCTAAAAACACGTGTGTGCACACCTCAACAACATGCAAATAATTGAGTAAGATTTGCTGGTACATTAAGTTTAATGTGTTTGACATTCAGGCGGGAGGAAAAGGAAGGCTTGACATGGAGTAGCCGTGCCGCGTCTTTCTCCAATCAGGCCACCAGCAGGGCTTCGTTTTACAAGCCCGATGCGAAGTGAGAGCCGTCAGAAGCAATTAGCGCTGCCGCAAATGGACGCAGGTCGTGGCTCTCAGCAGATTGGTCCGCAGATGGGTCAGGAGGGGTCAAACCTTCAGTATAGAATGATATAAACAATCATACATAGGCCACACACCAATCAATCCCTTTTTAACACTATCCGCTTCCTGGTTGGCTGCTCTTAGAGGTCAGAGGTCAGTGTACAAAAGGACATGCAAACCAGTGGGTTTGTGAGTGGGAAGCACATACAGATGATCAATTTTTATGTAAGTATAATATACTCGCAAAATATCGAATAACATATTCATTGATTGGTTTTCATGGCTGTTTTGTGTTTAATTTGTAGTTATTTTGGCCATTTAATGGAAAAATGAAGTCATATGTAAGAATGTAGACTTTATTTAGCTAAAATGACAGTGCCGTGTGTGTGAATAAAGCCACTTGAAAGTCAGCAGAAAGTTCTGCAATTAGCTGCACAGAGCAAAAGGACAGAGTGACTGAAAGAAAGAGGAAAGAGGGGGGGGGGTGGAATGGTGGAAACCAATGCTTGAGGAATTGAATTACCGGAGCCTTTTCTCATTATCATTTAGCCATCTTTTATGGCCCACCAGTAAGAGATGATGTTCCCATGACCCCACACAATACACAGACATATTATTCAATCCCGCCTCGATGAAATTCCTGCAAATAAAACCTTTGTGCTGGGCAACAGCTAATTATTTGACAGATTGGCCCCCTTCTGGCTCTGGTTACAGTGCAGACTGGCCACGTTTTAGTCTGTTTTAGTCCCCTCCCCTGCCCCTACAACCACCTTCAAAACACACCACCAGCACTCACCCCCAGCCCGGCTGCAGAGTGGGGCCACTATGAGAAAATCCCAGAGGGCCTCATTCTTTTCAGGAGATTATATATTTTAAGTCCCCCCCTTTCTCTACTTCCCAACAATCTATCCAAAATCAGGCTAGCGTGGTCTGTCTATATGAATGTGTCTGTGTGTGTGTGTCTGTGTGTGTACATAGTGGGGGGATGACATGGATGGAGTACGTGTCAGTGACAGCAGTCATTTCACAATTTAAACGCCGTTTTCAAACACAAATATTGAATCTTCTCACAAAACTCCTGCACAGTGATGGCAAAAGAAATCTACGGGGTCAACTGTGTGTTTTCCTGCACTGTATTTATCCTGCTTTAAACAAATACAGTGACTGTAAATCTGGTATAGAGTTCATAATTTCAAATTAGAAAGCAGGGAAAAGTAAGGGATTACAGTTGTGGGTCGGCACGTCTTCAGCTTTTATTCAGTCAACCTAAAATAAGAGTTAGTCATTAGTGTTTGGACATGGACCACCAAGATAAATGCTAACACATGTTTAAATTATCTGAAGAATAGTGGCATTTTCATGCTGCTCTCTCCCCTCCCATGAAGATCCACTGTTGACTTGACCATGCTGACATTTTGAGTTATCAGTTATCAGCGCAGCTTTAATATGCTGCTTGTTTTACACCTCGTGCAGAAAGAATAGTTCAAGAAGATGTTAGAAGATTTAGTTTTTTTATTTTACGATAAAAAAATTGAATGTTTACAATGTAAGTAAGATCTGCCTGCAGTTAATCTATTTTCTATATTTTTTGCCATTGAAAATATAAATCTATAAACATGTTTTCATAAAATTATGTTGGCTGCCTTAAGATAAACCCTCATACTAAAACTGTGCCACTTTTACATTCAACCAAGAGAACTAAAACAAGGAACTGTTGCTAATGTTTGAGGTATTTCTGCTGCAATGTTTTTAGAAATTGCTACAGTTAATATTAAATGAGGAATTGATTTCATATCATGAAACAACAAAAAATGGAAGTTGGATTTAGCTTGAAGGGAAATGTTATGTGGAGTGTGCTGTGCATGGCATATATATATATATATATATATATATATATATATATATATATATATATATATGTATATATATATATGTATATATATATATATATATATATATATATATATATATATATATATATATATATATATATATATATATATATACATATATATATATACATATATATATATATATATATATATATATATATATATATATATATATACATATATATATATACATATATATATATATATATATATATATATATATATATATATATATATATATATATATATCAGATGTATATCAGATTTTTTTGGTTCATAATTTTCAAATGAATTTAAAAAAAAACCAAAAAAAAAACCACATTATAAAATGTTGGTCATTTTTATTGTTTTTATTGATATTTTTACTTGTCTTCTTGGGCATTATAGCAGCAGAATGATGGTCTGGCTACCGTGTTATTTTTCCCCATTGAAATCATGAAAAATGATGAGTTAAAAAAAAGTTTTGGACATTTCAATTGTTTTGAATCTACAAAAGTCAGCAACATTGAAAAATTTTGAGAATCGCAATTAAAATCCAATCGGCACCCAAATAAATCGGAATCGAATCAAATCGAGACAAAAGCATATCATCACAGCTCCAATATATATATATATATATATATATATATATATATATATATATATATATATATATATATATATATATATATATATATATATATAAAAATATATATATATATATATATATATATATATATATATATATATATATATATATATATATATATATTTATCAGCAACAGCAGTGTTGACAGTTCCCATCTGTAACGTTCTCCCCCTCCAGTTCTTGTGCCATCAACGTCTTGCTGGGATTTGGTTACATGTCTGGGATGCTCTTCTACTGTGTTTGCCTGGCATGAACCCAAGCGAGCAGAGCCTGGAGTATTCATTGCTCAACCAGGGTGAAGGTCATACAGACCAGCCTTTCCCTGTTCAGCTCCCCAGTGAGCAAACATATGGTTACAGAGCACCTTGAACATGTTTTGGTGACCAAAACTACTCGGCCTGAGTAGCAACACCAAAGAGAAAGTGGGACTATAGCAGGTTGAAGCCTGACCTGCCAAGGCAAGAACAAGGATAAGTAGAGAGTGGGAGGCTGCCAACAACCATGATTACCAGTAACTCTTCTCCTTTTGCACACATTTGGATTCATGTAAAGTATGAATTATTAGACTTTTCTGCTCGCCTTCCTTCTCTTATCCTGTTTCTGTAGATATAAGCAGCTGTGATCATAAGGTACAATATCATCACCCCGTTGTTCAAACAGCCAAACCTCATCTAATTGCTTCCACGTTTCCTCAGTGTTAAGCTCATTAGTGGGTGACCTAAAGGCATGTGGAAAAAAAGACAAGCAGGAGACAAAAAAAAAAAAAAAAAAAATCTTTGGATAATGGATGCTTGCTGTTTTGAGACAGTAAAAATAAACAGGTCTGCGGCTTTGATAATGAATATGCTGCAAACATCGGGCTAAAGTGTGAGTTTATCACAAAGGTCCGGCTAATAACTCATTTTGTGTGTGTGTGTATGCACAAGCCCTCTCCTATGCGGCATGTGTATGAGCATGCTTGCGTGTCTATGTGTCATTGCATGTGTGTATTTATTTTCAGGCTGGCTGAGGGTGAGGTTGGGAGGGGGAGCACTGAAGATGATGACTCGCAGTTAGACTTTGTGAATGGGGATGTGAGAGTGTCTCTGGTGTCTGAACGTCCGGCCCAGGTGGCGACTGGAAGGCCGACTTCATTAGGCCTAAAGAGGAAACAAAGGAAGATGCATCGTAAAAAAAAGTGCCATCCCTCATCTGCGAGGACACTGCCTGACACATTAGGAATCTGTATGCTCAATTAACCACTGGCAGGCTCATTTTTCCTCTCTCCCTCTCTCTCTGTTCCTCTTGATCAAACAGAGCAAGCTACAGCAATAACACCGGACTGATGCTAGACTTAACATGTTTATGAAGTGTGGACGTAACTTTGGTTGTGTTAGATTTTGGCATCAAATGGCACAAAAATTCAAGAAAAAGACTTTTGTGTGAAAAATAGTAGAAAACAAAGAAAAGTTTACTGATTGCCCTGATAAGAATGAAAAGAAATTTTCCCAATGAATCCCACAATGGCTTCCATCTTTTGTTACAGGAGGAAGATGGAAATTGGACAACCTAAGCAGGAGAGGAACCTGCATACCAACAAGCACACCTTGCCGAAGCCCTTTTTGCATGTGATGTGTATGTTGTCAGGTGTTTTGTTTCACCTGTTTGTGGTATAGAATCTGCTTTGTGTGCTTTGCAAACTTCACACCAGTAACATTCCCAGCAGTTGCATCATTTTATCATTACAACTAGCTAACGATTGCATCATGTAGTTCCTTTTTCCTTCCATGCGATGCCTAATGATACAGTCATTGTTTGAGCAACGTCTCTAGTTGTACACAGTTTTATTATTTCTTTAACAATAACTATTTCATATTAAAAGTTTTGTATTAAAAAGAACTGAATCACAAGAACCAGAGTTAGTGACTGTTAATTGCACATTACTTCCTTCTTATGGAGCACATGATAAGCCACTCACACTGCAAGTGCACCACCAGCTGCCTGTTAAGATATTTCCATTTCAGATCCTAGAGGTGCTAGTCTCCCTGGGTGGGCTGTAGACTACAGCAGTCATACTTTAGCCTACCTTAAATGCATGTGACTTTTTACCTAGCTGGTGCTTTTAGTTATCATGATGCCTTAAAAAGCTGCAAGAAGCTGCAAAACTTAATCTAAAAGGGACCAAAGTGAACATGAATCTACAAGTTAACATCAAACACACACCTTACCAACATTTCTTCTCCTGAACTGGGTGGCAACATGGGGATGCTTATCTCTTTGCATGATCCTACTGTGTTAAAAAATGATAAATGACACCTGGTGGAGGCAGTGTTTTGGTGTGTGTGTGTGTGTGTGTGTGAGGATGTCACCGTGATACGCATCAGTCTTTGATTAACGAGTTGAGCTGAACACACTTTAAAATTCACAGAGGTCATGACTTAGGAGGCTATCATACGACACTTCCCCCCACTTCACAAGTCAACTCTTTTTTTTTTTTTAAATCGTCCGACACATCCTTTTTTTTCCCTTTGGCCCCCCCTTTCTGCATCTCCCCTTCTACCTCTTTTAAGCTCTATCAGAGATGAAAAATGACGTGCAGCTGGCTGAGCACTTCCTTCCTCTTGTTGGGGTCAGCAGTTCACCATGCTGATAGAGACCCTCACACCTTCTCTAATAAGAGCTCCCTTGCACTCACACAGGTCCTTTTACTGCATCACTGGACAGCCATCACTGCTACCTTTGTCCAGGTTGTCTCCTGTTATATGACTCTGTTACTGCACAGGCCAGTGATGGATTTATAACAACCACTTTCAGCCTAACAAACAATTACCATCATTTGGATACATAAGATCTGTAACCACAGTCAAACCTGTTGTGTTCTCTGTTTATTGGTTGAATGAATGCTTTGTGTAAACCTGAAATTACCACTTAGTAAAACCAGATATTTGAACATTGCAGCTTTTACGTTGCACCACATAAAACCTCTATCATTTTCCCCATAATATTAATAGTGTTTTCAAAGCACGTTGAGTTCCCATGTATGTGCACACCTGCCATCAGGAGACACATGGAGACCATTGTTTTACTCAACACTACAATGAACATTTAGACTACATGAAAATACATGGTTAAGTTTAGGAAACAAAAGTTGCGCATGTACCACGTAACAGAGCTAACCATGTTATATATGCAACAAACTCTCACTTCAGTTTCTGATTTACTTCACAAATTTGTGAACTAACAAGCACTCTCCAGATCAGGGAATCGGTTTCAGATGGTGAGGGACTAAACCACTTGACAAGTCTTCAAAACCATGCATCCACCATGATTATTCAGATATAGGGTTGCAGGGTTACTGGAGGCTGGACCATATCCCGGCAGCTATTAAGCAAGATGGAGGGTACAGTGCAAACAGTCCACTGGTCCATCACATAGTCAACAGAGAGAAAGACAACCACTCACACCTAAGGACAAATTTAGAGACACAAGCTGACCTATCAAGATTGCTTTGGACTGCAAAGTACCTGGAGAGAACTCACCAGGTGGCAACCTCTGTTACAGGTTACAGTTAGAAGTGAAGCCTATGTGGAAGTGCCAAAAATTGCAGTTCACACTTCATCCACTAGGGGCTTCAAAACAGAGCATTTCCCCATAGACTCCCATGGTAAAAGCATCAAATTCACTGCAGAAGTAAACATGTTTACAACCTGGCACAAAAAACATTTTCCATTTGAGAGGTCATCTTTACCTTCATGACAACTGTGGGGGCAGTGATATTTTTGTTTTTATAATCCATCTATGTAAACGTAAAATAATCTCAAAATCTGGCATAATTAGGGACGTGTCCTTTTGATTGGCAGGTATATTTTATCCTTCTGCAAGAAGGCAAAATGTTGCACAACTGTGGTTTTTAGTCGGCTAACAGTATAACTTATGTTTAACTTACCAATTTTGTTAGCTAGTTTGCTCCTCTTAGTACGGGCTTGGCTCAGTTAGCTCTTAACTACAGGCATTGTAGACTTTGATAGATGTCAATCATCCACCTCCACAGTCACAGGCCCCTTCTCAGCTTCACCTCTTTGCCCACTTTCATGCTTTCAGGGAGAGATGTTGGGAACCACCCGATGAGCTTTACTTCTGTTTTTCAGAAACATACAGGTGATGTCACAAAGGTTGTGTCCATCTTTTATACACAGTTTATGGAACCCACACATTCACAGAGAGAACATACAAACTCCCCAGTTGATGTTAAAATTAGGGACATTCTTAATGTGAGATGATTTGGTTAACAATCCTGCAGCCATCTTCCAATTCATATGACCGTTGAAGTTTGCACACAGACAATAAGAATGCCCTCTATACTGACTTCCCCTACAAGCAGCATAAGATATTACACATCTTATTATACTACTTAGAACCAAACCGCCAAATAGGAAGTTTTATTGTTCTTCACACACAGCTCCCACAACTCACATGATGTTTCCACATACGAACTAATTATATTCTCAATTGTTTTGTTTAACAAGCCAAAAAGTCGTCTTCAAGATGAAAATATTTATCTGCTTTAAGCTGATGGTTCAGTATACCCACCGCTTCCTGTCACGAGTCACGATTTTGGCTAACTTATTATTCTTATTAATAGTTGACCTTGGCACCATGTTCAGTTTCCTTTATCTGCCAACACAAAATGTTGCATCACATTTGTCTCCTGCATTTGTTAAGGCCATTTATATTTTTTAATAGAGCATCTAATTGGCTACAGTATGAAAAAGATTAGGATTAGGACTAAATTTAATTCTTTTTTCCTAATCATAATCACAAAAATTATTTTCATTTTCACTTTCTTCAGCTCCCCAAACCATTGGAGACTGGAAAGTCATCAAACATTATCACAGGCTGTGTTTCCTTGGAAGAACAAACAACCTACAGATCCATTACTGGGCAGAAAGTCTCATTTCAAAGTACCACACATATTTCAGCATAAAAGCTACAAAGGTAGCTGTCCATTACAATGAGATATAAAAGGATTCAGACAGAGCTATATGTATGGAAACATGTTTCACCTTCAGCATCTCAGAGGTTTGACCTGTCTGAATAATAATCAAATAGAAAATATTACAAGATGAAAATAATTAAAGCTGTAGCCGAATGAACTTTCCAATGTCTCCTGCTTTGAATGGATTGACAGTCGAGGCCAGCCTGGTCACATTTTGAGTGCACTCAAAAAGAGGTGCTAATCATAATGCTGAGCTAGCCTTGTTGAACAGCTAATTACCTCCATTATGAAGATGCACGGGTCTGATCAGAGGCACCTCACTGTGTTCGTGTGTACTTATGTGTGTATACACATGTGCATACTGGCCTGCGCCGATTAAGAGGATTAGCCGTCCATCCTGAGGAACGAGTCAAGTCGGGGTATGAGGAGAGAGAGGAGGAGGGGAGGGAAGAGGTGAAGGTGGGAGGAGGGTGTTCCTCTCCTGGAGACGAGCCCTGACCTTCTCATTTCATCCTCATTAGTATCTCATGTCAACAGAGCAGCCACTCCTTAATCATCTGCTATCATCCCAGACCTGCACACACTCACACATGCATACACACACAAATAAAGACTGAAATAAACACAAACTTGCTCACAAGGCTGCTTTTTCAGACAGGAACTGACATGTGTGTATCCACATGTTTGTGTATAACTGGCATTGACACTAAAATCAGTTGCTTTGCTTGCATGTTCAGTTTTTAGAAATATATTAAAAAAAAAAAAAAAAAAAAAAAAGACTTCAAATCATGATTAGCTTTTTTTTTATGCTTATAAAAACATATGCATGTGTAGTTCTGGCCTAATATTATGGGATCTGGTGGCAGCCTGACAGCATGGTGTTGGGTTGGCTCGTCTGTCTGTGTCGGCCTCGATGCCACGGAGGCCCCAGCAGGGTCGAGGGGGAGCAAGAGCTTGGGGTGCCAGCACAAATGAGCTCCATTCATTTCCCCACTTCAGCATATGGTGGCCCATTGTCCTCAGCCACAGAGGCAGAAGTGATGCAATTTGTTGGCATGTCCTGTCATTTTCACAAACTGTCCAACCCACTGAGGCCCTGGCCAGCAGAAGACAAGCAAGGGCAGCCCGTTGTTTCGCCCCACAAACACATAGCCTGTGTATTGTTTGCGTGTTTCTCTACTGGTGTTAATCCAGAGCTGGTGGCATCACCCCAAAACATGATGAAGACATATGTGGTCCAAATATTTTGATCAAGCAGCAGCAGAAGAAAGTCAGAAACAACAGGATCAAGCAGGGTAAATCTTACGACAGATTATGATGTGTATGTGTGTCAATCCCCATTGTTTTCCATCCTTGAACTATAGTTCATCCTCATTTACAGAACAAGATTTAATCTGATCTGAGCTCAAAGACACGATAGCATCTTTATTTACGAACACATACTGTAAGCCTCTCACAAAAACTACACAGCCACACCGAAAGGGAAACTTATATAAAAGAAATGAACACTGAAACCTCATATTTATAAATGAGAGTGAACTGAGCAGCCCACCCTGGCCTGTTCCTGGTTTCACTGTGCCAAGCGTGAAGCTGCTGTCTGACAGAGGAGGGGAAGGAGTCTTGTTTAACTTCCTGAAAAAAGCAAACTTTTGACATGAGGTGCACAATATCAGCAATGCAGCAGCAGTAAAAAAGAAAGAAGTGTCTAGACGTGACTACATTTAGTTCAGACAGAGGAAAGCATATGATCACACAGTCATGCGCAAAATGATGGTTGTATGTGGTGTTGACAGGCATTTGGATGGCCGGGGTCAAATGTCACTGAACCCATTTCACACTAACATTGGTAAGAGTGTGTGTGTGTGTGTGTGTGTGTGTGTGTGTGAAGTATGTGCTGGGTTTTTGATGTGGTGTCCATACAAGCTGTTGGTATCCTTGTATGGAGGTTTACTCCTCTATATCTGCACAGCAGCATATAACTGGATTGTAATTTTAAGCATCTGACATACGTGGACCTTCCACTCACCCTGCAAGAAGAACCCGACAGAGAGGAGCACCTTCAAAGAGAGGGCGACTTCACTTCAGCTATTCTGAAGATTAATGACGTTGGTCCTTGTTTCAGTGGGTATAAGAGACAAGTGGCCCTCTGAGACTCATTATACCTCAGCAAGAGTTGGAGAATGGAGCAGTAGTGCTCATGATTACTAGATTTATCATTTTTTACTGAACAAAGGTGGAGAAATTTACCACAAACAAGTCAAAGAACTGGGGATTCTTGATTGGAGTGATGTAGTACACATTTTGTTTATTTGTCACATGCAAGAAATGCATAAACAGTCAGATAATCCTTTATTTTTCTCCCAAAGAAACCCTTAACCAGGCTAGCTGTGGCAAAGCTGACTCTCCAGTCTTACATGTCTGACCTCAATCCTGGTCATACTTCTCTCTAGCATCTCAAATCCCTCTCCAGCCCTACTCTTAACCCCATCTGTACCCCTCTATCCCCCGCCTGTCCTCCCAACCTGTCAGGGACCGGCTTCCCATGTCCATCACTGGGTGATGGATGAGGTGGAAGGTCGTCACCCCACTCTCTAGAGTTCACTGATCCCATCAGCCATGCAGACACCTACAAATCATAGTGGGGGACGTTACAAAAATCATACATTTAGGAAGAGCAAACTAAAACAAGGATTCACTGTGAAACTTGCTTTCAGAAAAATGTGTCACAATAATACTGAAATTCATTTCTGATCCATTGCTTTCTGAAAAACAGCATCTATGGTGTCAATTAAACAGCCTTTATATATGAATTATTGTACATTGTGCTGGAAAAAGTGTTGACATTTTCAACATTCTTCTAATAATGAGCATAATTCTCATTATATCCAGAACTCACTGGGAAAAAAAAGTGATTTCCAATAAAAAAAAGAACAGAATTTGATTGCAGCCCTGTTTGAACTAGTGAAGAGTTTCACCCCTGACTGACCTTAAATTGCTAGTTGATGCCTGTGGCACAGTAGGAAGAACTGTTGTCCTATTGACTCATTTCACATTTCTCCTAGTAAACAAAGCTACAGGATATGATGGGAGATTCAGTTGCTGAGGAAACCAAAGGAGTCAAACTGAGATCCCGAATAAGCCTGTCCTTACCTTTCCAGCAACAGAAACCTCGGCGGCCAGAAGAGGCAGGGTTTCCTCTCTCTCTCATATCATTCAGTCTGAGCAAGATTGATACACTCCCTATACACAAGAAAAATAAACAATACACAACAGTGTCAAGCTTCGCCACTGACAGGAGCATAGATCAATGTTATTTCCCGCTTTTGCAAAAATACCTAATTCCCCTTATTTAATCAAGCGTCTCCTTGCTTAGACCCCTCCAGCTGATTTATGACACCCACTGCCTTTATGAGTACCTGCTTCATTTTCTTGTCTCTGCTCTGACATCTAAAGTGATAGGAATTTTATGCTTTTGATAACAATATGAGTTTCACTTTGGCCCAGAATTCATGGCCCTGTCAGCAGCCAATAAATAACAACAGCATGGTGAAAACATTCACAAGCTTCCAGACCTAAACGTTCACCCAATGGGATTTTACCTTGAGACGCAGACAGAGAGGATGGGGCAATGAACGGGGAAAAGAAGTAACAGAGCTCAGGAGCGGACGGGATGAAGGTGGAATCAAAGTAAAAGGTCATGTCAATGAGAGCGCAAGTCCAAAATGTTTTCTAGGGTTCTGTCGTCAGGATTCATAATGGGAGTGCTGTCATAGGAGCGCTGTGATAATGTCACATGAACATAAATACCAGGCTGTGACACATTCTTCTGCAGCTGTCATAAGTATACACAGCAAGGGACCTTAAACACTTCCCCCATGTGGACAGAGGTCATAGACATCTAACAGGCATTGTAAAGGTCTACGTTACAGAATTATTTAGCATTTTTACTTCTAGCACTTTAGCGTCAGTAATACTTTTGGACAATCCAGAAGGCACATACATGGAAACAAATCTCCTGTTCTACGACTCTTTAATTCTAATGCAGATAGTTTACTGAATTATATTCCTGCCTGGGCTCATTAAAAATCCTGAGAGAGCAAAGTTTAGGAAAACTGCATATTTATGACAACCATGATGATGTTTTCATGATGTGTGGTTCATACGTGCACCATATTTTAGGTTTAAATGTGAGATAGGCATGTACTGGCCATTATTCAGGAAAACTTGAAAGCAATGGCTGCAAAGTAAAGTCACTTGAAGTCACTAGATGTCAGGAGGGGACATAGTTGCAAGCAAAGTTTTTGTGTTTTTTTTTTAATTTGATGCAACACCTAAAACATGATATCATATAGTATTTGCAGGGAATCTTTTTTCATCCTCAGTGGCATGAAGAAACAGAGGAGTTTTACTTCTAGAGATAAAACAATGTATTAAATTGACATGAAACAGGTTTAGTCATGAGACTGCCTTGCCTGTCTGGACCATCTATAACATGCTACAGCTTTTCTTTATACAGTCAGTTTTTTTTTTTTCCAAATGTCCTCTTAAGAAAAATAACAGCATTTTTTTAAGTCAGCTATTACACTACACCCTCAAGCAAACATAATCATTATGACTGGAGCAAATGAAGAGAAAACATGTAAACTGAGAGCAAATATTCCTGTTTTCAAACGATTAGAAGCAAATTAAATCCGTCATGAATAGACTTGCAAAACCACATTTCTGCCACTTGGTCAACGTGAATGCTACACACTGGAAAAGTAACAGCAAAGACATTGAATCACTGATAAAAGATGGTCTCTAAAACAATCAAGCTCAAATTTTGTCCTTTATTTTCACAGATACGCAGCCGCATTCCCACTAATCCTCCCCTAGAATCGTATTCCCATAGCTGTACCAAAGTGTGAGAAAGCAATGCACCCAATATTCTCATATGCATATGAAATATTATCTCCTGAATAAAACTCAGAGGGATTAGATAGATTTATATTGACAGTTCACACATTCCATTGACAAATTGGACCGTTCCTGCATTTTTGCCAAAAACCTGCTGGTCACCTAGGCGATGGCATTAAACAGAGTGAAAATGGCTCTTTATGTGTGATAAAGTCAGACAAAGATGACGCACTGTACCCACTGACTATATCTAAGGAATTGAAAGTAAAATGTCAAGCATTTGAAAGAAAGCAGCTGTAAAGCGTGGTTATGGGGACTATAACGAATGATTACCCAGACCGAAAGGTCTCTTTGTTCCAACCTCGTCTGGGCCTCACTAAGAGAATATTATGGCTCTTTGTGAAAGGAAGGAGGGAGAGTGAGATGTTTTTTGTTTATCGCTACTTGAGTCCTGTGTGTGTTTGGTTCAGGGGGCTCAAAAGACTGCAAAGAAAACACAAAAAAAGGAAGGGTTAATGCAAGGATTCTGCGCTATGAACTGGCACAGGCTCTTGGCATGGACACAATACATGGTAGGATGGCAGTGTCCAACAGGGACAGAGGCTGTTTGGGGCTGTACCAGCATCTCTGCAGGGCCACAGAGGAAGAAGGGAGGGAGACGAGATCAGAAGCAGAGGGGAAAATTGAGACAGATTTTCTTGCAGGTGTTGAGATAATGGACGGACAAATGATGTAATTGTTGGAGCATTTCGGAGAAAATCGAGCGGGGGAGGCAGTCGTATGGCTTGGGTAGGAGGTTCAGTGATCACAGAAGCATTTGAATGACAAAGAAACTAGATGACAAACTCGACTCAAAACCTGCAAGACTTAAGGTTGAATACGTAAAATAAATTACATAACATCCTGTTTTCATTTAAATGGTGACATTTATTCCAGAAATTTATGGTGGTATCTGCATTATGAGTCCCAAACTGTTAGTTCTTGACACAATGGTCATTTGGGAATTTGAGTCACCACGATAGTGTTAAACTTGTTGCTTGTATCATTCCTGTACCTAGAAAAATGCCATCTTACGTGGCTTAAATGCAAGGCTTTCAATTATATTTGTGTTTTTTTCCCTCTTTTTTATCTCTCTTAAGGTGCAGTTTGATTCAGTCAAGAAGACTATCTGAGTCTACTTGTTTATGTTTAATAAAAAAATATGGTGTGGGTGTGCATCTCTCAATGAAGTACACATCTTCTTCACAGAAGCAGTAATGGTATTACCACCTGCAAGGTCAGAGTTTATCAGCATAGGAAACAAGTCAAGAAGTTTTGCTTCTTATGAGGCAACAGAAATAATTGGGGAAGTGTCGCAAAGTTTGACTCACATGTGACCAGAAAGAAAATGAAGATTTGGTTTAAACAAGGAAGAAGAATTCTCCATCGACATGGACCACCACCATCGACCGTCTCTTTTCACGTCTCTTTTACCTCTCTTTTACCTCTCTTTTTACGTCTCTTTTCACGTCTCTTTTACCTCTCATTTTACCTCTCTTTTTACGTCTCTTTTCACGTCTCTTTTACCTCTCTTTTACCTCTCTTTTTACGTCTCTTTTCACGTCTCTTTTACCTCTCATTTTACCTCTCTTTTTACGTCTCTTTTTACGTCTCTTTTACGTCTCTTTTACATTTCTTTTACATTTCTTTTTACGTTTTTTTTTTGCGTCTCTTTTTGCATCTCTATTTGAAAATATGCGTTATGAAGTTTTCCTCTACGGTCTCCATGTTTGCTATGGAAAGTAATATCAGAAGTCAGAGTTAAACCGTGTATCACCTATTGCCAAACGATAATGCCAACTTAAAGTATGGGAGTGTGAGAGCTCTGATGTTTGACATTGCCTGTAATGTATGAACTTATGAATCTAAAATGAGTTTCAATGAGCTCAAAGAGGCATCATGTAGCTTTCTGTCCTTGAAACTCTGCATTGCTTGATGGCACAATGCCATTTGTTATGTGCATTTCTGGAACCATTGCTGCCCAGTAGCATCCTAAGGCTGACAGACCACACTATAGAACTTTTTCACTTGATGACGTTGGAGCTGAGTTTTACTTAACACAAGCTAGCCAATGGATTTAAACACATTGCCCTGTTTGAAAGCAGACTGTGGCAGATTCAGCAAAGAAACTCAAGACATTGGTGGAAGACATGAAAAGAAAGAGAGACAGAATAAGAGATGAGACAAGAGTCAAGCTAAGATAGTCTGGGAAAATAAGGTAGTTAGAATGCAAGAATGATCTGGAAGTAGAAGTTTATTGAGGGTGCATCACTGTGAAAACTGCAAAAGTTCACCAGTACCTGTGTTTCCATTACAGTTTTTTTTCTAAATAAAAATGTTTTTTGTGAGTTTTGACAAACATTTGCGATTTACAGATGTTTCCATTGAACAGTGAGCATAAGCTTCAATTCTCACAAATGTTGTCAGCCAGATGAGTTTTGGAGCTAATGCAAGCTAGCCACGTAGCATCATTTCAGAGTTTTCTACATGCTACTGAGAATTTGTCTTGGCTTTTCAAAGCCTTTTTCACCTCATTTCCTTTTAGATTTCATTGTAAAACTGAAATTTGTTCGTTCCATACCCTTCCATCTTTACTCCAATTCCATTGCACTTTTGCGATATACATCTACATCAAAATGTCTGAAAAACCATCTCATGAGAGTATAAAAACTTTTAGAGATATTTAAGAAATGTTTCTTAGTGTTTCTATTAGGGTTATTTTATTGTGAAATTCAGTTTTTGTGAAATTCTAGTTGTAATTGAAATGCAGCTAGTGCCTCTTTAAAACCGAAGTTAAACATGAGAAAAGGAGGAAGTGTCTCAGTGATTGTCTTTTGACAGAAGCTCTTGCAACTGAACTATTGGGAGCAACATTTAGGAAAGCTAATAAACTATGACTTTATTTATTACTAAACACCTCTGAGTCTCCTGACCACTACCTCAAACTTTGACTGAGTTTCCTGGGGGAAGCTGTGATCATATAGCTAATCCAGCAACTCAGTGTGCAGGCTGATTAATGAACAAGCAATGATTCCATACAGATAAACCACCTCCTCTTATTTAAACTTGAGGTTAATCAGATTGGAGATTATAGTATTTTTAAAAGTATCTTTTGTTGTTTATTTAAGCTTGTTTATTCAAAGCGTCATCAATTAAATTACTTTTTTTCTTCTAAATATTTCAGTTTGCTTCAAGTTCAGCTGACTCTTTCTTTGTCACCTCCTACAGGTCAAACCAAACCATTACATCACTTACTTTTCACACGAGGCCCTTTCTCTTTAATGTACAGTATTAGAAATACTTTGTTACCTAAAGGTGTAGACCTTTAACTCACAAACACATTTACACACATTCTAATCAACAACCTCCTCTTTAAATTATTCAGAACCACGGCTCGGCCCTATCCATATTCTCTGGCGAGAGAAGCGAGGATATATTTGGAACATCACACTTTTAAGAGCGTGAGCTTCAACTCCCCTGGGTCATTTTCTGCTTTGGTCTTAATTGAGAGTGTTCTGGAAAAATCATTACTATATTAATGATTTAACACAAAGTAACTACCTGCTTTTTTCCAGGAGGAAAGGGAGATTTGCTTCAAATCAATACCCATGCACGCTCATTATAAGGGGGGTAAAGTTATAGTAATTAGGCAGACACCAATAACTTTTTAATGATCTTTGTTTTTAATTGCATATTATCGGGCTGCACTGTGTGTGTGTGTGTTTACACCCAAATATAAGATAATGGTGATAAGAGAAGTAGATTAAAGAGGAGGCATCTGTAATCTTTTTTTTTTTTTTTTTTTAACTCTGCAACAACAGCAACACAAAGCAGAGGAGGAAGAATGCGACTCTGTGCTTTTCTTTTTGTGCATCAGTTTATCAGTAATGTGCCAACACTAGCACTGCAGGGTTTTGAAATATTTGTAAAACAGCACTTCCCTTCCTGTTGTCTGTTGGGGTGAGGAAGTGAAACAAATAAATGCCACGAGGAACTCTCTGAGAAATGAAAACATTGATATCTCGGGACGTTAGAATCACAAACTTTGTTCCTTTCCGTGGATGCCTTACATGTGAAGTGACCATTCCAGTCTATCTCAGACAGCCTGATGTAGCAGTGTTGGATAAAGAGATGACACAATGGCAACAAAGCAAGGACATGTGTATTAAAAAAAAAAGGCTAATTTATCGTAGCCATCTGTTAGCATAAAAACCGTGGGAGGTCTTTTTTTTTAAAAAAAAGCAGTATGTTTGCATAATGCGATGATTTAGCCCAGGAATGTTGCCAGTCCAGTTAGCAAACCGAAAGACTTGTTCCTTCTTCTTCTGCCTGATGCTTTTACCCCCTTCTCCCTGGACTCCCCTCCTTCCTCACCCCATCTGCTCGCCATGGCCACTCCTTTGAAACATCACGGCAGATTGTCGATTCAATGACTCCCCTGTCAGGTGATTATCTAGGAGCTTTAATGTAATCTTCTACTTACACGTACCATATTTCAATTACGACTGCCATTGTGAAACAAGCTGCATATTCACTTCACCGATCACTCCGCCGCCGCCTCAACAGCGTCAACTGTAAAAGAACGCCAGCTGAAGGCAATTACGCATGTTTTCAGAGCCAATTATGATCGCTCTCGCGGCGACAGTTATACCACAAGCAAGGGAGTGTTCGGAAATTTTTAATTTAATGACAATATGCTCATGTTAGGATTCAGTAAGCCTTCCCCCCTCTGCTCCACTTCCAGGCCTGCCATCTCAGAATCCACTGAGGGAACCATTAGACTGATAGGAGAAGATTATGGCCTCTCTCAAGGGCCACACTGGGAGTGCTGCGATGGTCTCAATAGTGTAAGGGAGATGGCATCCACTCATCCTCTCCGCAGGAGCACAGCTGGCAGGGCTGAGTCCAGACCAGAGAGGCAGGCTGGTTAGCTCGTTTCAGTTTGGCCTCAGTCTACAAAGGGAGCATAAACTCACTCTTTCTCCTCGCAGATCACAGACTGAGAGAAAGTGGGGGGAAAAAAAAGCCACGTCTGCTCTGTGGAGTTTCCTTCCACGACCTTTCTGAGATGCAAGTTTTACACAGTGGAGTTTAAAAACTTGTGGAAAATTGTCATAAGTTTGCTGTGGGTAATTTTTGCTTTAAACTGGGAAAAATCAGCTGGAAGGTTGTGCAAAAATATGTACAAATATTTCATATGAGATTGTCAAATGCGAAAAAAATAAAAAATAAAATAAAAAATCAGCATTTCACTATTGACTGACGCATCGAATTTAGACACTTTTAGTCATGTTTTATTAGAGATTATTCAAATTTTTAAGATATCTTCATATCATAGATTAAATGACATATTGAAGTATTATTTCAAGATTTACTTAAGTTAAGTTGAACTTCTGATGACAGCAAACATATGTGAGTTTCAGACCACATATTTATTTATTTATTTTTAAACTTTAAACCATTTCAGAGATTTAAAAACTAAAAAAAACAAAACAAAAAACAAAAAAACAAAAAACAATACACATTAAATGTGAACCTCTCTCCTGCTGGGATGTTTGTATAAAACCCAGTCAGTTCTCAGGGGTAGAGGTTGACAGAAGAAGACATCGCCCCAGTCCCTGGGAGATTGGTGAACACAACACTTATATTAATGCATTAAATGCGTTGACTGTGTTCAGCCCAGGGATGCAGGAGTGGGAGAGAGAGAGGTTAGGGAACGGGGGGGTGAAAAAAGCTGTTGTAATGTATGGTGTTGTCTTGTATAGCGTGTCTGGCAGCAGGGGAAGGAGGTGGTAGTGGTGGTGGTGGTGGGAGGGGTGCTGAGGTAGTGTCAGCCAGATTATAAGGCCTGTGGTGAGAGATGAGGGATGGCCGACTTGTAAACAACTGACAAGCGTCCTGGATGACAATTCCTAATCCATCATAGTGCTGTCAGCGGTGACCGGTGAGGTGACGGACAGGACCCAGGAGAGGAGACAGCTGCTGCACGTCAATCCACATCATAATTTGAAAAGCTTTTCCACATGAGCTGAAACAGAAGCAGAGAGAAGGAAGAAGGAACTTACTATCAGCTGCCTCCCCCTCAATCAGTCACCTCTCTCTCCATCCCTCCCTCCTTCTTACTTTTTCACCTCCCTTTTTTCCCTCCTGTTAAGGCCTAAAAATACGTTCATTCCTTGTCCTTTGTAGATGTAGATGTAGGCATTCCTTGTGCCTTCTTTAGCTTGTGTTTATTAAAGACTTTATGATGATATTATGAATACAGCTGTAAGTTTACCTGTGCTCTGAAATCATTGTCCGCATTTAATCAGTATACAGAGGGAGCATAAACTCACTCATCCTGGGTCCTACCTGTAGGGTCCAGGAGGGGTTTTCTTTTAATTTAAATGAAAATTTCTTTCAATTTTATTTCAAGAAAGACTTGAAATTCCTTTAAAGACAACTCAAAGAGATTTATAACATTAAACGCATGACAGCAAGGTGTTAAAGAAACATTAAAATGACTAAAATGAAACATTAAAAGGACTAAGGCTCAAATCAGACTTTTGGTTTTAAGGTATTTTGTTCTAAATATTAAGAGCATAAAAACTACGTGTTCAGGATGGAAAGACAGCTTAACTTAGACAATTATAAAAGTCTCTGGCTGAGTTCAAAGTGAAGCATAGCTGCAAAGTGACACAATGTCCCAGAAAGAACAAGATGTGTTGCTGAAAAAAACACCATGTGCATTATTCTATCTCAAATATTTGAAAAAGAAGTAATTTATTTTTGTATTTAATGATTATGAACACAATCACTGCTCACTGAAGATATGAGAGGCTTGTTAGGAGCAGGTGGAAAGAGGCCCTATGAGTATTAATCTTCCTCACTGATGTTGCTGAGGCTGATTTAGCAGCCTATGTTAGGTCAAGGCTGTCATTCTTTTCTTAAAGAGCTCGCTTCCCTGCCAAACCAGGATTTCCGACTGAGGGGCCTCAATGACAACTTTGATGTGGACCGCGTCCTAGAGGGTGAAGTGAGAGGCATGAGGGAGGAGGGCGGCACAATGCCCCGACCTTCCTACTGCATCTGCACAGATCACACTCTAAATGGTCACATTGATGCTCCTGCTTAGCTCTCTGCTGGGAGTCCTGATGGAGCCAACACCGGGGAACTGGGGCACAGCAAAGCCTGGACACCTGCCAAAAGACAGGGACAAATTGATTGAGATCAAGTCAGCTCTTAGTGCATTTAACCCTCTGCATTTTCTCATTAGCTCTCCTTAACCCATCAAAGTTTCTACTGGAAAAAATGACAAAAATGTTATATATATATATATATATATATATATATATATATATATATATATATATATATATATATATATATATAAATATATATATACACACACACTGGACTGGCGTACCCTACTATAGATATATATATATATATATATATATATATATATATATGTATATATATATATATATATATATATATATATATATATATATATATATATATATATATATATATATATATATATATATATATATATATATATACATTATACATTATACATTATACATTTAAACACTATCCTGAGGTTAGGAAAGGAGAGGACAGAACTTTGGGGATGGTTGCACTGGACATCTTACATGCAGTATGTGAAAATCCATCAGTAAAAAAAAAAAAATCCACAAAAACATTTTGTAATTATTGTATCATTGTCTGGTCAAATGGAGACTATACTTTGTCCTAAATGAAACAAGATTCCTCCAGACAACAAGATGAAGTTCTCTTTTAGTGAAGCTGCAACTGGTAATTATTTTGCCATCTAATCCAACATCCTAATCAAGAGTTTTGATTGATTCTTCAGATGATCATCTGTACATTTGAAATATCAAATAAAAATAATGAATAAAGAGTGACCATTACAATTTTCTTACAGATTCATTTATTGTTTATTATAGAATTTACATGATATTTAGTCTGATAAAGATAATTTGCTACATTAGTAAAGGTTCACATTATCAGACCTTATATGTGACTCCCCCCGATGGCCTTCATCAACCCTGACCCTCCTGCAGTCTCTGGACCCTTTTTTCTTAATTTCTTGTTTTATTTTTACTCTTCATCCCTTACTTTTTCACCGCCAAATACTGGGATAGTCTCAATTTCTAATTTTTCTTTTCTTTGTGACCTGCAACTTCCAAGGATCAAAACTGCAATATAACATGAGAAACCCATTCCAAAATGAAACCAGAAATGATGCACCACATGCAAAAGTTACACAAACAGTTATGCTCCAACTATTTAATATTACCAAAGCCTTTGAGTAATTTCTCGATAGTTTTACCATGAAAATATAACAATATTTATCTGATCAGCCTCATTGCTGTAATATTGTTTACACAGATTTGTCGCTGAACCTTCAGCCCCTGAAACAGAAATGTTCCAAACTTTTGTCATATCTCAATGTTCCACAAACTGCTTGTTTATTTAAAAAGGAATTAAATAAGAAAATATGCTTGAAAAAGAGACAGATATTATTTGATCATTCTCTAAAGTTTTGTGCTGTGCCAAAGATTGTGCCGTTCTCAAATAATATTCAAATCCACCCCAGATCTCCAGCGGCTGTCAGGCATGAGGCAGGGTACATCTTGGACAGGTTATTGATCCATCACAGGGTTAAAAAAAAAAAAAAAAAAAAAAAGAAATTATTCAAACTCAGGCATATTTCACCAATGGAATCATTATTTGTCATGCTTGGTTCAGCTGCAACATGCTAACATGCATGGAGTACATGTACACTCTTCACAGGCAGGACCCAGGCATGCCCACCATGGCCATTTTGCTGTAAAAGCACCACACCGCTTTGCAAACCCTTTCTTAATCACTTTTTGGTAATTTTTATTCAATTATCAGAGAATCTATTGTGTTTCTCAAAAAACACTGAAAATCTTGGCCTTCAGTCTTGTAAATTCAGCATTTGGTTTTGTTACAGTTGTAAACTATGAATCTGATTGAGTGGCCATAATTTGTGGAGTCTCTCAGGGGTCAGTCTTTGGACCTCATCTGTTCAACTAGAAGAAGGTCAGCATCAGTACACACCTGAAGATTCAAGCTCTTAAAATCTTGCAGCTTGGATAGACTCAGACCTGACTTTCATCAGCAACATTAAATCTTCACTATGAAGCTTTTCACCAACTCAGACACATCAACAGAATTAAAACTTTGGTCTTCCAGAGAGATCTGGAGAATCTCATCCATGAATTCATCTCCAGCTGGATTACTGTAAAGTCTTTTCACAGGACTTTCTAAAGAGAGCATTCAACATCTGGAACTCAACCAGATGCTGCAGCTGGAGCTTTAGGGCAAAGAGATCCGAACACATCACACCAGTTTTAAATCTTTACACTGGTTTCCAGTCATTCACAAGATAGATTTTCAGATGATTGTTTACAAATCCCAGAACAGTTAAAGCCCAGAATACATCTGTGATATGTTCATAAAATATAAGCCAAGCAGGGCTCTCAGATCCAAAGACTCAGGTCAACTAGTCCAGACCAGAGTCCAGGCTAAACATGGAGAAGCAGCATTTAGCTGTTACACTGAAAACAAGGACCAGGAGAGTGCTCGCTTCAATCCAGAGGCTTTGTCCCTGAAAATGATGAAGGTGAAATTAAAAAATCTTTCTGTATCACATTTTCTTTAACTCAAACAACTTAATGAAAACAGCTAAACTGATGTGACAACTTTAACAAAAAAAAAAGAAAGAAAAGAACTTGAGTATTCCCCAGTGAGGTGAAGAAGGAAGATAAGACAAGTTAAATGTATGAAGTTTTTAATTCCCCATTAAACAAGACGGAAAAATAAGTGAAAATTTCAATGGAGTTATAATTAGTGGTACTACTGGGTGTAACCTGCTACCTTCTGGTCATACATTCTTCCTCTGTAGTGGTATCTGCACTATCTTTTATAACTCAGAAGCCCCCCCCCCCCCCACACACACACACACACACACACACACACACACTTGTTTAACAGATGGTTGTGTCTCGGTCATTCACTTAAGGTCACCACCAAGACAAGAGTGGGAAGAATCGGGGAGCAAAAGGCAAAATGGTTTGTGTCGATTTAAGCAAGAGGGTAATAGGAGGAGAGGAAAAAATCAATAACAACATAAAACTGATTTAGTGTGTGTCATAAAACATAAGTAAGTGCTCTGAGATGGAGAAAACTGGACTCTCAATTTAATCTGCACAAAAGCTACACTGTACAGATGAAGTTATATCAAGGAGAGAGGGGGTGTAGAAGCTGGGAAGAGAGAAGGGGGTGGGAGGTAAAAGAAAAAAAAAGAAAGGGGAGGGGAGGGGAGGGCAGAGTAGTCCATGCGATACAGAGAGGAAGATAAAATAAAATCTGAAAGACAGACTCTTAATTGTCATATTAAAGACTCTCTACTGCTTGGCAGAGTGGAAGGTTAGCCCACATTCATCATCTGACTAACAGCCACTTGAATGAAATCACAATTAAAATCTGCTCAATATTGTCCCCAGGACGTTTTGCGAGCATTAATTTTTTCCCATTGATTCTCTACCCCCCCATAAATCAGAAATGTTGCGGCGCATGTAATGGTTTATGGAGAAGGGATTATGGTGTTATGAAGCTAATGTAGCAGAACCATCTAATTTACACACAGCCTCCCTGGCCGGTTTACAGGGAGACAGAGTTATTACACTATTACACAGCCTATCACAAACACAACACACTCACACTGTTTAAAAGCTACATCCGATTGGACAATCCTCTATACTTACAGCTGTTATGATCATAATGTAATTCTGTTAGAAGATGATGTTAAATAATGGCAGCGGGAGAAAACTACAGTAATAGTTTTCATTTATGAGTCTCCTTTATGTCATTTAAGTATCAATACAAAGAAATGAAAATACTCCACTTTTCCATATACAGTTGAACACGTTTTTTTTGGAACTTATTGTTAACACAGAAAGGAATGATAAGTTGGGCTTAATGGTAATGTTTTCCTTAAGTTAAGAAGAAGAAATCTTATACTATTCTGTCAGTTTTGCTGCCTCAGTCTCTGCTCTGCAAAATGGGAGAGGTTTTAATGTCTTCTCTCATCTCACACTCTGTATCTTAGCCTTTTTATTTATTTTTACTCTGGACACCCAATACGAGCTGTCAAAGAGTTTAACTGGAGTCTACAAATAGCGTTTGATTTATTTGGAAAATGCAAACCATGTCAACAATGAAAAAGTCTCACTATTTTCTCCATTTGTCTGATTTTATTCTATTTATCATACATATGTGGTTCTGATATTTCCATAGGTGTCTCTGCGTCACAACTGCCGCTTACCAGATCTCATTATTGTATGGTTCACACAAAAAGCTGTGGTTGCTTTATGTCAACTCATTCACATGTCATTAATGCAGGTCTTTGAGTTGATTTGATATGTCATTTTTTAATCTTTTTTTAAATTTACCCTCTTCTGAAGCAGCCCTGTCCCTTTGGCATATTATTTTAACGTGTAGGGATTGTTTCCAATGTTATATAAACCATGAATAAGGCCTTAATTCATCTTTATGCAACTGATTATTTATTCTTGTACTTCTCTACTTCTTCCAATGTGTAATCTCTAAATAGTGATTAAATTATGTCTATAATTCGGACATGCTTCAGCATCAACATGCTTCCACATTTTTATTTGTTGTGTTTTCTGGTAAGTGTGAGATGGCATAGTCAATTATATTAATTATATTAATTATTTATATTAATTATATTAATATTTATATTATTTTATTTTATTATTTTATATTTATTATTTTATATCATTACTTTGACCTAAAAATCACACTTTTATTCACTGCTTCATATTCAATACACAATAGTTAAATTCTCTGTAAGCAGGAAATTTAGGTTTTGGATTCTGTGACGGTAGCATGAGCTGCCACACAGTAAAGGTCTGGTAACTTTCTTTTTTTTTTTCTTCTCAATTATGTAAACACTTTAAAGATACTTTATCATTTTTCATATTTTTTATTAGCTGGGTTGACAGGGGGTTAACTAACTGGGTGCACACACTTATATTGTCACCTTGTTAATTTGGTTTATTTTGTCACCTTATCAATTTGCTTTGCTTTCAGTTAATATACTTTCCTTTTGAGTTGCCAGTTCCTTGGTGTTCCCAAGCCTGCCAAAGAAGAGTCCTGGCTGCACTGGAGCTCCTTAAATCAGGCTGGGGCCTAATTGGGCAGAACCATCTTTTTTTATAGGAGGGAAGTATAGGAGGGGTTTAGGTTTTCTATTGATTGTTTGTCAGTTGGTTTGTATTATTTAGGTATTTCAGATTGTTTAGTTTATTGTCTTAACTGATTATATGTAACAATTTTTGATAAGTTAAGTTTATGTTACAGTTGGTATATAGTATTGTATTGCCGTCCCCCCCCCCCGTGTGTCAAAATGGCCTGATCAGCCAGTATATGTGTGTCCCTTGTGTGTCAGTTAGGTAGGTCAGTTAGTATTTGAGTTCCTTATGTTAATACCTAGGTTGACGTTTGCTTTCTTTGACCTCTTTTATGGACTCAAAGTTATTGCACTGAAAGATTTATTTTGTTATTTTTGTTAAATAAATGTAGACAAACCAGAGAAGCACATTCCTTGTGCTTCTCTGATTTTTCGGCTCGGTCCCTCACAGATTCTTATGCACATACAATAAGTCCCGGTGACAGGTGACACAGAGGCAATGCCATATATGTTTTACAACTTGCATTGTATGATCATTATTGCAAGACAATACATATATGTATATTCATATATTTTTTTCAAATTATATTGGAAGACACCTGCAGTGTTTACTAGTTACATGTATTCAGTTGATATATTTTAGCTGGAAGAGTTTGACTGGGCAATAATTTCTATGCCATCTATCTAAAGTGCAAAATTTAGAATTCTTTAATGATTTTCTCATTATCTTTCAATGTGGATTTAATGGTCAATACATCCTTTAAAGCAAAAAACAAGATTATGCATGTACAGTTTATTTATTTCCCCAAACAGGTGCAGAACTTTGTGAGTCCATGATGGTAAATTTTTCTATGCATAATTGATTAGAATTAGCTGCAATTTAGTTATATCAACTTTTTAATAGGAATGGAACTTGATTAAAAAAAATAATACAATTAATTACAAGCTTTGGAATGAATTAATCTTGATTAATTACATTTTGATTGCATAACTATGTTATGCCCTCAAAAGCCATATTTTTTTTATCCATGGAATTTAATGGATGACAAAACCAGATAAGAGACACAGACATTAAAAATGTAAATTCAGGCTCTATTGATATCTAGAAAATTTATTTAATTTCAAAACAGTAAAAGCAGAAATCAGAAATATCCCTGGGCAAAAGTAAACAAGACCCAAAGTTAAAGTGTTATTCTGTTACAGTTTGTTTAATGTTACAGAACTTTAACCTTTCACATGTTTCCATGCACACACTCCAACAGGCATTATTATCTGACTGTAAACCAGGGTGGGATCAACCAGTGTCCTTTCAGTCAGCTCACACAGCACAGATGCTGCTCTGACTCCAACTCCAAGCTGGATGCTGCATGAGGACCAAGTTTCTTGTCTGATCTTCTGGGTGGGGGAGGGGCTTACGCATAATCTGCTTCTGCTAACAGAGAAGAGTAAAGATTACTCACCAAAAGTCTCTAATACCACCAGACTTGTTAATATTTGCCTTTTATTTAAATAGATTCACAAGAGGGGTCTGAAAAACTGCTATATAGAGTCTTGAGTCTAAAGTTGCTAAGTTACCAGCAGAAGTCTACCATGTGCATCCGTGTCATCTGTGTCGCAGGAAATTGTGCACTGACAAACATTTTGCAAATTAAATGCATTATATTTTGTTAATATGTTACATTTTCTGGAATGAATTAATAGTCATTATGGTGTTAAAGTCCCCCCTCTTGTTTTAAAATAAGAAGTGTCTTTAAAAGATCCGGGCAGCAGAGGGAGGGGGGTTTGTCAGAGCGGTCCAAAGGGACACAAACAGAAGAGTTGTCTGATGGCTGCAGCTCAGTGGTCCCAGTGATCCCAGCTCTGACTATCATATAGCTCAATCTGAGCGAGTGAGAAGGAGACCCAGTACCCAAGCATCAAATCATCATCACATAAACTGATCCTGACACCAGCTAAAAAGGGTGATGGATCATGTGGTTTTGGTTGTGCTGGAGAAGTTTGTCCCTTGATAGAGCCCTTAACTCAAACCTAGTAAACCCCCCTCCTCCTTCCATTGCCACCAGACATCCCAATATAGCACACATACTCACAAGCACACACAGACTTGCAGGTAATTCTGTCTCTTCTGGGTCAACAGCACAAGGCCAAACCATAGAAAGTGCATCTTGGTCCGAGCATCACATGCCTTCCTTTTTGTCTTTTACAGGAACGTGTGAACTGTTGTGGACTGCACCTTTGTACAAAAACAATAGAGATGATATACACAAGAAGGAGGACACCAACCTGTCCCTGGAATTTCAATATGAAGATGAAAAGCAATAAGTCTCCATGACAGCTCTTACGGCTACCAGTGACTACATGTAAAAATGATGAATGTAAAGAGAAATATCCATAAGTGCCACAGCCTGCACTGTTTCCCATACATGGTTTTTACAGAGGCTGGCGACATGGTGAGGGCACTGCAGGCACACATAAATGACAGCTTTACAGTGTGCATAAAACCAGTCGATAGAGAAAGGCATATGCTCACACTGCCCTTTGTCACTAGCTTTTTAGAAAACGGCATCAAGAACACTTGAATTGAGAGGAATGATTTTTATCTGGTCATATTTTTAATACATTCAAAAAGCTCAACAAGTCATGCAGATAAAGTCAATGCATATTATAAAGCTCTGTGTTTTAGAGTAATTTATAAGCAAATATTTATATTGCTACTCCATAGATAGGTATTAATGTGTATATAATGGAAATTAAATTTCTGTAAACTGTCACGTTTGCCACTTGGCTTTAAATTCAGCACTAACAGGTTCCTTTATTTCTTGTAAAGCTTAAACTTAAGAACCTGTTAGAAAATACTTTTCACATGTATTTGCAAAATGGTTATTTTTACTTGGATTCATAGAATGTAGATTGGAGTGAAGCCAAAAACCAAAGAATTTATTGCTGCAATAACAAGGAATGTTTCTCCACAGAGTAAATCAAGCCAGTCCTATGAGCCCCATCTGATCTGGTGCATTGACAGTTCATTGTAAAAGTAAATTAAAGGTAAATAAACCAAAAGAAGTTATCTTGTTTGGCACATGATGAAGAGAGATTGTTCACTGATTAAATGTGCAGTAGTTTAGTAGTGACCACTTGTTACTGATTGCAAAAAAAGTCACCATTCTTAAATCAAAGCAATTTTAGCTTTAATATACACTATATATATATATATATATATATATATATATATATATATATATATATATATATATATATATATATATATAATTGCTTAAAATTGTCATAAAATTGTCATTGATGTGTTATTACACATTAAAAGCCCAAAGCTTATCAGAACAGGAGGGGGTAGATCGGTGGATGGTGGACACTGCAGACTGTAAGTCAAAAGAAGCAATTATAAGTAAAATTTATCCAACTTTATTTTACTTTTTCCCATTTTGCTTTCAGTTTGTAGGCGTATACAATAACTATTTGGTTGAGTTTAGATGTAAGTCAAAGTGTTATTTCACTTTCCTCTGAATTCAGTTCAATTCAATTCAACTTAATTTATATAGCGTCAAATCACGGCAATGCCATCTCAAGACACTTTACCGACAGAAAAAAAGAACATAATGAAAGCCAATTCATAATAGCCTATATAAGGAAACCAACAGATCGAGTTGGAGGATACAACTCAATTTCCCATCCTTAGTAAGCACACTGGCAACAGTTGTAAGGAAAAACTCCCCTTTAACAGGAAGGAAACCTCCGGCAGAACCCGGCTCAAGCCTGCAGTCTGCGAACGAAGTACTCTGCTTGGTATATAAGGAACTATGAGGACTTTGATATATAGTGGTGCTTGGTTGTGGAGGGCTTTATATGTAAGAAGAACAGTTTTAAATTCTATTTTAGATTCAACGGGTAGCCAATGAAGAGAGGCTAAAACTGGAGAAACATGATCCCTTCTGCTGGTTCTGGTCAGGACTCTGGCTGCAGAATTCTGGATCAGCTGAAAGCTTTTCAGGGCATATTTAGAACAGCCCAGTAATAGAGAGTTACTGTAATATAGTCTCGAAGTAACAAAAGCATGAACCAGTTTTTCTGCATCCCTCTGAGACAGAATGTCCCTAATTTTGGCTAGTTTAGTAAGGCTGGTTTAGTAACCTGCTTAATATGTGGGCCAAAGCACAGGTCAGAGTCAAATATAACTCCAAGGTTTCTCATTGTAGCACTGGAAGCTAAAGTAATGCCATCCAGGTTCATTACAAAACAGGAAAATTTAGCTCTGAGTTTTTCAGATCCAAAGAGAATTACCTCAATCTTATCTGAGTTTAAGAGGAGAAAATTTCTAGACATCCAAGTCTTTATGTCTATGAGACAATTTTGTAGCCTATCGGCCTGATTTGTTTCATCTGGTTTAAGTATATCTAAGTATCATCTGCATAACAATGAAAGTTTATTCCATGTCGTCTAATAATTTTGCTTAAAGGGAGCATACATAGTGTGAAGAGTATTGGTCCAAGTACAGAACCTTGAGGAACTCCATGACTTACTGTAGTTTGTGAGGAGGACTTGTCACTTACATGATTAAAATGAAGTCTATCAGATAAATATGATTTAAACCAGCTTAACGCTGTACCTGTAATTCCAACCACCTGTTCTAGTCTCTTTAACAGAATGTTATGATCGACTGTATCAAATGCAGCGCTAAGATCAAGCACGATAAGTATGGACAGAAATCCTTTGTCTGAGGCCATAAGAAGGTCATTAGTAGCTTTTACCAATGTCATCTCAGTGCTATGATGAGCTCTAAATCCTGACAGAAACCCTTCAAATAAATTATTTCTGCTTAGGTGGGCATGTAGCTGAGCTGAAACTATTTTCTCCAGAATTTTGGACATAAACGGGAGGTTAGATATAGGTCTATAATTTGCTATCACCTCTGGATCCAGAGATTGCTTTTTAAGTAAAGGCTTGATTACAGCAGTTTTAAATGATTGTGGTACATATCCTGTCACTAAAGACATATTGATAAGATTTAGTAGAGATGTATCAACTAAAGGGAAAATGTCCTTAAAGAGACTCGTTGGGAGAGGGTCTAAGATACAAGGGGATGGTTTAGATGAAGATGTTATTGTAGTTAATTCAGAGAGTTAGACAGGACAGAAATTATTGAGACATAAGTCAGATCCTGGTTCTAAGGATGCTTCAGAGACCACAACAGGCTCAACATTTATGGAAAGCAGTTTCTCTGACTGCTCCCATGGAGAAAACAAAGAATTCTGCTCCAGCATTTTAAATATTACAAGAAGCCTTTGTTGCATCCAAGATAAATGAGTTCTTTGATGGAAAGTCTAAATTATCTATGTAATATCTCATTGAATAATGTAAGTGAGCAACAATAATTCGCTGCTTGTGTAGAACATCTTGGATTTACAGTGTCTGTGAGGACAAACATGATAGCAGCAAAATAAATGCATTCTAAAGCAGGACGTAGTAATTCAATCTTTAGTTTAGATCTTTATGGTGCAGCCAGGGCCTCCACTGTCAACCGCTGCCTGCCATAGAGAGCCACATCTTCTTGATAAATTCTCAAGACAGTCTGCGAAACACTCCCATAACCAGTGACACAAGATGATTTCCCGCCTCTGACAAGCCCCAGTATTGAGTATGATAACACTTACTTTGTCTTCATCCTCTGCTGGAGTATAATATCAATCCGTTTGATGATCCAGCAAAGCGAGTCGAGCACTTGTGTATCAATCTTCATACATCGCTGCCTAGTGTCTAACAAAAAGCCCAGAATGGGATCATTCAATCACTCCTGGGCTGTGCAGTGTTCAGAACACTCGGCCTTCTCTGCAGCTCAACTGTCTCACTCCCTGTCAGCATCTTGCCTATTTTTCATCCGCTTCTCTTCCCTATCTATTTCTTTCACTCGTAGGGGGATAAAGACACAAATTACTGATGATCATATCACTGCGTGCTCGTCATAACTAAATGTCACATGGTGAAATAGGCTTTGCTGCCTTCTCTCGTCTTCTCAGTCTCAGTCGTTCACAAGCTGCTCACTACCTTCACTCTCAGTGCTCACAGATGAGCATTTCTGCAGATTTTAACCTCTCACCAATATAATTGACCATCTAATCCACATTTTCCTACTGTCTGAACATTAGAACAAATTACTAAGGAAATTTTAATTCTTTACTTGTATGTAAACATGCAAACATTTTTAGAAACTGCAAATTTAACCCAAAGAGCTGATGTCACTCATTTTTTCATATAAAGAGCTTCCGAACCATTCCGGACAACTTAAATTGTATGAACCTTTCACTTTTGTTTTAAAAAAGAAGATTTCATCCATATTATATGTTAAACTCATAGATAATAACAACGAATAATTTCCTAAAGTTTTAATAGAACCATCGTGAGGAAACTTCATAGCTATGTGAGGCTCCATTTTACACCGGACCATGATCTTGTTGCCTAACTCTAACCTTTCTCAGAAAGAATTAGGGTTCATTTGTGGTACTGTTATTTTATTAGAGAGTTACATCTGTGTCAAACTTTGCCAAATGTCACTGCCAACATAGTGCCATGCACATTTAATGTTATTATTGTTAGAAAATGCATCCAATAGGGGGCAGTCCCTTTGAAGTTTTGATGTCCATTTCTAGCAATATACATTACCTGGCCTTAAAGAAAAAAAAAAAGAGTTGTTACCTGGATATAACTACACAATTAGGCACTAGTCTCCTGTTGGATAATTACTGCATGAACAAGTTATTTAACCCCAACTAATGTATTGAGCCGCCTCCAATTTATTGAATGACCATGTGAAAAGACACATCACATGATTGTGAAAAAAATGTTAATCTATTTAAGACAGTTTAAATCACTGGCATTATTTGATTGAGTTAAAAATCTGTACAACAATGAAGGAAAGAGGGAAACCATGGTCTTCCAGGAAGAAATGTTGCTGGGAAAAAAATCTGAAATGATAATAATCAGTGATCACTTAAAAGTTTGGTAAAATCAATTAAAGTAAACCAACATTAGAACTCAGGGCTTTGTTTCATAGTAAAAGAAAAAGCATTTCCACACCCACAATGTAAAGCAAACTTGACGGATTGGGACTGAACAACTGTGTAGCCGTAGTAAAACCACTATTCGATGAGGTTAGCACTTTTTGCTAGGAAGCATTGGACTCTGAAGCAATAGAAGATGATCATGTCATCTGGTGATTCCAGATTTACCCAGTTCCATATCGATTAGAGCATCAAGGTAAGAAGACAGGCAGATGAAGTAATGCAGTCTTAATGTAAAGTGCCAACTGTACAAGCCTGTGTGATCTGTGGTTGCCGCGTTTGATCAAGTTCAGGCTTAGCAACATTGCGTGCCCAAATAATGTAGTCAAATAGTACCTTTCATCATCATCCCAACTGCTTACTCCAATGAAGAGTCACGGGGAAGCTGGAGCCTATCCCAGCTGTCTTTGGGCAAAAGGCAGGGTACATCCTGGACAGGCCCAGGGCCACACAGAGACAAACAACCACTCACACTCGCTCCTATGGGCAATGAAGTATAACCAATTAACCTAACATGCATGTCTTTGGATGGTGGAAGGAAGCCAGAGTACATGGAGAGAACCCACGCATACATGGGGAGAACATGCAAACTCCACACAGAAAGGCCACTGTTCAAGCATCGAGGATCGAACCAGGGAGCTTCCTGCTGTGAGGCCACAGTGCTAACCACTATGTCTCTGTGCAGTTAAAGACAAATACCTGAATACATGAAATGGGCAAGTTAGTCTATCAGTTGAAGTCTATCAGTTGAAGACAATACCAGGATTTATCAGTCTCAGCCTGTGAAAGGGAGATTCATGTAGCACTGCAGAGTCCAGACTTTACCCTCATTGTGTTAAAGAGGGCTTTTTGCAATGTTTGGACTCTCCCATCATCAATACAAGCTCTTGGTGAAAAATTAATGGAACAGTGATGAAACAAATCGTTTGACATTGCAGAAGCCTATTGTAACAAAACCACAGTTAATGCGTGCTATAATCAAAACCAAAAGTGTTCCAATAAAATATCAATGTGACCTTTCTTTGGTGGCAACTCTCTTCTTGCACAGTGTACATGGCAAACACAGAGACAGTGGAGGACATCACCATGACGCATCCTGTTACAAAGTAACACAAAAAAAGGCATCACAACAGACAGCAGTGGTCTCTCCAGCCATTAAGTTCATTGCAGTTTCCTGTACTTCTTTGTTCCTTTCCTTTCCTTGGCATGAGCTATCCTGCTCAACACTGCCCCCACAAATTCCAGTGCTAGTGCAACACATCAGCAAGCTCTCTAAAAACTTATGAACATTAGTGGTGAAATGTACAGAAAGTTCTGACCGTATGCAAAGTTATTTGCTGAGCATACACGAGCAATGAGCCCTTGCGTGAATTAGTCCACTAGAACTCCTGCCAGTTGATTCCTCACATCGTCATTGTTATTTAATCACTTTCATTTTCTTTTAAACACTTTACTTGTTTGTTTTTAATGCCCTCTGAACCTTGCTGTAATGCTTTGATGTTTTTATGGAAATCCGTTTGAATTGTCTTGTACATAAAATGTGCGATACAAATAAACTTTCACTGCCTTTAAATAAAATAGTGGTTTTTTTTTTTTTTCATTTTAATCAATAAAACCCAACTTTTGAATAGTGTCAAAATGTTTGACAGATGCAGATACACTCCATAATGTGCTTTAGCTATGTCTATGCAATGCAGTATACAGAAAAGAAAGTCACAAAACAGGCGCTAATATTGTGAGATTACAGTGTTTCATGTGACCTGACTTTCCTTCCCAAGTAGCATTTCCACGGTTTCGCATAAGAAAGTCCAACTATTTATTTTTTTTTGTTTAATTTAAATATAAAGAGTGTAGAATCTAACACTGTCTATCCTCTTTCTTCATGCTTTTTTTTTTCTTTTACAAGTAACACTAACCATTTGTAATACAGTCACTTTTACCTAAATCTATCTAATCACAACTAAGAGTGAAGGAAAGAAGTCAAAGACCCTCAGAAAGTGGCCAGGCTCAGGTTGGCTGTATAACAATCTGCACATTTATGTTCACATCTCTGTTTTCTGCAACTTATGAATGCTGACAGTTTATGACTTACAAAGACAAGCATATAGAAAACATGTTAACAAGTGTAAACTGAATAAATAAACAGAATGTTTGTCATGCTTGTCTAGATTGTTTCACTTTGGACCAATCTGTTTCTTACAAGTGAAGAAACTGCATGCTGATATTATTCTTATATTTAAAAAAGATCTTTACAAATATGAAATTGGTTTGATTACTGCCTTGTAAACATGTGACTGCATTAAGTGAGTCTCTGTAGCTGAGCAGTTCCTGTTTGCTGACTGTCTCCAGTAAATGTGTCTTTGCAGCAGGGTTTGGTGCAGAGATGCTATGCTCGGCTAGTGAACAACAGCACAATCAACAGATGTCCAGCAATCAACTTTTACTTGTCAGTTTTGATATATCCAATCATAGCTTAGGGTTGTTTTCTGATGTCTAATGTTCTGTGAAGATGGGCTTTGTTATATTCTTTATTGTCTCTGTGTTTTTTTGTTTTTTTTTGCCCCATCAAAACGAAAAAATGTGTTCACACTTTTGTGAAATAAAACCTCTTGAGGGAAGGAATCAGTAAGGGTGGGGATGTGGAGAAAACAATGAAATTTAACCCATTTAAAACTGTATCATTTTCCGACCATACCTCAGGGCACTGGGTGTTTATCGGCAGGACTGGAGAAGCAGAGATCACTGGACTGGTAATTGTTTCCTCTAAATCTGCTGAGCTCTGAGGAACACCAGTTTTTCATCAGACGGAGAATGAGAGGGTAAAAGGACAACGCTCAGAAAAGCAAAAATGCTTTAGCCCATCATGTTGGTTTTTATCACTTCATCTTACAAGTTAGCAAAGCCACTAGCCTTCCTCACAACATAATTATAAACACAGCTACTGCCATTGGAGAAAAGTTGGCTTTGCTTTCTGCTGCTGCTGAGACACAAAGCCTCTTTCTATGAATAAAATCACCAGAAAACAAAACAGGGAAAAGGAACACTAAATCACTCAAATATTTTGAATTTGATGGAAGCACAAGAAATAATAGAGGTGCTGTGAAAAGCGCCTTATTGGTAATTTGATTTGATGTTTTCCTATTGAGTCAAAGCTCAAAAATACGCCTGATATCTTGTTTGGCCGTAAAGTGATGTGCTCTCCTTGCAGCCACAGAGAGACATCAGAAAACTGAAGTACTGCCACACTCCACTTGGGCCAATTTGTCTCCATCACTCCGTTCATATAAACACTGAATGATTTAGCTAAAATTGTGCAGAGATTCTTATGGGGATTTTTTTTTTTTTTTAACCCCCCGACTTTATTTTCATTATACTCGCGAGTATGTTGGAGGTTTCGATTCTATGCTTGCATTTGCCTTTGAAAGTCTCAGATTTAGCGTTGTGGTATTGGCTCATTTTTCATATCCATTGTTGGCTTGTCAGGGTGTCATAGCTGTTCCACAGAGCTGTTAGATCAGTCCAAATGTATAAATCATCCAGGATCTGACACACTCATTTAATTTGGGGGGCCCTGCTGCAGCAGCGGGCCTATTAATGAAAAATCCCTGCCCTGTTTGCTGAGTGGGAACATTCAGCCTATTTTATTTTATTTTTTATTAACCTGGATATTCTGTATGATTTCCCTCAGTAGGCTGTTGGCTGCCAACTTGGCACCTCGTCATTTATCATCATATGCTATGTTTGCCAATCTGCTGAATTCTTTCAGTCAACAGTTCTTATGAAGATCACTTTGCATATTAGGAAAAAGGGGGCAAACTCCGAGGGCGTTAGGTGGGCCTCTCGCATTCCACAGTGCAGCGGTGGTTCCAACCCCAGAGCCTGTGTTATTGTTTTCCATCTGTGAAATAAAGTAACAGGTACTTAATGTACCAAAAACAATTTGTACAGCAGTTCTTTTTCCCCATTGAAGGCGTGCATGGCTCGCTGAGGGCTCCCCTTATCTCAGCGAGGCTAATCCATTTTCACACTGCACTCCGGCGCTCTCATTTTACAGCTGAGGAGCTCTGCGGCTCCACGCTGGGCCTGAAATGGGACCCCAGTCACTGCGGCCCCTTGGAGTTTGCGTAGGTAAGTGTGCAGAACAAATGCTGAAAAGTCTTTAGAAAGTTAAAAGGACTACTTTGCCTTCTCCCTCTCCCTCCCTTGGTCCCACCTGATCACCTACATTTTTTGGTGCATTTCACAGTGTGAGCTGCTGTGCTTGAGCGCCGTCACCGGAGAGGGTTTGCAATTGGAAGAGGAGACAAAAAATAGCAAGTTTCTGTGTGTATATTGGTTTTAATATTTTCTTAATGTCTTCCTTTTTTAAATGCTATGCTTGGACGGCGATCTTTCCCAGATATGAGTATGATGAATAATTACTGTGTCTCACCAGATTACCTCAAAGCGACTGCTTATAGAAAATATTAAAACCATATGTGCAAGCTTCAATATGAGCTAAACGGGAGCAAGCAGGCCTGATTGCGGTTTAAATTATTACTTCTAAACTTAATGGAGGAATGTTAAACATCAAACAAGCCATGAATAGGATGTTAAGGATCAAGAAAAAAAATATTGCACTGAAAATTGCTTAAAGGGGTGCTATTATGGTATTTTAAGTTTTCTGAGCTTTCTACAGTGTTGAATCCTCATCAGACATGTGAACGACACTGTTTTTTATCACCTAAACTCATGTTTGAGTTTGAGTTTGAGTTCCAGCACTCTCTCCGTTCGGTTTCCATGGCGACGAAAAACGCGTCGTTTTAGAGAGTTTTTTCTACTTGGAAATCCTTGTGACGTCCCGGGGGATAAGGTTTGGTGATTGGTTACCTTCTACTGGTTAACAAAGGCATGTACAAATCCATCAGGCGGGTGGAAAACGTGGGATAAAGTTATTTCCAACGATGGCTGGTGAGTTTACCAAAGAGAGACATCCTGCTGCATTTGTTGCTGTGGGTTGCTGTTTTCCACTTCGTTTTCAGGGTCGGATTCAGGTTCCAACATGCAGGGCTGTACGCTATGTGCTGACATTGTATTTTGTTTTCTTTTTATTGAGTTCATATGAGCCTAATCCTGTTTATGAGATGTTACAATGACGGTGAAAGCAGTTGCGGTGCGCGTCTTCTCGATGTAGTGTAGTGGCAGGAGGCGGGGCTTAATGCGGAAGAGTCTCAATCCACTCGTTTTGCCCACAGGCTGATCTGACAGCCTATGGAGAGGGTCGGTCTGAAGTAAATAAAGTTATTTGTGACAATAACTCGATCAATCCCAGCCCTTCTGGTCTCAGAAATAAAACAAAATAGCATGAAATGCACATAATAGTTCCACTTTAAACATAATATGCTGGTTGGAACTTTTCTTCTTTTTATTTTTTATTTTCTTACTCAGATGTTAAATTTTAAAAATGGTGCAAGCATCTCCCCCCAAAGCTGAAGAAGCCTGGCTTTTTCTCTCTGAGCCAACTCGAACATTGGCACGTCATGTCAGACGGCGGAGCAACAAAAAGCTGCCAGGACTTTTTCTAGATAATGATATTGGGATCCCACAGCTTCCACATGAATGCTTATCTAATTGGGGCCCTTCTGTCACTGTGGTGTCAAGTGCGGGTTGGAAGTCCTGAAAGGAGCATCTTTGGTGGGGACAGTCAGCCGAAGACTAACCGAGATCATCTGAGGTCAGCGATGCAAAGGGAAACAAAAAGATAACTGTTGTTGATATTTTTCCTTTATTCAGGATATGAATGTTTTTAACAAAACAAACATTCATAGATACTGATTTAAACAGTCACATCTCTACCGTTTACACCTACCTTCCCACACACACACACACACATTCCTGTTTATAGCTTTATTTCAGTCCACCATACGATTCAACACCCACTCATGTCACTATCACTGAGAAACTGTTTTGATTTAGTCATGAGTCGTGCTCCTAACCCATTCCTTTCCCATCATGTCGAGTCATTTAAGGCATCTGTGGCCTCTCTGGCCCAGCCTTCAAAGCCCCATCAACCCCCTGCTGTGGTCCACAACAGCGCATGCCCACTTGGCTGGGCAAAGCTGGGAGGGCAGCCGGGGCAGGACTCCCAGGACTCCCAAGCATCCAGAGCAGCTGGAAGTCCCATCTTCCCATCCTGCTTCTCTGAGAAACAATAAAAACAAAGAAACTCTATAATAAATCTCTTTCAGGTACTATCTGGGAAAGAAAGACAAAAGAAAAAAAAGCTGTTTGCAGGTTTAGAAGCTGAAGGTTGCCACCTGAAAGAAAAGCTTGGAGATTGCATTCAGGTGTAAATGGTAGATGGTGACTTTTCTGCAAATTCTGCAAAAATAATACTTTCATGATAATAATAATGGAAATAAAAGACTACAGCATGATGCATGAGGGGCCTCTTAACGTGATTACCTCAGAGCTCTGCATTTGCAAGTGTGCATAAGTGCACGCGCTAGTCTGCAGATGTCATTTGCAGCTCAAACTTACTTAGCCTCATTGAGTTAACCCCTCTAACCTAAACAACCGTAATGGAGAGGATGAAAAATCCCCACTTGTCTCTCTCTCTCTCTCTGACTGCCTTCTCGCACCCTTTACACACACACACACAACACACACTGACCACCCCAAAGCTAATGCAGTTGACTCAGAGGGTCATCTGTAGTTCACTAGGAGGTTAAAGATAAAGACACGTCCTCTCCGTTTGTGTTTGCCTACCTGTCCTCATGAAAAAAAAGGAGAAAAACAAATCTAGAAAACAGATTGAAGAAGAATTTCAAAACTTTGCACATGCAAATGTGTTCTCACTTATTTCTAACAAGCACAATGTCTTTTATCAGCATCAGTTAGACGCTGTAATCCGCTGTGTATGACTTCTATAAGTGAAATCTCATTACAGGATTTTCTAACCAACACCGTTCCTCCTTGCTGATGTCTGTTTTGGTGGGCTCGCCAAGCCTGGTTTGTTTACATTAAGATGAGTCAGATTTTCTTTGGCACACTCAATTTGAGATATTTGACGTCTGCTCTCTCATCTCTGTAACAAATGCTGAGCGAGGACAAGCTAGAATGCGTCTGAATGGGCCTCAGAGGCGCGAGAGGAAGAGATTCATAATCACCGGCGAGATGACAGGTGGATCAAATTTCCTAACTTTTTTTGTGTGTGCAGTGACAGGCTATCGGTCAGGAGGCAGAGATGGTGTTTTCTTAACCCTGGAGTTGCATTAAGCTGACATCCTGCCATAGCGGAACTAGGTGACATATTGATGTGGAGGAAATACAACAGGCGGGACGCTTTAAGGCTCCAAGACTGGGAAAGAAAAAGAAAAAAATCACAAGTAAGAAGGGTTTCCGGGTTTTATGGGTAGCAGTCAAACAAAGCGACTATCTTGATGGGTTGTCTGTGAATATGCCCGACTCTGTTTCATTGAAAGAATCCAGGAGAGTAAAAAAAAAAAAGGCCCAGAAATAACAAAAACATTTTTAAGCAAAAAACAAGTGGTGGTCAGTAATTAATACTGGTAAAATAAATAAATTAATTAAGATATAAATAAATGAAAAATAAAAATAAAAGTAAAAATGAAAATGAAAATGAAAATGAAAATGAAAATAAAAATAGAAATAAAAATAAAAGTAAAAATGAAAATAAAAATAAAATATCCACACACACACACACACACACACACACACACAGAAAAAAAAACATTACTTTTATTGATAAATACCAAATGGACACCCTACAGCAATTTTTCAATTTAGACTTTGAATAGTGATGCTCTCCCTGTAAGCCGAGGACGTATATTGGTGAGGTGGACTAAAACCCATGCATCAAATCATGTGCAGAGTGTTACCATAAGCATGAAGACAAACTGCTCTCACGTTTCTAAGTACAGGAGTCTATGTTCACTTACTTTGTCACAAATCACTGCAAGGCTTCCCTCCCAATCCGTCATTTCGGGATTACTGGGAGTTTACGTGCCGCTGCTGTCGGCACACAAGCCTGTCACCTGCTCAGTGGGGGTAATAATTGCTATGAAATACCGTTATGGACAGCTAGAAAATAAGTGCTCTGATTGACTGAGAATCCACTCTGAGGACTCCTGTTTTACACTTTGTCAAGGTTTTCTGCTCTCTTTAACTCTCCTTTCTATTTCTTCTTTTCTCTTCCCACTCCAAATTGTTTTTTTTTTTTTCCTCTTTCGTTTCAGTGCTATGGATTTGTTATTGTGGAGGCTTGACAATCTTGCGAGTCCTCTGTCAGAAAATGAATGTTTTTTTTTTTTCAGCCGGGCCCTTAATTGAGTCCATTTGCGGGTTTCAGCTCCATCAGAAAGTGCCAGTCTTCTACTCTTTAACTCATCCGGTTTCTGAGTGGGTTAGATTTGCAGAGAGAACAGATAAAAGTGACAAAGGAGGGATTGAAAGGGGGAAAACGGGCAAGGTTTTTCTTCAATAACAAGTAAATATGAGATATTAGTCTTCATATTCAAGTGATGACTCTTATATTTTTCCCTTTTTGGTTTTATTTATAGAGCATTTTCTGTGATGACAAGTTGGGATAAGTGTAAAGATGGCAGAGAGGGAGCCGTCACACTGAAATGTGACTTACTGCATGCCTGTACAGAACAAACAGCCGTAGAAATCGCTACCTGACGGCGATGCGCAAACCGAATCACACAGTACACGCGCTTCTGACAGAGAACAAGAGGAATTTGTTTCGCTCTAACACTTGAGACAAAGATGGGGAGGAGGAGAGGAACGGACTGATGTCACTTGCACGAAGGAAAACATTCAGCAGATCTGAGAGGTTTAAGTGAGCAGTAATACATTCATCTTTTAACCAAAAATTGTGAACAAGTTAACAAAATATATATATATATAACACAGAAACTGTGGGAGGTATAAGGAAGAAAAAAAAGATCACCCAGTTGTTATTTGTAATCCAGCAGCTGCTGTTAGTCTCTCAAAAGGCAGCAGGCCACATATATCCCTTTCTATGGCTTATCAGTCGGGGAGCCAGAGGAGCTGTCCACTCTCATTCTCTCATTGGAGAGCACATGTCAGGACCTATTTGCCACTGGTTACTTTGAGAGTGACATCAGTGATGACCTCTTGACCCCCTCTGACGGAGAAATGCTTCTGCAATAGTTTTCCATTACAGAAGCAAGAGTGCACGGATGGATATGTGGAAATGGGAAAGCAGGGGAACTGGAAAAGGCATTTAGACCTGTATTTGACCCGTCATGTTTCAGTTTTCTGCTGGAGGCTTTTATGAAATGACTATTTGACCCATGAGCGAAGCAGTTGTCCCCTCCTTCCTGTGATTTCCATGCAGCCACTGTCCAGCGGAGGCTGTTCCAGAGGATAAAAACAAGGGTCATTACGGTGACACGCTGGGCTTCTATTCATTTTCCTTCATTTTTGTCCCTCTCTCTACTTGATGGTGCGGACCTGCCTGTCAGCCTGGCTATATGTGAATCAGGCTTGAGTGTTGTCTGTGTTGGAGTTTTGAATTAAGGGACAAATTGTTGTCAGTGAGCTTTCGACATGCCTCTCAACAGGCTGGATATCAGTGCTTCATATAGATTTGAGTCCAGCCAAGCCAATGCCAATGTTTGTTCACCCAAGAGCCCGCTGCTTCAGAATAACCCTGCAATCCTGCATTAAAATGGACATTGTGATAGTCAATGTAAGATTTACAATTAAAAATGCATTTTGAAACCAATCAATTGAAATTATTTCTTTAAATCGAGATGTTGGAGTTGAAATATCAAATGCACAATTCAAATCTGTATGAATCCATATGAGTCATTTTGAGAATATCTTTATTCTGTTTGGAAGTTAAATAAATCTAGAAAAGAACTGACAAAGTTACACAAATAGTTTGCTTTACATAAGATATTGTTAAATGTTAGTGACACTAAATTTATGTTATTTAAAAGAAGGACCAAAACTGATGTAAAATTGTATTTAAGCTGCAATTGAAACTGAGTTGCAATTGAAACAGTTTATGAAAATACGTTTTTGGGAGTAATAACAAATGATAAAGTTTGTTGGAAGCTGCACATAAAATATGCAAAACAGAAACTATCCAAGTTTATTTCTGTTCTCAATAAAGTAAGAAATTTATTGAATAAGAACTGTCTTCATTTGCTGCATTGTTTACTTGTGATGCCTAACATGACATCCTGAGCTGAAATTTCGGGAAATGTATTGAAAACAAGCTTAAATCCAACAATTAAACTAAAGAAAGGACCTATAAGGGATAATAAATGAAGCTGAATAGAGTGATTCTACAAATCAGCTTTTAATAAAATCACAACCAAAATTCCGGGATATTGTTTATTTGAAACATTTGTTTATTTATTAAAACATTAGAAATTATGTTTTGAGTGTCAAACAAGACCATTCCTGTTTGCATTAAAAATATTTAAGCTAGACAGGGGGTTTCCAGTTTAAGAGGGTTGCTAATGTTTGAAACCTACAAAGTCAAAACTAATCTCAAATCCAGATGTGTGTCTGTATTGGGTGCAAAACTTTGGAATGGCCTAAACGATAAAATAAAGATGCGTAATTCTGTGTTAGACTTTAAAATCCAATGTTATTAAAGGTTACGATGAAATTTGATTGATTTGGATTTTTTTTCTTCTATTTTTTCAGTTTTGCTGTTATGTGATGTAACAGTACTGATGTTTCATTGTGAATTATTTCTATGATGGCATAGGATGGGCAGAAATAAGCCTGGAGCTTCTGCTGATTTCTTATTCGGTTGCTGACTGATACAGTTTTTGTGAAAATATGATTTTATTTTTGGTTTTTAAACCAAAACAAAGTATCTATCAATCCATTCATTCATTCATTCATTCATTTATCTATCTGTGTATTTAATTTTCTGACTGCTAAACATGTGTAATGATAGTTGCTAAGATTTTATTTAAACAGTCATAATTACACCTTAACCCAACTGAACTTGCTTATAGTGTAAACTTAGCATTTATTTTTCTATTTACTTTAAACTTCAACATGTGGATTAATATGATTCTTTAATAATTGTAAAGCTGAAGTCAGCACTAAGTTATTATCCTTAGCTGGTCTCAGTTCAGTGAACAAATCATTATACGTTGTCCTCACCATGTGCCGCCAAGAAACCAGACATAACTAAGTTGTGCAGCCAGTAAAAAATGACAAAAACTACATATTACTTCAGAACATTTCTGAAGTTCCTGTACTTTGAAAAGTTTTTTTAATTTTACTTTAGACTTTCATACAGCACTACTTCTGTATGCATTTACACTTTTATCAATTCTTCTCCAGATACATCCAATGAAAGCTCCAGATACAGATAAGTTGTCCAAATACACTTTCCAAGTTGATTTTCTACTTGTTCTGTGGCAAAAATAGGCTAGAAATAGTTTGGCCTCTGACAGGCTGAAGCTGCTTCAGTCTCTATAACTCATTTAGTTTAACATGTTTTATACCATGGCAATTCAAATGACAATTGGTGTGCATTATTTTCTTATATATCTACACATAGTCCGTGAGTTAAATCACTGTAGTATCACTCCATTACGGGGCATCGCCATAGCAACGTGTTAATCAGCAGATTCAGATCAGCTGGCTTTTGACAGGTGAGGGAGAGAAATGCACTGTAGCTTGACAACGGTTGTTTAGCATAAAATGTACATTGAGGCCATCATGAAATAGTTCCCATACTTTAGCATATTTAGCAAGTGTTGTAAAAAAGAAATAAAAAAATAGTCATAAAATCTTTACTGTGTGGGACCATGAAGCAGATTAAACAACTCGGATCCGTGCATTAGATGGTTGTAATGCCCTTTATGAAGAAACCGCTCCGCCGTGCGTTGTGATGTTCTAGACTTTGCGTCTGCATTATAATCATCTAATGCACGGCTCCTCATTGTTAAGTCCTAACACACAAAAATGTCTGCACAAAATTCATACTACAGATATGACAGTGTGATCTCCAAACTCATCACATGCATGTACCACCATTTTAGATTTTTAACATCTTGCATTTCATAAAACTGTCTCATAAGATTAAAATGTCTATAATTTGTTTTTTAATAACTCCCATTTTGGATTATGTAAAATAGTCACTAATTTGATAATTTGTATCTATAACATGCTGAAAAATGCTCATGCTGCAAGAATGCAAAGACCAAGCCCCATTTTTGGACACGTGGATGAAAGTACGTCTCTAATGTCTTCTATTGTGTTTGGGCCTGATGGTTATTAGCTAATGACCAGCTAGAGCAGATATCATAAAACTGTTATAACTTTAAATTACTGATATGACTGATTCATGAAAATCAGAGGGATTATTTACAACTAACTAATATTAGAAACTCACAATTTACTTGTCTATCTCATCATACATAACCTCAGTGAATAAATGCTAAGAGACATACAGTATGATATCTGCAATTATACACCAGCCTTTCAATTGGTTTCTAATTTATGACACCACTTTATGGTTTTTGACACCTGTAAATATATTATGTAAACATCATTAATGGCATTTGTGCTGCACCATCAAAGTGTGATTGATAAATTACAGACAACAAACCATGAAGAAGGGAAACCGCACAGCAAGCGACCTACTTAACAGTGCTGATTTATGTAATATGATAAGGATGGTAAGAATTCAATAAGAGTTCCAGCCAGTCAGCTACCTCTTTTGGCTTTTGTCTTGCTGATAAATTACATTTATGAAAACCCTGATCACATGATTACCTTGCCACTCTGGCAGGGTTCATCACAACCCTATCATTTCGTACAAATTAGCCATTTGCATGAAATGGGCAACAATGGCCTGTTCACCAGGTGATTGTCCTGCAGTATGACGCCGTGGCATAACCCCCTGGATTATCTACACAATAAGGTCTTTAGGATGCTGGTAGCAGATTATTGTCATACATAGCACGAGTATGCTATGTACCTTTCCCGAGGCAAACTGACCTCCTCAGACCTTCTAATATAAAAGCCTCTGTGGCCTCAGACCAGCTACACCCCAAGGATTCACAAAACAACTAACTGCTGGGCTGGTATGAGCCCTCCCACAGTCCACCATCTCTCTCACTGCATGGAGGCAGTACTTCTGATTCTGCTTTCGTATTCTGAATCCAGCAGAGCTATGAAATTTTATATAGAGTCAACCTCTCCCACTGCACAGGCAAGGTGATAAAGTTGAGGAGCAGCAAAGAAGTTTTCAATCTCCAGGAGGTGCATTGCGAGAGTTTCCTCACGCATTCATAAATTCATTAGTGCAAACTTTTCAGTGTATCAGTCACATTAAGCCTCATTAACTTCTTTTTTCCTGCTTTATATCAGCTAATTAGCTCAGGGGTGGCCACAAATTAATTACCATCTTCTACAGCCTCATGCAATTGCATTGTGTTTATTTAGTCTCTCCTATTAACTTTTAATCTTTTTCCTACTCGTAAAAAAAGGCAATTAACATTTTTTGATAAACAAAAATGATGCGAGCTAAGGGATAATCAGCAGCTCTGCATGTCGCCCCTACACGATTACCCTGTCAGCTAAATTGACCTCTCGAACCGTCCTCATTCCAAACATGGCTTTAAGGTCTTTGGTTTAGCTCGTGTATCGCTGAATAATGGCATGTGACAATAACGCAACCTTTGTTTCCTTTTCTGCTCTTTTCTTCTCTCTTACACCTCTTCTTCTCATGGATGTTCAGTTTTGTGAAAGAAAAAGACGTGGTAATTGCTGTGTTAAGAAGCACCCTTTCTTCCCTGCTCTGGGTGAGTTAATGGTAATATGACAGCTGAGCATTGAGCAGAGATGCTGCAGAAGTCTCCAGTTTTCCTCTGTGTATTTCAATAAACCAACACAATGGCTGCTTCATTAGCTCATTGATTCATTAATGTAGCCATCAGTCTTCTTCATATTCATGGAGCACAAACACTGATGATACAAAAGGTAACAGTAATGATAACTCTAGCCACGGTCGAATTCCTGTTAAGGCACCAGGCGGCTATCTGCTTTGATAAAGAGGCCCATTTATACGCTGTCTCCCTACACAGGGTCATCCTTCTCCATATTCTGTGTATTGACCCGGGTTGTTCCTTTTATTACAAGCAGGTTTTTTATTGAAGAATGATTACATTGAATGATGTCAAGTGAGGGGCGAAAAGATCGACCAGAATAATGACGTTCCAGAAAGGGGGAAGGCGTTGGGGGTGGGTGGAGAGGGTCGATGGCGACACTTGCCCAGTCTTTCTGTGCGGCCTCACAGATTGAGTCGCATCCTTGCTCATCCATTATTTAAGGCTGATCGGACTCTCTTGGCAACTATGGATTTGATAATCATTCCTATGTCCATATTAAATATCTGACATAAATATCACAGTAGGGGCTTGTCAATGAATGGGCAGCAGCGTGAAACCAAGACGTAAAAGAGGAACTAATATATGGTTATGGGGAGGAAGGGAGATGAGGAACTTTTGTAGATGTTTCCTGAGATAAGGAGTGGTTAAAGGTATTGGAATCGACTACACCTGAAACAGTGAGTTAAGCTCTGGAAGACTTGTATGAGAATTGTGAAACATCACATAAGAACCCCAATACTGATACTGGGTGCATTTACATCAGGATAGTGCCTACACTTGGTCGTCTGATTGGGGACTCGGCTCAGTTGAGGGGGGTTTATCCATTTAGAACAATATTGCATTCACACTGCACTTTAGTCAAACGCTCCAAACTTTTACAATAATATATCCCCATTCCCACCAAAGGTGGCGCTGCAGTAGTATTTAGCAAAAGAGAGGACAAGACCCGTGTGAAGAAGAAAACTTTGTTGTGAGTTAAACATGGAGACAAAACTGTCACAAATAATGTTTTTTGATATTGTCTTATGCAAGGACACTGCAGAAAATCGCTGCAGCAATGACTGCAGTATTAACAACAGACCAGGCAGAGGACTCCTAACAAGATTTACCCCTGTATTTGCCCACAATGCAATGCTACATCAAATGCAGGAAATAACTTTTTTTGTTTTACTCCGCTTCCTGTATTTGATCCGCCGAGACCTACATTTGTAGTCGGACCTGGTCCACTTCTTTGGTCGGAATCAGAATTCATTTGGCGCATTCACGTTTCCCCAAACGAAGCGGACTTTCCAAGCGAACAAACTTGGATTCAAATCAAAAAGACTGATGTGAATGTGCCCCACACCAGTTTTATCCCCACACCATCATTGTTCTGAGCCATGTAAAGTCATTTTATGAAACATCCGGATTTCTTTTTTTTTAGCTAATCATGTTTGCTTGTGTTAGCTGATAGCTTAAATCACCAACTGACATACAACATCACAAAGATGTTGTAAAAAAGTCAAAGTTTCTATAAAATACTCCTGGATGAGGTTTTTATTATGTTCCTTCACAAGCTAAACTACATGCCGCTCTAATATTTGTGGCCATGTGGACTAAACAGTTGACTGAATATGCTCATCAATTTCTATTCAGAAGTGAGAAAAGAAACCTAACAACAAGTGCAGAAGCCTGACACGAACACTTGCTTAAAAGAAAAACCAGTTATCTACTCTTCTGGATGTACTGTAGACCAGATTCATATCTCCTCCGATTTATTAACACACCTACAAACAAAAAACTTGGACATATATTTAAAAATCCCATCTGACATTAAGATAAGCTAAATGTCATCAGTTGCACCTTTTTTTCATGTATCAGTCTTCTCTTTTGGCATTTTTCTGTCCTTTGGCGAGAAATTTAAAAATGTTCTTAATTATACTTATTGTGCTCTATATAAATTTCTTGAATACCACCATTTCTGTGAAAATAAGAACATTTCCCTCTACTCTTGTTTATGCTAGCAAACAACAGTGCTTGTGAAACTAAGAACAGCAAAAGAAAAAGATGTTTATTCAAATGAAAATGTGAAAATGTGTGGGAAAGGAGGAGTGTGCAAAAGTAGGAAAGAGAAGAGGGTGTTGGGTTGTAAGTCACCACATAAATAAGGTGAAGAGAGGGGTGATAACAAGAACCAGCATCTGCCAGGCAGGCAGGCAGTATGTCTCCTCTCCACACAGTGGACTCTTCGTCTCCTGTGATTTTCTCCAGCTGCTGGCCATGAATACTGGCCTATGCACTCTAGATTAAAGCACAACACATGTTTCTCTGCAGGCTAGACGATATATCATCCCCTGATAACCAAAGACGAACGTTCCTACATATTGTCTCAGAGCAACGATGGAGAGTTGAAAAACGATGTTTGGATGTGAGCTGTTGAGGATATGAGGTATCTGTTACATGGCTGTTAGGCTGACTGACAATACTTTTGTCCTTATCAAACTCAGCTTATGCATGTATGTGTCATGTACACAGATAGCGAGTCAAGGTCAGCCCTCTGAGTTATATAAAATCTAAGTGTCCGAGTCATCTACACCACAACAACAAAGCCAATTCTTGGATTACAGAGTGAGATGTTCAAAATTTCTTCTCCTGGTCATTCAGACTGATCCACATCAGCAGTGTTTTATGTGTTCTAGCAGCACAGCATTTACATTAGCTACATGCAAGTGTCCTTCCACAGCGCTGTGGTTTATTCAGGGGGAGATTTTTATTTTATTTATTTTTTTTGTCACCTCACCACCTTCAGTACCATGACAGTTAGTGCTCACATTGAACCCTCTGAAGGATAACAGATCTGCTCAGTGAACATGGTGCTCTGACATCCTTTTCTGTATGGGCAGCCTTACATGGCATTCCTCTGACTCCACACAATGAGATCCCCCCCCACCCCACCCCCTTCATCACAGGAAGAGAAAACTGTCTAAAAATTTCTCAAGTGTGTTTTTCTAGTTTTTTCACAAGAGGACTAAAAAGAGTCTTATTATATTTCACTGGGTGGAAATTTGCAGATAATCCAGACGTGTTATGTATGTGTGGAGGGGATAACTGTGTGTTTTAGTTCTTAGTGGCAGATTGTACATCAAGGATGTCGGTGGCTTGCATCACACTGAGCTTTGTAAACTCTTGTTTACATGACAATGACAGATGTATTCAGGATTGTCCTGGTGCTAATTCTGTTAACTAGACTTTTTACATGTCTTCATTATGGGTGGAAAAAATAGTCTAATTAATTAAAGGCTTCGTAATTAGTTAATCTTGATTAATCACTTTTTCATTGCATGATGATGAAATGGCCACAAACAGCTACTTTCTTTTTTTTTTTTTTTTTTTTTTTTTTTTTTTTTTAACTTTAACTGTTTATTAGGCAAACAACCATATTTAAACCCTTCATTGAACATACAAAATGCCTCTGCATGCTGGTCCATGAAATAATAGAACCTTTCTGAGATCTCCATAGCAATAACAAGAAATGAAGCTACATCCCAGATATTTCATCAGAATCCTTCATCGGCACTAAATGTGAAAAAGCTGTTAGTACTGACCACTAACTAATAAGTAACTTGTTGTTGTTGTTTTTTAAATTGAAGTTTTAATGTTTTTAATATACTTCAATATAATAAACACTCTTTTTTTGTGGTTTAAATTTTGAATTTCCAAGAATTTTATTGAGTGACTGAAAAAAGGTTAAAAGGAATGTATTGGACAAGTGGATCAAATAAAAGCTGCATTCAGGGTGGGAAAATCGAATTGAAAAATCGAATATTAGGATTTTTTTCTTCACAATTTTAAAATAGATTTTTTTTTTAATAAAAAATCTTTTTTTTTTCAAAGAAATAAAAATAATTCTTCATAAAATTTTAGTCGTTTTTGCTATTTTATTTATTTATTTTTTATTTTTTGTCATTTTTATTGTTTTTATTTATATTTTTAATGCTATATTCCTGGCCAAAACTGAACAGAGCAAAAGAGTCATTTTAAGTACATTAAGAGTTCACTTATTAAGAGTCTACAACATGTTACAGTACTTTGAAGTTTTTAAAAATTTTCTATACTCTTCATTACTAGGGGATGGCAATGTGGCATCGCAATGTTGGCCCTGCAGTGGCTGATGGGAAAAGTCCTATTGAGGCCATTTTGAAGGATTGTGGTAAACATGGGTAGACAATTTTGGCTGCAACATCTGTGCACTCAATTGAACGGGTTAATGCTAAATACTCTGTCTTTTCATTCTTTTCCTATGTGGAAATAAAATCAAGAGTCCTGTGCCGTATGTATCAAGGAGATGAATGGCTGGGATATCTGCCATTAGACACATAGACTTGCACTTTGCTAATATCGGAACCAATTTGAAAGTGAGTTCAAGATATTTTCATTCTGGTAAATCTTCTTTGTTCCATTTCCATTAACATTATCTTCAGATACCTCTGTATTTTGCAACAGCACCTGTTCATAAGGTGTGAACACCAATAAAACCAGTAAAAGTTACTAGACTTGTCACTAGTTTTTTTCCTTTTAACCTCGTGGGGCTTAGTGGTCACATACATGGACAGCACTTTTTAGCTATTATGTCCAAAAGTCCACATATGTGGACATAATTTTCTCTAGAAGTAGGTTACATAACATCAAAATATCATCTTTTGATTTTATTATAATGGGTTCAAACAAGCCCAAATAACAAGGTGAAACAAAAAAAATGCATGCAAAAAAAACTGCTTGGGACCAATTTACAATTTTTCCAGACTCTGTACAAATATGGTAATGACATTACAATAAAGAACATTAACTTGTTTTCATTACATATATGTGGAATATAAAAGCTTTCAGTTGACATTTCCATCCAAATCAAAAGGCTGCCTTTTTTCTGTTAATTAATAAAGTTGATGCCGAACACATTGATGCTTTACCTAAACTGTGAATTCCAACACAGGATGAATTGTAATTATTGTGTTTTGGATGCCGAAAAAAGGACTTGTGTGTAATACATAACAAAGTAAGTCTGTTACTAAACATCTCAGACATTGTGTTCCTTTATCTGATTTTAAAATGAAACATTCATTTACAGAGAACTATCTAAGCGCTATCATTTTAAATAGACAAATATATAACATTATTTTTATGTATTTACATGCAGCAGAAACACAACTTCCATATTTTTCATATAAGTGCTGTTTTTTTTTAATAATCTTTCATCGAAACATGACACTAAACAGAAGTGAACCGTCCTAACAGAATTGGACATCTAAAAAATGACATGAAAAATAAACTACCTTCTCTGGCAAACTCTGCTTTTAAGGAGAATCTGCTGTCATTGTTGCAGTAATGTTGAGGTAAGTATCAGCGGAGCAAGGAAAACAAATTCAATAATAATTAACTTGGGTCATCTACTCATCTGCTATGGCTCATAAACCTTAGAGAAAATCTCCCTCACAACTTTCCCAAAGCAGTTAACTGCCTCACGTGCCTGTGGGAGAAGCATTAAACAAACCAAGTTCAGTTCACAGTTTTTGTCTGTCACCCATTTTCTCATCATCTCTTGCTGACGGTTTGACTTTAAAATCCCAGACAAACTGAATAAGTTGTGAAGTTTGGAAACACTGTAATCCTGGATGACTGCTGCTGAATGCTGCTGCCATCGGAGAGCTGATGATCTGCTTGACGTGTCAAAGCAATCATCATGGATACCAAGATTCACATTTTCTGGACGGAACCTCAAACTTGAATTAATAATTAATAATTTTCTTGTTTCTACCACTTGGAGTATTCATGCTGTGTTGTCATGATGAGAGCAAACAGTATGTTAGAAAATGCTTCTGATTTTACACACTTGTAAAATCCATATGAAGAAAAAGAAAATACAGATAAATAAGTTCTGTTTAGTTTGACTTATTTAAACATTATCGGTTAACAATCAATGTGATCATGGGGCAATTAAAACAAAAAAAGAACTGGTTAACACATGTCTGACTAGATCAGTGGTTCCCAAACTGTTTCTGCAAGACCCCCTTTTCCTCAACAACAATAATGTCAAACCCCCCCCACACCCCCACCCCATCACATGAACTAAGGAAACAAACTAAAAAATGCGTCATTAGTGTATTGGTTTCCATTTTGCATTCTTCTTCTATGGTCTGACCATTTTAGACCAGGAATCTCTGCAAACTACTTCGGGTGAGCCGAGTTGTCAATGAAAATTGAAAATTGATGTTTTTTTTGTAAAACAACTCTGCTATATGATAGTTGGGTGGTTTAATTCTAAACCATCATGCTTTTCTTTGTGTTCAGGATGAAACGTCCCCAAGTGGTGTTGTAACTTGTTTGGCTTCATACTTCAGAATATTGAATGCTAACATTGTGATCTTTCTTCATTATCCTCCATTACTTATTAATATTACTTGATCATACCTGGTAAAAACCCTTTTAAAATGGTCCTTAAGCATTCTTTCTTCAGGATTTCTGAAGAGATTTTATAATTTGTTTGAGGACATTATCTGTCTTTCACTCATTTCCAACACAATCCTTGCACCTGGCGGCAATATTTGTTTGTTCTGCCACCTTTGAATCTTTAAATACTTGGAAAAATGATCACAAGTGTATAGGAGACAACTTAGCAAAGAACACAGTTGATAGTAATAAAGATACATAAATCACTCCTTAGCTGTGGTCAGAAACGAAGGAAAAAATGGAAAAAAAGAAGGAAGGGAAAAGTATGCAGGAAACTGAAACAGCTGCAGGATGACGAGAACTGAAGTTTACATCAGTGGAAGCAACTCTTGCGGAGTGATGATGGCAAGTGGGTTTTATTATGTTTTTATGTCTGGATTTCTGTTCACGTCATTCAGATGGAAAAAAAAAAGAAATATTAAGTATGATAATGAACCAGAAGAAAGCCCACCTGTTGGCCACAGGAAGGTCAGACTGGGAGAAAGGTTTGCAGAGACAGACGAATCTAATTCTGTTTTTATTTAATTACTCATGGTCATATTTTCTTTCAATTCTTCTTTTTCTTAATGTTTGTTTTGAACCTTGCTGTCATACTTATATTTTATGTAAAACACTTACATAAACAAGAATAGTCTTAATGAAACGTGCGACACATATAAACAGACTCACCATGTCTTGTCTTGCCTCTTGGACTGATGACTCCTCCCCCAGCAGCCAATGTCAACAATGTCAATGCAGTGTGGGATCATCTTGAGAGAAATCAGAATAAAAGGCAGCCAACACCTGAAGGTTTTTAAAATGCCCTTCGTTAGTAGTTGTACCTATTTCCCATTCCCTGACAGCATACAGTTAAATGTGATGTTGATTGAGGGTTTTGTACAGGCCTAGTAGAGGATCAGGGTTAGGAAACCCCAAACTGTCCTCTAGTTTAGGGTTAGCCCTAAACTCTTTATAGGCCAGTCTATTTGTAATTCTAATTTAGATCAATGAAACTGATTTTTCATCCTTTCATTTACAAAAAGCAAAAGAAAAACTTACTATAATAAGCATAGATATAATGGAGATATAATGTGTGTATATATATATATATTCCTTTCAACGTGGGGGCAGTCAAGTGAAGGATTCAGTGTTTGGCGCTTGAAAACCATTTTCTCCTATTTTACATTCTTTCTACTATCTTTTGCACTCAGCCAGACAAAGTGTGGCCCTTCAGTGCGCCGGCTTTGTTGTTGTGTGTCGTATAAGCTGCCCTCTATGCCGGCTGTCAGCTGGCTGTGAAGCTAATATCAAGGCTGCCTCTCAGGCTGGCAGACCCAATCAGACTCTGGAAGCTAGGCTGATTGGACTGACATACTCCATCAAACCCAGCATCAAACCGCCTCTGACCATACACTGGGGTCTGACTGCTTCGGACATAGAGAAGTGGGCCATTGCGGGCCATTTTAAACAATCCTAATATATATCCGCGCAGGTTCTTCCTTTCAGCGCCCCAGTAGAATTCAAGGAACTGTCTCTTTTTCAGAGAAATTACTACAAAGGTTTTGATCCTTTTCATTTGTTTAATGTAAAAGGTAGTTTTTACGTCTCTTTTGGGTGTACCAAAGTGTTTTTGTCTTGTATTGAAATAATAATTGTATTTCTAAAGTAAAGCATTTGAGTTTCAGAGGATCTCACCAGACTTTCCAGACTTTTGTTCCGTGCTGCATATAATATCAAAACATGTGGCATCAAGACTTAAACGCTTTGAAGTGCCTTTAATCGGAGCATCTCAACTAACCTTACCGCACTTCCCAAATAAAACTGTTACTAGTTCAGCATAATGAAGTATTTCATATAGCTGGATCTGCTTTAATCATCTTCAATCACTCGAATCCATTCTAAAATTGAGATGTTTACGGGAACATGGGATTTTTGTGGCAATGATCAGAACCTTGAAAGCCTTGAACAAACATGTTGAACCTTCTAATTATCTGGTATAGTTAAGGAAGTACACTCAGCATATGTGTGTGCATGTTTCATTCATTTCAGTTTGTAAGGGAGAATAAAATGTTCAAAAATTTGTCAGATGGAGCTTTATAATGTCAGAAAGTTTGTGACAGTCTTTTAGGAAAAGGGACTTAAAAGAAACTATCAGAGGCCTTGATGTTTGTTTTCAAATGCTTGATAAGAATTGTTTGCTTTTTAGACAGAGACCTTAAAAAATACAATTTCACTGCCTGTTGTTGGTTATTGCAGACACCTTAATGGAACGCTTGGAAATGATTTAATTGACTGCTTTCCCTGACTAGCTGTAGAGCCAATCACACACCATTCCCTCCAAGGCTAAAGAAGAATGCCAGTCACTGTGGCATTGTTTCTCAAACGTCAACTTTATGGATTAAAATGCACAAGTGCCGCTTAGACGACGCTTACTTCTCTGCATCATTGATGTGGCAATTTAAAACCCAGGGGGTCTGATTTAGAAACTGTAGAGAAAAGCGTAGAGCCTGTTTCACAGAGCTGAAACCTCCTTTTCTTGTAGGAAGTATTAGGAGCACCAGTAGACCACCACATCAGGACACCCAACTAGAGTGTATCTCATTTCTTATAAACTCCATATATTAATAAGCTTTTTTTTTTTTTTTTTTTTTTTTTTGTTTAAGCCTTTATATGAACTTGTTAGTCACCGAGGTTGCCCTCATTTACAGGATGATGAGTTTACAGCAGCAACAAATGATAAAACCATAAAATCATAGCATAAATACAAGTAAACTAAAAACAGTTGCAGGGTAATTTACAAAAATCCGACACCACACGTTTCAAATCAACAGTAGAGGGAATTTTCTCCAGCCCCAAGCGTGTTGAAAAACGCTCCCCGAACGTGGAGCATCAAAGGAAAAGACTGATTTACCACCCTCTGAGTGTACAAACAGGACCTTAGAAAAAGTCAAAGTGGAACAAGTGGAATAAGATCCAGAACCCCTTTCTGGTCGGGATGACATGGATGGGGGCAGTTTTCCAGTAAGAGACTTGAAAATAAACAGATACCAGTGTGTCTTGTGCCCGTCACAGAGGGAGGACCAGCTAACTTTTTATTATAAGATGCAATGATGTGTGTCATATCTATCTTTGGTAATAAATCTGAGAGTATGTGATAAATAGGGTTCAGCGGTTGAAGCTGCTGAATGTCTGTAAATGACGTCACCATAGACCAACACTTATATAAAGACCATTTCAACCATTTTCTTTCTGCTAATTAGGAGGAAATATGATTTGCTCCCATACAGGAAGGCAAAATCTACTTTTATGAATGAGCCGCTCCTCTGTGTCAGTGTGAGTCATGCCAGTCTCACTGAAACAACATAACAGAAATGAGTAAACCTGATAAAACTGGTTTCATTCAAATAATCCAAAATTAGTTTAATCAACCCTGTTATGTAGTGATAAAGCTTTAATAAAAAAAATAAATAAATAAAAAAAAAAGTTAGATTAGCTCCTGTGGGCTGTGTTGGTCCAAGCCAAACATAATTAAACAAGATACCTGCTTATTGCTGAAAAAAGCCATGTAAGTGTCTGAACATTTTGTTTTATTTTATATACATTCAAGTACTGATTATTTCAAGTGCCTAGTTCATCTGCAGCCAGCTAAATAAAAAAAAAAAAACTAAACTCAATACAGTTTTCTTATGTAAGCACATTTCTTATTTAGTCAATTACGTATCTGCTTTTTTTTTTGTTTTTGCCAGTGTGTGTGTGTGTGTGTGTGTTTGTGTGTGTGTTTGTGTGCTTTAACATTTTAAGGACAAAAAGGGGATCTTTTTAGGACAGTGAAATCACCTTTTACTTTTTTTTGTAGATACACCTTAATGACAAGAGATATATGTGACAGCAGGAATGAAGAGAGTGGTGAGCAATACATTTCGCAACATGGATTCAATAACTTTACAAATTACGGAACAAACCGAATCATCAACATAATGTAAAAGAAAAGGCCTAAAATCAAGTAAGGAGCACAAACAAACAATATATTCAATCACAAATGTGATTAAATAAATGCAATTTCAACCAAGAACATGCACTGTTGCAATGATCTCCTGTTTTAACCCTTTCATGCACAGTGGTCATGGTGAACACCTATTTATAAGCTTTTTACGTTCATATTCATGAATGAGGATGGTATTTTTGTAAATAAACCATTTCGGTGGATGTTAGTGAAATGTATCCAATACATTTCCATAGATATATGATATAAATTGAACATAATGCAATTATGCAAGTTTGTCTTTGCGATACATAGGAAAGGAAAATGATACAGCTATATTTTACAGAATATTTACATAATATAATCATGATGATATGTTATTTAATTTTTTTTTTAGAATACATTAAAATGAATAATAAATTGTAATAAATTCTAAATATCACTAATAAACAAAGAAGTATTTGCATATATACTGTATTTAAAAACATTTTGCTGGTTTTTTTTTTTTTTTTTTTTTTTTTTTTTTTTTTTTTTTTTTTTTAGTAATTCATGCATGAAAGGGGTTAAATCTTTCTCCATATATGACAGGTTACAATTACCCTCTGTGATGCTTTTTGTCTTGTTGCAATGTGTGAAACTGGGGACACAATTATGCGTTCATTCCTCCTCGTGGCAATGTTCGGTGGATCCACTGATGGCAGGCTTGGACTGATGATACATTTATTCATTATCAATTTAATATAGCCACAATGCACAATCAGCTGCGATACAGCGAGACGGAGCTGAGAAAACAAATTAGCAGGAAGCCTTAGGAATATTCGTTAGCCGCTCCTCTGCATACTGGTGGCATATGGCTACCTATTTGCAACAAAGGTTCATTTGCAGATATATAAAGAATTCAGTGCAGTAACAAATGAAATTATCTAATAAAACTCAACCGAGAAGAAATATTGCCTGTGAAACATATGGCACTGTCAAAAATTATCACTTGAGACACTAAACACAAATACTGGCAAGTACAATTGTAACACGTTCCAGCCTAAATGAATTAATTCACTTCATTATAGAGCAGAAAGGTAGGAGTTATAATCGCCTCAATTAGAGTGAAGCCATAAAGCAGAGATAATGTATATGTAATTTCTTTTCATTTAGCTCCCATCTGTTTGTTGCAATTGAATGCACTGTAATATTTAGCTTTTCATTAGTTTGTTTTTCTCTTGGCAAGACAGATTATTGTGTATGAGTGCAAGACTTTTGGAGTTCAATAAAACCAGGATGACTGATGTGACTGAAATGGATTTTAAGTCCATTAATCAATACAAAACTGCATGAGTGTTGACGAAAAAGACGCTGAGCATGTATCATAGGGTAATTGATGCACTTTTGCTACTCTTTTAAACCTAATAAAGGTAAAGAATAGAAGCGAGTAATTACTGTATGCGGTGGCATAAACTCACAAGGTTCCAGACCTCTTTTCATCTGGTTCAACCACTAAAACTCTCTCAATAGTTCTCCAGAAGCCTCTCAAGCATATGTCCCCTCATCTGCTTATCTTGGCAAACACTTGGCTTGGTGGATGAGGAAAGTAAGAGTGGAGTTGACTCCCTTCCCTGATGGCCTCCCAGGCCCCGCTGCCTGGCTCAGGCTGCTTCACACAGAGCGTGCGCTCTCCTCAACCTGCCATATGGGAGCCATAGTGCTTTTCTTTATCATCTCTTCTTTTATGCCTAGTGGTTGTGTGGCTGCCTTTGTTGTTCAGGAATAATCAAATTTTGATAGCATAGTTCAAATGGACCATTAAGTATGTGAGAATGCTCTACGGAGATGGAGCAGATAACAGACAAGGAGCCAGGCAGTCTGCCACATTCAATAGCCAGCCTAGTGGTGGTGCTAATTTGATTATAATATAGTCATCTCAGAAGATTAGAGCTATTCAATTAAATATTCTAATTAACCTGAAGTATTAGGCAAATGATGCTAATTACAAATATCCTCAAGAGAGCCCGCTGGATGAAAGGCACGACTGATACTTCAGACCACTGTCTCGTAACAAGATGTCCTATATCATAGACTTGCCGAATATTAAATTCCTGGCTAATTTGCTTCAACCCCATTTGTTTAATGGCATTTGCATTTTGTTTGAAATTGTAATAAACATGTGTACCCGGCTCTTAACTTCACAGAGAAAGTGCACTCCTGGGGTAGCTTTGTATTTCTGTTTACACAGCTCCCCAGATCATTCCCTCTCTCTCTCTCTCTCTCTCTGGCTCTCGTTCTCTCAAATACACATGCACATGCAAAAACACACACACATATATATAGCCTGCCCCATTAAACTCAAACTGCTTGCACTGACTGCAGTGTAGCAACATTATTTTCAGGCCCTGTGCACAGCGTAAGCTCAAGCTTTCAAAAGTACGAGTTTCTAATAATTAGAAATATTTAATGAAGACCATATCATATCATCTTGATTGTTTTTATGGATTTCACACATAGTTTAAGTGGTAACAAATCTGAGTTTGAGAGAGGGACTGAGACCTTTTCTGATTGGGGAAAAAAAAAAAAAATCACTTTTCCAGCAGTCGACCTGAATGTTTTGTCTAAAGTCATGAAATCATCATATTTGACAATGGTGTGAGAAAAAGCAAAGCTATCATGGTGCACAAACATGTAGGTGCCTTCACTGATTACTTTATATTCATAGTTTTTCCACTCCAAGGTCGCGAATATGTCATGTGCATAATGCCGGCCCTCAGTGTGGCATTATAGTCACTCCAAGCAACGTGTTTCAATAAGGCAATTTTCCCACTGCCTGGAAACATCAGCAGGGCGCCGTTCTCAACAAAGACAGGGTATGACATGTTATCCAAGCATACATCTGCAGGACAGAACTATACTTTATTAAAGGAAAATAGGATTTCACAAATCTTTGGAGAATGGAGTGGGGGTAGTGGGGTTTGCTGGGGGGGAGGGGTAGGCTAGTTGGTGGGTGGCGGTGTGAGGGGGCGCTTGATTCATGACTTGTGAGCAAGATCCATGCAAAAGGTTAAGTAAAGGAAAGTCATTAAAAGCAAATACCTGGAGGTTATTCCACACTTGCTGAATATCATGCTTTGAGACCAATAAAGGTTGAAAGAGACAAGATCTCTTGGTTCAAAGTCGGGGGGCCTTACAGACTCTTTACACGAAGGATTCTGCTTTCTAGTGTCAGCTGTGGACGTCATCTCATCGAAGACACGAACACCTTCACAAGCACAGCATTCTAATGCAATCTTGGAAATCTCCGGAGATTTCAACAATTCCCTCTCCGCCACACTTCCAGCATCCCAACAGTTTGTCAGCTGCTTCACCAGAAAAAATACAATTGTTAGATTTATTTGATAAACAAAAGCATACATCTTCTCTACATTCATTCATTCATTCATTTTCCAAACCGCTTCACCCAATTCAGGGTCGCGGGGAAGCTGCAGCCTATCCCAGCCTTCTTTTGGGCAAAGACAGGGTACACCCTGGACAACTCGGCAGTCCATCGCAGACCTTCTCTACAGTTCTACTTTAACTAGAAGTTCCTGTGCCGTCAAAGACAGCCTGCCTTGTTCTAATTATAAAACTTTCAATCATCTGTCCTGAATGACTTAAGACCAGTTGCCCTAAAATCCTCCATCATCAAAGTCTCCCAGGGACTGTTACAGGCTCTCCTGACTAAGAAACACCTTATGAACACCTTTCAGGACAAAAAACAGTTGCTTCTCATAAAAACTTTGGGGTTAAATATGCCACAATCTACTTCTGGCATCTCCAACTAAGCTCCCCGACGAGCTTTTGGATGTTTCCCTGCTGAAACACGCCTCTTTCAAATAAAATATTTCTCTCAAACAGTTTGTTCAGTCCTTCAGTCATCTGCAAAACCACTGGTGACTCTGTAGTTGTAGGATGTACCAGTAAAGGACAAGAAGTTGCACTGGGAACTGTTAGTCTATGTGTGGCAAGGTGCAGAAACAATCACCTTACCTTGAAAATGAACTAAACATAAGAGATTGTTGTGCATTTTAGAAGAAACAGGAGTACGCAAAGGACTATTTTCAGAGATCAAAGTGGTAGAAGGCAACAAATATTTCAGCCGGACAAAAGAGTAGAATGGAACTCTGTCCCAAAGTCTACTTCTTGAGGAAGCAGAGATCCTTCAATCTTCAATGCCCTTAAATGTTGTCTGCATAGCAGCAACATTTGAGGGCAGCAGCATCAGAGCCAAAACTTTAAAGTTACTAATCAGGAAGGGTGATTCTGTGCTGGGGAGAACTCTGGAACCCTTGAAGTGGATTGTCCAGACAGGAATGCTACTGAGTGGCTGAACTGGACATTTGTTCACATCCTCTGTGAGGAATGATATTTTCACTGTGAGGAAATATCATGTTAGACAGGACACTTTCAGGTCTGCTACAACACTGATAACCAGTTACAAAAAAAGAAAATAAAAGGCAGATTTCTCAAGGTAATGATACACATTTACTAATCACATGAAAACAAGCTTTGCTGTATTAAAATGTGAGAGTATGACCTCAAAATAACGACATCAAGAATAAAAAGCAGCTGGTATGGCAACGCTCAGCTTTCATAATTTATCACAAAATGGTTTGATATTTTTCTGAATAACAACATATTTATTTTATAATCTGTCAAGAGATTGCTTTGGTGAAGAAACAACAAGTTACAGACAATTATATACTAAGTTCATTTATAGTACAATTTAGAGACATTGTCACTGATGTTTGTTGTACACAATAAAATAAACCACATAATAAACCAGTTTTAATATAAAATATCCAGATATGACTAGCTTATGAAATAAATTACTGTGTTTAACCCTTTAAGGTCCAGGTCTACCATTTGGTAGAGGTACATTTGCAGGGACTTTGATGAATTTCTTTAAATTAATGTGGAAATAAACCTGCCTGACCATCTGCACGAATTGGTTTGGTGTATGTAAAAACCCAAACGAAGTGTTGGTTATAACATGCTGTTTCAACTTTTTTCACTGTTATTACATTATAATTAACGTCTTCTTTTTAACATCTTAACCATTTGCTGATTACATTTAATTAGTTTATTCTTGTCCAAAAGTAAAAACACAGAGCAACATTTTTATGTCTTTTTGTGTAAAATTTAAACGGTTATTCTAAACCATCAATTATAACCATTTTGCTTTGTGATAGGAAATGCTGATTGTACAAAATCCTTTGAAGTGTTTTATACCATTTTTGAGTACACATTCAGAGTACAAATTATTAAATTAAAATAAAGATTGAATAATCAAGCTTTGTATTTATATAATTGTGTCACCACCCAGTGGAGAGTAAATGACCTTTAAATTGGGAAACAGAAGACCAAGCAAGAACTCGTTCCAAAGGACGACTCAGCAGAGTGAGATGATGCTTACACAAACTGCTTCAGCATTCAAAATATATTCCTGAAATCTGATACAACACACTCACCTATTAGGGTTTGATTACATTTAGCAGATTCAGATTTTAACTGAGATTTTTTTTTCCCCCTTTTTTTAGGGGGATGGGAAAGGATGAGGGGGGGTTCTGGTGTGTGTTTACAGGTTTTTTTGTCAAGATGCCTATAAAAATTTCCCGGTGGGATGTTAATTCTCCATTTACAGCTGCGATTGCTGGATTGTTTACCTCATCCTTTGAGAGACACAAGCAGTGACAATGGCATTTTAAATCCTCCTAAAATGTTTTATTTCTTATTTTTGAAAATGGCCATGAGCCTCCCATCAGCCCCCAGCATGTACAGCTCATCTCACCTCTGAGCTTGCTGGATGCCTGCATCACGGTTGATACAGCGACTGTATTTACTACTGGGGATATCATATGAGTCTGGCTAAGCCGGGAGGGATGATATCAGCTTTTGTTTGAGCCTCCTCTACGTACAGAGACAGTCATAAGTACTGTACACCTGTCTCATTAGGAGAACCATGCTGTTGACCCAGTGTATTAGCCTAGGCCTAATCCTGGCAGATCTGAACAGGCTTCTCTAAGCCTCTCATATGGATAAGTCTTCCCTTGAGCCACCATGACAAGGCCACAGCATAATGGAAAAGCAGGCCAGGCTAACACATGATTATACTCTCTAGAGCAAATACATATTATGAGTGAAACTGGGTTTTGTTTGTTTATTGGCAACATTACTGTCAAATTATTGCTTTTACTGGCAGGCACTGCAAGAGACTATCCACGCAGTGGGCTGCACACACACACACACACACACAGAGACATGCACACAGTATGCAGATGTCATGCTCACACACAAAGGGACAGTAATGTCTAAGGAGGCATTTTGAAGCTGACCAGGGTGTAAATCCTAACAGGCATGTAAACAGTTGTCATAAAATGTCCGAATGCTTCCTGACTGAACATAACTGTAATAAATACATAGACATAATTCTTTTGTCACTTTAGACACTTGTGAGTAATGATTAAATGTTGCAGCATAGAACATGATGTCAAAGATGCTTCACTCTGATGAGTCGGGAAATGGAGAGGAAAATTGTGAAAGGTTTGTGGTGGACGTGATCTACACAGATGTTGGTTTAATTTCTCATCAGCTATATGATAAATGTACATTTTGAACAGCAATATTTCCGAATGACAATCTTGCTAACTATATTTGTGCAATTATATTCAATCAGTCAGTCAATTTGTCAATTTGTCTTTGCTGGAGTAAAATTTTACACATTTGGAGAAAAAAAAAAGTTACAAAGTATTAAAAACTTTATAATTCTTGTTAGTATAGCTGAGCACACACAATGTTATGGCTTGTATGTTCAATCAGCTGAAAAACCCTTAAGCTACTCCAAAATGTAACGTTTTTTGCATTTAATACCAGTAAAATTTCAAACTGGTCAACAATGAATCGAGTTACAGGAAATGACAATAAATTTCCAAGGCCCAGGCAGTAACCAGCAATGGCTTTTTGCTGCCAAATACAGTAAATAAATGAATAAATAAGTCAAACAAATAAAAAAAAATAAGAATCAAGCTATGTGTACACGTAAAAGGTGGCTGGATGTTTGTTTACCTGTCAAAAACAATCTACTGGGTTTATTGGCCAAATACTTAGTGTGTTTTTTAAGAAAACTTCCAGATGAGGTGTGATTAAGTATGAACAAAGTGCTTTTTCAGTTTTGTTGTAAATTAAACATTTCTTAGGGAGTTTAGGAGGTTTTTTTTATTTATTCATTCATTTTAATCTTTTGACAGTTTGACTACTGTTTTCTCCTTATTCCGCTCAGCCAAACCAACCATCTGCAGCGGTGGATGTAATAGTTTTATGATTCTTTGTCTTTCAGGACCCCTCGATAAGAAGAAATAGGAAAAGATCTATGGCTAAATTTTTTCATGACACTTAAAACTGATCTGCCCAGCAATTGTCATGAACTCATGATTCAAGTTCTTTGACCTTCGGTAATCTGTCTTCCATTTTTCACACAAAGACCATGTCATCTTTAACAAGAAATCTCTCCAAAGTGACATCAAAACATTTGCTATGCGCATCTATTGCTGCTCCTGGTAAGTTATCGATGTCTAAATTAGAGATTTTTGTTATCTTTGACATAAAGAAAAAATAAAATAAAATAAAAAGCACAGGGAAACAAAAGAATGGCCAGACAGAAATCAGAAATACACAAATCAGATTATTCAAAAACATCCTCGAAACATTATCCTTATAAATAATGAGACAACTACAATAAACTTCTTTTTTCTTTGTCCACAGATTAAGTTCCGACCAAACAAGGGAACAATCAGAAACTTATTCTCAGTCAGCTATAAGCAAACCTCTGTCTGTTTGTGGTATAAATCCTAATTCCAAACCTCCTTGGCTTTTATCAAATTTCAAAGTGTCGCAGCAACCTGCAACCAGCCAGTTCCAGCAACGTCCAGCTAAGACCTTTCAGTAGGTCAATATTATGTTAAAGTCCAACACAGAAAGTGAATGAAGGAATGCTCTTTGTCTGTTCTCTCAATATGGAAAGCCTTCGTTAAGTTTGCTGTCATCAATGTCATATCGGGAGTGAGGAAGACTCAGGGACAGAGGCAATAATGTCTGATTTGGACTGGAGGTAGAAATCAAAGCTAATCACAAAGCTCCTTCTCCACTTATTGACTCTTTTTTGTAAACATCAAGACGAGGACATTGATTATTGAGAGAAGTTCAAGCAGTGTCGACTGATTCTTTTAACATGTCCTTGTCATTTGTTGTGCTTCTAGTTATTTGCTGAAGCTGGAGGAAATAAATCTTTTACTATACCACAGAGCCACGTAAACATACATGCAATTTCTCTACATTCTTCTAAGTTTTAGCATACAAGCCTAGAATTGTATGTCTTATTCTATTCCTCTGTGTTCTTTGAGATTTATTGGTTGGTAATGCTCCACAAGCTACTTGCTGCAGAAGGAAACAAAAGCCAGCATGTCCACAGAGGAATATACCCAATCTCATCATGACCAATCTGCAACTGCGACCCTGTTGAAGATGAGAGCTGGTGAGTGAACAAAGCATTCGGTGGAAGGAAGCTGTCGAACCTCGGAGAGCTGTGCGCATCTCGGCTCTGCCTGGCAAAATGCAAATGTCAAGTGACACTCGACAAGTCTGTGATTAAGATTTAATAGAGAAAAATGTGAGGCGAGGATATTAGCCTAACTAAGACACATCAGCCGCCTCTCCTCAGGGTGCTCCATCCTGTGTCCTCACATCCTCGTTTTTCAGCAGGGGACTAAAACGACCAGAGTTCAAAATCAAAATGCTCCAGACAGCAGATTAAATAAATATGTGATGCTATGACGTAGGATGTTGCTATTAGCAACTTGTTGCGTTTGGATTATGTTTGAAAAATGAAAAGGATAAGTGCAAATTGAAAGTTTTCTGATTTTCAGGAAATATTTGGCTCATAATTATCTTGATAGCAAGATATTTTTTTTTAACCAGAATTCAAACAGGAGGTTAAGCAACACAGAAAGACGAACCGACAGTCAGGGTTGGTCTCCTTGTACTTAGCAAGCCATCCCAGTCACCAAGCAATCTCACTGCTGCAAATCTCCTCTGAAATTTAAAAAATTTAATTTGTCAACATGTTTCTATCATATGCTCCATCAATGTCCGAGCCAGTGGCAGAGGCCAGAGGCCCGGGAGGGGGGATGGAGAGGGGGAGAGGTGACGTGCTGTAGAGCCACGGCAGCTGCGCTCAGATGGGAAGACGGCACTGTGATTAGGCCCTCACACTGGTTAGAATTGTCCTGGACAGCCTAGAAATCAGATTATTAACTCTGATACCAGACACTCTGTCTCCTGGCTGGGATTAGCATGAAAATTTTGATATGGATCGATAAGCAATCTTTCCCCTTCATCACAATCTCCCAAGGCTTCATTAATCTGTGTGTATGTTTATGTCAAGGAATTAAGACATCCCAGTTACCCCTCCATCCTCTTCTCTAACACACAGACAGACACGTTAACGCCCCTCCCACGCACACCAACTCCGCTCTCTCTGGATGCTAGATGGGAGCATCTCATAGAGATTTATTAAATCAACCGCTGACTCTACTTACCTCAAAGAAAATTGCCTCCTGTTCCTCTATCTTTCCTCTCAGGTGTATGTGTAAACCCGGAGATCACATTTCTGCTCTATGAATATCCAGTTTGTGTTGTATTAAGCCAGTCTGGTGACAGTAGGCCTACATATAATAAAATGTAAACTTCCAGCTGGGACATGTAGGGAGAGGACGCACATGCTGAGGCTCCTGGTTCACTTTTTGTTATCCTCTTGTTTCAAATTATTCTCCCGCAAGAAACTCAACATATTGTATTGCTATATCTGTGTTTGCCCATCTTTGATAAAATGAGCAACCATAAAAACGCAAACGCGGACCGCAACGTGCAAACACCGGCTACACGTGCTGCTGGGAAGCTAGCATCTTTCACAGGTAACAACCCAACACTTGCGCTACCTGAAAAACCTGCTGCTCTGGCAGTAATGGCTATGGACCAACTAAATTTGCTAAACACAGAGCTTCATTCAGGGAGGAGATCTCTTCTCTGTTTCAAGATGCCATCAGAGCAAAACAAATGTCATTGGATTCACTACAGGCAACAATTAACTCGTCCCAGAGCCACAAGTCTGTGGCTGGTAATAACTTTGAATGACTTATGGTTGCGGACAGCGGTGTAGTGGTCCAACAAGAAGTGGGTATGCTTTCAATGCTTTCCCTTTTTAAAAAAAAAAAAAAAAAAACAGAACAAAGACTCCCAGAAACACACTGTTTCAGAAAAAACTACATGTAAGATTATTCTATTCAGTTTACCCCAAAAATCCGTCTGTATATTTGCTCATTGGCACATAATTTCTGCTCTTTGGTTTCAGGAAGGAAAATGCATGAAATGACTAAACCAGTACTGGCACACAGACAGACAGACTCTTAGACATAAACACATATATCTTTATGATGTCAATATTCAGGTGAAAGTTAACGCAGCCGATGGCTAACTGCACCAGTGTAGCATAGCTAACATTAGCTGAGGTGCTGGTTTACGTAGATACATATGTAGGTACTTTTGTAACTGTAAAAGCAGCATCACAGGTGGTTTAGAAGGGGGTATACTCAATGATGACTGAAAAAGAAGTCACTATACTCTGTATACCCACGTATAACCTGGACCACAGCACTGATCGCGGAGGCCACCATCAGAATCCTCCAGAGCCAAAACCAGGTTCTTCTACACCAGTGTGATGACTTTAAAAACCACTCATGGAGATCTAATCTCCGTATACCTAACAACAAAGTTGTTGAGAAAATGTCAAGAAAATACTAAAGTGATCATTAACTTTCACATCCAAGATTTTCTTCCCAGCTGCAGGTAAGTTCTGAACTGTTTTAGAGATGTTTTAGAGCACTCATAAGAAGGTAAATCAGTTTTTTCCTGATCTCCCACCAAATCTTAATCACCAGAACATCCATGGATGAGACAATATATTCTAGAGCTATGCTGCTATTGAGCCAGTTGAGTTGGTTTATGCACTGGTATAAACTGCAGCTTTATTTTACTATTGATATTTTATCATCAAAGCAGCCATTAGGAGTGCGGTTTTCTTCACCAGTAACACATTTACTGACATCTACACATTTTAACAATTTTCACAAAATTTTCACTCCCTTTACTATGGCTCAGAAATTATTTAAATAGACCTTGCTGTTGCAGAGATACACTAATTCATGCAGTTTTGAGGCATAGGCTTAAAAATCGGCACAGGACTGAGCGTTAAATCACTTCTGGCTACATAAACTCAGACTGGCTTGTCCCAGGCATAAAAATGGAGAAGAAAAATAAAAGTGCCTGATGGTTCAGAGAACCATTAATGAAAAATTACAAGACAAATGTGCAAGATTCTCACATTTGTTTGACAGAGTTGATTTATTTTCCAAAAATATCCTGTAATTCTGAAGAATATTACTGAGTGATTTCTTTTGATGGATTATCAACCAAATGCAGACAGGTTTCATTTTTATAAAAGAAAAGAAGAAAATGTGCAGACTTCATATGTGCATATTTGAGTTGTTCCTGTTGAGTCAAGTATTTTTCCCTGTTTTTGTCATTAAACTAATCTATTGTTTTGCTTTGGATTAGATTAGATTTGATTTCAAACAAGAAATTTTTAAAACCCTTCATATAAGTTGTGAGATTGCTTTTTATCTCTTTGATAAATACCATTCTGACTACCAGTAATAGTATTTATATTTTAACCTTTATAATGACAACTTGGGTTAAGCAGTGATTACCTTGTGGTCGATAATATTTTAGTCTTTTTGAGCAAAAACTATTTTTGTCCAGCTAATAACTTATTAAAATAAACTACAATCAGTCTACAGCATCTAATATTTCATCTTTCTTTCCTGATGTCAAACATAAAGAAATAAATATTTGACCATAAATAAATAATACAGAGAATGAAAGAAATATATGAAAGTGTTGATAGATTATCTGAAACTCAAGGCATAGGCGGAGAGTGCTCAAGCATGGCCACTGGAACGGATCAGTGCTGGTATAATTATGACCCGTACTCAGAGCATAATTAATCTTGCCTGCATCATTAGGAAACACGAGTCCAGCCATGTCATTAAAGTGCTTTTAGTCGTCCTACTGTCCTCCCTTTGCCCCGGCGCGCACTCTGTTTTACCAGCCCGCTGTTGGTCATTTACAGAAAGAGCACTCATCTACATGGCGGCATGACTCCTCACATATTGTCTTTATGTCCAATCATGGTTAATAATGAAGAGCTTTAGAAGGAAGGAAATGAGGAAGTGAAAGTCTGGGGAAAATATGGAGTCGAGTTTGACAGTGATAAAGTATTCCAAAGTAATTTGAACTCAGGCTATTTTATGATTTGGTGAACTGCATCAGTCAGCAATCTGATTAAAAAATCTCCCCAAGATTTAAGAAAAAGAAAAAGTCTGACTTCATTTGTCCAGAAATGTGAGACTTTATGCTTGAACATGTACAAAAAGTGGAAAAACCAGGTTAGAAGCCACATAATTAGCACAGATCCTATTAGCAGAGTCATATTATTTACTAAAGTGCTAATACTATTATCCTATGTCCATTAACAAAGTGAGGTATGTGTATAGGTAAGTGGATCCAATTGGCTAAGAGCTTGTGGTTTCAGCAGAGAGTGCTTTTAAGTCTGCACACTCAAAAGTATTGGACTCGGGGTCAGGTTCAAATTAATTAAAGGGCTATAAATGAAAGAGCCTGCTAATGACTGCAATCTTACCTACCCAATATTTAATATTTCATCATTAAACAGTAAAATGACCCGATATGATCCTAATACAGTCCCAATTATGCAGCATTGATCAAAGTGACCTTTTCATACCAGGGAGGTGGAAAAAATCAATCCAACACCTCCTCCTGTTTTTTTTTTCCTTTCCATTTGGCCTCACAATTTGCTGTATACTTTAGTTTCACTGTCTAGGGGTTCAGCCTGTATATACATCTATATAATACATTCCAGGCAAAGTGCTGCTTGTCAAATCAACTGACCCCAGCAAAAACAAAAGAAAAACAAAAAAACAATCTCACCATGCCAATATGTCTAATTCCATTGTTCACAAGCATGTTGTGTTTCTTTTACTGTATGTTTGTTTTTGCCCCCCTTCCGCATGACATCCCCCCCCCTCCACACCACGCCATGTCCTCATCTTGTCGGGTGCCCGACACCCAGCCATGTTAAATCCCAGAAGCTGAGACAGGTGATGAAAACGGGGGCAGACTTCTCTGCCCATCAGCTGAGGCGCAGGGCCGGGAGCCATCATAATGGCTAATTCCTCCCCGCCCGGCCCAGGGAGCAGGAAAAGAAGCGAGACGGGAAAAGTGAAATCGGTACAATGCCTAAACACATTTTGCTGCAGGATCTGTCTTGATTTGGTGTGCAGCTTGACACTCTCCATTTTCTGTTTGACTGGTAACTGCTGATGTGCTTTTCCCTTGTCAACTCACCATGAAACAAGTTGAATGTATTTCTTAAGATTGCCAACTCTCGCCGCTGTTTAGTTCAAGAACAATAGACCAGATCTACTTGATTAAAGTTTCAATGACTAAAGAGACATTCTCCCAAGAAAATCAATGCATCTAAAAGGAAATGAAAAAAATATCCTTTTCTTGGGAAGTTAAGACAGTAGATGAAAAAACACATGAAGAGGGGGGCTTTTGACATAAACTATGTGTCCTCTGAACTTGAAAACAAAAATTGTATCTTCTCAGTTTAATTCCCCGCTGGCTTAATCTCAGTGAGATAGGAAGAAAGTGATTAAATAATCTCCCTCATCCTTCGCATCAGCCTGCTTATGAATCATAGCCTGTTAAAACTGTGTCAGCCTTAGCAGAAAGGTAAAAGATTGCTTTTTATTCTTTATGACCTGCCTGAGGAACAGCAGCTTATAATCCTCTAAGCACATCTTAATCAATGTTCCCCCTTCACCATGACGTGGCCTGAAAGGAGCAAAACAGAACATGATGGATATAATCTGTGTAAAACCTCTCTCCCTGAAGCAGATTAATTATGATCTTTGTAAGTCATAAACACATCCTTTTAATTATTGATGGCTAACCCCCTTTGAAATAAAATTGAAATTAAATCTGTCTGATTTACAGTGGCAGCCTTATGAGCTAGCTCGCTCTAGGCTGCTTTATAGAGACCAAGGAGGTAAGTCAGCACTTGCATAAAACATTTCATTGGCTAAATGGAGAGGGATCATACGCTCCTAACGAATTAGTTCGTTTTCACTGGCGCGAATCACAGGGTTTCAAGGTGAGCAGGTTGATGGGGGAAGTGTGTGTGTTTGTGTTTGTGTGTGCATGGGGGAGGGACCCATTGCTTTGCCATGACAGCTCAGCTTGAATCAAGTGTGGCACTCTCATATGAGTGAAAATAATGGAATCCTATATGTCTTTGAGCATGTCAACGTTTCACATAGAACTTAAATAGAAAGTGACGACTGGACGTAGCTGAGGTGGAAGACAGGAATGCTGATTTGGGAATCCCTGTGGCTGACCTGCAATCAGACAGAGGCAAATCTCCCTGTCATCCAACATCAAGCACCTAAAAACTCCATTGTCTTATTGTCATCTCCTCATGTTTTTTGTTTACCTGCCTGCTTATGAGAAATAGCTTTGTGGCTGCAGAAGATTCCACATGTTATATGTACGTTTGTTAAAAGATAATGTGTTTATGATAGTACTGCACCTACAGTAATTAGCTGCTTTTAAGTTAGAAAACTGAAAGACAAAGTGGGCTATTTTTTGTTTTTAGCAAAACTAGTCAATCATGAAAAGCTTTTGACAAAACATAATGCTCGTGTTGATATAGGATTCTAATTACAATATTTTTGCAGGTCCAAAACTAATTCATTTCTTCAAGACTTATAAGAGCACTTGATTATGCTGCTTTCAGTTACAACTGAGATATTGATATAACTAAATTGCCACTCCAAATAAAGATAATAAAGTTTTCACCATACAGTTTTTGGGATGAATATCTTTCTTTTGTTCCCAAAAATTCCAAGACTGTTCCCCCTCAAAGGTCTTCATATCTCATTTATCTCAAAATTAATGTTATACCATTGAAAAAAAATAAATAAATAAAATAAAAAACACACTTTATTGGAAAATATTAAAAGGATTTTGGTTATACAGCATTTAACAGGACAGTGATTTTTTTTTCTTCCTGTTTGTGAGAAAAAGTTGTTCACATATAAGTTAAAATAATTTCAAGATCAACTATCTTCATTGCAATGACTAAATGCTAACACCCTTGTTCAGCTCAATACTGACATCCTCAACAAGCTAAATGCTAACTTTCTGATTAACTTAAATACTGAGATTCTGAATAAACTAAATGATAAGACCCTTATTAAGCTATACACAATCAACCCTCAATAAGCTAAATGCTAACACGCTTCTTCAGCTCAATACTGACATCCTCAATAAGCTAAATGCTAACTTTCTAATTAACTTAAATACTTACATTCTGAATAAACTAAATGATAAGACCCTCATTAAGTTATACACAATCAACCCTCGATAAGCTAAATGCTAACACGCTAAACAAGCTAAATGCTAAAACCCTTATCAAGTTAAATAACAAGATCCTTCTTCATCTCAATAGTAAGTTAAGTTTTGGAATAGAGCGAGGGTTAAAAAAAAAAGAGTTGAAAAGTTGTGGTAAAAACTGTAATAAGATAAAACAATTATATAATTGTCAATTTCAGAAGTGATAATAACTAGCTATAACAAAAAGTTGTATACTAAAACAGACATGCCAGTTGCCCTAGAAACTGTGTAATTTTTGTGTTTGTTCATTTGTCCATCTGGGCTACAGCATAGCATGTGATCACTTCCTGCTCTGACTGCAACTTGAAGCTAAATGCTGCTTGAGGACAAAGTTTCTTGTGTGTTCTTCTCAAGTGGTAACCTACAGCATTTGCTAAGTGAGGCCTGTACAGAAGTGCCAAAAATTGCAGTTCAGCACTCATCCACTATCATTGGCTCCAAGCAAATTCCCATAGAGTCCCATGTTAAAAGATCAACTTCACAGCAAAAATAAACATGTTTACAGCCTGGTCCAAAAACCTATTGTAGGTCAGGTTTACCTTCATGTTATATTTTTAAACTCATCTGTTTAGCAGTGATTTAATCTCGAAAATTTGGCAAAACTGCAGGCGTGTCCCTTTGATTGACCTGCAAGATCGCAGAATGTAGCATGAATGCAGGTTTTAGCTGGCTAACAGTGTGCCTTAGCTTTAACACGCCTACCTTCGTTAGCTGGCCAGCTTCTGTTGATTCTGAGTTGCCTCAGTTAGTTCTGAGCCACAGGCAGTTCAGAGTTTGATAGAGGACAATAACCGTTTGCCTATTTTTGTATCTTTTAAGAGAGACAGCAATGCTTCCAAGATAGCAATGGTGGGAACCGACAAGCTTCACTTCAGCTTTTTCGTGATGTAATGGTGGCTCTGTGCATCTTTGATATACAGTCTATGGTTCTTCTGAATGGTGCAGGGACTTGCACTAACAGAGAAGAGTAATGTGCATCAGTTTATTTGGTGTACCAGGAAACTGAGCACAGGCAAATGTTCCATGATTAAACTGCTAATTTTTTACATGTTAATTTTTCTGCAGCACAACACACTTGCACCCTGTCACTTACAAATTTCATCCTGACAGTAACGAATAAAAAAAAAATCAAAGGCCAAAAGCCTGAGATGAGAAGTAGTGCTTTGGTTATTCAAGGCATCACAGAAGTTTCTTGAGTTTGTGGAGGAAAGCAACGTGCCTAAGTAAGGATGGGGGATGTTCAACCTGGAACCACTTACTTGGGAGGATGTCCTTATTTATTCCTGTCACCAGCTTTAGTCTAATGTTCTGAAAGGGCATTAAAAAAAACCAACAAAACAAAAATGTCTCTATTCCCCCAAGAAAAGTTCTGCTTGATACAGTGATCCCACAAACTTCTGTTGGACTATACCACTACCCATTCCCACAACCCCCAGCACCAATAATCCTAATCAAAGATGAAAAGGCTGTATTAATAAAAAAAAAAAAAAAAAAAAAAAAATCCCCCCCTTGAGGAAGATGGCAACTAAATGATTGCTCAGATGTGCCCAATTTGAGGCTGATCTGCTGGCAGACTGGGCATCTGGACTGGGCGGGGCCAGCAGGAAGCTCTTACATCTGGAAGCTGTTTACTCTGCAGAAATTAAGAGACGCACCATGCACAGATACCACCCGCAGTCACTAACTTGGAGTCTAAGAGACTGTGTCTGCGTAAGTAACACATGTTTTTCCGGCCTATTTTTGGTGTGTTGTTCATTGGGATAAAAAAAAAAAAAAATTACATGATTCTGATTTTACTGCATCTTGACTAACTGTATCCTTGTGTGACCGCTTCTGAACAGAGAATCTCTTAGCATCCAGCCTTAGCAAACAATGCAGGAATTTCAGATCATCTAGTGTGGATGCAAAGTGAAACAGATGCAGCTGTGATGCTTCATAAAAGCACATTTGTGCACAAGTCATTACACTTCTGCTACAGTGAACACTTCTGCTACAGTGCCACAACACATGACAAAAGATGTAGAATGTGTGTCTGTACAGCATAACAGTGTTTTCATTATTTTTTCTTTTTTTTCCAAAGTAATACTACTTTTCTGCTTTTTCTCTGGTTGCTGTGGTGAGGAAGGAATGTCACATTAGTCTGTGATTATCTCTATGAGGTCTGCATTCGGTTTCCTCCAACTTGAGTAATTGCATTTTTCGTCTTCCTTCTTCTTCCTCTGCTTCTACTTTTTCCCCCCTTTTTTTAATCAAACTCACAAACAATAAGCGCTGACAGAAAGTCAATGCACCTCAGACAGCCATTTGGTCTGAGAAGAAGGCCCGACACCAATGCCTTTTATGCTTGGGATGACGAGGCCATGTGGGCCCCATCACATGGCCGCCAGGTTAAACAAAAAGCTTCTGAGCGATCGGCCTCAGAGGGCGAAAGCGAAATCCTGTGCTGTGGTGCAGACAGCCACCGCTGTGCAATTCTTGTTGTCTGACAAAAGACTGATGCTATCTAATAAAGAAAGCTGCATCCATCTCAAGCACACAAACATCACCGACAACACAGAAAGGCAGAAAAGAGGAAGAAAATAGGAGTGTGTTCTTGACTCTCAAACACCATAAATAGAAGCTGTGCTCTGTCAGTAAGAAATGAGGTAAATAAATGAGGACTAGGAGAGAGCAGTGCAGATGCTGCCTTGACAACATCAGGTCATTCTTTCAGTTTCTGGGATTCAAAATGAGCCATTGAAAATCTGATTGGTGATTTAAAAAATAACATGTTGAAAGAATTTTGAAGCTTTTAAATCACTTTCAGGTTAAATTTGATGACAGTTGTTCAGTCATTGAATTCATTTAGCTGATGTTTTTTCTGCCAAAAGTCTTTCAAGCAAAATGAAAAATCATTACCAGGATAGTTTTAGTAGAGTTGAACATTGACTCAACAATCTTGCCAATGAAGGAAAAACCACTCAACCTCCCAAGATACAACCACCTTTTTATCATCTGCAATGTGTCAGCAGTGTAATATAAATACAAAACAAGTTAATTTACAAGGCAACAATGGCAGCAGACAATAGTGATGAAAGAGATTTCAGTATTATATGGCATTGTCCTCCCAGCATGCTATACAGTGTGACATAGCTTCACATACCTCATAATTGATTGGTGTCAAAGTTGCACCCAAGTTTCACATTTTGCAAAGCATCTGCCATGAGGCCTAGTGCAACTGACTGTGCAGAACAGCAAGCAGTAAAATGATGTTAAAGACCTATAGTCAACTTAATGATATGTGGTACGTCAGCAGCCTCATTTGGGTGACAAAATAGGAGGAGAGTCTGCAAGAGTAGGACATCTGTTTTCTACAAACAAATGCCCTTCCTTTTGTTAAACATTTTTATCATTTCCAGTGTGAAATCCAACAAATACTGCATCTGTTGTTATAAGCATTAAGCATTAAGTTAAGTATGCTCCACAGTACATTGACCTGGTTCTTTTATGTCCATTCATATATATATATATATATATATATATATATATATATATATATATATGTATATACACACTGGACTGGCGTACCCTGGGGTGTACCCTGCCTCTTGTCCAATGGCTGTAAAGCCCTGCGTCCCGGACTCATTCGGTGACACAGTGGCATCCATCATGGTCCTTTCTAGAGCCGCTGCTACCCAGCAACGTCCAAAGGCTGAAAAACCGCACTATACAACATTTGCATCCAGGAAGCAACGTGATGTTTCTCTTCATGGTGAAATAAAGGAATTGGTTGTTTTGAACAAGCAATGCCTCTGATTCAGCAAAGAAATGCAAAAAAATTAAAATGGGGAAAGGGACAAAACAAGAGTCATCATAAGGTGGTCTTTTGCTGACTGGAGAAAGCTAACAGGTCAGGTAGGATGCAAGATGGGTGCAAACTTAGCCGTCGATAGGGGGCGCATGACGGGGAAAATGGAAAAAGTTCTGTAGCGTATCTTTAATGAACAAGGCAGTTCAGATTATTCAGAGTTCAGATTTATTGCCACATTTCCACAGATTAGCAGTATAATTCTGCATCTTTTCTAGCTGATTATTGGTGAGGTGGCATAAACATGCAAATACACAGCAAAATGAATAAAATTTGTATTGTGTATTTATAATAGTTTGTCTTTTCCAAGGCATCAGTGATGGGGTTTGTATATAGCTTCACATTGATTTCAAATGATAAAGCTTATCTATTAAATCAATATTAAAACCATTTTCTACGGGACTGAGTTTAGTCAGACAGTATCATCAGGGTAAAACAGAATTGGTCTTCTGGCAATAAGTAGAGGGTAAAATACTGGCAAGGTAACCCTGGAGATAATCTATCATTGTTGTGATTTTGCTGAAATGGACTAAAGTACATATTTTCTAAGGTCTCCTAAAAATAATCAAATAAAGTTTCAAGCATCTGTGCAGATGAAAAAGTTTACATCAGGCTTTGCTACATTAAAATTTCCCAACATGGAAATAATTATTTAACCTTCATTCATACGTCAACTGAAACTCCAACCTCCCATTCACTGTTATTTAAAACACACAAACTATGTTAATTCCTATTGTATCTCTATTGTTTCAGGAACCCAAACAACATCACTGTAATTCCAGAGCATGACTCAAATCCTGACATGCTTGTTTTACCACAACCCTCATATTGTTTGTGGTGTTTAAATTGCCCTGCAAGGCCTGAATTTGGTGTTGCATTCCAATGTGGGCAGTTCATATCTGTTTCAGCATTTATTTAGTTAAGTCCTGTGGTTGTTGCAATTCTTTTGTGGCAGTCTTTTATGCAGAATTTAGAAGATGGAATAGAAGTCAGCAATTGGCATCTTTGCAATGTGTGACTGGAAAGAAGTCGGAAAACTGTATCGCCCCAGGTTCCATAAAAAGTTAATTATGGTTCCACCAGTATGCAGAAACTGGCACTATATGGCATAAGATGTATAAACTTATTTTGTATATAACTTATTGAGAAGGTCTTAACTTATATGCCAAAGAATTCTGGGTTTAGTGGGTTCACCAGTAAACCCAGAAACTGCTGTTATCCCTACATATGATTATGACCTGATGTGCAGATAGTGGATGCTTGCATAGAGATCAGAGGTGAAAAGACTAGAAGAGAATGCAACATGACTGCTGTTAAAATTGAATACTTGGTGAGAGTGTGCACTTTCATGGAAACGCGGGGCTCATGTCAGGCTGCGTGAGATCACCGCTAACATATGCATGACAGCGGCCGTGCTGAGATGTTTGCTAATTTGCCCCCATTTTTAAAATTCCATTTTATTTGTACTCATTGATTTTGTGTGAGGATGGGAATAGCCGGCCATCAGAGCAGCAGGAATAAAATGCTGGCACTGACCTGTGCATAGATAATTCACCATGAAAGACAATCAATAAATAACAAACACTCCCTAATCAGCCGAGGAGCTGACAGAATGACATTCCATTATCCCCATCTGGCCCGGTGCACTCGGAACGGCCAAATCTCTGAGGGCCAGGTTTCCCCATACACACTTTCTTACCAAAGACTGTCCAGTCCCTAGTGTCACAACACACACACATATCCACTTACAAATACAACCCCCAGAAATAAAATTTAAAAAAATCTTTCAATTTAGTTAAATTGTCAGACATCAGTGTAGCTGTTCTGTTGTATATTTTACAGTTAGATGTTTCTAAAACTCCCCATTCATCATGTGAAATGTAGAAAACAGGCAGTTCACAATCTGCTCTGTTTATTGTAGTCTGAGAAACCTCAATAGCGACACGTTGGAGTGACAAACATTCCTAACGGTTCTTAAGTGAGCGTAAACAAAATCTGTCACGGATTATCTCGATACACACTGGGTTCCTCAAATCTAAAGGATAGGCCACTTAAATATTATGAAGGTTTCATGGCCTCATAATTGGAGTTGGTCTCTGAATGCTGTGTACGGCTCAGCTACTTGGGAGAAAAGATTATTCTTCCTGACAGATATGAAGTACGGTTTCGTCATCTCCATCTTACAAAGTCAGTTTTGATACTTGGATACAAAACTATAGAAATCTCAATATTTTTTGATAAAACTAACCTGTGTCATTTGAGCAAAGTCCTAATTATGGTACTTTTTGACAGTTTTGAGGTACTTTTACTTTACTTTAATAAAACATAATTTTACTTTTTAATTTGTAGTGTTTAGGATTAGATCTTTGAACAGAGGCTCAAAAACAAAACCTTGTTTGTCTTGAAATGTAGTTTTAGTAACATTAGCAGCTTCATTAAAATTAATTTCCCTTTCATCTCCCCACATTGGGCTGCACGGTGGCATAGTGGTTAGCACTGTGGCCTCACACCTCACAAGATGGTTTGATCCTTGGCTGGGGCAAGGTTTGGACAGTGGAGTTTGCATGTTCTCCCCATGTATGCGTGGGTTCTCTCCAGGTACTCCAGCATCCTCCCACCGTCCAAAGACATGCATGTTAGGTTAATTAGTTACTCTAAATTGCCCATAGGAGTGAGCGTGAGTGGTTGTTGTCTCTGTGTGGCCTGTGATGGACTGGCAAGCTGTCCAAGGTTTACCCTGCCTTTTGCCCAAAAGACAACTGGGATAGGCTCCAGCTTCATCAGATCAAGCTGTTAGGACAATGAATGAATGAATCTCCCCACATTGTTAAACTGTATTCAAATTAAAGTGTTAGTCGTCTGTAAAAAATAACTTTTAAAGGTGTGTATCAAAACTTCTTTACTGTGGGATTTACTGTACATTTTGAAGCATGACAAGTTTCCCTAGTATTCCTTCAAAGTCAATAAAGTGTTGTGAAGCCATGATTTTTAAGCTGTGTTGAGTTGCTCACACCGATTTCTTTACAATTAACAATCTGGTCATGCCACATAGAGATAAGATCAGTTCTGTAGTATTTCTGTAGTATTATGACATATATTAGCTGATCTTTTGCGCATCAGTGTCATACTGTCGTATGCATAATTTTGCTTCATTCTTCTCAATCTACTGTTTCATTTGCAACGTTTAGTGGTTGTGCAAATAAGAAGTTTTACAAGAACAACTCTGAAACTTGATTCCATCATGAACTTAATTAGAAATAAGGATTCTTGGACAACAAGGCTTATCACAGTGCTTCTATTATTCCCCAGAATTTATCATTTGCATTAGTCAGAGACCACACATACACACACACACACACACACACGACGAGCCATTCTTCTTTCAATAGAGCCCACAAAGTTCAGCCTCTCCTTACAAAGTGTTTGTTGCCAAGCTGACATTAACACAGTACAGGAAGTAGATGTAATCAGAAACTATTACATACCAAAGTCAGAATATGCAATGTGAAGGAACAAAACGTTAATATGCATGCTAACCAGGAAGTTGTATTTGAAAACAGATGAGGAAAAACACATCATTCTGAAATTGCAACATCTTGCTTTGTGGACCAACAAAGCTCTTTGGTTTTCAGTTGTGACATGAATTTTCTTTTCTGCAAGGGTGGCTTCACCTCCTATTGTGTATACAAATCTTTAAAAAGGAAAAGATGCCTAAATCCTTATAAAACTGAAACTGATGAAGTTAGTTTTTTTTGCTTTTTAGCTCATGCTAAAAACTAGAAGCTGTAGTGGGCATCACTGTATCTCCTTGTTGACCCGGTCATGTCAGCGTTTGTCTTCACCTGCCTCTCCACCAGTTACCTCTGATGTTGATGGAAAGTTTTGCAGGATTCCCATCAGAGGGAAACTCCAAACATTTCGGGAAATAAGAGGATTGGGGAAAAATTTAAAACATCAGTAGATGTTTTAGTCATGTGTGTGTTTTCCAATGAGGACACCAAACACCCCTTTTTTGACGACTTAGGGGAGTGAAGCCATAAAGGCTGTAAAGCTCTAAGCGGTTTACAGCTCACTCCAACTGGGAATGTAACAATGCCAGTGGTAGATGGATACACATATTGTCACAAATGTGAATGTGTGTGTGCGCTGGCAAGGTAACACTGGAGATAATCTGTCATTGGTGTGAATTACTCCATTTCAAAACATGAAAAGCTGCGTGGCAGACAAGGAACAGTTAACATTGAGAGTTTTGTAAAGGACGAATTAATCAGCATGTACAATGCCTCTCAACATGCAGCTGAATGCATCTTACAAACACCGTGGGGTGATTATGTCTGAATGAAGAATGAATAACAATATAGGTTCATTGTGTGTCAACGCTCATGATGCTGCAGATTATCTCCGTTTTCTGTGTATGTGGCTGTGTGTATGTGTTCCCTCAGTGGAGGTTCCTGTTTCAAATAGCCACCTCGTCGATCATGCTCCTCAACATGAGCAGCTAGTTTTCATAAAGTGCCAATGCGTCGCATGCACTGAAAATAAGTGTGGTATCACGTTGCCTTTCAGCGTGCCAAACCATTAAGTAGATTTCCGCTTTTTTTTTTGCTTTTTTTTTTCTTTCTTCTTTTTTAAAGATAGGACGGAAATGGCAAGCTGTGAGTCATGTCTCCGTCTCACGCTCCATTTTAGAAATTAAACATTCTTAATTAATGTAATGGAGCTAATGTGGCGATACTTCCTGCCGTGGGATCCTCTGCCTGGAATCTTTCTGTAACCTGAGAGGCACCTCAAAAAACACGAGAGGTGCCGCAAGGGTGAAGTGCTACAAGCCACCACAGGCCTTTGGACGTGTTGCTTACTGACATCATAACCCAGGCTCGATGAGCCTTTTCAACGGCTGCTGAAGCATGGAAGCAGACAATTTGATATCACAAACAAGGCGCTGCGAAAGCACTCATTTCTCAAACTTCGTGTCCGTCCGAGTCCAAGAAATACACAGTATCCAGTGACAAGTCAAAGTTTTCCAATGAATACTTCAAGACGCTGAGGCTTAATTATTCAAATGGCTCAACAGAAAGTGAATCAAGTTTTTTTTTTCTCTGCACAGCACTTACCATCTCTCAATTCCCCTAAACTGCATGTCACACATTTTCTCTGAGCACTCAGGGCCAAAATGAGTTTCAGTCATGGATCATGGCAAGTAATGAAATAATCCCAAAATGACACTGTGAAATTGCTGGATGAGAGAAGGTGCCGCTTGTCAGGCAGCTGATTCTATTCCCCCATCTCTCTCTGATCTGTTGAAGTCACACACTATCAAGGAGAAGGGCGGCTGCTGTATATATTTGTTTGAGATGTGGCGGCTGGTGACAGGGGGTGAAATCAGCCATGTGGGAGTTATCGGATGTTCCAGTTTGTGCCCCCATAAAATCGACATGAGACACCCCCTGCCTCTCCCGCCTCTCATTTCTACAGGCGGCAGATGGTTAAAGGTGGGGAGTTGAAAGAGCAAACAAGAAGGCAATGGCCACTCACTGACTTAACCTCTGTCATCGGAGTGCCTCGGTGTCAGCATGCGAATCAAATCAAGATGAATGGGGCCTATCCCGGCCACTGGAGGCTCGCCTCATTGGGCCCAATTTCATCTGTGCCAGTAACTGTTCATATAGAAAGATTAATAGAGCGTCTGACCATGCCGCTGTGCGAGGAGGAAACTCAGGCGCATACAAATAGGTTCCTGGTCGACAAGAGAGGGGGGGGAGTTATTAGGGTGTTGCACGACAGGAAGAATAGGTGGAAGCACCTCAGAGGGGGGGCCTCCACTTTGATGCCTAATTGATAAAGTTCCACAGTGACATGTTCATTTGTAAGACTTTATAGTTTTAATTGTGTTACACTTTGTCATTGAACTACTGTCTGCTGCTTTCTCCATTTCTACTTCATCCCTCCCGGTGACTGTTCCAGTGCTCTGTTTGCATGGCACAGAGAGCCAGGGTGCTTTACGAGAGCCTGGATTGGCTCTGTGCCCGGGTGCATTATAAATACACTCATATTTCCCAGTGAAACGTACACATAAATGTCACGTGTTGAGCTGAGAGACATGGATTAAATTGAATGCAAGGTGATCTCTGTAAATAATGTTAGTTGTACATAAAAAAAAAAAAATCCCCCTCATATTATATCCCCCAAAAGAAGGTGGTGACACAATTCAAAGCAGCAACAATGCAGCGATTTCAAAGCGTCTGGCTCATCGTCTCACTTCTGTGGAGGTTAAACCAGTGTTTCCCCTACAGCCATTTTCCTGCCACAGTCATGTTGACAAGCTTATGTTTATGCTGCTACAACACCCCTTTATGGTTTAGGATGTAATCTTGTTAATGGCATAAGCTTTTTTGTGTACTATTGTTTTTGAGCATTTGTGGGTGCCAGTGAACGAGTGTGTGTCCTCATTTCCCATCTCTCTGTAAATACAACTGTGGCCCTGTTAAAAGGCTCTACGTTTCCAATTTTAGGGGAGATTTTCGTTGTTTTTTTTCTCTCTTTAGCGTGATTGCAAAGATGTTAGTGTTGCTTGTAACTTTTCTCAGCTGCTTTGTAAAACTCTTCTTAAAAAGCAGACCCCCCCCCCCCCCCCCCCCACATCAGCCAGCCTCTTGCATCTAAAAAGAAGAACAGAGCAAACACCAGCGCTCATGTGGTGTGGCCCTTGGCGTTTAGTTTATTGTGTTATTGACTGTAAAATCAGGCTGTTATGATCATGTGCTGCTGCACAGCCATTCATACTATAAAAAAAAGCAAAGGCTCCACTTTCAGTCTGACTTACAATGTTTGTCATTAAAAAGTCTTTTAAAGAAGAAAAATGCAACGTGAGTGATTATCGTATGTTTGTGAAAGACCCAGGTCTTCCTATAAGCCAAGCATAATTAATGAATTACATTGAAATTGGCTTAAATACATCACTTTTCAAGTCACAGCTTCTGTTCCAAAATATTTACATAATATTTAGTGTGAATATGAACATCTACAAATCAGTTTAGTCTGTTTTATTAAGCATGAATGAATGAATGAATCAATAAATCAATCAATCATCAGCCCATCCCTTATGGGATTATTCGGACACATTTGCAAATAAGATTTTTCCTTTTCCTGTTCCATCACACTGACACACCTACAAACCATTTATATTAATACATACAGTACATATGCGCATACATGCATACAAATATACATACATATACATACCCACAACCCAGAGATACCAAAATAAGTCATATGTGAGCCATTCTTAATTATTATTATACATAAGTTGCCTTTTTTCTTCTATTCCAAGCATTATAAATGTAATTTGATCCAGCAAATACATGGTTGTCAAACAAACATCTGATGATATCACTGTCCGTATGCAGACTAACGTCTATTAATACCTTATCAGCAAATGCTGAAAGGCAAGAAAAGTGAATATTTTATTCAAAGCAGTGCTGCTAAAAATGATCATTTCATGTTTTTTTTGTTTGTTTATGTGACAGGAACAATTCATAGTAGGTAATCTCTTGCTATGTTATTCTCAAATTGCACAAACTACAAGCTTTCAGGACTCAGATTAAACCTTTTGTCTTTTCTAAATGAATCAAATGGAGCTAACTTTCCTGTCTGGATGCACTTTGGGCAGGCAAAAAACTTAATACTTTCTTTAAAAAAAATCTTTACTTCTGTGACCATTTATGACGTGCATTTTTGTCAATGCACTGAATCTCGAGGGCCGCAGTCCTTCAGTTTTTAGATATTCCCTTGTCAAATACACAGGATTCAAATTTCCTCAACAGCTTTCTTCCTTGTCAGGTTCTTCATAAATGTGTTGACCCTTTAATCCAAGTCACGTATGTTGCAGCATGAAACACTCTGAACCTGTAGGACAGCGGCCTTCGAGGAGCAGATTTGGACACATAAAGTATCAAAGACTTTCTGGCTGGATGTCCTTGACAGATGATAGCTACGCTGTCCATCAGTCCGCTGGGACACAGGTGTAGAAGATGAAGCGACTGTTGATGAGAAAGTCTGTTATAAACTGGTAGAGAAATACACAGAGTGCTCAAATGCTACAGCATTACAACATGAAATTTCCCTCTGAAAGAAATAAAGTATAGTTCTTTTCATTTTTATTTCCGTAATTCGTCAGCACAGCAGTACAGTTTTCCTCTGGTTCACTAGTTTCTCTCTAGCTGCTTTTGTTCTTTCCTGGTCTATACAGCACTGTTAAATGCTCTATCCTGTCATGTATGTGATACCCAGCCTAATGGTTGATACTCTAACCCTTTTTCCATTTATTCATTGATATGTAGATGTTTTTTCTCTTTGCATCTCTTTTTTAATTGTTCTTGGTACATGTTCCTACATATTAAGTCCGTAGCTGCCCCCCTGCAGGCTCCACTTCAGCGCGGAGACATCATAGGATGCAGATTGCTGCTTTGCAATAATGAATTCGGACACTATAATGATATGCTAAGTGGTTGCAGTGTGCTGTATGCTTCGTTTCAACTGTTCTTTACTGTTACTTCCTTTATCAGTTACTATTTAGTTAGTGGTAAACATAGAAAAATAATAAAAAAAAAAAAAACATACTTACTTAGGTTCAGAAATCACAATCTGTGTTTAATTGGGGTAAATCATGTTTTAAAAGTGCACAAAAGAGCCTTCTCCAATCAAAAATCAGGATTCAAAATGCAGCAGCACTTTTTCTCCCCCCAACTAAACACAGAAAACTTATCTTCTGCAATGGTTAAATATGACACCTCTCAATCCTTAGGATCATATAGCTGTGGTCCCTTAATTGCACCCCAGAGTGGAGGCAAGATGTACAGGGATGCTGCATTCTGCCTCCCAGAGGAGATCAGAGCATCTGATCCAGTAGGAAGTTTCACACAAAAACCTGAAAATGTTCTCTTCAAGCTCACATGCAAGTAGTCCTTTACTGGTAAATCAGGTCATTTTTACTTCACAGAATTTTACTTGATATATATCAGATTTTTATTAGTATTTCATTATTTTATTTTTATGCTCCCTCAAATCTTTACTTACCTTATTTGTTATACTTTATTTATTTAATTATTTATTTATTTATTCAAGTGACATGTGAACCCCCAGAGCCATTCACTTATACCGACACAGGGTATTTTTATTATTATTGTGATTAATATTATTACTATTAAATGCAAGCATAAAAATAATACTTGAAAAGGTATGTGTATAAACATCATAGGATTCAAGTCATAGTGATATATGTATTACATGCATGTGTGTGTGTGTGTGTGTGTGTGTGTGTGTGTGTGTGTGTGTGTGTATATATATATATATATATATATATATATATATATATATATATATATATATATATATATATATATATATATATATATATATATATATATATATACTACTATACTATATTTGTACTATTTAAGGTGTAAGATGTTTTTTACCAATACCATGCGTCTGTATATACAAAGCTGACATTCTGTCAGGTACATTAGGCAATAAAACGAAGACAAACACGTGATGCAGCAGAGTTCTGCCGATAGGACTTTATAAAAAGTGTGTTAGTGATTGTTATGCAGACCTGATTACCTGTGACCTGTGAGATACAGATATTCTAGCTTTTTTTTTATAGATATCTTGCAGTTTTGTGGGATATAAGTAAATTAACTTATCAGTATCAGAAAAGTATGAATGAAACATGTTTTCAAATTGTGTTAAGTTTCACATAAATGATGCACAGACTGAAAAGAGGCAACTTGTATGCAAAAATTGCCATGAGTTTTTGTTTTTCTCTGCACCTTCTTTTTTTTCTGTGTGCATCCAAACCCAAACTGTAAATACACTATGCTTTACTCTGCAGTAAAATAAAAGTTTTTACTTTTACTTCTCTCTGTCTTTCTCTTTCTGTCTCCTTATGTGTGTGTGTGTGTGTGTGTGTATGATTCTCTTAGTCCCTATCCACTGGCATCACTCTTATCCTGAGGCTCACATTAATGAATTCAGCACATAAAGTGCCACACCAACCCATCCATTATGTGCATTCGTTTCAGAATAAAACTAATGCTGATCAATCTGAGCTTCTTATGACAATTAAAGCTTTAGCGGCCGTTCTGCAACACGCTGACCCATCAATTACAGCATACCTCAAACTGGCTGGCACTAACGTCTGCTCACTTCTGACTCTGTGCTCAAGCCAAACTCCACTGTGAGCACAAACACGTGCAGCAGCAGAGCTTTTGTAAAGTGACAAGAAGAATCAATTCATATCAATTATACATGCCTCCCATAATGTGTTAATTCAGATGCATGACAGTTCTCATGCAGGGACTGCAGCTGCACCTTCAGAGACATGACTTCATCAGCATCTATATAATTCCTTGTTCATTTCCAACATGCATTTGATAAACAATTTGCGAGTGCTTATTGGACCGCGTCATTAGCTTGCTTGGCTTTTGGGCACAACCTGTGAGAAAAATGCAAAATAAATGAAGAAAATGACTCATCAGTTTTGTGCCCCTTAGAAATCCTGTCCAGTGTGTGGTATTAACCAGTATAAAGTATAGGAAATATTCCACTTTAGTTCTCATACATACACAGATATCATTCCTAAACCTTAAAGCTGAACTAAATGCAATTTTAAATGCAGCATAGGTTTGATTTTGTTCTTCCTTCCTTGATCATTCTCAGGCAGATTTCATCCTCATCCTCAGTCACACTCCCACCCTTCCTGTCCCCCAGCAGGTCTTGCAGCTCTGGGGCCCTGATCCCATGTCAGAGCCAGCATGTTGGTACCAGGGTTCACCCCAGAGCACGTCTGCCTGCATAATTAGAAGAGTGAATCCAACCGCCCTGTTCAGCAGAACAAGTGAAGCCCTGCTCTTCCCCCACCTGCCTGCCTGCTGTACACAGCTTAACGCGAGCGTGTCATGACTATAACAAAGGTGAGAGGAAGATGGTAATTAAAAATTAAAGTGGACAAGGGGTGGCTGGATACACCTCTTTTAACAGCAGGCAATCAGTGTGCAGAAAAAAAAAAAGGAAAAGCAGGTGGCAAAGCAAATGAGTCTGGCTCCTGGGTCCTGCTGCTGGTGCCTGTCTGCCTCACACTCATCTGGGTGCTGTTTTAAAGCATTTCCCAAAATCAACCTTTACTCATCTCATAGGATACTCAGCAAGGAACTGTTCTTGCTTCAAACTCTGAAATGTTTTAAGGAGCATCTATGATTTGTAGATATATTTTAGTTTTTTTTTTTGTTTTTTGTTTTTCTTTTTGCAAAGAAGCTTGAATGGGATGGAGACAAAAACAGGAAGTTTTTTTTCTGCTGATTTATTTTATTTTTTATGTCATATAACCAATATAAGGAAATAAAGCTCTTGAAACTTATACCCTAAACATGCAACAGCTGAATTTTAGAGCACATAAAAGGAGCATTGTGTCACACATTTTATGACATTCACATGTATGTTGTGTTTCTAGAAGTCAGTCAGCGTAATGTTGTTGCGGTGAGGTCATCTTAGTGGATACAAACATCTCTATTCTTTCATTTGTATGTGCTATTAACCGTGTTGTTATCATTGCAATGAAAGTACGAACATACATCTCTGCGTCTGTGCACACAACATATCATCACGCCTTCTGCATCACATCGGGACAAGGAGTCAGAAGAGGAACCAGTTTGAAATGTAAGTGCCTTTGGTTTTGTTTCTCCTGTTGTTGGTTTTTAACGTGGAAACGTTTCACTCCCGACTAAACCGCTGTCAGAAAACACTGCTTTTCTGTTCATGGGGTCTGATATTTCTGCTCCTTTATCCTGTTTGTTATTAACTCACTTAGTGTCAACCAGAATCTGGGCTTCTCAGCTTCAATTAACTTTTAGCCAATCAGCTGCTGTCAATTTATAGCATCAGCTCTGCCGGCTCTACATCTCTGGCTTTTTCAGGAGGATGTGCCTTTGCTTTGAAAAATTAACCAGAATTCTTCGATCTGCAGGTGCAGCAGCACAAACAGATAAGTGCTCTCTGAGTCTCTTGTCTCTCATGCTCTCTGGTTCAACTCAGCGTGGATTGCAGATGAAAGTGGATTTTATAGAAACAACTTTTGATTTACATTTCAAACAACTTTGGAATATCTATTTGGATCCAATCTTCCTTTCAGACTTTCTATAATCAATAGAGATATTATCTGGAGACATGAAAACATCCTGCTTTATGCTGATTAGAACATTTGCTGCTGAAAAAAAAAAAACAATGAGATCAGCTCATCTGACCAGAAGAATTTCTGCATAATAAGATATGATAAAATCCGTCCTAATGAGGCTGCAAAGCTCAGCAGAATTATAACTTGATGAGACTGAAAGATTTCATTGTTTTAAGAAATCTTTTTCTCAAGCAAAAGAAGTGTTTCTAAGAAAATTATGCATTTAATTTCATTTAATTGCGCTTCATATTTTGAAGGAAATTGAAGTCAACTTTATTTAAACAGGAGGAGCTGGCTCAAGTTGTTTTCCATTCAGGTGAAACAAAAGAAAATCCAAAATGGCTTTTCTAAATTCAAATTTATATTGAGAGACTGTTGTAGAGTGAGAGAACAACAAAAGAAATGGTTGATACAAATGTGAAGACAACTCGTGTCACCTGCTTGGAACATAGGTGGAGCTAAACCGTAAAAAGAAGAAGAAAAATGTCATATATACTAAATCTAAATAACACACAAAACCTTTAGCAGACCTTTGTCTGCATGTTGATGTGTCATATTAAACATACAACCTTAGATTGATCATGTTAAAGTAAGAATCCCACAAGCATATTTGTGTTTATCTTTCTTCAAGAGCTTCTTGTTAAGTCTGTGGAGAAATGCAGCGGGGAAAAACGAGCCTGGAAAGCTGTAACCTGGAAGTCTGTGCCAGCTCACTGGAGTCTATTAAAGTGATCGCTGCAAGTGGTCCTAAATCATTCAAATGATGTAAACACTTTGTTGTTATTTTCTTCCACCGTTTGGCCACCAGTGCAGTGTTTTAAAGAATTACCTGAACCATTTACATAGCATTGGGTCACAGTTGGACTATTGGATTTTATGTGGCTTAAATATAATTTAGGTCTCCAAAGCGTGAAAAAGCTGCACAGTGTTTTAGGAGTGATAACAACCTCTTGCATTTACATATACATTTACTTTGTCTCTTGTCACAATGTCTTAACCTCTCTGTCCCTGTTCCAGCCATAAATGAACCTGTCTGAGATGCCTTTCCTAACCTCGCCACACACACACACACACACACACACACACACGCGCGCGCGCCCTTTTCCTTCCTTGCTTCTTATTCTCCTCTTCTTCCTTTTCTTCTCATCCTCCTTCTAAATTGCAACCCTATATTTCTGGCCCTCTGATGCAATTATGCCACCTCGATTGCCTCGACGTGGAAGCGGGATAGGGAGGGGGGAAAAAAAGCAACACAGCCACACATAAAGCCTGTCTTTTGTGTATCAAGAAAATAAAGGGTTGAAATTGCCTCAGACCACTGCTCTGTCTCTTATTCTCTCCTTCTCCCTCTCATGGACACAAACACACTCTCAGCTCTTGTCTCAGTCACACACACAAGCACATGCGCCAGACAGCTCGGCTTCGCTGAGACCGGACAGGATAAAAGTCGACAGTTTCTATTATCAATAACAAGATAAAATACAGAGGTCTTTTATCTCTTAAAATGTAAATTTATACAAGGCTCTATACTGCCATGCTGTAAATATCTAGCATCTCTTAAGACCACAGAACTAGACTCAATTGATTTTTCCCCCCCTCCCCTCCTCCTGGTTGCAACCATCTGCAAAATCTCCAAGTCTGGCATAATATCAATGATGAAATTAAAAATCTTCTATTCCGCTAAACCATGAGGGAGATCACCTCGGTTCAAGCCATTTACTCTTTAAATTATATGATTGATTTCCTTTAAAGTTATTTGTTTATTTCAGTGTTCATATCTGCTTGATCTAAATCATTTCTCAAGTTTATTCTATTGATTTCTTGGGGACACTGGCCTTTCTCTCTGTCTTTCTGTAACCTTGCCTTAACCATATCACTTTCCCTCAGAGCTCATTTGCATGAAATAAGCGAGGAAAATACATTGATTTCCTTCTTTACACTTTGGTGCCCAGTCCTCGGTTATTTGTGATGAACGCAGGCTGCATTTCATGCCACTAAACCTCAAATATAATCTCATTATTGTGTTGCAGGAACTGACTCATATTCCTCGACTGTTTGGCTTTTAGGATGATAACTTGAAAAAGTTAATGTGATTACATTATGCGCTTTTTTTCCATCTTTTTTATTTGATGCAGCTCTGCAGAGATTTTACAGTCTGTTATATAGAAAATCTGATAAAGGTGACAACCACAAGGGCGTGGAATGCTTGTTTTGTTCTTTACAAATGTGAGATTTTATGCACTGTGCTGCACTGAGAGCCAGATTTATGGATTTGTTTAGCTTTTGTTATCATTGATTTTTTTTTTTTTTTAAATCAAATTTTTTTCAGATTTTTCAGATTCAATATCTCTTTTATGAGAGTCATGATAAAGACCGACAGTAACTTTCAGCAGGTGTTATACATAGGGATTAAATATATTTATAGAAAATATTTAAATATTGCATAAACTACAACAACAGCAATCATTTACATCAGAAATAGAGGGCATGAAGGTTTTAGAGGAGGTCATCACCAGTCATGGTGGGTCAAAGAGGGCCAGTTATAACTAGCTGCAGCATTTGCAGCCAGATTTCCCGTCTTAAAAATGATGAATAACTTTGCTAAACAAAACACAGCATCCAGACCATCATTCCACTTAAATTCTGGATAAAACAAAAAAAAGGATTAATAACTTCTTAGAATTTGTTAAATGGCTGAGATTTAGCTGGTTCTGCAGCAGAAGGAGCACGTAATACAAAACATTATATATATATATATATATATATATATATATATATTTTTTTTTTTTTTATTTTTTTTTTATTTTTTTTTTTTCACTCAGTGAGTTGAAGCTTTAGTTTAACAGGAGCAATTATTATAAACAGAAATAAACATTTATCTCCCTGCTTACATGCTAATCAATACAACTATCATTTTATCCTTAACCAATTAAATGTTCAAATTTGATTACAATTATATAAATTAAAATACACAAACAACCACTTAATAAATAATTAATTGCATAATAATTCATGAAAAATTATAAATAACTGATATAATGTTGTAGGGTTTTTTTTGTTATCCCTAGTTCAAATAAACCTTTAGCTTTTCTTATTACTCTTGTTTACACATTTCTGAGTTTGCAATGTTAAGAATGAAAGATGGTGAAACATGATAATAAGAGTATGATATTCATTTAATCCATTCTTCTATACTTTGTCCAGCCAGGGGGTGGACAAAGTTAAAGTTCATTTAAAATCACTATTTTATCTGAAATTTTTTTTTATGGAGAAAGAGCAGTCAGAGCCTGGAACATGGAAGAAATCCTCACTTGGAAGGAGAGAACATGCTGGGAGGCCACACTGGGAGGCCTCATAGCTACTCAGAACCTTGTCACTGTGAGGTACAAACCATCACATCGCTGTTGTCCAAAGGATAGAACAGGGAATTTAGTGGGAAGTAGATTTAAAGGCAGATTTCTTGATTTCATTAATGTATTTGTTAAAGTTAGCTGATCAAATAGTGACAAATAGTGCTCTGATGTGGCTGCTTACTTTTTAAGTGGATTGCTTTTAGAAGACAAGAGTTGGTTCTATGTGTAAAGCATCAGTTGACCTTAGTATCAAGTGACATTTGCTGCTACAGCAAACAGGTGAAGTCCTAGTTTTCCTGTTTTTCTGTTAGAAATCCCAGATTTTGACCATTTGAATGAGGATAGATAGAAAAAAAGAACAGAAAAGATCTTAATACCAGATCAAATGGCTCTGAAAATGAGTCTGTCCTCATTTAATTTTCTATGTTTTGGTTATATTTGTTTGTTATTTGTTTATTGACAAATAAATCAAATGACCTTTTCTTCACAGGAGCTTAACAAGTTAGAAAATTGAAATAAAGTATTATCATCTCTGTTATCACGTATAAAACCACGAGAACCTTAAAGGTGAAAAACAAGAACTTGTTGACGCCTTCCTCCACAGTGGCGGTTTTACCTACAAACTTCTCAGCCGTTCACTCCAAGCCGCATCACGCGGCTCCACCGCCCGTGCAGGCTAACCCACAGTCACATATACTACACACCATCTCCACTAAACACTACTAAACACCAGATGTTACACTCAATACCAACAACCCAGATTTATGCAATGACACAAAAAGCCAGAATATCATGTGAGATTCTCCCATATAACCAGTGACCCAAGAACTGGGCCAATCAAATTCCACTCTGTTTATGCCCCTTTGATTTTTTTTCTTTGTTTTTTTTTTTTTTTTTGTCTTGTTGATCCTGTTGCAGCTTTTAGATAATGCTAATAGATCACAGGCCAACGGGACGGAGCAGGATAATGGAGCTTTCATTGCAGCCTGATTAACTTGGCTGTAGGGTTCCACCTCACCCCTTTCGGCATGATGGCCCTAATTAATAACGATTGCTCCCCAAAATGTGCAAATGGAACGATAAACGAAGGACCAACTAATTAACTGCAACCATTTCTACTAATCATTAGTTAACATCCCGTTTTGTCATCATTACGCTGATGCGTGTGCAAGGCCAGATAAAACAGGCCCGCCCGCTTTTTTTCTGCTCCCATAAAGTCGAACAGCCATATTTTCTCCGCCTATAAAAAGACTAACAGGTAATTAAAGTGAAGGCAGTAAGATTCAGAAAGTTCTGTTGCTAAATGTTCCAATGGACCTCAGGCCATGCCATTCTTCAAAGTTTGCTGAAATCATCCCATCTGCTGTTTTTTTTTTTTTTTTCTTAATGCAGATAGTGAAAAATACAGCAAAAGATACACACACACACACACACACACACACACAAAAACAGCTGTCAGCTTGCACTTCTGCAGAGTGTTCCAAGTCATTTATTCTTGTGACTTTTTTTCCAGTGAGAAGATCAGCGTCAGGGAAACACTGCTGTTTTTCTTTATGGCTGTTCGCTGCAGCCCCTTCAGAGGATGCTGAGATGCACTCTTCATACTCAGACCTTTGAATTTATGTGCCGTTTCCAGATGCTGAGGAATCGACAGGACTCAATGATGAACAGGCAGCGTCAGCCTCGCTGCCAATCAAAAAGTTAATAGTCTGTCCATCGAGGAAGGGAAATGACCCCCTGGGTTTCAGTCTGCACATCTCTCCGGCACGGCAGCAGCTCAAACGCAACTGCTTTTGACTTTGTCTGCATGCATACAGAAGGCCCAGCAGTTTGTGTCAGCCTGCTTCTCATGTCTCTGTCAGTTCTAATTCTCCCACAGAATCCCTGTCTGTACCCCACAAATGAACCAGCCATCTTTGCTCCTTAACAGGCAGAATAAACATCTCGTTTTGGAAGATAAAAAGGTTACAGAGAACAATCGTGTGTTCCCTCTCCAGTGCTCTAGCCCCCAGCAACATGTCTCTGCAATGTTCTTCCTCTCTACACACATTCATATGTGCACTCCTCAGTGAAAGCTCAGGGCAGTCTTTGTCAGTGTTAAATTGGAAAGTAATCCTGTTATAACCTCACAGAGGTTATATGTGAGACTTGGTGATTAAAATTACCTCCAAATATTCCAAAGGAGCCATTATTTATTGGTGCATGAAAGACACAAAAGGAGAAAGCTGCTCTCTTATTGCTAATACTCAAAAACACTTTGGAGAACACTGCGGATGGTAATAAAAAAGCTGTCAATAGCTCTTTCAAATGGCCTGATTTAGTAAAACTTTTATGAAGACAGTAAATTTCATGTCTTATTTTCTTGATCCTTCCAAAGAGGGAACATGGGGAAATCAATAATGCTCCAGCCTGGCCCTGAATTTTGCCAACCTCTAATTATTATCTGGCTCGTGGCGATGATCAGCAAGTAATTGCAACTACTGGGTCTCTGATGCCAGCGACAGGTCCAATAGCAAATGTCTACATGCAAAGCACTTACCTGGCTTAGTAAAATCTATACCAGAAGGTCACAATCCCTGCAAAGATTCAGCCTCAAACTGATGCTTTCAGCATTTGGATAAACTGTTTCCACATTCACAAAACTGTTCATATTATTTTCAAGAAAATCATTTTCCTACCATTGTTTATCAGGATCATTTAATCTCCTCGGTCAGTACTGCACGCTATGCCTTTGTGCTCAAAGTGTTTATGTTTGCATCATGGAGCATCCATTGTTAAAAGCTGCTGTGGCCATTGAATGTGATGCAGCTCATTTACAACCAAACAAAAGAGCAGAATGCAAAAAAGCCTCTACAGCTCCATGCGGTATTATTGATATTCCACTAGCTGGATCATAAAGCTCAATAATCCTCTTTAACAGGCATTTAAGTGATGAAATTAATTTCAGTGGCTGCAACTTAATCATAAACAGAAAGGTCTGCTGCATGTAAGAATGTAATTACAAGCAAAGAAGTTGAAAGTTAAGCACTTTGGTTGTTTTTTTAATTCAAAGCTTGCAAACTGCTTTACCTTCTTTATCCAGTTTATTTTCAGCATGATCATTTAAACTATATTTGCTTTCCAATCTGCAAACTGTACATTAGCTTCAAGTGAGTGGGATTACTTAACATTTTGTCCTGGTCTTAGTATTTGAACATTTTCTTTCTTTTTCTTTCAAAGTAACGTATGTACTTTCTGCTGCCTGTTTAAATTGCTTTCTCATTCATTTAAAATTTAATATTCAGGCCTCCAACCTTATTCCTGGAAACTATCACACAAGCTAATTTCCAACAGTAAACATGTTGAGCAACATAATGAAAAACTTTAAGTTGGTTTTGTGGTGAAATATTGAATTTAAGCATGGCTCAGTTTCTATCGTTGCAGATTTTAAATGGTAATACTTTCAAAATACAATTTATTTCCCATCGGACCATTATTGAAGTACAAGATGTTCATCTTTGTATTTAGGATCTGTTAAAACGATCTGCTTTATGAATTTTAAAGTTTGCATGGCGGTTAGTTGTGATTGATGGTATGATGACCTCAGTTGTCAGCATGTCGGGTATCAATAAATATTTAGGCTCGTTATCACGGTGGAAATAATTGCAAACTTTAGCCCAAACTAGAATTGTTAACTAACTTTGCATACAAATTTTCAGTAGAATTAAATCATGTAGCTGTGTGCTGTAATTAAATGTAGCTGGAATCCCTCATTCACAAATGCATCACTCGAGTACAATTCCTTTAATGTCTTTTTGAGTGAAAGTTTTCCATTTTGGATATTAAAAGAATGCTGATCTATATGTTGAAAATGTGACACTGTCTCATGCACTCAGTCACATGCAGTTCTTAGTAAATATAATAATACACGTCATTAATAGGTTTACATGCATCAGTTATCCAAACAAGTTATCTTAATGGACGTTATGCAAGTTACTTTTTATTGTTAGCGAGATTGACTTCACAAGGTCACTAGCTGCATTTCCATTACATTTTTTCGCCAAAAAAAAACAATGTTTGTACGTTTCAACAAACAATAATTCCGGCAATAATTGCGATTTGTTGTGTTTCCATTGAACAGTGTTTAGCGCATTAGCATCAAGTCTTGTAAATCGTGTTTCTCTTACAAGATTTTCTGATAATTCCGACTTATGTAAGGTAGCCACATAGTGTTATTTGGGGGTTTTCTACTTGCTGCTGAGAATTTGCTATGGCTTTTCAAAGCTTTTCTTTTCTAAAACTCTAAAATTGCTGTTGTTTGTTTCATACCATGCCATCTTTACCAGAAATGAACTGGTCATGACCCGCCATGTCATGTCAGAAAATGTGTTTCTGTCACGAAAAAAGTGTTTCCATTACACTTTTGCAAAATGTTTCTATGTCAAAAATCTGAAAAAAATGTTTAATTAATGCTTAATTAATGGATTAATGTTAATCCATTAATGTTTTTGTTTTTTTGTTGGTTTTTTTTTTTGCAATATTTAGTTTTTACGCAATTCTACGTGTAATGGAAATTCACCGACAGGGAATGTTCAGAAAAACACTCCGTGTCACAGAGTAAACTCTACAGTCAGTTTTCAGGTTTCCGGCCAAACCAACATGAGATATCTGATGGAGCTTCCCATCGTGTCATGACTCTGACAAGCCCTGACATTGACACGAACATCAGACAAAGAGGAGGGGGGGGTGGGATGGGGTGACAAATAATAGGGGAATTAGAAATTAATGATTCTGCCAGTATGTAAATGGCAATTAAAGGACAAGCAGTGCTCCAGGCTTTCTGGCCCAAACCGCCTCCATTTGTTTGGACAGGAACTGACACACACATGCGCATGTGCACACATGCTTGTGATGCGTATTGAAGCTGTGACACACATCCATATGGGCATAAAAGAAAATAAATCCACAACGCCCTGGACCAGATCAGATCAATCGGCCATAATGGCAGGACTGATCATTATGTGCTGCTTTTGTTTGTTTAAATGAAGAGTGAGTGTGTCTGCCATATTGAGTTGGATTAGGCAGTGGGAAACTGTTGCCTGCAGCTTCTAATGCTGGATGAGAGCCGCCATGTCAGGCTCTACAGTAAAACACAACGATGGCCTATTTAGAAATCAATGTCAAACTTTCATTAGAAGGGTCAACAATGTAGATATATCGTCTAATCGCTGCAGCTCAACAAGGCATGAGAGGGCTCCATGGCAGGAACGCGGCTTCCCTGGGGTTCCAATACAGTGAAAAAGATTTAAAGCTGTAGATTCAAAATTCAATCCCCCTGTATGGACTGTTAAGTTTGAGGAGAGTTAAATGCATCTATCAAAATTGTGCCGCATGTGCCAATTTTTTTTTTTTTTGTTTGTTTGTTTTTCAGGAAAAAAGGCCTGAGCTCAGAAAAATCTTGCTGTCAGGGTCATCGACAGGCAGAATAAAAGGCCTATTTCCTGTCTTCTGATGATGAATGTTTAGCCGCAAAGAGTGATGGAGAGCCTCACTCAAAGAGTTGGTCAGTGCTGACCTAAACTGTCATGGAGAAACTAATTCTGCTTCTGCTGCTTTGGTTAAAAAAGCCTCTAATGAGAATATTGGGTCATCAGACATGGAGGCATCGAGGACGTTTTGGGGTAAAACAAAATGCTAAACTGTGGAAAAACTGCAAGTGTTGTGCAGATCTAAAGAAGCAAAGTAGATCCTTTTGTTGTGCTTCGTCTTGTCTTCTTCAGTGGTTTGTGATGAGAATAGCTCATTTACAAGTTTCACCTCATTTGAGGGAGGTTAGTAGCTCAGCTGGTAGAGCCGGTAGTCCATTGGCGGTTCAAATCCTGCCTCCTCAGTCAATCTGCGTTGTGTTCTTGTGCAAACATGTTGGCATTGCTGGTGTATAACTTTTCGGAGTCTATGGGAAAGGCTGTTAGTCACATTTCCATCAGTCTGCCTTGGTGGCAACGCTTATAGCTTACCATCACCAAATGTGAATGAATAACATATTCACTGTGAAGTGCTTTGGGTGACTTGATAAGCCCTATATGCATCTCTAATTATTTGACAAAGGGCACACTGGAACTGTTTGGTCCACTTTAAATGAGCCTTGGTCTGCTTCCAAATAAAGTACAGCTTGTTTGGAGCAGTGTGAAGATGCATTTAAACTCTGGCAGACCAAAGAAGTGAACTCTAGTTCACTTAAAAACTGAGGGTAGTGGTTCACTTGCAAATGAAACCAAACAGACCATCCAGTTAACCAAAGAGAGGAAATGATGCAGGACTCATTGTAGTGCAGCTTGACTGATATTTCACCAACTCTCCTGCTGGAGATTCTCATGAAAACTGCATTGGCTTTGAACACCAAAGTAAAAACAGAAAACCCAAGACTGCATAAACTTTGTGCAACGCCCCTAGAATTGCAAAAACCTAAATATCCCACAAAAATAAAAAAGTAGTAGAAACACATACATCTCAACAAACCTCAAATATCTAATAGTTGTGTTGCTGTCATGATGTGGGTTTTTTTTTTTTTTTTGTTTCTATATAGAATTATAATATATCACATAAGTGTAATGGAAACATATTCACGCTTCCATGGATGTGACATAGGGGGTCATGTGACCAGTTCATTAATTCATTCCTTATCCTAACCGCTTAATCTAGTGTAAGGTTGAGGGGAAGCTGGAGCCTATCCCAGCAGTCTTTGGCCAAAAGGTGGGGTGCACCCTGGACAGGTCGCCAGTCCATCGCAGGTGACTAGTTCATTTTATGGTAAAGATAGCACAGTATGGGGCAAACTGCAGCAAGGTTTATGGAGTTAGAAATGAGGGAAAGGAAATGATGGACCTTTGTAAAGCCGTTGCAAATGCCCTACAGCAAGTAGAAAATTCCAAAATAACGCTGCATGGCTACCTTGCATAACCCACAATTCTTAAGAACTGTGACATATGAGCTAAATATTGTTCTGCAAAATGCAGTTGTAGTTTGTCAAAACTTTACTAATATCGCTTTTATTTTTTGAAAAACTGTAATGAAAATGCATCTAATGTTTCGCCAACTGTTGGAGAAATGACCTTGAAGCCTGAGTTGTGCAGCAATGATTAATATATATATATATATATATATATATATATATATATATATATATATATATATATATATATATATGCATTACAACTTTTACATGATGGCATTGTGTAGTATCACTACACACTGTTACGCATATCACAATTCATGCTGTGGTGACAATTGTATATAAAGTCCTCTGAAAATCCTATAATAGACACAATATGGTCAAAACAACTTTTTATGAAAGAACCTGTTAGCTGTCTGTTAGCTGTCTACCAAGCAAGAAGTTACAGCAAAATGTCAGTAAGGGCCGCACATCCAAAGATTAAATAACTTCTCCATTTTTTAGATACATTTTTCTCCACTAATATGTTTCTCACAAGACATAAACACCACATCACCATAACTGTGAAGAGAGCCAAAATTGCTTTGGTTTATCACTTGCAGCTTGTACCCATCTGCAGAGAAAGGGAGGTGTCCTTCTCCTCCTTCACCACAGATCACCTGTGTGTGTGTTGTATGTGCAATAATTCTTGTTTACTTGTGACATGATGGGGTTGAATTATCTTTAAAAGGGTAGAGATGACACAATTATAAACTTTTCTTCATTTAAAGATAAATTTAAAGAGGTTTAAATAAAACATTCAGACTTCATGACCTCAAATAAATTCAAGTTGATAAGTCTAAAAATGAATTTTGTCCAAGACTATCTAAGCTTTGTTGTTTTTTTTACTTGTAAAGTTATAACAATAATGATAAACAGAGGGAGCTTTGTCTTAGAATATTAGCCGCATAATCTTGTACTAAGATAATGCTGCAAAAGAGCTCATATCAGTAAGAACTGATGTGCAGTTTGAGTTTGACATATCTGAAAATGAGGGCGATCTAATTTGATTCATTTTGAGTGTTTACACCACAGAGATGCTCTGGGGTACACCTCCATTACTGGTAAAAACTCTCCCTGATCATCCCTCATCATATCCGACCGCCCGAGGCATTAAAATGACAGAGTGGTAATTAATCCATCATGCTAGTTAATTGAAATGATGTATGATAGTCATTTGTTTTCTTTGATCCCTGAGCTATTAGAGCTGTGTAACTGTATGACTAATTAGTGCACGAACACTTTTCAAATAATTGGGTGTAATTAATCTGTCAGCAGCCAGAAAAAATGAATGGCTCTGACAGTTATGACAAATAGCAATGTTGGCGTAATTATGTAATGTTCAAAACCACTCCATAAAACAGCCCCCCCCCCCCCCCCCACACACACACACACACTCATTTTAGCTGTGCTGTAAATCCAGTTTTCTCTGCTGTATTTGTGCATTTTTCCACTGCTGGCTGGTTTTCAGCCGTGCGTACTGAATGAGCAGTTGAAATGATGCTATCTGACTCCTGACTCCCAGCTTGTTCTTTTCAATGGTTTTCTTGGCAACCGTGTCAGGTGATTAAGGTCAAGGGTCAAACTGACCAATAGTGAGTAAATTACATTTCTCTGAATGATTCCCCCTGAGCTGCCATTGAAATCGAGCTGCAGACCTCTGATGGATACATGTTGTCATTCACAGTTTAGAAGGCAAAAGGGGGAAAGTACAAACATGACACGGGGGGGGGGGGGGGGGGGGGGGGGGGGCTCCCGGGGGGGGGGCTCCCTCAAACAAAGGGGCTACTGAAAGAATAAACACACAAACATGCATACATTAGAGCCCTTATCCAGGCACTGCCACTATTTCAGATGCTTGTAACCACATAGAACCTGCTTAATTGAAGAAATGATCTAAATAAATAAAATAAATAAATACAGAACAGAATAGGGCAGAAAGTGCTTTGAGGTGTTTTTTAAGGCCACACAAAAAGCGGTAAGTAGAGCAGTTCAGTCCTATACAAACACCAGGACTGCAGGTCATTGGTTTGTCTGAACCAAAGCTCACTCAATCCCTCAACCAGAGTTCAAGTGCTGACGCTTGCCCTCATCTTCCCTTCTTCCTCCCCCCCCAATCCTTAAGAGACCATCTCAACATCGGGGCATAAGACGGAAAATAGAGTAAAGAAGAAAATAAAAAAAACAAATGATTATGATTTATCGCTTACTATGTAGCACGAAGTAGGGGGAAAAAAAACTGAATGAAATCCACTGCAAATTGAATTGTCTTCGTTTGAACCAGGCCTGCTTCTAAAAAAAAAAAAGAAATTCTATGACAGAGGCCATAAATGACAATGGCACAATAATCTGCAGCAACCTGGCCGAGTGGCTGATAAGGCATCACTACAGGGGCTGATCGATACTAACTATTCATTTCTGAAATTATCTCCACATTGATCCGGGGACAAGTGCCAGCAAGGCAGGGGCACACTGGCCTTAATACAATAATTATATAAAGGGTTACAAGCTCATCCTCCCAACCAATAAAGTCTGTCAGCAGCAGCAAGGCACAGAGAAACCCTATAATCCATCAGCACATTGGCCCCTGACCTCTGGGCTTGGAGGCTTTTCCGTGTAGCCTCTATAAAAGTTGCTTACTAAAGGACACCGCAAAGGTGGGAAACCAGATCTGTGGAGCTGATGTAATGGCATGGTGTCGGTTGACCTCTTATTTGCTCTGGTGATAACACAGACTTCTGCTCATAACCCCAGTACACTGTCATTACCTTGCAGTTTGTATCAATAGCTGTGTGTCAATAAAGAAATATATTTAGAAAAATTAAAAAGCAAATAAATATCAGCAAGAGAAGCAGCAATGCATATATCAAATAGCGGCGATCATGTTGGCATCATAAATAATTTGAACGACGAGATCCAGTCCTCAGGAACATTCCTCTTCTGTCCACACTTAGTGATTTAGGCTGATAAGACACGGATATTTTTACATTTAAATCTTACCGGGTGCAGCTGTACATCTGCAGGGAGTAATCTGTGGAATTATCAAAATGAAATGAATATTCAAGCCACCTGCTTTGGCTCAAGCTCAATCACTCACATACAAAACAATAAGAGACTTGCCATCTGTCTGTATCACAAAGCATTTATGCACGATTAAGGACATGTACACCACCTACAAATATAATATAAAAGTCAGGATAATGCTTGCTATCATCTTGACAATGCCTACTTCATAGTTACACGTGTACAGTATCTGGAAAAGCTGATTAAGACTCACAGGGCTTGGTTATCTATGACAATACACAGATATAGCTGAAAGGTCAAGTGCAGCAAGATGAATATTTTTTGACAAACACTGACTACAACATTTTTGCACAAGAGGTAGAGGACCTATGTCCCTGGTTATCTTAATAGACTAATTGATCTGCTATTGAAGAACCACGTTCCTCTGAGCATCACCGAGACAGCCCGGCTCCAATCAGACAGGCATGTGTTATCAAACTGGGGAGTCAATTAAGAGAGAGAGAGAGAGAGAAAGAGGCAGAGGGAGGACAGAGGGACTGGCTCCAAGCTGTCACTAGACTGGTTCTCGCAAAGGGAAGTAGCTTTCAGAGACTTGGTCCAGACTACAGACATACAGGAGTCGATGCTGGATGATGGAATATTGCCTGAAATGTAACCTTGCCCTTGCGACAAAGCCACCTGCAGTCTCCTCTCTGGAAAGTCACTGTCTCCAGGACATTTAAGTCCTAAACAAGGTTTTATGCTAGCTCTTAAGAAATCTTAAGAAAGCTTTCCCAAAAGTGGCTGACACCCATCAAAGACATAAAAAAGGAGCCCTGTAGTCTGAAATGTACCATCTAGCGCCAGTTTCTAAAGCAGGGGTGTCCAAGTATGGTCCTCAAGATGTACTAACCTGCATCTTTTAGATGCATCCCTTCTCCAGCATACCTGACTCAAATAGTCACTTGTTACCAGACCTCTGCAGAGCTGAATGACAAGGGACTTCCACCAACTGATCTTGAGGATCAGACTCAGGCATCCCTATTTTAAAGCCTCCTTCCAAAAGACTCCACATTACTCAATTCAATCCAATTCAATTTAAATTGCATAGTGCCAGTTTACAAGTCATCCCAAGTCACTGTGCAGACATCATCAAATGAAGCCAATTCATTGTGATCTAATCAAAACAAATCCACATTCATTCAATTTATGATAACTGTGTTCATGCCAACTTATAATAAATAATTACCTGGGTGAGAAAAAACAAAATTTTCCTTGGAGTGAGTGTGAGCATGGCTGGTTGTTTGTCTCTCTTTCTTGGCCCTCAGATGGACTGTCAACCAGCTGAGGGTGTATCCTGCCTCTCACCTGGTAGCTGCTTAAGCTTCAGCCCCCCATGACCTTGTGTCGGAATAGGCGGGTATAGAGGATGGATGGATGGATGGATGGATGGATGAGTAAAACCTTTCATGATTGCATCACAAAACTTTAAATCATTGTTGAAACTGAATCAAATCATGAGGTGCATAAAGAGTCCCAACCTTAGATGGCGTAGACTTTTGCAACACTCAAAACTCTCCACAGAGAAAAGAGACAGTATTTATTGTTTTGTTTTTTTGTTTTTTTTTTTGTTTGTTTGGTTTCTTTTTTTGTGTGTGTTTTCTTTTTTTTTTTTTAACAGAAGTCTATTTCATGTGGACTTCTATCTTTGTAAATTTTAATCTAAATTTTAATCCTAAACCTGCACTGATACAGACTGCAAGATGTTGCAGTTTTACAAAAAGAAGTGAGCAAATTAACATTATTTAGTCCGTCTTATTCCAGTCTGTGTAGATTAATGCAGCTAACTGATAGTTGATTTGTCCCGCACACTACTTCCTACTGTTTTTTCACTGTTCTACTTCATCTAACACTCTTTACTGTTGTACTTTACTCTCACCAAGAAATTTTATTTGTTTGTTAAACATAGATGATTTAGTTTAAATTTTTTCCACATATGAACAAATGTTCTTTGCAGTTTCCTCACTTAGACCGAACTTCATGACAGATGACCCACAACCTGAATACCAAAACTACATCTGTGCTTCAAGCGTCCCAGCCACACTCACAAGCAGCACAATAATATTTACAGAGGTAGGTGTCCAATCTCTGCTCAGGATGCAAAAGTGAAAAAAGTTAAGATGATTGCTGTAGAAAAGTACAGATGAAAATCATAATATATGGTCATTCCAGATGGCAGATACAGAAATCTTACAGACACTCTCATCTGTTATCTCCTTTCACTGAAGAACCAAGGTCCTCTTTAAAGGGTGAAGATTACGCTTAATGTGTATTCTAAATGCAGTTGTAATTGCATTAGTGATCATTTTAGATACAGCGACTAAATAGGTCTTTTTACAAAGAGGATGTAATAAATATTGAAAGGACGCAGCAAGGCTGTAGCCACCATTTTACTTAATTGCTTCAGACTGTGTGACAATGGCTGGTTACTGGACTGTGGCGGATGAGCATTTCGCCACAAGACAAACAGAGGATGTATCTATTATCTGAGCCGCATGGAGGTCGTCAACCTACGACAAGCAGAGGAACCGGAGACATTAGAGATCATGTGCAATTTAATCTTCACACAAAATAAAAGGAGTTGGATGGACAGAGAGAGGCAGCACCACAAAAGGAGGCCGAAGAATGGACGGCTGCCTTGGACAGGCCTGTCCCCCCCCAAAGGATCCTGGGCGTTTTCTTCTCAAGCCACTCAAAGCCATCGCAGTGTGCCTGATTCCACTCACTCCTCTGACACTTGTATTAATGGTATTTTAGCCTGGAACTGTAGATGCTGAAAAGCGATTGTGCAGAAGCAGCTGTGTCTCTTTTACTCCCTCTTTCTCTCTCTCTCCTTCATACTTTACTAGTGTCTCTTACTGACTCCTCTATCTTTTCTCAGGCCCTCTATGTCCAACCCCCCACCACCACATACTCTCTCTCTCTCACACACACATACACACCTCTGTTCTCTATCCATTCGTTCAGTCATTACTGGTCAGTGTCAGCACTTGAAAACTGTTGTGCTTGCCGAGCCGGTGTCATCACAAGTGGAATTAACCATTTTCCCTGTGCCTGATTGCAAGAAGCCCGGCTCATTCCAGCACTCCTATACACTCCATCAAGATCCAGTGACAGAGAGAAAGCCCTCTGGCTTCTATTAAAAGCATGATATAACAGTAAATGTTTACCAACCTGAAGGAGGCTCTGCAGCTAGACGATCCCAACACAAAGCAACAAAAGGCAGAAAATCGTAACATGAAGGGAGATACATGCTGCCATAATGACATCTTTTTGATAAGTTATGACAAAGGAAAAAAGCTTTATTGTTAATCCCAGTCAGACAGCGTTAAATAACACTCAATCAGTCATTCTCAGGTACGAGCTAGAGAGGTCAGATATAAGCCAATGATAGAATCCACCAGATTTATCTTGATCTCAAGGGATAAGATGCAAAACAATATCCATGTACCACCTCAAATAAACAGATGATGAATTTAATTCCTTGCAGAACAGGGGGGGAAAAAAAAAAATCATAATCGCAAGGGATTACATCTAAAATCTTAATATATTGTATTTAGGCCTTCAGTAGGAGTAATCTGTTATCTGATCTGCCTGGTCCATTTCTTGAGACATTTGCAGAAGATCATGAAAATGCATTAGCAGTACAATACAAATCTGCTTATTTAAGAAAAAAAAAAAAAAAAGAGAAAAAAATTTCATTTCTTTCCAGAAGATTACAAGATTTGCACAGATTTGATCTCAACCTTTAGCACCGTTGTAGGTGGCTTTGACATTAAAGTCCGAATGAGAACTTTAAATAACCATAAGCAGCTGGATCAGCTTTCTCGTTTTTCTTCACAGCAAGCGCTTTCACAGTAGATGTAACGCACATATAGTTTGTGACAAGAGAGAGAGGGAAAAAAGACAGGAATACAAGGGTCTCTCAGTTAATGTATCATCATCTGAGTGGGTTTGGATTGGAGTTATTAGAGTATTTCACTTCATTGCATGACCTCCTGTTCCTCCTCAGATCATGAATCCTATTCATTACCCAGTCCTTCTGGAGTGCCCGCCTTTATAATATTACTCAATTTATATTCTGAAGGGGGCTCCTGGGAGAGCGATCAGCGCTCCGAAACAGTGACCCCCCCCTATAACCCAATCACAATATTTAAAGGGCAGCAAAGAGCTTTTTAATGCGCGTCGTAGATAACCATTTAAAGTGGATTGCTTTGGTTTAATATGACCTTAACAGGCTGGCAGTCACATGTGAAGAATGAATAAGCTAATAGGAGAGACGACAGGGAGAAAGAATGAAATCAAAAAGCAGAATATGAGAGATTTGTTTCAATGCAAGCTGGCCTCTTGACGGCTGCTGAGAGGAGCATGATAGAGACTCACAAGCGTGTGAATGAAACAGGACAGGCGATGAATGAAGCTACCGCTCACATTTTTCTTTCCCCTTTTCCCGGAGTATGAACTGCTTTATCACGATAAAAGACAAGACAGGTATAAATGACACATTTACATTCTCCCATCAAAGGGAAACTTGTCTGGGCCCAGATGAAAGCAGCCTTGGAGGTGGGATTTCTCTGTGTTTTTCTGCAGGGAGGGAGACAGTTACAAGCCCTTACAATGGCAGTATGTTTGTTTGGATATATATATATCGTCCCAGGTGTCATTGCCGGGAACGTGTGCTCTGCATAATGTTTGAATTTTTAAGGCACTACATCATGTTTTTGTCAAGAGAGCCCTTTTGATAGGAATCACTTTTCTTCATTTATGGCACTTTTAAAAAATCTGAAACAAGGTTTTTCTTGTAAATTTAAATATTGGTGGCACGACACATATTCTCCACAGTTCAGTAGAAAATCAACGTTTCTTGTGCCACAACATTCGAGTAGTGAAAAGTAGCTTCAGATTACGGGGCTGCATGATAGCATAGTGGTTAGCACTGTGGCCTCCCAGCAAGAAGGTTACTGGTTCAATCCTTGGCTGGGGCAAGGATTGGACAGTTGCCTCTCTGTGTAGAGTTTGCATGTTATCCTTGTGTATGCATGGGTTCACTCAGGCTTCATCCCAAAGACATACATGTTTGGTTGATTGGTTACTTGCCCATAGGTGTGAGTGATTATTTGTGTCTGTGTGGCCCTGCAATGGACTTGGTGAGCTGTCCAGGGTGCATCCTGCCTTTCATTCCAGCTTCCCTGTGACCCTGAATTGGATTAAGCAGTTTGAAAAATGAATGAATGAGTTTCAGATTACATTTAAAAAAAAAAACAGTAAATCAGTACAAGTTTTTACCAGAAACAGTCATTTTTAGTTTCAGACAGATCTATTTTTTAGTCTTACCCTTCTCACTGCAGCAGCTTCACACAGCATACAGCATGTTTGGCTCAGTGTGTCAATCCTGTATTTAACCTTTATATTATGTTAAAGCAAAGAATAATACAGGCTTTATGTCATCACTGTCTTTAGCTCACCACAATCCCATCTTTGAAAAAATGTTCCTCTCTCTTTCAGTCCACATCTACTTCTAATAAATCCCCTATTTGTGCTGGCATTATTTAAGGGGAAATCACAGCGCAAACCAGTATTAAATTAAGTGATTTTTTTTTTTTTTGTCATATGAATCAAAGAGAGGAAGTAACAAATGGAATTCCAAGAACCAGCCCATGCAAGTTTTTCATGCATCCTGAAAGCTTTTTAAGTGCATCAGTCAGAAGTGTTATTGTTATCTGGACTAAAGTCAGGATTACGGTGCCTGCTAATTACTTTTAGGCTGATAGTTTGTGTAAATGGTTTGCTCATGTTCAGAAAAGAAATAAAAAAAAACCAAAAAAAAAAACGATGTATGTTGTTTTGAGTTCTTCCAGGTGTTTGACTCAACATCATTACTACTTAACTTGTCTCAGCGAAAGACTGCAGCTGTAAACAGACCATTTGACACTGTTTAGTAAATAAATTTTTTCTTTTCAAACTTTTGCCTTTTCTCCATGTTACATTCCCACGTCATTATATGAAGGATTACTGGAGTCATTTCATGCTGTCACACAGGGTAAAGGACTCGTAACACACTGGACAAATCCGTCCAGGACAGGGCTGATTAAAAAGCAGACAAAAACAACTTTTTAGGCCTTCGCAGCAACATAGTCTGCTGAACTTGATACTTTTGGTGACTTGGGGTGCAACTTTCTTACACTGAGTTTGCATTGACGCCACATTACTCAGACAAATAAAACCTTTAAATAACGTATCCCACTGCCCCGCAATGATGCCTGCTGCGTGAAAAATAAATGAAAAAGACAAGATGACGAAGAGGGAAAGTGGTTCATCTGTTGTTTAATGCAGAACGACTAAAGTTTAGTACATAATGGCTACATGTGGAGCAACGTCAGACCATAGTGGTCTTGGGTTGACCATATTTCTGTCAGAACTTTGATCGGCTTCTTCCACATCTGCCAGCGAGCCATTTTTCCTGCTTATCATCCCACATACACACACGTTTTGGTTGTTTTTACCCACAGTGCTGTGTGCTAAACCCACAATGCAATTTGCTTTATAGTCAAATTCCTGCATTTGAATCCCTTCAAGTGGACCAAGCCTGTTTCTCTCATCTAAATCAGAGTTTTTTTGCACATTGACGATATCCAACACAAGACAGATATTCCAAGGAAAAGGACCTGGGTTCGAATTAAAAAAACCGTTGCGAATTTCCCCTCAATGTCAGGTACAAATCAAATCAAATCAAATCAAATCAAACTTTATTTCTTGAGCACTTTTCATGCCTCAGGCAACACAAAGTGCTTTACAGGATAAAATCAAGTCATAAGGATTAAAACGAACAGTGGATAAAAAGGCATTTAAAAAAAAAAAAAAAAAAAATAGACACAAGCTCTTTCCACACACTCACACACACACACACACACACAAGGACATAGAGCAAAGAACCCACCCACATTCCCCGAAAAACAGTCCCCCGCATGCTCATAGGGGCCGCTGCCACAGCAACCGCACAACTCCCAGGTAGCAACGGGGCCACCCCGCAGCCGTGAAGCTGCAGTGGTGGACCCCGCGCCACCCAAACAGCAGCGGTCATCATGACAACCCCCAGACCAAACAGGCAGGGCCCCCAGCGTGCTGGATCCCCATAAGGAAAACACTGGAGTTAAAACCAGAAGATGAATAACCTTAAGAAGCAGTAAGAAATAAGAGCAACAATAAAAGGAAAATATACATATATACATAGAAGGACTTCACAATAATGTATTAAAAATAAGAAATCTAATAAAACATTTTAAAAATAAATAAATTAATAAATAAAGTAGATTAAGATAAGTAAATAAAGTAAAATAAAATTCAGTTAAATGCTAAGCTAAGCTTGAGCCTCTTCTTAAAAACATCAACAGTCTCCGCGGCCCTGAGGCTCTCTGGCAGGCTGTTCCACAGTCCAGGACCATAACAATGGAAAGAGGTCTCACCGTATGTCTTAGTTCTGACTTTAGGAACCACTAAAAGGCCAGTACCAGAGGACCTCAGGGTCCGCGAAGGCTCATAATTAAAAAGAAGGTCGGATAAATAAGAAGGCCCAAGACCATTAAGGCATTTATAAACAAGTAAAAGAATCTTAAAATCAATCCTGAAGCGCACAGGAAGCCAATGCAGCGATTTTAAAACTGGTGTAAAACTGGTGTAACGTGTTCCCGCCAATACAACCTTCTTTGCAGGTGAAGAAGCTAAACAGTCCACTAATGTTCAAATAGTTACGCCATAACAAATTGTCTAAATGTGCAATTACTTAGCCTAATTGTAATAATTTGACAGAATCTGGCAGCCACTGCGAGATCATAATAGTGGGAATACATTAAGTTGTGTTATTGAAAATTCACCTGTCTAGTTGCCTTTAATAGTACAGAGTTGTACTTTATGCACCTCTGCACATCTGCCTGCAGATTATCGAAGTGATCTGATGTCGCTAAACAACCATTTACTCACAAACCTGTATGAATATTTGCAGTTATCTGAAAAACCGAGTTGCTATACTGCAGGCTCCCCATGCAAAATGTGTCTAAACATCACACATAGTCGGGCATTAAAATGAATGACAGCAGGTTAGTTTACAAATCTCCTACAAAACTCTTTTTAACAGCATGGGTTGAGTTGCCGTATCCTGGAAGTTTTACTCTCGTCAAAATGAATATTTGATCCATGTTTATCAGCAGCAATGAGCTGTGTGTGAGCTCTGCGTACTGCAGACTCAGCATCCCTAAAGATGGCTTGCATATCGTCTATATTTAGCTGAACTCTGATGTCCTTGATATTAATCACAGTCCATAACCAAAGGCATCATTTCATCTTAAATCTGGCTGAACAGAGCATTTTCAGCCAAATGAAAGAGTGCGCTGCCCTCCGCCTCTTTCATTAGTTAAAGCACACGGACTCTCGGAAATTGACAGGCATCAGCATTGACAAGCAAAGAAAATTAACCATGCATGTAATTTATTGATATCCACCCAACTTTATTTATTTTTCTTTGTTTTTAATCCAATGTGCTTCGTCATCATGGGGGAAAATAATGCAGAGACTCATCTGCTGCGCAGAACAAATGATTGAAAACTCTGTGCAGAAATTGTAATTAACAATAAAATATATGAGCTTGTTGATCAGACAACAAAACGCTCGTTCATAAAAGTAGTTTTCACAGACACGATTGAAATTTCCCCCGAGATTGTCTTGCAGTTCGTGATCAAAAGTTGTGACAAAGAATTTAGCACTCAGTCAGTTTTGTTCTCTTGCTTTTTAAGATTTTAATTAGCAAATGAACCGTTCTTTGGATGAATGATTGGTGTGCTGCAGTGACCGTCTCCCTTCAGCGTGAGTGAATGAGTGTGTAAGTGCTGCATGTGTAAGCATGTGAATGGTGCAGATGATATATAACGATCACCCTGAAAAAGGACCGGCTAACTGAGAAACAACCATTACATTAGTGTTTCAGGATGTGATATGGAGGGAAGGGTCGCTGTGTCCGACCATTATTATGTCCTAATTGGACATATACTACACTGGTCGCTTGTCAGAATGTACTGGATGTAGATGCTTGCCGAAGTGCCTTTAGCCTATGTTAGATCATGTCTTACTAAGACGCATTTTTCTTGTAAGTACATGAAAATTAAGTTTCACCATAGAAATAAGGCAAAGCGGTGATTATAAAACTGACATTTGTCATAGAACTTCCACCTCGTTTTCCATGCAAATAGTTTTTTCCTCCCATTGCTGTTTGATATATGCATTTTAAATGGCTTTCCTCCTTCATTTAGTCCGTTTAGGAACACTGCACGTGCAACCTAGCTTTCCTAGATGCTGATTCTACACTGGATCAGTGCTTATAGGGATTGATACCCTTATAGAAGAGTCCCATTGCTTGCTGAAGAGCCCGTATAAATCATCCGCTGGGCACTGATATACAAACCGCATGATAAATGCTCAGTCACCAAATCATGAAAACAATTATTGGGGTTTTAAACTTTTTATTTTTTTTATCTGTGTGCAAAATGGAGCCATTTTGGAGACAGAAATGGTGACAAATACCAGCAAGAGGCTGTGAAACGCTGCCGTTCACACTTTCTGAGATTAACGTCATTTGTATCAGTTTAGCGCCAGAGGGGCTAAACTGCATGATGAAAGAGATCTGAACTAGGCTTCACTAAAAGTGAAGAAGGAGAAGAGTAAGTGGGAAGAAATGGGGAGAAAGTGGGATGTAGTGGATATAAGGTTGTGTTTGTCATGTGGACTGGGGAGGGAGGGACGATGCCAGGGTCAAAGGTGGATCTAAAGCAACAGAAACAGAAGAGCGTTACATTTCCTCTGGCCACCCTAAATAATGTCCGCAGGCCCAAGTTATTAACCTCTTTAAAGCCCACAGAGCAGAGGAGCGCAAGCTTCCAGTCAGGCCTGGTCCTGGTCAGAGGACAGATAGCAGAGATAATAGAAGTGCACATGGAGGAACAATGCACTGGTGTATCAGGGGATGGGGAGGAAGAGTAACACAAGTGAAGGACCAAATAAAAAGAGAATAATCTCAAGCACAAATAATCAATGTGGAGATGAAGAAAACAGAGTGAGAAACGCAGTTAAATTTTCTGCTTTACTTTTTGTGATTCCAGCTGTAATGGAGTTTATGATGTGTTATGCCTGCCCTGCATTGCGGCTGGGGCGGTGTGAGATTGCGTGCTACTCCGAGGGGTGTTGTGAAGGCTAAGAATGCTGGTTCACAGAAGGTTCACCCATTACCCAGGCCCTGCAGCCAGCTGGGGGGCTAACCAGGATGATCAGCACGAGCCACAGCCTGCACAGGCCCCAATGATTTTCACATCAAGCCGCCTGATGTACAGCTCCACCGTCTACCAATCGCTCTCCTATATCGATCCCCCCTTAAATGAGCCTTCCCCGCTTTGTACCATGAGCAATAATTAAAAAAGCAGCGCATTGATTTTAACTAATATTATGAGAGATCAGGATGTGCACATGCTTACAAAACAGCTTCAGTCGCTTCAGCTACCATTGGCAACAAAAAAAAAAAAAAGAAAAAGAAAAAGAAACACAACACAGGGCAGAGCTGCAGAGAGGAGGAAATAGTTGATTAAATCCAAGGTAAGAAAAGCATGCAGACGTACAAAAATCAAACGCTGACAAAGTGTTCAGTTTGTGGTGCATCTTCAATGAAGCACCACAAAGGCCTGTGGAAATTGGTTCCTGCAAGTTTTCATTCATTCATTCATTTTCCGAACCGCTTATTCCAATTCAGGGTTGTGGGGAAGCTGGAGCCTATCCCAGCTGGCTTTGGGCGACAGGCAGGGTACACCCTGGACAGCTTGCCAGTCCATTGCAGGGCCACACACAGAGAGATGAACAACCACACTCACACTCACTCCTAGGGGCAATTTAGAGTGACCAATTAACCTAACATGCATGTCTTTGGATGGTGGGAGGAAGCTGGAGTACCCAGAGAGAACCCACGCATACACAGGGAGAACATGCAAACTCCACACAGAAAGGCCACTGACCAAACCATGCCAAGGATTGAACCAGTGACCTTCTTGCTGTGAGGCCACAGTGCTAACCACTGCGCCACCATGCAGCCCTCCTGCAAGTTTTATTTATGTGAAATGACGTGATGAACGTCACAGACTTACATCTCTTCCAACTGAATGTGTCTTGTTATAATTCGAGTATTTTTGTCATAACGGCTAATAATAATAATAATAATGATAATAATATTAGCCTAGCTCTTCAGTCTTAAGAGCAGGTATTTTGAAATCCCCTGAATTTTAAAATGCTCTTTCATCTCTTTTCTGTCCGTTCCTTTGGTCATTTGCAGCAGCCGACCATTTAATTAACCATTTTAAACAAATAAGACAGAGAAGGACGCAGGCCAGCTGCAGAATTTAAAGTTCATGTTTGTGGCCTCACATGCTTAACCAGCAGGACAGCTTCAAACCTTATATTCTGGCTAAGAAGCATCACATACACTGATATTTAAATGTGGAGATTTTTGGTTTCTCTTTCAACAGCATAAAAGGAGATTTATGGTGGACGCAGAGACAGAAGTGCAGATGGACAGATGCATCAGTGCATAAACTCGTCCGTTTTCAAAAGGTTTAGCTATCCGTCACTTGATGCAGAAGATGGAGCAATACCATCAGAAATTGCAGTAACGGTGTTGAGTTGTACAGCTACGTAGCAGCTAACATCACAGACGTGCTTCACTGCATTCAAATTCTGGCTGCCATCATACCTGCACCAGTTTTTGGTGCTAAGTGACTCATTCATCAAATCAAATCAAATCAAAGATACTTTATTTATCCCCGAGGGGAAATTCAAGGTTAAAGTCAGCTCGTCCAAGGTTAGACATACAGACATTTACATTTGACAAGTTTACAGAACGAACTGATACTTAGTCCCTGCAGCCAGATTTTACCGGCACTGCCTTATAAATGAGGAGGCAGCGTCCATGTTGTTGTTGTCAGTATGCTGTGCAGATTCAGTGTGATAACAAGAAAGACCCAGATATTTCTTGCAACTATGTACCAAAAGAAGAACATAGTTGTCGGAGATGGCTTTCAGCGATCTGGAGGGCTAATCGGACGCCGACTGACGCTGGTTATCTGTGCAGTTTACATTTACGATAAGGTTAGTTTTAGTGCAAGTTAGGAGAGCAAGCTTTAGTTATCACAAAATGTGTTTGATGTCTTGCACACATCTTTTAGAAAGTTTAAATTGATTAGAGGGAATTTGAATTGACAACTTGTGTAACAAATACATTTAAAAAGTGTGTAATGAGTCTTGCTACAGAGACAACAGTTGTTCGCTTAGCTCAGCTATCGGTCTGCAACAACAAAAGTTTCTTGTCCAGAAGTTAGAAGCCATATTTGTGTGTCAGTAACCCAGCCTGCCATAAAGTAGCAATAAGCATCTGTGCTTTTAAAAACTTTCAGATTTACTCCTGTATGTGAAGATGGGTGATGCATCCGGTCAATGTTAGTTGTCTGAAAACTTTTGCGGGGACTCACATTCAATAACAGCTATTTTTAATTTTTTATTTTTTGTATCTTTCCAGTTCTTGAGGATTAAATGAGAATTTTCCATGAGCCTTACTTTGCATTAGCTGGATTAAAGCATGCATTCCAACCAGAGAGGATCAGGGTTGGGTGCTCACAAAGGCCACAGCAAAGCAGAATGTGTCGAATACGAACTGACATCACGCAATAATAGCTGATAGGCAAAACAATGAGAAACAAACCAGAGAAGAAGAACAGGAACAGGAAAAAAGAGGACACAAACCGCAAAATAAAGAGCACCTGAATAAGAAATCACAGAAGAGGATGTGTCTTAAGTTCTTCTTCAACTTCAGACACGGGGGGAGTAACTCCAGAGAGGCTGTGTGAGTGTGTCCGCAACTACAGGCCCCAACTAGTGTCAAAATCTGGAAGTGAACTCTGAACTCAGTACTGCCCACTAGTGGATGAACTGACTTAACAACCATGGCAACATAAAGGAGGCATGAAAATCTGAGGATGGCTGCGTAAGACAACATTTGAACAGAAATCCCTATTTACGTTTGGAAGGGAGCATGATGCAAACATTTGTAAAAGGTTGTACGCAGTTGCTTCTACATTACCAAAGTAAATGTAAAGCTGCCACACCTAAAAGAGCACATTGATTGCAGCAGAATACACCACCCATCTTTGTACAGTCAGACTTGTTCTGGATTGTGTATAGTAGCTGTAAGAAAGCAGATATACATAAAAATGCCCTTTCCAGACCATTTACTGTCCTCTGTTTCACTGTGCATTGGTGAATACCTCTGAAAATGCAAATTAAAGCCCTATGACATTAAAGCTTCAGATACAGAGGCTCGACATATGCTGCGACACTACAGACGCTTAAATGTGATAAGTGTGAGGGCTGGGAGGGGGTGGGATTCCCTAGCTGCCCCATAGCCGAGCCTGACCGTAGCCCCTTGTGGACAATCTGCTGTACATGGCCGTTTCAACATTAACTTTGGCACTGAGGGCCATTAAAGGCTCCTATAAAGTGACCGAGGCCCCAGCGCCCAGCTCTGCAGCGCTCTCTGCTTATGCGGCACGCAGGCATCCCATAATCCTTAGCATATGGGCTGTGAGTGTCGACAGGCATGAAATTACATCAAGGGCATTTTTTGATAACTGTCGATACTCTCACAAAGACGGTCAGCCTTATTGACGCCAAAGTCAAGGGCTGATGTGTGCGTGTGTGTGTGTGTTTGTGTGTGTGTGTGATGAAGAGGGGGAGTTGTCTGGGTGTGATGAGGGGCCTGCAATGTCAGACAGATGCCAGTGAGAACTGATCCAGAGGGAGCCTGCTCTTTATTGATATGAGTAAATTGATATTGATAAGGATTTGGATTGCTATGGATTGTGTTAAGCAGCAGTATAATAGAGAAGTCCTCAAAAAGGATTGTGGTCAGAGTCACTTTATTAGATAAGTTTTGACTCCATTGAATTTTGGTCATTTTAATTCAGTGCATATTTGTGATTTCTTTTTCTTCCTCCCTATTCTGTTAGTTGGAAATGAATTAGAGCAAACAGAGCAACAAATACCTGTCAAAGCCCATCAGGGTAACATAATGTTCTCATGTTTAACTGTTATATACTAAATGGGATCTGTTTATATAAAGCAGCATAAACTTTCCACAACACAGCCGTTCTAAATTGATCACATTTGTTTATGCATATCATATTCATCACATTTGGAGCCATGTTTTTTGGCAATTCTTACATGAAAGAAACACTTAAAATACTCTCATAAAAGTGCAACAAAGGAGATTATTATTTGTAAGTTATAAATACTTGAATGTTGTTTTGTGATGATCACAATGATTAAATTATGTTTCTTAATTTTTTTAAGAAAAAAAAGGGGAAGAATCATTAAAACGTCTAGGCCTCATGGCATCAAAGATCTTCACACACAGGCATATATGCATATGTGTAATTATAGTATACTATACTGCCACCTAGTGATCAAGGAATCTTTGAATATTTTGTCCCAGGCTCTTGAATATCTTCCTGTTACACAAAGTTAAATATTTCAAAATCCTTTTCTAAAAGTCTGATTAGAGTTGTGCGTATATCCTTATCATAAAGTTATTACTGTAACTTTTAAGCAAACAGATGGGTTTTTGAACCTATATGCACTGATGGATTCCAACAATCAATCCATATTTAAAATGCATTTGCTGTTACTCATGAACAGATTATTCATCATAGATTTAACGATCAATACTCATAATGCAAGAGGAATTATGCTAAACAGATTCAATGTAAATGTCCTGAAAACTCAGTCCCACAGGCAAGACATATTAAGATGGCTCAACATCTATAATTGTCTTTACCAGAGGAAAGAAGAAATGGGACACATTACACCATAAATATTACCAGTATATGTCTATTTTGACATATAAGTTCATTATAAAACAATCAAGCAGCAAACTAAACTTTGAGACATGTTACATGTTTTAAATTTGATATGTGAACTTTTTATCAATAAAGATAAATACAACTTTAACTTTACCTAACCTTCAAATTTACACAATTTATTGGAAGCAGTAAAAAGATAAAAAACAAAATTGCATATTAAAAGAAAAAAGCTTCTAAGAGCAACCATATGCTTTGGCGATTCAATTTAAGGAAGCGGAAGCAAATTAACAGATAAATACGCATCAGGCTTATCTGTGTGCTTCATGCATACAAAGCACTCATGTCCTATGGGGGTCAGATGTATTTAGTGAATGAACAGCAGCTACGTCACGGGGACAGGACGCCTCATTATTTGTGAATGAGCTCCTTCCTGTTCTGCCATACTGAAGCACTTTAAGCCACCAACTGGAAATAAATATATGTTCCTTCCCTTCCTGTGAGTCTGCAGCAGCAAAACATCTAAAAGACAGAAAAAGTGTTGTGTAATGTGCAGTGGAGGGATTTCTTGGCTGTTTTCTTGTTGCATAAACTTATTTTAATTGTTACCTGAAGCTGTAAAGATGGAACATTTGACATGTTTCTGACAGATAAAACATCCAAATCACTTCGGTTCACATTCCTCACATACATGTGAAACATATTAGCACATATGTAGATAACCCCTTCCTGGTCCAGTTAGCTTCCATTACCAGCCACCAGCATCCCTGTTTCATCGTTGACACACATTTTCTCATGCACACACCCTCACTCGTTCATTCAGCCACCCTCACATGGAGACACACACTCAGATTCTCCTTCCTTTTCCTCACACACAAGCGCACACACACACAGGCTGTACTTTACAGATATCAGCTGTTATCCCCGTCTAGCATCAGTCCCCAGGCACTATGCTAACAGCCTCCTCTACAAGCCAATTTACAAGGATTCTGGTCATGTTTACATTAGCCCTCTCTCAGTGCATGAAAAGAGCAGGGCCGCGCTGCAGAATAGGAATGAGCAAATATGAATAATTCAATCTTCCTCCTGGCCATTAACACGTCTCCCTTGAATAAAGTGATAATAGGTTATCATCTGTGAAATGGAAATTTCATAACAGGGACGGTGAGATGAGCGTCTCCGGTTACACCAGAGGAAATTAATTTCACAGCACATCTGCTCCACAAAGCCCCAGCCCTCCAATGCTAAGTATGAGAAAATGTAGTCGTTCAGCTCTGCTAGCTTTCTAATTAGATTAGCATGCTTATTTGAAGGCGGGAATCTTTAGTCTAGTCAAAGGAATTAGTGTTCCCCATTACAGATACCTAATATTTATAATAATGAAATGACTGCACCAATTAGAGAGGGTTAAAAATGCATCACTTTACCTTATTTTATTAGCCAGATGGTCCACTGAATAGCCCATGTCGTGCCGTGCATCTGGATGAGGCCTTTGGTGGCCAATTCTAAATAACATGATGTAGAAATAGGTGTGTACAGGAAGTTTAGACCACCCATTTCTGCCTTCTTCCTGAGGGAGGCAGATTTAGCTTGAAGACCAATCAAAAGTTTAATGAAACAGAGCCTGAGCTTTCTGTGGCCTTTGTTGAAAAGATAAACGCACCTGAAACAAATCAATCTTTAAATTGAAAACTTGTGGTGTGAGGATAAGGTGGCGACAACAGTGTAAACAGTTATGATTTTGATCGCTATCGTCATGAGGACTCCAACAATAGCACTAAGGGAGTAAAACCTCTGAGGCAGTATTGGACTTTGTTCCCTTAACTCCCTGTCCCCTACTTTCATCTGTTTCTGTCATTTTTTTTTCATTTTTTTTGTTTTGTTTTGTTTTGGTTGTTGTGTTTGGTTTTGTTGTTTACTGGTGGACAGCTGTAAATGATAAGAGATTGAAGGCCAGTATCTGAAATGGGGATCAGCAATCCCTCCGGTGCGTGGCTATGAGACTCAAAGCTATAGACTTTAAAGCCTACTGAGTGTGGAGGAAGAGTACGAGAAGGAGGAGAATAACTACAACATGTTGCTTTTCCCCTCATGAACTAGCAGCCAGTAAATGCAACTATAATGACCAAGTCCAAATCTCGTGATTTTTATCCATTGTCTTTGTTTAGTGCCAAACAGGGAAGTGATTTTCTAGTAGTTTTATGCTGCAAAGAATTCTGGAATGGGATCTTTATTCTTAATGGTCCGCTGTTTTCTTGTGCTAAAGGCAAAAACCAAAGTAAGCAGTATCACGTCTTCCTGTTTCATTTAGGGAATTCGGGGCTTCATTTGGAGAATTTCCCCCCTCTGGAGAAATTGCTCCAACAGATACCTGGAAGAACATCAGACATCTTCATCCTGAAGCTAAGATTCTGCATATGAAAGAAGTGACACACTGTAGATCTGAATGAATGAAATATCTTTCTTAAATACTTTGTTCTTTCCATAGTGGAATGTGCTGACAACAAAATCACACAGAATTATCAATGAAAATTAAATGTATCAACCCATGAAGGTTTGGATTTGGAGTTTTACTCAAAATTAAAGTGGAAAAACACACTACAGGCTGATCCAACTTTGATGTAATGTCCTTTAAACAAGTGAAAATTAGACTCAGTAGTGAGTGTGGCCTCCAAATGCCTGTATGACCACCCTACAGCACCTGGGCATGCTCCTAATGAGGCAGTAAATGTTCTCCTGACGGATCTCCTCCCAGACCTGGACTAAAGCATCCCAGAACTCCTGGACAGTCTGTGGTGCAAATTGCCATTGGTGGATGGAGCGAGACATGGTGTATTCCTAGATGTCCTAGATGTGCTCAGTTGGATTCAGGTCTGGGGAACGGGCGGGCCAGTCCATAGCATCAGTGCCTTCGTGTTGCAGGAACTGCTGACACACTCCAGCAACATGAGATCTAGCATTGTCTTGCATTAGGAGGAACCCAGGGCCAACTGCACCAGCATATGGTCAAGGGGTCTGAGGATCTCATCTCGGTACCTAATGGCAGTCAGGTTACCTCTGGCGAGCACATGGAGGGCTGTGCGGCCCTCCAAAGAAATGCCACCCCACACCATTACTGACCCACTGCCAAACCGGTCATGCTGGAGGATGTTGCAGGCAGCAGAACATTCTCCACAGTGTCTCCAGACTGTCACGTCTGTCACATGTGCTCAGTATGAACCTGCTTTCATCTGTGAAGAGCACAGGGTGCCAGTGGCAAATTTTCCCAACCTTGGTGTTCTCTGTCAAGTGCCAAACGTCCTGCATGGTGTTGGGCTGTAAGCACAACCCCCACCTGTGGACGTCGGGCCCTCATACCACCCTGATGGAGTCTGTTTCTGACTGTTTGAGCAGACACATGCACATTTGTGGCCTGCTGGAGCTTTTTTTGCAGGGCTCTGGCAGTGCTCCTCCTGTTCCTCCTTGCACAAAGAAGGAGGAAGCGGTCCTGCTGCTGGGTTGTTGCCCTCCCACAGCCTACTCCACATCTCCTGGTGTACTGATGTACTGTCTCCTGGTAGCACCTCCGTGCTCTGGAAACTATGCTGACAGACACAGCAAACCTTCTTGCCACACCTCCCATTGATGTGCCATCCTGGATGAACTGCAGTCCTTGAGCCATTTGTGTGGTTTGTAGATTCCGTCTCATGCTATCACTAGAGTGAAAGCACCGCCAGCATTCAAAAGTGATGAAAACATCAGCCAGAAAGCATCGGAACTGAGAAGTGTTCTGTGGCACCAACTTGCAGAACCACTACTTCATTGGGTGTGTCTTGCCAACTGCCTGTAATTTCCACCTGTTGTCTATTCCATTTGCACAACAGCATGTGAAATTGATTGTCAGTCAGTGTTGCTTCCTAAGTGGACAGTTCGATTTCACAGAAGTGTGGTTGTCTTGGAGTTACATTGTGTTGTTTAAGCATTCCCTTTATCTTTTTTTATCACCTCGGTGATCTGCCAATGGTACATCCCATGCAGGGCTTTTCCTCCCATGATGGTTTTTCCATCTCATGTTCCTTCATATTCCATTATCTGAGACATTCACTAAGTACCCTCTCCCTGATGTATTCGTCGAGCTTGGATGTTTCATCTTGGATAGTGGCCTTGATGTTCACCAGTCCCCCGGCCCCCTTCTTTGCGATTAGTGTATAGTCGCTGGACACTGGACTTGGGGTTGAACCCTCCATGCATGGTGAGCAGCTTCCGTGTTTTGACATCCGTGGTCTGAGCTTCCTCCTTTGGCTTCATGGTTGCCACTCACCTGTGGTATGCCCAGGTACTTGTAGCTTTCCTCCACATCAGTTATCCTGCCCTCTGAGAGCACAATGCCCTCCGAATGGATTACCTTCCCTCTCTGTATATCAAGGAGATGCCCTATCCCCACTGCTGTTCTGTATAGGCCTGAACCCCCTCAGCCAACTAATCAACAAGACTCGCTACTACTCAGGAATGTGGCCACCTCCTGTTCATGGATGTCATCAAGCTGTATGCTAAGAGTGAGCGGGACATTGACTACTGAGCCACACCACCAGGATCTACAGCAGGGACATGGGAATGTCATTTGGACTGGAGAAATGTGGGCGAATGATAACAAAGTGAGGGATATATATATATATATATATATATATATATATATATATATATATATATATATATACACACGCAACCATTATACAACCATTATGCTAATGAACTGTACTTACGTAGCGCTTTTTCTGGTCATCTTGACTACTAAAAGCGCTACTACACTACATGTCACAATCATCAATCACATCTCTCCATAATGTCTATGTTCAAGCTAAAGTTAATGCAGCTGATTGTTAACTGCACCAGTGTAGCATTGGACACCATAGCTGAGCTGCTATGCGACTTAGCTACATGTGTAGGGATGTTTGTAATTGTAAAAGCAGCATCACAGGGAGCTTAGAAGTTTAGAAGTGGGTATACTCTATGCTGACCGAAAAAGAAGTGGGTATACTCCGTATACCTGCGTATACCCTGGAATACACCACTGGCTACACCTGCCCATGTATCATATTATGAGTCATTCATCATGCATGTTATATATTATTGCTTCTTTAAAAGCTATTCAAAGCCCTGTCACTCTACCACTGTTTTAGAAAATTCTTAGTAGCACCTCAAATCATTCCCTCTTGCTTCTACTAAGCACATATAGGTGATTACAAATGTGACCTAAACATCATGTGATGCTGAACATAGTGGTGATCACCTATTGAGACGTAAGCTGCATCACTGCTTTGGACAATTTTTCAGACTTTATTGTAAAACTTTACTTTTCCATCTTGATAGCTGTGACTTTAACCTTTTTTCTAACAGGATCTAGAGACTAAAGTACAATTTTAATTAATAGCAGCAGCATTCAGATAGTTCACCATTATGTTTGTGTATGTTGATACATCACAGTGCAGGTTAAATGTTTTTCAGCAGGAATGAGGAAGGGTCCATGTTGGATCAGGTCTATCATTGCCAGACCATTTTTACTAACTCATGTGAAAAGTCCAGTCATAACCTGCAAGTTTTTTAAGACTGATTTTCTGTGGTCCAACATTTTGGATGGTTGACAATCGCGTCAGGCTTTCACACAGGAATCCAGACTGAATGTTCTATCATACAGACTTGTAGGGTTCCTCAATCATAATCATTATCTTTTCATGATAAATGATTTTTATTGTACATCATCCAAGAGTAGGACAGGGTTGGATCAGGACACCTAATGTTTACTCAACCCAGCACTTCAAACAACTGTAGTAACAACTAGCTACCTCATATTAGCATTATTCTGCTATTGATCTATGATTATATCCCATTTCTTTTGTAAACCTGCACACCCACACTTCCTCATACATTACTCCTGCTGAAGAGACCTTGTCAAGGTTAAACGCAGGCATCTGCCACATTGTTTTTTCTATTGCAATTCCCCCCTGCTCTTCCATCTGGTTCCAGTCTTTTACAGATTAAGGCACTTGTTGTATAAGACACAGAATTAAACCTGCAGTGTCCTAAAGATATAACCCAATTCATTGGTCTTAATTTTGCAATTCCATCACCCTGGTGCTGCAAAGCCCTTCTTCTCCATCAAAACTATTAGTGGCATTGAAGCCTGGAGTATCATCAACAATGACAGGTAAATATTTAGGCTGTCTCACTGGAGCAAATAAGCCAGCCAAGGTCAAATGACTGTGTTAGGCTATTTCAGTTTAGCTACATTGGTCTCAGTGGAAACAAGGCAGACAGAGCCAGAGCCAAGACAGTTTATGCACAAACTTGAGCAACTATAAAATGAAGTCTCAACAAAGGCCAAACTACAGCAGGAAGTTGAGATAATGCAGCATTTAGAATATTAAGATAAAGAAATTATCTAGAGATGTGTTCCTTTGCACCATCGTTTCATAACATTTCCCGTCTCAGAAATAGTCACTGCATCAGTGGACCAAACAATTGTATCTTCTAACGGAAAAAAAAAAGAAAAAGAAGAAAGGTCAAGGGAGCCCATTTGCTGCTCAAGAAATCATCAAATCTTCAACAACAACCGTTTTTCAAATATGTCATTTATCACACAATCAGTCATACAGACACGATGCTGCCAGTGGGGAAAAAAAAAATCATAATTGGAGTTTTTATCTTTTCCATTATTTCCTCCCACAACCTCTGTCAACAGCATCAAAATGCCTTTTGGAGTCACGGAAGAAAGTGCAGCACTGGGCCGAACCACGGTGGCCTCGGAGATAGGCTCCTCTGGATAACAAGTAAGTGAGTTCTTTGCTTTTGTGTCAACAAGAGACTTCATGGCTTTGAAGTAATAAATCATAAAAACTACTCTGTTCCTAAACATTTATAGATAAGGGAGTTAGGAATCAAATCAATTTAAGTTTCTGTACACAAGGTCCCACAGTGGCCCGCAAACAGTTTGAGCATCAAAACCATCTCATCGTGAAGCCACTGTAAACGCATTAGTGTGAGGAAGTCAGAGAGTGCTGCAATATGACAAACAGGAGTCATCTAAGATCAAAATCTCGTCTCATGAATTGAAAATTAAACAATGCTGAGAGCTAAAATGAGCTACTGTCATGAAAGGAAAGGTTGACTTATGTACTGTAGAAAGTGGATTTCAGCATCATTTCAGTGAAAAGAAAGATTTCATATCAACAGGATAAATATGCCAAAAATCTATGGGATACAAAGAGGAAAAAAAAGTTTAGCGGAATAAAATACAATACAAACCAGTTTGTTATTTTGCATATGTAATGTAGACTTCCTCAGCAGCACCTTTTTCCAGTTCCCTTACACAATGTCTGTTTGTTGTTTTCTTCATAAATAGGGACGGAATCATATTGATGTTAAAAATGATAATTTAGTTTTTCTTTTATTTATTAAATGCCTGAGATACATGAAATATGGTTTATAAAAAGTGCTATAACACTTTTAAAGAGCTTTTTCTTTTCATCAAAATAACTTTGCAAAAAGAAAAAAATATATATAAAGAAACTCTAACAAGTATTTAGAACAGTAGGTATGAAAAATTACTATAAATGAACTTAAAATAATTCAAACTTTAAATTCAAGTAAATTTTCTTAAATTTGAGTTGAGCGAACAGCAGCTCTCAGTGACACAATCAGAGCTTTATTTCTAATCCTGAAGGCATGAAGTAAATCAGTAATCAGTAATATGAACACAGGTTATTATCATTTTGACTCTTGTGAATCTTGTAAAGGACATGTTTTAACTGGATTACAGTTGGACCACTTGAATTGTATTAAATGGAAATGTGTCTGTGGAAATGCTTCGAATTAAACTAAACAAATCTAAACAAAGAGGTAATATAGCAACAAGAAGTTTTATCATAACAGATTTCTTTTTGGTTGATTTCTGCAGATTATGGCTCTGGTAGAATGAGGAAACAATCCTGATTTGATCAAACTGTACATGTAGACATACCATTTGATCATGAAACTTTGCAGGTTCCTGGTTAGATTTAGTAATTTAAACAATTAAAATCACTATTGTTGAAACCATTTTTATTCTTCATATGCAGTCGCTATGACAACTTGTATTCTTTTAACACTTGGCCTCCATCAACATGGGCATGTTTTAGGGAAAACAAACTCATGTGAACTTATGAAAGCTTTTTATGATAGAAAAATTAAATGTAACAGTATATAAAACAATAAAAGAAAACTTTTCTAGAAAATATACAGTTTATATTTATATACCACAAACATGGCCACTTGCTGCATGAGCACTGTCCTTAATAAAATAAGAAAACTGCATGGCAGGGCTAGAACCCAAACCCTCAGCTTCTAATATTTCCCAAAAGTTTTTCCATCTGCTTCAAACAACAGAAATATCACAATGACTTTGTTGACCATCTACTCACACGCTAAGCCCAACAGTCTACAAAAAGAGGGGCTTGTATAATATCAAGATTCAATAAAGACTAATCACTGACATGTCTTTCCTCCAACCCTTGACATAGTCTCTGAATTTGAAATGAAATTAATGTTTCAAACTTGTGACGTGCTGCTTGACTCCCCCCCCCCCCCTCCTTCCAATGACAGGCCATTCATCACAGAGTTAAGTGTCAGCGTTAAATTATCCCCGCTATTATGACAGCAACATTACTCATCAGGATTAGGGCTAGCCAAACAGAGGCTCCCCAGCTGCAGCCATCTCCTGCTTGGTATCGATCGCTGTTCCCTCCATTACCAACACAGAGGCTATCTGCATGACACCAGCACACTGCGCATGTTGATGATGCTCTTGTCTGCTGCTGGGATGCTTCTATCACCAGCTATAGAGAGAGAGAGAAGGAGGGAGCAAAACTCGGGAGAAAAGAGGAGATAAAGAGAGACTGTACGCAGAGACTCTCCAGAGAGTTCAGGTATAATGAAGTGCTGGATGGGTTTAATACGAACAACAGAAGGGGCCACTGCCATAGTCAAGTGCTGTTAATATCTCCTCCATTCCTTAAGCAAATCAAGTTATCTTGCACTGCCTGGGTTTCGATAAGGAGTGGATGAGGTCCATTGAGAACAGCTTGATTTAGATGTTGTTTAAAGTGAATATCCAGATAGCTAAAACACATAACACTGTATGATCTGGATCTGCTTGTATGCCGGCTTGTTTTTTTACTCAGCGGAGTGTGCACCCAGACTGACGAAGGGAGATAAAACTGCAGCGGTGTGTCTACATAAATCCTTCATTTCTATGCCCTTGCCTTCCAATGCCTCAAACGTGCCACAAGACATTACTTAAATAATGCCTGAAGGTGCAAACGCCACTGACGCTGTCCCAGTCCGTTCAATTTGAAACGCATCAAATCCTCTCTAATTCCACATTTCAGGCTTTTAAATTGCCCTGTGCTCTGAAACGTAACCAAAGGCTTCAACTTTGTTCCAAGACTTTTGTTTTTTTTGTTTTTTTCCTTTTATTTTCTATTAATGTCAACTTTGCGTTACTCTGAGAGGATGAGATAGGGGAGGGAATAAGGCCATTTTCTTTTTCTTGTAAATGTCCTCTGTGTGGTCACACAGGAGCATCCAAACGGATAGCAGACCTGAGGATTTGCAGCGCAAGCCAATTTTAGGAGCTGAAAGCTGACCTCTACAGGGACTTCCATGTGGCATTTGTCTTTCAAACAGGAAAATCTCTCTGGATGTCCCTTCTCAAGCGGCACAACAGTGGACCACATGGACAGAACATCAGCCCGGATCATTTTGAGATCTTCACCTGAAATTCACCAACCCCTGATCGGATTTTATAGCTTTTAAAAGCCACGCAACTCAAAATAATCTTTGTACAGCCTGTTTGTGGAATGAGAACTTACTGTGCAGCATATGATTATGCAAGATGGAGCAACTGCAAAACCACACCTATGTTTCTTTAAAGGTGTGCGTCAGAAACATTTGAAGTACACATTTACTCAGCAGCATAGATTTAGATTGTTTTACCGTCAACATGTTCCTGGATTGTGAAATGATAAAAAATATAATAATAAGGATCCTGGTTAAATCTTTAAGTTGTAAAGACCCAAGCCATTAAAAAAAAATTATCAGATAAATCAGATAAGTATGAGGTCTTTATTTGTCCCTTTAACAAAATGTTAATTTTAAAAGTACCTACATTTTTCAGGGATTTTTTACTATTTATTACCATGTTGTATGCCAAAATTTTATTTTTTAATCGTTTTTTTTTTTCTTTTTTTCTAGTGTCTATTAAGCAGCAAAAGACAAAAAAATCAGATTGTGTTCCACAGGATTTTGAGCAAAGGTTGTACCATGAATTTGTGTCAAATGTCTCAGAAATTGTATGTGTCATACTGCCACGCTGGGTTCTTATGGGTTAAATAAGTTAGTATTTATTTATTTGAATCAGTGACGCAGCACAAGTTGATTAGTTTAAAATGACAGTTGACCACTGACACTATCAGTGAACTGTAGTCTGCAAACACTCTGTGTCACTAATCTAAATTGTAAAAAAAAAAAAAAAAAAAGTGCTTCAGCCAATGAAGGAAAATAAAACTGGAAGTTATAATTATACAGTGGAATAGCTTAATACATAATGACACATAAAACAATATGTTAGTTAAAAGTTAATGATGTTTACTTGTGTTTGTCTTGACTAAAGAAACAATATGAGGACCGCAGTCCAGAAAAATGGTTAAAAAACTAAATTTAATTAAATGCATTTAATGCTTTTGTTCAGACACATTGAGGCTCTCCTGGCTGGTAAAAAAAAAAAAAAAAAAAAAAAAAAAAAAAAAAAAACCTTTTCATTATTGGAATAAAGTTGCACTCTTACACCAGACAAGACCTTGTCTCTGTTTGGAAAGTTTATTTTCCTGCTTATATCTTCTTACAGACATACTGTGGAATCACTCGTGCATTTTGTCCACGAGGAACATGTACACACACTGCTAGCAAGCAGGTAATAAACAGCGTTGCTCTTACCTGTCACACAGTACTCTGCTTACAAAAATAAATCAAAACGAACAATGAAAAAATTAAAGAAATAAGCAAAATCCATAAATAATTCAAGTGAACTTGCTGAAATATTTCTCTTTGACAATAATATCTGTCTCCAGTCTTACAATAATAAAAGACTGTTGGGATAGGCTCCAGCTCCCCCGCAACCCTTAATCTTACTAAGCGGTTAGGAGAATGAATGAATGAATAAATGAATGGCAATAATATAATGTAATCACTAAGCATCAGACTTCTGTAGAAAAGCACATTGCAATTCCCGGCAATTTGTTAATGAGGTAAAATGGTCAAAATAAACTAGAATTTATGATGGCAGTAAGATAATTAATGTAATTTCATATTGTGGCATAACAGGTTGATCGTCAACTTAAATTCCACAAGATTTGCCCACAAGTGTAGACGACTGTTGACTAATGCTAACAGCGCAACGCTGGAGGCAGCTGCTAGCAAACAGCTGATTCACACATCTAGTGGTGCGAAGTGGTAGCATGTTTATGTTCTCTTGCCTCGGGACATAATGAGTTAAATAACACTCAACTTTATTTTCCGTCCTGTAATTTTTTGTTGTTGTTGTTTTTTGTTGAAGTATTCATGCCATCAAGGAGATAGGGTTAACATGTGGAACCAAATGTAAACAATGTCATTTTGAATGTGTCTTCATCCTGAGTGTCCCTTTATTTGATAAAAACTCTGAAAAAAGAAAAGTCACATGATCGCTGACCATCTACTGGAATGCTAAGCTCGACACTGTGAAAAAAGGCTGGTATTATATAAAAATCCAGTAAAATAAGCCATCGCTGACATGTCCCTCCTCTAACCCTTTCTGTGACAGTCTTTAAATATGAAATTAAATTGTTTTAAAGCTTGTGACATGTTGCTCGACTTGATTTTTTAATATCTTTACCCTTTCTGTGTGCTTCTATCTGACACAAGACCTAATAAAATTGGTCAAACTCACGAGAACATCTATAACACGTACAGATCTATAAATGCCCTACATAATAATAATAATGACTTCTCCATGGCTGATACTGGTCATTTCTATATGTTTGTAAAATTATCTTAATCTTTGATGTTTTAAGTTAAAATGAGACTGAAACAATATGTTAACTTGGAATTTGAAGGTCTAAATACTTTCTACAAAATGTGAGGCCTGTGTGGTTGTGATAAATATTTTGATCTGATGCTATGTCATTTAGATTAATGGTGATAAAAAGATAATTATTAAACTATACAAAGGGAAATATACAATATAACACACTGGAACCTAAAAGAAATGTAGATTATACCCTAAACTTGCCATGACTTTCTAAATATAATCTAATGATCATAAAGTTAATGCAAAAGAGAATGTTTGTACTATTTCTATAGTCAAACATCCAGCGATGTCTCCATATGTGGCCTCTGCATGTGTGTAATACTGAAGAGTTACACTGAGTAAAAGATATACAGTATCAATGACATTCAAGAGCCGCCTGTACTGGGACAGTGTAACTGAAGCCTGCATGGGTCAATGTATAGATTGGGTGGTTTTGGGATAGAAGAAATCAGGTAATTCTCAATTGTTGAAGCACTTTAAACTGTTTTGGTAAGATGAACACGGAAAGACAGAGAAAGACCCAAGAGAGAAAGAAAGGTTTTGAAAGCATGAATTATTAATTTACTCTAAGCTGCTTCAACTTTCTGACATTAATTTTCGCTTCCTATGCTGGACCTGCTTTCAGCAAGTGCATGTCTCAAATACCTGCTTATAACAGCTGAATACTGTCAATACAGTCAAGGAATGTAGAGAACTCCCAGTCTTTGCTTCCCTGCCTTTAGTTCACCTTATCACCTGACTATAAATCTCCCTGCTTAGACCAATGTCATTTTTTTCTCCTATAGCTATCAAATGCTCCTGCCCCCCATGTGTATCGACCACCATCCTCCAGGAGATCAATACTGAGCCCATAGAGGCTGGAACAAAAACTGTAATTACTCAGAAAGCAACAAATTCCTCGGCGATAACAGCTTATTCCATTCATCATTGCGGGTAAAAAAAAAAACATAGAGACAACATACACTAGTATAGGATAATTATGCAAGAGATAATTTTGTTGTTCATTTATGCAAACTTTAGCTTTTTTTCAAGGGTTCAGGGTAGGAAGTAGTGAGGAAGAAACTTTATGTAACGTCCAGAAAGTGGAATATTCCCATCTGACAATGCGATGCGGAATTCGTCCAGCTCAGTTTAGCTCCAGTCTTTATTATCCATATGACAACGACACGAAAGGTGTGGAACAAAGCAAAGAAAAAAAGAACAAAAAATCCATTTTGAACCTTAACAGGAGGAGATGAATTATTTTCCACTATTAGAAATAAGGTGAGCAATAAAACCTCTCATGATACAAAAGGGTGAGAAAGGATAACAAACAAGTGGACGAGATTTGCTGCCTTTCAGAAACCCTCTTAAGTGGTAATAGGATAACCCTGGACACGTCAAGAGCCTATCAAACTGCCCCTCACATTCGACCCCTGGGTGAGACAGGAAGGGCCTGCTTTGTTTGTAGCAATTGGGTCCTGTGTGCAGGGCTGTAATGAAGTGACCTGAAATAATGGAAAGCCCTGGGCCCCGCGTCGATGATTTTTGCTGGGATAAGAGCAGGGATCCTGATTCGGAGTCACAGTTCATTTCATTTTTCGCCTCTGATGAGATCTCCTCTGTTATCTGATAAAATTGAACAGCCATTACCGGCAGGGGCTCAGGCCGGCCAAGCGGTAAAGCGCTGCCGACTGCTCCTAACAGAAATCCTATACACCCCACTTTGTCAGCAGTTTTGAATTCATCGTTTGCTGGGGGTTGAGCCAGATGATAGGAATAATCTCACCCCAACCAAGATTGACACTTCATTTCAGAAATCAATATTTACAATTTACTTCTTTCAAAGTTCATTCTGAGAGACGATTCCATATTATCCTTTCCAAATAAGCTGATCATATCTCTCTCTAGTCCTGGAATGGCTTTTCCCAAAATGTGAATTTTTTTGGTTTAAAAAGAAAAATCAATGTCACCATTGTGGGCTTTAATCTGCCCTTTGATGACAGTAAATCTTTGTCTTTTTATAGGCAAACGGCTGTGGGCCACTGACACCATTTCCTCCCAGAACAAAGCCACTCGCCCCGTGTGGACGCTGGTAGATACATGGAGACCTAATGTGGCTGGACACGCAACCGACGGGTCATTAATCAGACACTGTGACAGCCACCTTTTCCCAATCCAGCCCTGACTTCAACCACTAGACAAGCCCACTCAACTCCTTACCCACAGGAGCCCACTCAAGAAGCACGGACATGAAGAGAGGAGGACTGAATGGAAGACAGGATAGGTGGAGATGAGAAAAGATGCTGCAAAGCACGAGTACAAAGGGACTCAGGAAGACTTTTAGAAAAGAGTTGAAGGAATCAGAGAGGAGCTGGTACGCGTACGCTGCAGATTTATGATGTGTGATTATTTTCCAAAGATAATCATAAACATTTTATAAAGTGATGCATAAACTTACAAATATATTAAATGAAGTAACATGTCTCTGGAACACCACGGTACTAATGTCTGAAAGGGGCAGTTTGTGGAATTTACTGGAATCTTGCCTCATCCTCCTCAAACTAGAGATGGACTTTGAAAAAAGCAAAAATCTGAAATGTGTCTTCTTTCAGTCTCATAGCAAATCCTGAAATAGTAACAAAACATATCCAGCTAATATATAAATGACATTATAAAACAGAACGTGTCTCCAGTTTTCTGCACATAGAAAATCAGTAATCTTAATAAAGACAATAAAAACCACATAAGACTAATTTTGTGCTGATGAACACGAAATCATTCATTTTTTATACCGTACAGCTTGGAGTTATCTTGCGTTGCTTGTTTTGAACCAAGCTATGATGTTTTCCTAACTTTTACCAAGTAAGTTTCAATGTTACTTGGTAAATGTCAGGTTAACGCTTAACCATGTTAACCTGACTGTAACTCAAAGCTACAAAGCAGCAGGTAAAAGCATAGAAAACAGAAGCTGAAAGGAAAAATGACATTTAAAACCTTCTTTACAACTTCAGGGACCAGTAAAAGAATTGAGGTTGGCCCTTCAGCATTGGCAGTTAGGTTCCGCTGAAATCCCTCTGTCTAAATATGAGTTTTTGACATTGACAGGGGGGGGCAACAAAGCTGCTCCTCCACTCATTTCCTATGGAAGTTGCACGATGAAGCCAAAATTGCCTTCCTCCAGCCAAGCACCAGGCAACATTCTTGCATGTGAAATTTTGCCCTTGCTCACTACACGTGCACAAAGGGGTTTGCCAAAGCTGAAAAATGTTCAACTTTTGTTACTGTCACGTGGCTCTACAACCAGTCAGTGAAGGTTTTAAGTAACCATGTTCAACTAAGACATGATTTTCTTCTGGATCTAAATATGTTCCCAGCATGTTAACTTGATTTTAAAATAGAATGATCCCAAGGTTGTTGTTTTTTTTTGGTTTTTTTTTTAAATTCAAATTAACAAGATTCCCGTTAGTTCAAGCAAAATCTCCCAACTCATCATTCTTCATGTTTTATGTCACATTCTGCCGTGAAAATGCCAAAATTCCCTCCAATATCATAACCACTAAAATTTCTTGGAGACATCGGATGTGAGAGTGATGTGCAACACTGCAGCTGCCGTTTGTCCCTAACTGTGTGTCGAGCTTGTAAGCCTTGCATCAAAGAAATCTTCAGGGTATTTACCATCTGCAGTTCCACACAAAATTGATGGAAACATAGAACTTGGGTGCACATCCTCGTTACCAGTAAAGATGTATGTTTTACAGTAGAGCAGGCACTACTGCTTCTTAAAGTGGAACTATTATGTGGATTTCAGGCTAATCTATTTTTAGTTCTGAGACCAGAAGGGCTGGGGTTGATCGAGTTATTGTCACAAATGGCTTTATTTACTTCAGACCGACCCTCTCCTTAGGCTGTCAGATCAGCCTGTGGGCAAAATGAGTGGATTGAGACTCTTCCGCATTAAGCCCCGCCACCGCACTACATCGGGAGCGCGCACCGCACCTGCTTTTGCCGTCATGGTAACATCTCATAAACAGAAGGATTAGGCTAACATGAACTCAATAAAAAAAAACAAAATACAATGTTAACACATAGCATACAGCCCTACATGTTGGAACCTGAATCCGACCCTGAAAACGAAGTGGAAAACAGCAACCCACAGCAACGAATGCAGCAGGATGTCTCTCTTTGGTAAACTCACCAGCCATCATTGGAAATAACTTTATCCCACGTTTTCCACCTGCCTGATGTATTTGTACATGCCCTTGTTAACCAGTAGAAGGTAACCAATCACCAAACCTTATCCCCCGGGACGTTACAAGGATTTCCAAGTAGAAAAAACTCTCTAAAACAAAGTGTTTTTTGTCGCCATGGAAACCAAACAGAGAGAGTGCTGGAACTCAAACTAGCTCAGAAAAGCTGTAGAACGCTCAGAAAACTTAAAATACCATAATAGCACCCCTTTAAAGCAAAAAATTATTTTACTAAACCGACTCTTTTACATGGAGAAATAAGACTGATGAGTTTTACATATCTGTCAGACAGCAGCCATCTAAAGTCTGCTGTGTGAGCCAACTTCTGTGGTCAAGTGAAAAATATTAACACGTGTTTGACTTCATGGAAAAGTTGTAAATATTGTCATTCATTCATGTCATAATATATTATCTTTAATATATTTAATATAGTATCTGAGGCTATGCTGTGGGTCCACTTCAGTTCCCAAGAATGAAAGTAAACAAGCTACTATGAGCAGTGGGAGAGGGGAAAGTTATTAATCAGGAGTAGTTGCCAATATGGTGGTGCAGACAAAACCAAAAGGTGCACAGTATCCTACTGTAGTCACAACCAGTATTTAAGCACTATGCAATACACTCTTAAAAAAGGCTTTGTCAGTATATCGAAAGAAATATAATTTCCATTACAAAGTTTTAAAGATCCAGTTTTAAAGTAACACGAATATGTTGGAGTAAAACAAAAAGTAATAGTATTCATATTACTCATTACAACGGAAATGGATCAAAAGAAACCAGGTTTTCAGCAGCTTTTTCAGTGAGAAGAAGAGTCATTCAGTGGGATCCATACATAAAGATTAGTAAAACTGATATGATAACTGCTGACTGGCTGGTATTTGAACCTATTAGAAGTATAAGGTCTTTGACTTAACCTATTAGGACATATGCTATATTGTAGAACATCTACAAGCCAATTTTGTAGTTACACAACAGCTCTGTTGTCTTTTACATGATTGGAGAGGAGTGGTCATCATAGACTGTATATAAAGAGATGGACGTAGTCTCTGTGACGTATTCCATAGGTTTCTGAAGAGCTGAATTGAATCTCGGTGGGCGGTTCCTACCATCGCCATCTTGGCAGGGGCATGCGTGTCGTCTTGCCCGGAAAATACATATATGGGCAAAGAGGTGGAGCTGAGATGGGGGCTGTGAGTGTCATGGTGGATGATTGACATCGAGAAAACTCCAAGCTTTCTGTAGCTAAGAGCTAACCGAGCTAACCTGGAGATAACAGTAGATAACTAACTAATGGATGTACGCGGGCTAAAGCTAAGTCACGTTGTTAACCGGCTAAAAACCATGGTTGTTCTACGTTCTTCTGAGGTCGAAGAACCTGCGTGAGGTCGGGTACCTGTCAATCAAAAGGACACGCTCCTAAATATGCCGAATTTTGAGATTAAATTACTTTAAATGGGCAAGTTAGAAAAAAATTCACTCCCCCCACAGTTGTCATGAATGTAAACCTGACTTATTAAATGAAAATGGGTTTTGAACCAGGCTGTAAACATGTTTATTTCTGCTGTGAAGTTGGTCTTTTTAACATGGGAGTCTATGTGGATTTGCTCTGTTTTGCTGCCCCTAGCGGATGAAGGGGAAACTGCAGTTTTATGCACTTCCATATAGGCTTCACTTTTAACCGCAGGAGGCTCCGTCCATCTTTCATATACGGTCTATGGTGGTTTTATGGACAGGTCAACCAGGAGAAGGGAAGTTATTGGAGTAGTGAACTATTCTTTGTCTCTTAACATTGCTCTGTTAAGATAAAGACACACCCAATGTCATTCCCTCTAAAGCATGTCTTTAATTCTCTGTTTGCATTCAAAACATAGGAGTCAGTAGCGAGAGGGGAGGAAATAAGCCAAGTGCAAATGCAAAACATTGGAGTTCTTGTCAAGACACAGACCAATCATCATCCAATCATCGAAAGCTTTTATCAAGAAATAAAATTCCAAGTAGTCTCTCTCTCTACGATGTTTGTCTCCAACGCTGCGTGTCTTTGAGCCATAGAAAAGCGATAAGAGAACACATTAACACAGATCATCTCAAGTAAACCCTCAGAGGTACAACCTGATGCAGTTAAAGGAGAAATAACCAATCACAACTTTGGCTTCACTGAAAACCTTAACATGATTTGCAGCTAACTTAGAGCCCAGTGAGCATGTGCGTTATCCAATTTTCATTGTTCTTTGGGATTGAAGTGATGTTCCAAATCATCTTATAGGCACAGCTAATGTAGTTTCAATTGATCACAGGTTTGAAGGAGAACCATTTTCTCATTGTCTGTCAGCTGCCTGAGGAAAGCACGGAGCAAATATACATCTGAAAAAAACCTGAATATGTGAATATGAATGTGTATGTACATATGTCTTTATTTGAGTTTTTCTAACTACACTCACACTTCTCCCCCCTTACAGTGAGCCACTCTTCCTGAGACAAGTATACTCTATTAAAAACCTCGCTCCCCCATAAGCCCCAGTGGATAAAATAAAATACTGCACTTCTCCGTATTGACTGAGGAAAATGAAATAATCTATGATGCATGAACAAGCTCTAAATTAAATAATAATGTCCTTAGTGGTGAAAAACGGATTGGTGGTACAGTAATTGAGCAGATTTATTTCCAGCCACTGGAAAATGGGAGGAGAGGGAGGTAGCGGTAGTCTGCTGAAAACTGCACTGCTATTTCATTTGATCTCATATTGGAGGAATTATTGGCTGGTAATCTATTGTTAAACATCATTTAGGGTGATGGATTGAGAGCGTCAAGCTTTTCCCCACATAATCAATTCATATCTCATTAGCACGTATTATTTATGATTCTCATAATGTCCCTGCAGGGACTGGGACAAGGCTGGGGGAGAGCCGGCCCCACTGGAGGCCTCAGCTGTTGCTGCAATGAAGTGTGACATACTGTAGCTTATGACCTAATAACTGCATATATAGAAATGCTTTTGCTCACATTATTGATTTCTTTCAGGCCACTCTAGAGAGGAAAAGAAGATTAAGGGTCACAGACACCCTGTTCCCCTTCAGCACTCAAAATAAAAAGATTTCAAGGAAGGATTAATAACAAACCTCAGTAGGGTGTGTAATATGTGTTTCCCTATATTACCAAAACAGAACCATCATATATGTGATGGATTTAGGCTGTAGACTCAGGCAATGAAGCCATTACTATAATTAGCATGTAAATCTTTGGATTAAAATACTTGTCATGAGAACTTTTCATAGCAAAGAGCTTACGTTCTCAACCAAAATCATCATTCATTCATTCATTCATTCATTCATTTTCCAAACCGCTTATTCCAATTCAGGGTCGCAGGGAAGCTGGAGCCTATCCCAGCCGGCTTTGGGCGACAGGCAGGGTACACCCTGGACAGCTCGCCAGTCCATCGCAGCAAAATCATCATGTTTTTGGTTTGTTTCCATGGAAAGCAAAAAATTCAGCGGCAAATAACAAATAAAAATTTAACACATATAAATGGAGATTTTCTTCCTCGTCAGGTCATGTTTTACACACACAATAAGGTTGAGTGAATTTTTTTTTTTTTTTTTTTTTTTTTTTTTATAGTTATGTCTCTCTGGTTTCTTGAGTTCCAAAATAAGAGAGTTAGAAAATCGAAGAACCATTGCTCTTTTTATTGTGACAGTCCCACATATAAATGATGTTACGCAAATGTGCAAAGGTTGTCTATAAAGACAGACATCACACTCTAGAACATGGGCAATTTTAATCCAGTTCAGTCCCAAACTTTATCCATCAACTTATTTGCCAACATCCATTCTTTTGCACTTCGAAAATTTGCGGTGCCGTTGTTACTTGCGGAAGTCTTTTATAAGGAGGGAGGGCAGCGAGAGGATAAAGGAGGCATGGATTCACATAAACAACATGAATGTGTGGCCGAACTGTCTTGTAAACTTGTAGTTTGAACATGCTTGTGACAAAGAAGCCTTGTCACATATCCCGCCGAGCGACACCACACACACATTGCTACACACCAGAGGTGGCAATTCCTGATCCAGAAAGTAAAAGTCCTGTCTGCCAGCTGTTCCGACCAGTCACCAAAGGAGCTGAATTTAATGAGCAGAGTTTATTTGCCAGGTAAAAGAGCCTGTTAGTGAAAACACCTGTTCTAAATGCACAGGTAGATCCATAAACATGGCAGGACTTTTACTTTCTGGACCAGGAATTGCCACCTCTGCTACACACACACCTGTACGGACATTCATTACTACTGCAAGACCTGTCCCACGTGCCAGAAAGCCTGCACATCCCCAAAAGCAGATCGTGCCTGTCTTTATCTTCTTCCTGTCATCTTCACACCCATTTGTAGAGTGGCCATGGACATTGTTGGGCCCCTAGTGAAGAGCAGCCAGGGCCACGAATACATCCAAGTAGTGTGGAACTTGACCACTAGAGACCTGGAACCATTCCCGCTATGGACCATCGCCACACACGCCATTATTCATTGCCTGGTTGAACTCTTTTCCAGAGTGGGAATCCTGGAGGAGATCCTGACCGATCAGGGAACGAACTTTACTGTACGACTGGAGCAGCAGTTCCAGCAGCAGCTGGGGGTCACCCAGACTGATGGGGACACCTTGAATAGAATGCTACAGAAATTGGTGGCAGGCATAGGCAAGGACTGGCACCGATAGCTACCATTCATCTTATTCCCCTACCGTGAGGTTCCACTGGCCTCCACTGGGTTCTCTCCCTTGGAGCTACAATATGGGTGGGACATCCAGGGACCTCTAGACCTTATCCGTAAGAGCTGGGAGGAACATGCCGGCTGACCTGCAGAGAAAAGAATTCTTCAGTGCATTCTTGAGATGAAGGGGGAGTCTGGAATCATACCGTGAGGAAGTCGAGGTGAATCTTTAGGCAGCACAACAAGCCCAGAAAACCTGGTACGACCACCAGGACCAACTGCAGTCAGTCTACAGTCAGGCCAGAAGGTGCTCTTGTTCCAGCATGTTGCAGTCTAGGTGGCAGGGCCACCTAGAAGATAAGACCGGTGGCCCTGAACAGAGCTTTTTCTGTCTTTAAATCTGCTATAACCTGCAAAATTCTTCATTCTTATAGGAAGAAGCAGAAATGGACTTACCATGTCAACCCGTTAAAGAAATGGAGAGAGCCGGTGCACCATCCAGAAACTGTGCATCTGATGGTGGACAATGACGACATGGACCGTGAGAGCTGGCTGAAGAAGTCAAGACCCAGAAAGCAGTGTCCCTACAGAGACCTTCAGCAGCTGGTTGAAAAGCTGAGGGAGGAGATCATGTCTTTGTTAGGGATGAGGGTGCCTGAACCATCCAAATCAGCTTACCCACTGGAACCCAGTTCTACTACCTTTCGGGATACAAATCCGATGCTAGTCTGGAAAGATAACATTGTAGCGGACTGTTTGTCCCAGTTGGTGCATATTGTCAACCTAGGAGAGGAGGAGGATGATGTGACAAATAAGCCTTGTCAAATGCCAAACTCACAATGACAATGCAACATCATCTTTGCTTGAAACCACTTTTTTACTTTAAATATTTGAAGTTTGTAATGTGGCTCAGAAAAGGCAGATCTGAGTCTATCAACACTCTAAGGTTTCAGAGTTGGTCAAATATTTTCAGGAGCCCAAATCTCAAGATTTTTTACCAATGCTGATTCTCCTCTCAGTTTTGCCTTATCATTTTAAACATAGGAAATTCTCCCTCATCCATGTCTTTATTTGCTCATTTCACCAGCACAGTAAATCTATTGGTCTGCAGATGTCTGACAGAGACAACAGTAACTCTGTGATAACTCATGCTAACATTTTGTAATCTCACATCCAGAGGAACCATAGACAAACCGAACAAAAGATGTCCAAAAACTGTGCCCTGGGGAACTCAAAGCCACTTGATTCATTTCTCCTAATCACAACAAAACAAGTGCAGCCTTACAGATGGAACCTCAGCCAATAAGGACTTCTCCAGAAAGTCCAACCAGATTTTTGCTGCCTGAGCAAAGAGCAGAACTGAGATCCACCAGAACCAAGTTGTTGAGTATGTCATTTATCCTCAGTTTGTAAATTATTGATAAACTCTGGAGAGTTTGAGGATCATTATTTCCTTTATATCCTTTATTTTTTGTTAGTATGTATTGTCCTAGTTAAGTTTAGGTTGCCAAAATGCTCAGAGAATTTTTTTTATCATTTTTTTCTCACAGCAGGTGATCCTCACAAAATTTTCCTAAACTCACTTGACAAGGTGGAAGTCATTCTCGGCTAATAAAAAAATAAGAATTAAATATATGCTGAGATGTGAACATAATGATAAAAAGAAAGAACACAGAACATGGTGCGAACATGAAAATATTATGTTTGACAGATCTAATCATTAAACCCGGACAAACCTTCTTCCCACAGTCAGAATGAGCATGATATAAAAGAAAGCAGAATGATTTTCCCCTGACAGGCTTGAGAGGTCTTACGTCTGAGATCTGTGATCAATATCCTGGACAGGGGCATGCTGAGCTGCAGGAGCTTTCTCTCTGTTCACTGAGCCAGCACAGAAAAGGAAAAGTGTCATATTGTGATCTTTATCCAGTAATCGTCCTGACACACAGTCAAGTGATATATATGTGCGCCTGTTTCCTCCGGGGCTCCGTGACTGTCCGCAGTGTGCAGCACAGATACAACATCCCTGCTCAACCCGGGAACACTTGGCAATAGAAGCTTGGAGCCAAAAGAAAATGCAAAGGAAAAAAGGGGAAAAAAAGCAATTATGGACGAGTTATGTTCAATTGAACATTGCTGCAACAAAACAGTCTTAGAATGGACGGATACTGGTAATAAGTTTCTGGATCAGTCGATGTTTATTTTCAGCAGCCAAGCAAAACAAGCTGTTCAGCTAAGCAGATGCACTACCTGCTCCAAGAATAACACTGTGGTTGGGAGAGGAGGCAAAGCCAGCAGTTCTGAACTGGCTTCTCTCTAATCCAGAACTTCATACAGGTGTTTAACACAACGACCTTCTTTTAACTACACACTTCCAAATAACTAAAAACAAAAAAATCTGCTTTGCAGTTTATTATTCAAAATATTGAAAATTTCCAATATAAATCAGTAGTTTTGGATGGATTTGTTCAAAAAATCTTTTTAAAAAATACACATTTTAAAGAATAATTTTCTTCTTTCTGTGTATAGGATGTTAAAATGAAGCTGAGGGTTGTTTGCAAGATGCCAGCTTCAACAATAACATCTGGAATTTGCACAAAAGGAAGTTTTTTGTATTTTTTCTCATATATCAATATTTTTAAGCTTCTTTTTCTTTTGTTGTCTTTTTTTGGGTGGATGGGGAGGGAAGGGGGGGGGTGTATAAATGAATAATAAGCGTTTTCTGTCTTTAAATCTGCAGCCCAGAAAGGGAAGGGGGATGCCATGAAAACCTGTAACCTTGTAGGTATTAATATTCAAGCCTAGTTCGATACTTTTCACAACTAACTCTAATAATATTGTTACAAACATCAAATATAACCAAATGATTATTTATTAGATCTGACCCAAACAAACCACAAAAATCAACCGTTGCTAGACAAAAATGTATCAGATGAGGGTCAAACTTGGTTCCATTTCATTACATCAGTCCATTTACCCCTGTCTCATTAAAATTAATATAAACTTGGAGGTATAACAGTTTTGTAGTTAAAGAAGTGCTGTAAATTTAGATGTTTTGAGTTGGATTGTGAAACTGACACACTGATCTTCAGAGACAGTCTAATTATTACACGTCCTGGTGGACTGTGGATTGTGTTGGGATCTGAATGAAACTGTTGGTGAATGAAACAGGTATGGGGTCAAATGAGCTGTAAGAAACCCAGGCTGATGAGTAAATTGATCAAACTGATTTATATTTTATTTATAACCAATGCCTCTTTATATGTCAGGCAATTTAAAACACAAAGGCAGGTATTTTTCTGATTACACGATAACTCAGGTTCCCAGCATCTTCGGAGCTTGTGTTCTGGTTGTGAGTGAAACAGAAATGAATGCAGGACAACACTTGGTTGGTTTTTTATCTTTTCTATCCAATCACAGTCATCAGTGTTAGCTCTTAAGTCAAGGTGGCCATAGAAAATGGCTTTCAAAATGCTGGGAGAGGAAACCGTTTTGGATGAGGAGCATGTGCTCATGACAGCTGAGTGGGTTGGAAAAACACTTCCCTGACACAAAAACATGCTTGCCAAGAGACTTGCGTAGATGAATGCTGCACTTCTCTGAGATGAATGGAACAAATGCAAGGCGGTTGCAGTTTGACTTATGCTTCACTTTGCATCTCAGATTCTTAACAAAGTCTGTGGTCGTGAGATGTCAAAATGTGAACGGCATCGCTATAGCAACCAAAGCCGATTTTAGCCAGCAAGATTATGACAAATGAAAATAAAAAATGAGGAGACTTCTAGTCCAACTATGTTTGGTCATTTAAGTCAAATTGGTGCCGAAACATTAAAACCACTGAAAGCTACATGTGTACTTAAACAACAAAAGGTGCAAAAATGCTTTGCCTCCTCCGTATTGTACTGTAACAACTCATCACTTCAATTTACATTGCATTTGACACAGCACAGCAGCTCATCTTACAATGGGCGCTGAAATCCAAACACGCTAGAAGACAGACACCAAGCAGAACCTTCTCATTTTCTCAATTAACAATAGATGAACGGGTGGTCTTTTAGTACAATGAAAACACAGCTATAAAACGTGACACTTGACATATTTATCATGAAAACATTTCAAATATCTCCATATAATGGCTACACTGGCACAGAACATCTTTTATTACCTGATAAATTATCAAATGGTAAATATATCACACTAAACAGCATCATTTACAGTAGCTAGAGCATCCATAAGGAGGCATTGGTGTGCACAGGTGATGCAGTAAAGGAGACCATCACCACCTGTCAGAAAGAGCTCTCAAATTGTGCATCTGTGTCAGCAAGATTCAAGCCTGCTGAAGCATCATTAGGCAGAAATGCTAAATCCATACTGACTCCTGCAGTGCTGCACAACTCCTAAAACTACTCTAAAAAAATCTTTAATAGTAGTTGAGTCAAGAAGAAAATTAACCTTTTGTGAGCATTTTTTTGGTTATGTCAGTCACATTTTCTTCCTGCTGAAAGTTTATATATCACAGAAGTTTTGAGATGAGACATTAAAAATCCCTTCCGGGTTGGACAACATTGGAGAGTTCTAGTGTTTGTATGTTGTGTATGTACAAGGGAGCCTGAAAATGAGGCAGACAGCTCAGCACCTTCTCCTATCCAAACCTGACATCTACTGGCCATCTACAGTGCACCTTAGCCAGCACTCTACACAAAAGGCTGCAAAGCTAAAAGAAATGCTGCAAGTTACTTTAAGGATTTGCATCTACTTAAATGTGTGTGTGTGTGTGTGTGTGTGTGTGTGTGTGTGTGTGTGTGTGTGTGTGTGTGTGTGTGTGTGTGTGTGTATGGGTGTGTGTGTGTGTTGTGTGTCGAGAGTGTCATATTGTATGTGTATTGTGTTGCTTTTTCCATACTGGAGCATTAGAGAGGCATCTTCTAAGTTATTCATAAAAACCCATTACTCCTTATGCATTTTTAATTGCCAACACATAGCCTCTCTGTCATGATATGAAGGCTTGTAATGAATATTTACTGCCAAATTATTAAACACCCAAACTATTAATAACCTGGAAAAAAATAGCACATTTAAATTCCACCACACCATTTATCTCTCAACAGACTGCTATGAATTAATAAATGGCATTATTAATCACACTTTTGGGGATTGTTCATATATATATACATATATATGAAAACTTTATTGAACAAAAACAGAAACATAAAAATATTTTACAAATTTACCAATTTATATATATATATATATATATATATATATATATATATATATATATATTTGAAACATTTGTAAATTTGTAAAATATTCTTATCACTTTTTATTGACGTTACTGTACAGTTTTGCAGGAGTCTGCTGTAAAAAGATCAAGTGACTTTGCATTAAGTCTCACTTCATTTGCCCTCATTGGTTGCTGAGTGGAGAAGCATTGATTCTTGTTTTGTTTTTTTTCCCTGACTATGTGTCCTTACCTTGAATGTCAGAATGTTCATCACCCTTTTTCCAATATTTGCTCACCACTGCGCCATCCCATCATTCACCACGCCTTCCAGTGTATCCAAAAATGCACCTTCAGCAACTCAAGGCAAAAAGCCCGGGGGCTCTGAGCTATGATGGGCAAAGAGAGAAAAAAAGAAAAGAAAAGAAACTCATGTTAACTTTGTGCATTTGAATTCTCCATTAAACCTCTTCATATATTAAATGTTATAATTCTGTTTTTGTTCATTGAAGTTTTCATTGATAATCTCTTCATACAGGCTGTTGTGGGTTTTCACTGCACCTCAGTGATGGCATGAGCTGACATACTGAGCTGTTTCTGCCTACTCTAGCATCTCTTTAATCACAGCTTGTAGATGTAATACCTGACTAGTGTGGTGACTTCAGACAAGTGATACGATGGCAAGGCTGGACATAAGAAGACACACCTGCAGACGCACACTGACGACAGCGAAACACTCGCTTACGCACATTTGTTTCTGAGTTATATTCTTGTTTAAAATGAAAAACAAAAATAGTTTGATAAAGTTTTGTGTTTTGAAATTACAAGTGTAACAAAAAGACAACCATTTATTCCACATATGGAACACTGATCTTAATTGAAGGCAGGATTTGATATCAATCTCCTTATTTCATGAAAGCCATTTTTGACTGAGCTTTGGCGATTGAATTTCTAGATGGATGTCCTCTATTCTACAAGACACCTGTCTCTTATCTCCCTCTTATCTGTGAGGATCGAAGCATGCAGACTCTTGAATTACCTATCCATACAATGTCATCTGTTTGTCCCCCAAGTTGGTGTAACCCGACCTTGAAATCAGAGCCGCCTAAAATAAATAAATGAAACCCTAATCAAAAATGCTACTCTCCTTTGGATGGGCGTCAAAGAGGAAGGATGATCCGTCCTGATTTGATTTTGTTTCCAAACCACATGATGCATTCGGACAATTAAAATTTCAGCAAGTCATTCGCTGATAGCCCTGTGAGTGAGTGCCGCTGGGCCGGGTCCTGGTTTTGGATTTCTTGCGGTTCTGCCGACACTCTGAGGGCAGGTTATTTATTTTGGCTTACTGCCATGTCTGAGAAAACCATGTTTCTCTAAGTGTGTGTCTGGAGTTAGAGCAAGGTCAAAACTGTTGAAAGACCAGTGAAGAGTCCCCGCTCAGTTCTGCGCTGACTGGCTTGCTGTGTGTTCAGGGGTCAGACAAACACAAATAATCTTACAACATCACTTTTTGGATTTTAGTTTATAGTTTTTCATTCATTAAAATTGCTGATAGAAATTTAAGCAGTAAGTCTGTTGTGTTAGTTTGGAGGAAACCATTGTAATGTGTTTCAATGAAGCAACGAAGTATGAAAAGATACAAACTCAGACACACAAAGACACATTTTATGCAGCTTCATAAATGCTTTTAGTTTTCTGTTGCCTGGATGTTCATGGTAAGATGAAGAACACTAAATACATGATGTGTTTTGGTTGTGAATTTAAACTAGTTTGATTTTTAACTCTACATCAGCTTGTCTTATTCTAAATGTGAGTTTCTGAGACATCTGCACCTCTCATAAAAACTATAGTTTATGTTCAAACTCAACATTATGTGTTTTACTATAAAGGTGGGTGTCAGTATGGCATGTCTGAAGGTGTCAAAATGTGAACCGTGTGATGAAGAGCAATGTTAGAATACAACTTGTTATTAAAACAGAAGTTTAGTTTCATGGTTCAGACACCTCTTTTGGATTGTTTTTGTGCTTAATAACCTTGTTGGGGAGCAATGTGTTGCATATTAAGTTCTACAGTGTTGAAATGATGTACAAGTCCAATAAAAGGTTTAGAGGAAGATGGCTATACAACATTAATAACTTCTTTTAATTTATTACCTTTTTTCCCAACATTCAATTCACACAGTTGCTAGGACACAATAACCCACAGACCAGACAAGACACCATATGAGTTCTGTAACATTATTGATCACTCTTCTGAGACCAAGTCTTGATGAGAGTTATGTATTGACTTGACCACCATATGTAAAGTATTTAATGGCGAGCATGTTAGTTTATACACCCTCAAAAATGTAAGAGTGTGTTCACACCCGGAAAGTCTGACACACTGTGGAGAAATGTAACTTCTTCATTTGGTTTGGTTGTTTTCCTCAAGTGGACCAGATCACCTGGATTACGTCAAACAATTACAATAACTGTGTGATAAGGTCAATATTTTACCAAACAACTAATGTAGAAGAAAAATGCAGGAATAAGAAGAAAACCTGACTCATCAATTGTGGAGTGGAGTGGAGCAACACACACACGGTGGAGCGACAGCAAATGTTTCAGGTTTTACTCTGTGGTTTGCACCTCGTGCTGTTTCCACTAGAATCTGTCCAGTATGAGCAGCAGTGAGACATTCAGCCTGTTGCTCTATGATGCGCTCTACATCACTTCCTCTGTTTGGTTCACTGGATGGCCTGCTTGGTTTTACACTAAGCTCACTGCACCAGGGGCCAGTTGTACACGAACTGAGACACCTCAGTGACCAAAGTTTGCTTCTTTGGCTTGGAGTCGGTTCCAGATGATTACTGACACGACTCCAAACAAACCGTACCATCCATGGACGTGGACCTGACAGCAAACAGACAGTGGACAGTCCAGTCTAATCCCTGACAAAATAAGCTCCTTGGCGTACTTCTATCTATCCATTCCTCTGTGTTTTAAATTCTCAGAGACTATAACAACTTCTCTCTACGCAGTTAAAGTTTTACCAGTGTTGCAAGTTTTCCATTTATCTTTCTTTTTTTATGTACGGTGATGTATTCACTGGAAAATAGAAAACAGAAATTGTCAACTTCTGCCAGGCAAAGTAAATTACAATGATGCGTTTTACACAAACTCAGATTTATCTATTAAGAAACATTATTCCAAGTATTGCTTATGTTATATGGGTTTAGTTCTTTCATAAGTGAATCTTAAAGGAACTGGTGATAAGAAATTGTTTTTAACAGCTACCAAAAAACACAACAGGAAGAATATTTACTGCATTTACAAATGCAGAATGATTTCAAGTTAAAGATAAAGCTGGATAACTGTGCACTGAGCCGTTATATGAAATAATAGTCCCATATCTAATATCTAATCTGAATGTCTCAGTAAAAGAGATATTTTTAATGTAGAGAATCTAAAACTAAGCAGCAGTTTTGTTTGCTTGCTTGTTTTTGAGTTAGTAGCAATTTCAGATGAAAAGAAAAAGTTATTGTTCCTTTTTTAAGTTTGCTTTTCTTGCCGTATGACCCATTTGTCAGAAAAACAAACTAACAAAAAGTTTATAAGATCATACCAAATAACCTAAAGTTAGAACCACCTATGATTAACATGTCATGCAAAAATGAAAAGAAATGAGAAAAATCCCCAGGGTCTTCAAATTGGTCATTACTTTTCTTGTTTGGTTTCTTTTCTTTTCTTTTTTTTTTTTTGTTTTAAGGCAAGTCTGACTGCTCAAACACTAAAAAGCTAATTCACTGTGTAGTTATTAGTTTGATTAAAAGTCTCAGCCAATTAAAAGTCCTGTTAATCATGGGGCGTTTGGGCTAAAAGTTTTCTTTCAAATTAAACAAAAGAAGACGTGCTAGCTTGTGTGCTTCATGTGTTTTTGTGCGCCTGTGTGTAAATGCATAAGAGGCTTGTGTGAACCCACTTGTGGAGCATTTCACAGCCACTGTGGCGTAGCGGCTGCACAGATAAAAGAAAATGAAACTGAATGTGATTAAGATGATGTCATCAAGTATAATCTGCAGCTACAAAAGCAACACTGCAGGGACTTCTGATCGGGGATTCTGCTGTGTTGGGCAACGGATGACCAGATGTTGTTGTTCAGCAGCCCATGACACTCCTCGCACCCTGAGGGGTCATTCCACAATGAGAGTGACAGCAGCGATGATGTCATCAAAATGAGCCCTGGCATAATGTGCTTGAGAGCGATGCCCGTCCGTGGGGGAATTGTCGATTTAGTGAGCAGTGGAGCATGACAACTGCACTACAGGCTGTGCATAATTCTCAGCAACATGGAGAAAAGACAGGTCTGAAAACTTGTATGTCTTCACCATAAATAATGAAACACAAACGATGTTTTACAGCTCCCGGCTGGCCACGCCGGGCTACTTTTTGTTTTTCTTATTACACTCCACTGATTTTTTTTTCTTTTTTTTTTTTTAACTCAGAATTTAATCTAGAAGAAGCTGGGACTACTCTTCAAAAACAAGTCAGCAGGAAATAACTAAATGAGTGCTCCTCAAGGATTAAAAACAGCCTGGGAACTTTCTTTATGGGTGAATCATTATTGACTGATTATCTGAGAAAAAATGTGACAGTGTTCTCACTGCAGCTAAAACAAATATGTCTACTCACATAGTCCTCATGTGTTGTTTTCAAGGTCAAACTAAATGAAAATTTAAAAAATAAATAAATAAATAAAAACCCTCACGGCTAGTTTTCATCCCTTCTAAAAATAACACATATAAGCTCATATAATGGCCGTCTGATGGACTGACATTCTATCCATACTCTGCCTTTCGCCCAAAGATTGCTGGGATAGGCTCCAGCTTCCCCGTGACCCTTAATTGGATTAACTAGTTAGGAAAATGAATGAAAGAATGAAGCTCATGTATTGAATAAAGGAGAGGAAATAGAAACTGACTTACTAAAAAAGGTACACAAATATGCCAACAAAATTGTCCATCCATTTTGTCAACCGCTTAGTCCGATTAAGGGCCGTGGTGAAGCTGCAGTCTATCCCAGCAATCATTGGGTGAGAGGCAGGGTACATCCTGGATAGGTTGCCTGTCCATCCCAGGGCCAACACAGAGACAGAAACAACCCTTCACGCTCTCACACTCACTCCTAGGGACAATTTAGAGTAAGCAATTAACCCAACATGTATGTGTCTGGACGGTGGGAGGAAGCCTGAGTACTGGGAAGAACCCATGCATGCACGAGTAGAACATGCAAACTCCAAACAGAGAGGCCACTTCCCCCGCCGAGGTTCGAACCAGCAGCCTTCTTGCTGTGAGGCCATATCACTAGAAATATAATGAATCTGGTTTAATTCAGCACATTTGAGTAAAGTGGATAATATCAGTGATTTCTGTGTGGTCTTGACATGTTTTGCACAATGTTCAGGCAATGCTTCCATCTAGTGGGCTTTGCTGAACATCACATCTATAATTCATTCATGTGGCTTTTGTAACTGTCTGGAGTTCATATTGTTTCCATTTGCTTTATTACATCAAAGCTAAAGCACATTTAGTTCTCATGAGCTAATTGGGAAAAAGTGAAGTTATTCTTTTTTTTTTTTTTTTTCCCTATTTCTATCCTGTGTTGCACTTTGTGTTCGGATGAAGTACATTTATCTCCCAGCTGGAAAGATGTTGTTTGCCCAAGTCAGAGGATAACTATTTTAACCTGAATGTGTACTTACTAATACACAGGGATTAGATTGTCTTTTGTGTTCCCCACTGTAGTTATACTTTATCTCATGTGCGTAATATGCAGAAGCTGTATTTAATGGCCATGACTGAAAGAAAACACATGAATACCTTTGGAAGAACATAAAACAGTCACTTAAAACGTGCTTCTCTGTCAGCCGTTTCCCCCCACTTTCATCAGGCCACCGTTCTCCTTAAGTTTTCACTTAAACTCTCAAAAAACATTCCATATTCAAATATGTTTACAGGTTTTATTTGTAATTTCAAGAAATACTGTGGTGATGTGGTGGTGGCATCACAGCAAAAAGGGTTTGCATGTTCTCCCGGTGTATATGTGGGTACTCCTGCTTCCTCTTATCGTGCAAAGACATGCATGTTAGATTAATTAGTCTTTCTAAACCCTCCCTGGCAGTGAGTGAGATCCTGAGTGGTTGTTTGCTTCTCTGTCTTGGCCCTGCATTGGACTGGCGAACTGTCCAGGGTTTACCCTGCCTCTCACCTGTTCATTCTCCAGCTTCCCCGCAACCTTGAGTTGGATATAAAACATAGAAAGTGAAGAATACTGAATGCATGTTTTCATAATCACTGAATTTACCTGTTAAATAAGAGAATAGCGAGGAAAATAAACCCAAAACAGAAACAACCCTGATGATTCCTGCGACCTGTAAAACACAGAACCGTAAATATTCATCTTTTTTATTTATTTATTTATTTATTTATTTTTTTTTTTTTTTTAAGAAATCTTTTTCCATGCCAACCAAATCCAGTCTTACAATAAAACATTAAGAAGGTGAGTTTTCCGGCCAACCACCATCCCTAATGGCTGTGCGGTGAGGGAGCTCCTGAAAGGACCAACACAATTGGGAATTAACCCCGTTTAAACGATGCAAAAATAAACCAGTATTAACTAAGAAGCGGGGGACAAGAAGTACAATAAAATCTACAAGCGAAGACTGAACGAGAAGTAAGTAAATCGAGAGACTCAGCCCGTTGGAAACTTCGCGCTAGCATCAGTTGCTAATGCTAACACGTAGCCAAGAAGAGCTAAGCTGTCGTCAAACTAAATCTATAAATCATGGCAAACGACGAAATTCTACAAGAACTAAGAGACTTTAGACGGGAAAATAAAGACCAACTGGACAGCATTAAGGAGGAGCTGATAAAAGTTAATAACAGGCTTGAAGAGGCAGAAGAGCGGATTGAGAAAACGGAGGACAGCATTCAAAACGTGGAGGAAGCTATGACTGAACTTGTGCAGCTACATATGGCAATGGAGGAGAAAGTAATGGATATTGAGAGTCGCAGTAGAAGAGAGAACGTCAGGATTTATGGAGTCCCAGAATCCGCCGAGCGCGATTCCCCCTCAGTAATTGCTTTTGTTGAGACACTACTGCAGGAGGGCCTGGAAGTTGACGGTGTAAATGCTAATATCGAACGAGCTCATCGGTCTTTAGGTCCTCCTCCTCCCAAAGATGCCCCTCCACGTTCTATCGTGGTGAAATTTCTCAGCTTTAAAGTTAAAGAACAGATTCTCCGCAAGGCATGGCAGAGCAGAGGATTCACCTGGAATGGTAAACAAATAACCCTGGACAACGATTACCCCCCTCTTGTCCTTAAGAAACGAAAAGACTACGCAGAGGTCCGTAAAATCTTGAAAGAGAACCAACTGAAGTTTCAAACCCTCTACCCAGCCAGACTGAAAGTGAAATTCCCAGATGGAGATAAGACCTACATCACTGCAGCGGAAGCGACCGAAGATATGTCCAAAAGAGGCTACCCCGTCAAGATCATCAAGGCACCTGATACAATCCTGGAGCAACTTAAACACCTAACTTGGACGAGAGTCACCAGAGGAGGCGGGAGCCGGGCAGCAAATTCAGGACGAGATCCAGGCTACAAGGAAAAGCTCCGCACCTTCAGAAGAATGACCACTTCCACGGGAAACTGAGGTTTTCACATTATCTTGAGGTTTATATGTTTAATCTTATTTGTCACTACACAATAAGACTGTTTTTATATTGAGTGTAGATTTTTAAGTCTTTAATATGGTCCTGGTGGATTTTTTCTCACAGTACGGCCTCAGCCAGTTAGGGCCCCCTTCATTGAACTGATGTGGAATTTGCCCATAGTGGCTTTTCAGGGTCTGTTCAAAAGACCCCAACCTTGGAAATTCATTTTATTTAAGTTAATTCATTGTTTTTCAAATGTTAAGTTTTTGTTCCTTGTTCTGTATTCACCACGGGGAGAGGGGTACCAACCCAAATATTTTTTGCATTTTAAAGTACATAAAAATGTGTGGCAAACATGTGAAATTGGTGACCATTAATATCAATGGCTTGCATAACCCAGTTAAAAGATGGAAAACACTTGCTAAGCTCAAAAGAGATAAAGTCCAAATTGCTCTGATGCAGGAAACACATCTTTCAGATGAAGAACACATAAAATTGAACAAATCAGGTTTTAAACATGTATTTTATTCTTCTCACAGTTCAGGAAGACGGAGAGGAGTGGCAATTCTCATATCTGGGGCATTAAATTACGAACATTTATCCGAATTGAAAGACCGAGAAGGTAGATATGTAATGATAACCGGAAAGATTGAAGGCACTCTTACAACTTTACTCAATGTATATATTCCTCCTGGCAGTGATTGGCCTTTTTATAGAAAAATAATGGAATTGATGACAACCAAAACTCAGGGAACCTTAATATGTGGTGGAGATTTTAATGTTATACTAAATGCAAAATTAGACTCCTCAAATGAGAAAGGCGTCTCAAGAAATATAGGGAAAAAAATAAAGCTTTTTATGGAGGACATAGGGGTCTCTGACATTTGGAGAGAGATTAATCCTATTAAAAAAGAATATACCCATTACTCCCATGTACATAAAGTTTACTCACGCTTAGACTATCTTTTTATGTTCAAACACGACTTGTTTAGGGTACAGCAATGTGAAATTGGGCCCTGTACAATTTCTGATCATAACCCTGTTTATCTTGATGTTTTACTCACAAAAAATAGAAAGTCCACCTTATGGAGATTAAACACAAACATTTTAAACTCTACAAAGAATAAAGAAAGCTTGAAAATAGCAATGAGGGAATATTTTGAACATAATGACAACAATGAAGTCAATCCAGGAATACTATGGGATGCTTTCAAGGCCGTAATTAGAGGGAAAATAATAAGTATTTCCTCCCACCAAAAAAAAAATAATCTTCAAAAACTTGCTGGCTTAGAAGATAAATTATTAAAACTCCAAAAAGAACATTCCACAAACATGAAAGATGAAATAAAATCTGAAATGAGACAATTGAAAAAAGAAATCGATGATATTACTACAATGGATGTACAGAAAAAATTAACCTTTATTAAACAACAGTATTATGAAGCAGGTGGAAAATCTCTAAAACTCCTCTCCTACAAACTCAGGAAACAGCAGGCAGAGCGAACAATTCATCAAATTAAGAATCCCTTAAATGACAAAATAGAAAATGAACAAGAGATGATTAAGCAGTGTTTTCAAAATTATTATCTAAAACTTTACTCCCAAGTTCGTATGGACAATGATCAAGAAACAGAAGTATTTCTTTCACAACTAAATTTACCTTCATTGACAGATGAACAGAATAAAATACTAATTTCTCCAATAACAAAAGAAGAAATCCATCTGGCAATTAAAAAATTGAAAAATGGAAAGATGGCTGGAGCAGATGGATTTGGCCCCGAGTGGTATAAAATTATGGAGGTTCATTTAATCCCGACTTTACTAAAGACTTTCAACTGGGTTATGCAAAGCAAAATAGTTCCTCCTTCATGGAACGAAGCTATAATATCCGTCATTCCAAAAGAAGGAAAGGACAGACTACAGTGTGGTAATTATCGACCAATTAGCGTCTTAAACATAGATTACAAACTGTTTGCATCAATTATAGCTAGGAGAATGGAATCCATTTTACCACTGTTGATACATAAGGACCAAACTGGATTTATCAAACAAAGACAGACACAAGATAATATCCGTAGAGTGTTACATATAATGCAACAGGCAATACAGAACAAACAAGAAACCTTGGTGATGAGCTTGGACGCAGAAAAGGCGTTTGACTCGGTGAGGTGGTCCTTTTTATTTAAAGTCCTCTGTAAATTTAATTTTCATAAACCATTCATTGAAATGATTGCAGGAATATATCAAACACCTTTAGCAAGAATTAAAATTAATGGTGACCTCACCGAGTCAATAGCCCTGGAAAGAGGAGTAAGGCAAGGCTGTAATTTATCTGCATTGCTTTTTGTTTTATACATTGAGCCACTAGGCCAATGGATTAGACAAAGACAAGATATTGTTGGGATAAACGTTGCAGGAAAAGAACAGAAATTAGCCTTATATGCTGATGATTTGTTGTTGACCATTACAAATCCAACACAGACATTACCAAAAACTATGCAGATGTTTGACGAATATGGCATATTCTCAGGATATAAAATTAATGTAAACAAAACTCAAATTTTAACTTTAAATTATGACCCCCCCTCAATACATTAAAAATCTTTATCAATGTAGATGGGACACAATCAATAAAATATCTAGGAATTTTATTACACAGGGATTTCAATAAGATGACTGAAGTTAATTATGGACCTCTAAATACAAAACTAAAATCGGATTTAGAAAGGTGGAATATTATACCCTTTCTAGACCTACACTCACGGATTGAAACTATTAGAATGAATATCCTTCCTAGAAAGTTGTACTTGTTTCAGTGTTTGCCTTTTTCTATACCTCAAAAACAATTTATAGAGTGGGACAAATTGTTATCTAGGTTTATTTGGAAAGGTAAAAAACCCAGAGTGAAATTTAAAACATTGCAAATAAAGAAGGAAAAAGGTGGTATGAGTCTCCCATGTTTACAAGATTACTTTTATGCTGCCCAGTTGAGACCCTTAGTCTGTTTGTGCTCTCCGATTTACACTGCGGGTTGGAAGGATGTTGAGGGGACAACAATAAAACGGATACCAATCAAAGCTTTAATAGCAGACACTAAATTACAATCTGAAATCAACCTTACAATGGTGCAAATAACATATACGACAATTACCGCCTGGAATGAAACTATTAAAATGTGTGGCTTGGAAAAAGAATCAAAAATTCTGCGATGGTGTTCATATGATTCAGAATTCACCCCTAACAAATATGATCAAAGATTTAAAACCTGGAATTTGAAAGGAATAACTAACTATAATTCACTTGTCCACAAGGGGGCTCTTCAGTCGTTTGATACACTGAAGCAAAAATATGGGCTGGGCTCTGAAGATTTCTTTAGGTACCTGCAAGTCAGGAACTATTTTAACCAGAAGATTACAATACCCCCATCAGACCAAGGATTCTTACACACGTTTATATCACTTACTAAGTCAATGTCCCCCTCCAAATTAGTTTCTAAGATATATAATAGCATACGACGGAGTAAAGGGGAGAGCACATACTATATAAAAGAAAAGTGGGAAAGAGAAGGAAATTTTATAATTACTGAGGAGAAATGGGAGCATATTTGCCAAATACAATGGGTCACAACTGGATCAAATATTTGGCGGGAATTTTGTTGGAAAAATGCCATGAGATTTTTCATTACACCAACTCAAAAAAGATATCGGGGTATTGGTGATGCATGTTGGAGGTGTGGCAGCCAAGGGGCTAATCATTTCCATGTTTTCTGGAATTGCCAAGTTATTCAGAGATATTGGGTAGAAATACATCAACATGTTCAAATGGTGTTTTCACTAACTTTTCCTTTGTCTTTTGAAACAATGTACCTGTGTAACATTGAAGTTGAAGGGTTTCCCTACAGAGAAAAGAAACTACTCTACATTTTATTAGCAGCAAGTAAAAAGGCGATCACCAGAAAATGGCTTCAACCTGAATCTCCAAAAACTGAGGACTGGCTAAATATAATACAGGACATATATACAATGGAAAAGCTTTCATTTCGACTGAAACTGCATCTGGACTCATTTTACAAGATGTGGTCAAAATGGACAGAGTATGTCAAGCCGGTACGAACAGATTTTGTGTAACTGTATACTTTGTACACATACATTATGCATAACATTCAAAAAAAGAAAGGTACCCCCCCCCCCCCCCCCCTCCCCCCCCCCTTTTGTTCTAATTATTTAAAATTGTCTTTAATATGAAAAGAGAAGATTAAGACTGTCTATGTTCAAACTACGAATATTATTGTGTCTTCTCAATAAAAAAATAAAATTTGAAAAAAAAAACCATTAAGAAGGTGCAAAAACTTTGAGTCGATCCTGGTCCAAACAGATTCCGTGAAACAAGGGATAAACATTGGTCATGCCATTGTCACAGTTCTGCAGAAGGAGCACAATGCAACTGGGATTGCTGGAAATCCATTTCAGCCACATCAGCTGATCGTAAGAATCAGAAAACTAGCCTTGACCAGCTAAGACTGGAAGAACAGGCTGCAACACTGGATCATGGATTAGTGGTGGAGTCAACTCGAAACAAGCTAGGCTGTGACCAAAGATTTTAGAAGTTTATGTCAGATCTGTCCATTTTGCACACAGATTTGTGAGACGATAAAAGCATAGGACCATCAGACAAAGCCAGACTTACAGGGGTCTGAGGATACTGAAACCTCATGCACAAGTCTCTATTAGAAGATGCATGTAAAGTATAATTTACTTTATGTCCTCAATGTATGACTAAACAGCATGAAGCATGTTAGAGCTGACACATGAGCTGCATAGTTTAAATCTCTCAGTAAATGTTAAGTATTGAAATTAAAACAGAACACATACACAGATAAATTACATACATTTACCATGTCTTTGTGTTCACAGCAAAAAGATTAGTATCAATGCATTTTGTATACAGAAGGCAATTACCAACAACAGCTGCGTGACTATTTGTGACTTATCTGTGGGATACTTTTCATTACACCTCTTAAAAATAAAGAGTTAGCATAAAGTAATATATTTTAAATATTCAGAAACATTTGTTGCTGTTTGTTTTGATGTTGATGTTGTGTAACGCCATATTTGACCACCAGAGGGTGTCAGGCGTCAACATTCTTCTTCCATCTATACATCCATCCACCCATTTTCTAGACCACTTGTTGTGACTCATGGTCATGAAGCTGGAACATATCCCAGCAACTGCAGTGAGAGGGGCAAGGTACCCCCTGGTTATGTCACCAGTCCGTCATAGGGTCCAGCTACAGCTAAAACTATAACGAACCAGATTACCTGTGGAAAATTTTATATCTTAGAAAAACAACAAAAACAATCAAATCAGAAATGACCTGTACCATCGATGCTGCAGCAGAGTCCACGCTGCATATTTAGTTCTTTCTCCACAGTGTGGATCTCTTGTGCAACATTCTGTTTTTAACAACAACAGACTGCAGAGCAAAGCACAATGAGCAGCCTTCATCATCACTGGCTCTGATGCTGCTGTCCCAACAGATGGCAAAGGGAAAAAGAAAAAAAAAAGAGGGGGAAAGGGGGTGGGGGTGGGGGGGGGGTGGGGGGGTAGGGAACTATAGTGTTTATTACAGACTTGCAAAGGATAGCCAGCATTTGAAGTTTGAATCTGAATTCTTCTGAATTTTGACATCACAAATAAGACATCATAAAGGCGATGCAAATATTACGAGCAGATCAAATATCTGCATTTCCATTATCCCTAAAATCATTCAAAAAATATATCACATTGGTTATGGAAACACCTAAATAAAAAAATAAAAAAAAGAACTAAGATATCCCTAAAAGTGTATCATGCTGTGATGAGATTGTTTTTCAGATATGTCAGTGTAGAAGTATTTTGCAAAAGTGTTATGAAAACACTTTTTTTTTTTTTTTTTTTTTTTGCATTTAGACATGAATAGTTAATTTCAAGTGAAGATGACTTCTGGATGAATTCCCTTGTCTTTTAATGAAGACAGCTGCAACAGCAGTAGTTGCAACTAAAATAGCTGCTCCATCCTCCTACATGTGTTGTCATGCAGGATAGGAACTTGTGCATGAAATAGCTTTCCATGTAGACACCTGCAAATCACACGTGTTGTCAAAATTTTAGAATTATGACTTTTTTTTTGTGAGTTTTTCCTAGTTTTTACAAACTAGGAATTTTTCTTTTTGCATTGGAGCAACATGGAGCATAGACGAGTAATAGAAATAAAAAAAATAATTAATAAAGACTCTAAAAAAGGCATAAAAGACATATGACATCATAAAAACAATATAAATTAAAAAAAAAAAAAAAAGTCAAGATTACGTTACAGGTTTAAATATGAAAGTGAAATATGACTGCATATAACCAGTGTGTACAGGTGTTCAGGAAACCTGGGGCTGTGGAGCAACACCATCTTCAGGCATACAGCCTTGTTTTGCTCATTTCTTCAGTTACATCCTAGCTACAACTAGAGGCAAACAGGTGGGAGAGAGAGAACCAGAAACAGAAGCTCCATCTAAAATGCACGACCAAAAGTGGTGAAACGAGTGCATACTGCTGGAGCCACTAGTACGTTAGTGGCTGTTGGTAGGAGGGATAACCTACTGAAAAATGTATGAAGTTCACTGGCTCTGTCCAAGTCACCATCAGTCTAAAGCCCGTTCTCCTTATCTGTTTAATCCCTGATAACATATTCCACACATTGTTATTCTGCAGCTCGCTCTCCAGCCTTTCCCCGAACTCCCTGGTTGGTTTCTCTTTGCTCAATTATGTCTGTGAACTCCTCAACAACTTCCGAATATCTACCCTGAAGGCTCCGCTCATGAAGATTTAGCAGTTTATTCAAGTCACTGACAATCCAGGTTGTGTTACTGGGAAAAAATTCTCACTATCCTGTTGCTCTCCTCACAGATGTTAAAAATGTCCAAAATCCCTGTGAAGAGTTTGGTTGGCTACAGTTTGTGAGTTTTGTTATTAAAGTGGAACTATTATGTGCATTTCAGGCTAATTTATTTTTATTTCTGAGACCAGAATAGCTGGGATTGATCGAGTTATTGTCACAAATCACTTTATTTACTTCAGACCGACCCTCTCTGTAGGCTGTCAGATCAGCCTGCGGGCAAAACGAGTGGATTGAGACTCATTAAGCCCTGCCTCCCGCCACCACGCTACGTCGGGAGCGCACACCGCACCTGCTTTCGCCATCATTGTAACGTCTCATAAACAGAAGGATTAGGCTAAAATGAACTCAATAAAAAAACAAAATACAATGTCAACACATAGCAGACAGCCCTACATGTTGGAACCGGAGTCAGACCCTGAAAACGAAGTGGAAAACAGCAACCCACAGCAACGAATGCAGCAGGATGTCTCTCTTTGGTAAACTCACCAGCCATCGTTGGAAATAACTTTATCCGACGTTTTCCACCCGCCTGATGTATTTGTACATGCCCTTGTTAACCAGTAGAAGGTAACCAATCACCGAACCTTATCCCCCGGGACGTCACAAGGATTTCCAAGTAGAAAAAACTCTCTAAAACGACACGTTTTTCATCGCCATGGAAACCGAACGGAGAGAGTGCTGGAACTCAAACTCAAACATACGTTTAGGTGATAAAAAAAAACAGTGCCGTTCACATGTCTGATGAGGATTCAACACTGTAACACTGTAGAAAGCTCAGAAAACTTGAAATACCATAATAGCACCTCTTTAAGTATTACTGAATCCAACATACTGGACTCTTCAAAGAATCACATGATTTTTTTTGTTTGTTTTTTTGTCCATCTAGGTCATGTTTATACCCCAAGACAATTTAAAGAGAATTTAAAATAAGCTCATATAACCTCATTTAATCGACATTTCACGTATATATGCAAAAACCGGTTAAATGGTTTTACAAACACCCTATATATTACAATTTACCTGTAATAAAATTTCTGGAAAATCTTATATTCTGTCATTTTCCACATGCTGTGCAACTATTTTAAACAAACATACATGTCTTTTTCTTTTTTTTTTTTTAAATGAATCAATGCCCTTCCATTGAGCTCTGGAATGGTTAACATCAGGGGTCTAACCAGCAGGGGTCATCAAAACACTGTAAAATCTCCAAAGAAGCCAAAGCATTGTCTGTAATGTGATTCTCCTACTATAAAGAACATACAGAGAATCCATCTAGTGTGTTCAAGTCAATAAGACAAGAAGTACGAAACTTTAAAGATAAACAGTACCTTTAAATCTGTCTTTGTTTGAATACTAAAAATGTTGCATGGAGTCAGAAGAGGTTTATGAGGAAGTCATAGGAGTCCAGATTACGATTATGAATGAAAGTATTTAATGTTTTGCAAAAATTTTAAATAAAAACAAATAAGGCTCATAATCTGATCAGTGACCAGGAAGTCAATTTCACTCCGTAGCTCTGTTTGGAGGTTTAGGAAGGATTAAAAGAGGTTGTTGTGCAGCAGAGAAGCAAAGAAACAGACTACAGGCTGGCAAAGAGACAGTCAACCTGATTAGACATAATTTGGCCAGATGTTGATCCGGTAAACCTGCACCGTCTCCATGGCAACAAGCATCCGCAAGAAAGAAGTAGGGTTTTCAATTAGGATGGTCCTAATAGTACTTAATGGTTTTTAATAAAAAATAAATGTGTCTGAATATGAAACATGAACACAGTCTCATAAGGGATTCATAGTTGCGATAAGACAGTGCTATAAATGTAAAACCTTGTAACCCAGTACTCCATCAAGTCTCCATGATTTACTGGTCTTCTTAGCTAACAAATGACTTGATTCAGAACTGTTGATGGCTGAAATGACTGAGGCTAAGGTGGATTTTGTAAAGAGCCCTCTTGTTTTGAAAATAAGAATGAAATTGGTTTAGGTTATAAACACTGAATTTCCTCTTTGTGATCAATTTAGGAAGAAATGCTCACCTGCAAGTTCATGCAGTCATTTAGTTAGTCACATTACAGCCATGCAGAGAGAAACACATTCATTCAGATAAAGCGTCATCAAATTTTAACATTGGAATTCAGACAAGCAAAGAGGTTTTGATCTTGAACTTTGATAGACGTATGACTAATGGACATAATGGGATAGTCTTAGTAGTTTGACTCTGCAGAGTGTAGAGTTTATTGAGTATGAGATGAAAACCAAACATGAAAAAAATGTAAAAATGAGCTTTTGTTTAGACACATATTGCTTATGTGAGAGAGGTCAAACAAGCTGAGTGGTAAAAGCTGACAGGCCTCAGTACATTTACCACCGCGATGAGCAGAAAAGCAACTAAGAATGAACAGCATGTCCAACCTTGATATGGATGAGCCACAAAACTATGATCATGTTAGATCTCACATCTGTTACCCAAGAGGAGAAAATATACAGAGGCTCACATAGAGTGTGTAGATAAAAACTGGAAAATCGCAGCCTGCTCCGATAATCTCCTTTGCTTTTTTTCTCGGTTCAGTGAACAAAACTCTGTCAACAGCTAAGGCTTATGCTGCTGTTTTCTCTGGGTTTTCTTTGGATTCTATAATAAGAAACAATCTTTTTCTGAATCCCACATCCACACGTCTGAGTATTTTACTGTCATGCATTCATTTCTGACTAAAACGTTCACTATTTAAATGGTTAAAGCATTGCAGTGGTATCAATAGTCTCTTACGCTCGCTTTGAGGCTGTTGTGATGCATAAACCTTAAAGAAATATAAATAATTTCAGCTTTCTTTGAGAGCAGATGGCAACACATCGCAGAATTTCTGTCCAAAAGAAGTCAGTTAATGTAAGTGGAAGACTTTCTTTTTTAATTTTTCTCTAAGAGAAGTGCTCTCTATTTTTATTAGGCTTTGTATTATATAACAACATCCAATGACACTTGGGTGTGTGTATACATACAGAGATGCAAATAACAGCTAAGAGCAACACAACAGGAAAGAAAGACATGCGTGTTGGTCGAATATTTAGCTTTACAAAAAGTATTCCTTCAGACACTTAAATTAAACTTAAGGAAAGGAAATTTCAGGTTATTATGAGGTTCTTCTAAATATCCTGTCCATGCAATGATCCTCACTGACCTTCAAATTGGAATTTATCATTTTCTGACACTGTTCACCAGATGTTAATGTTGTTTGTCTAACACATGAGAGGAATTGTTCAGTGAACAATGCTGACTAAGGAATGTAGTTAATTGAATGTGCTTATTTTTTCATCACTAATAGCAGCACATTGGCATGCACATTGGAGAAATTAACTATGAGGCTTTTTCTGGCACAAGTGAGCCTTATCATGTTGTTAACGCTGCAGAAGGTTTAATAGATTTTCTTGCCCATGTACTTTGTTTTGATTGTTTATTCAACCTGACAAAAGTGTGTCTTGAATGGAGAATTCATAGTAAATTTTATTTTTAAAGGCTCATGTTGGGATGGTTAGCTTACTTGGTTGAGTGGTTGCTCCATGTACAGATGCTACAGTTCCTTACTACGGCTTGTCTGGTCCAAGGTCAAATCCCCTGCCTGGCTTGCAACATGTCATTCCTTGCCATTTCTGATCCCCTTCCCTGTAAAACTACTGTTAAACAAAGGCCACGAGCATCTAAAAATCTTTTAAAACAAAATTTCAGGCATCCATGGGACTCTAGTGTCACTCACATCCATGTCCAAAACAGAACATCTGATATGTTGACAAAAGCATGTCAAAAATATCTCTTAAAGACTTAAAAACTCTATCAACTCGTGACTTCAAAGTGTCTCCTATAAACATATGCAGCAGTATTTTAGCATTTTAGCATGCTAACGTATAGCAGAACTGCCTGGAGTTTCTAAAATCTGTTGTTCTGAATCATTTTCATGGAGCAGTAGAAATGGTTATTCTACACACCAAAATTCTGCTCATGTCACTATTAAAGCAGTAGTACATCGAAAGACACTGATCCTTGCATTCTGCATGTTTTATTTGCTAAAGTTTGCAACTGTTTTGAAAAGTTTTTGCTCCTTATCTGATCAAATTGATAAAGTTTTATCTTTCTCATTAATGGGCCAATGTCTGACTTCTACTACTTCTTAAAAGTAAGCAGCTAATGTTTAATCATGAAGACACAGAGGGAGTTTGACCTACAAAGTTCAATACAGTGTGAATCAAATCTGAGGCACATTGATTCGAAGTACGCTGATGTTCAATGAGAGAATGAGGGCAGGACTCATTTAGAAGTTTTGCACTTGAGAGTCTTCACTGTCAACAAAATGTGTTTTGAATACATAGGACAGGATGTGAAGTTTGTCGACTCAGGATTTTTGTGTAATAAAAAATGTGAACTGATTTGAAATATTGAATGTTTAATTTAATTTACATCTCAAATGCAATATGCTCAACACTGCAGTATTCCAGGTTAAGGATGATGAATGTACTTGAGCTGATGAATTACTGTATGAAGGTCAGCATGCCTGTATTAAACAGCCATATAAATTGAAATTATATCTAAAATTAGTCTCTGTGTTGTGTGGTCACACAATATTTACATCAGTAAATAGCTGACTAGCAAGCTAGCTAGCTTGCTTAGCACACTTGTCGAGATAGATAGATAGATAGATAGATAGATAATCTTTGGAGTTACTCAAGCATCGAGGCACAATAGTTTCTATATTGCTTGTTCTTTGGTGCAACTAGCTCTATCTCAAATGATTTATAACCTTGAAATTTAATTTATTCATAGTGAGAACTATTAACTGAATGAGTAAAAGGTAAAACAGTTGTATGACTGTATGACGCTCACAGAGAAAGAGTATGAATTCTTTACATCCTAACTATCATGGTTAGACAAGCCAAATATTTTCCAATTTACATTTTTGATCAAAAGTTTTTCTTATGTTCTTTATCTATTTAATGTTATATTGGATCTGTGCCAGTCAGCTTCAGATCCCAGACTTGGGCCTGCCTTCCAGAATCAACATTTAAAAGCCTTCTGCATATAAATGCATATAAGTATAATTAATTGTTTGACCCTTCTGACAACTTCTGGTCTTATCAAATAAGGAATGAAATTATCAGGATGACATGATCGTTGTGGTTTCTTGTAATCAAAGTTATGCGGTTTTTTTTTCCTTTTTCAGTAATATAACCTTCATCATGATGCCCCTTTTTGGAATCAACGTTAATCACAATTTTTTTTATTAACAATAATCCTCATCATTGTCATTATTTTCATCATAAATAGTTTGAACATTCATATAAAAAAAAAAAGTACAAAAAATTTTATTTTCAGTGTGTCCATGAGGTTACATCAGTCTTTATCTACAGCATGGCTGAAAGCTGCAACAAAGACAGGAAGGCAAGCACAAGAAAAATAGAAAATATTATTTATTCAACAAAAATACACATCACAGAGTAAGGATCAGCTTGTGCGGTGTAAATTGTGCATGTCAATGAATGCAGCACAAAATATAAAACCTGTGCTGAACCTGTCTGAAATAAGGGTATCTACTAACCAGAGAGAAGCCTGAATTGCAGGCTGGTGAGGATTTTAGGGTGCATTTACGTCACACAGTTTAGGGGATTTAGTGAAAAAACCTGTCTTTAACTTGGTTTTGTTTCATAGAGAGATTTATTCAAGTGAGCCAAACCGCCTGATAAATAAATTTTCATACTTTTTACCATCTTATTTGTATTAAAAGTAGTGAGATGGGTGGTATGGGGTCAAGAGTGGTTAACCTATCCCAGCCAGCATGTCTATGAGGGGCCCATAACAGTTGAATGCGGAAATTTGGAGAAACTTACCAGTTTAGCGAGTTGAAACTCAGTCACAACCGGCTTGAAACCCATGGACAAACTCAAGTTAAGGCCACTGTGAACACAGCAGACAAACAAACCTATGTGTGACCCTTGTGTGCAGCCTAAATTTACATGTTGGCTTGGTCAATATTTTCTGGATGTGCTTGTTTAAATCTACGCTTGATATATTTGATCAAATATATTATATCAGATCAGAGATTAAGCATACTCTGTGTCCATGTAGCCATGATGAATGATGTCCGGCATGCACAAAAAAATTAAGGCTTTGATCAAGCTTCCTTTTGTTTTAATAAACAAAACTAAAGATATGCATTTTTCTATGTATTTTATTGTATTTTCTTTACTTTCTGTGCCCAAAATCTCATCTATCTTGTGGTACACAGTTAATATAGAGAGAAAGGAAGGAGAGCAACAATTACTTTTTCTTGTATTTTGTACTTTTACACACAAATTCCTGTTAATTTTTTCATACTGGATGTTGCTACTTTTTTAAATTGATGTGGAATTATCAAACTTTTCTCATGGTTGTGTAAGCATCTAATCACAACCTTTGGATCTGAGTTAGAGCCTTCTTTTTTTCCATTTAGTATGTTTTGAAAAGGTGAGAAACAAGTATTTAACTTAAATTGCATTGGGAGATCCATCAATCTCAATTTGCTCTTGGTCTCTTGGCTGTTTTTTAGCCATGTGTTTTAGACTGTGATGAATGAACGGTGAGTTGTGCTACATGTCACTAAGAGTCTTGGCATTTTTCAAATTCCAATAAAAGTCACATTTAATGCATATCCAGCAACTAATCAATTTTCTTTCTTTCTTTTTATTCTTTTTCCTTCTAACACAGAGCTTGTAATAATGCTTTATAATGATGCAACAACCACACAGTGTGTGAAATGTTCATTAAACAGAATTCAGTACCCAAAATCTCCATCCATCCATCCATCCATCCATCTTCTGCCGCTTATCCGGGGTCGGGTCGCGGGGGCAGCAGCCTAAGCAGGGAAGCCCAGACTTCACTCTCCCCACCCACATTTGCCAACTCTGCGGGGGGGATCCCGAGGCGTTCCCAGGCCAGCCGAGAGATATAATCCCTCCAGCGTGTCCTGGGTCTTCCCCGGGGTCTCCTCCCAGAGGGACGTGCCCGATACACCTCACCAGGGAGGCGTCCAGGAGGCATCCTGACCAGATGCCCGAGCCACCTCAACTGGTTCCTCTCGATGAGGAGGAGCAGCGGCTCTACTCTGAGCCTCTCCCGGATGACCGAGCTCCTCACCCTATCTCTAAGGGTGAGCCCGGCCACCCTGCGGAGGAAGCCCATTTCAGCCGCCTGTATACGAGATCTCGTTATTTCGGTCACGACCCACAGCTCATGACCATAGGTGAGGGTAGGAACGTAGATCGACTGGTAAATCGAGAGCTTCGCCTTCTGGCTCAGCTCCTTCTTCACCACGACAGACCAGCGCAGAGCCCGCATTACTGCAGACGCCGCACCGATCCGTCTGTCGATCTCGCGCTCCATCCTTCCCTCACTAGTGAACAAGACCCTGAGATATTTAAACTCCTCCACTTGAGGCAGGACCTCACTCCTGACCCGGAGAGGGCAATCCACCCTATTCCGGCTTAGGACCATGGTCTCAGATTTGGAGGTGCTGATTCTCATCCCAGCCGCTTCACACTCGGCCGCGAATCGCTCAAGCGAGAGCTGGAGATCACGACCAGATGAAGCCAACAGGACCACGTCATCCGCAAAAAGCAGGGACCCAATCCTGAGGCCACCAAGTCGGATCCCCTCAACACCTCGGCTGCGCCTAGAAATTCTGTCCATATAAGTTATGAACAGAATCGGTGATAAGGGGCAGCCTTGGCGGAGTCAAACCCTAACCGGAAACGAATCCGACTTACTACCGGCAATGCGGACCAAGCTCTGACACCTGTCGTACAGGGACCAGACAGCCCTTACAAGGGGGTCCGGTACCCCATACTCCTGGAGTACCCCCCACAGGAGCCCCTGGGGGACACGGTCGAATGCCTTCTCCAGATCCACAAAACACCTGTAGACTGGTTGGGCAAACTCCCATGCCCCCTCCAGGACCCCAAAGAGGGTATAGAGCTGGTCCACTGTTCTGCGACCAGGACGAAAACCACACTGCTCCTCCTCAATCCGGGATTCGACTATCCGGCGGACCCTCCTCTCCAGGACCCCTGAATAGACCTTACCAGGGAGGCTGAGGAGTGTGATTCCCCTGTAATTGGAACACACCCTCCGGTCCCCCTTCTTAAAAAGGGGAATCACCACCCCAGTCTGCCAATCCAGCGGTACTGCCCCTGATGTCCACGCAATGCTGCAGAGGCGTGTCAGCCAGGACAGCCCCACAGCATCCAGAGCCTTAAGGAACTCTGGGCGGATCTCATCCACCCCCGGGGCCTTGCCGCCAAGGAGCTTTTTGACCACCTCAGCGACTTCAGCCCCAGAGATAGGAGAGTCCCCCCCTGAGTCCACCAGCTCTGCTTCCTCATCGGAAGACGTGTTGGTAGGACTGAGGAGGTCTTCGAAGTATTCCCTCCACCGACCCACTACGTCCCGAGTTGAGGTCAGCAGCTCCCCACCTCCACTGTACACACTATTGATGGAGCACTGCTTCCCCCTCCTGAGCCGCCGGATGGTGGACCAGAATCTCCTCGAAGCCGTCCGGAAGTCTTTCTCCATGGCCTCGCCGAACTCCTCCCATGCCCGAGTTTTTGCCTCGGCAACAGCCGAAGCCGCATGCTGCTTACGCCGCCGGTACCCATCAGCTGCCTCCGGAGTCCCACAGGCCAAGAAGGCCCGATAGGACTCCTTCTTCAGCTTGACGGCATCCCTCACTGTTGGTGTCCACCAACGAGTCCTGGGATTACCGCCACCAACAGGCACCAACGACCTTACAGCCACAGCTCCGGCCGGCCGCCTCAGCAATAGAGGCATGGAACACAGCCCATTCGGACTCAATGTCCCCCGCCTCACTCGGGACATGGTTGAAGCTCTGCTGGAGGTGGGAGTTGAAGCTCGCTCTGACAGGGGACTCTGCCAGACGTTCCCAGCAGACCCTCACAACACGTTTGGGTCTGCCAGATCTGACTGGCCTCCTCCCCCACCACCTGAGCCAACTCACCACCAGGTGGTGATCAGTTGGTGATCACCAAAATCTCATGAACAAGTATTGTATTTATAGTAGAACATAAATCACAGCAACATGGTTTTATATATCAACTGATGACAGACATTTTCTATTTCATGAAAAATATGAGTCTGTTTTAAGTTTGATGGATGAACACCTCTTTAGTAAATCTGGGAACATGCCATTTTTAACACTGTGTTGCAGTAAACATCTAAAAACTGAGAAGATGAGTTGCCGGAACTTTTGGAAAGTCTTATTCTGATATATAGTTCAGCAGTCCCTGCGCTGGACTGGCGAGCTGTCCAGGGTATACCCTGCCTTTTACCCAAAGGCTGCTGGGATAGGCTCCAGCTTCCCCGACCCTGGATTGGATTAAGTGGTTAGGAATATGAATGAATGAATGAATGAATCTATGTTCAGCAGTCTTTGGGCTTCTTAGCTGTGTGCTGTGGTCACCCCAGATGTTTTCAGGAAAATGTCTGGACCGCAATGGTACTGTCTTGTTGGAAATTTTCATTCACCAAAGCTCTGACCTGAAGTTGTTTTTAATATTTTCATAGACAAACTAAAGGATTTCTGAGCCCTTGCAGAGATTTCCAGAATCAGTTTTCAATAGTACCGTACTGCCCAAGAGTCTGTAGATCATTCATTTTCCATTGTGCATTTGTACACAGATGTGTTCAGATTCTTCACAATTTTGATATTATTTAGTGTACATAATAAAACATAATCAGCCTTTGCCATTTTATGTTTATTTTATTTCATTCCTTTTGTATGGTGTATCTTTTAATACAATAATGAACTTTTAAACCATTCTACAGGAACTATTTTAGTTGTTTTTAAGTGCAGTAGAAGCGTTACGATAGACAAAAGATACATATTCCCACTGTGCCTGAGATGTTTCCCCTAAAGAAGAAATAAACTCAGCCAGCAGTGCTATGGTTTAGTTTGGAGTTGGCAACATGGGAAGAAGTGGATCAAAGAGGTTCAGGTAAGACTGATTAGTAAAGCTGCTGGGCATTTCTAATCAGTCTTTTTTCGCTTTATATGTGGAGAGCATATCATGTTATCAGTGTGGAAGATAAACCGACTAATGGAAGAAAATTTCTCTTGTCTTAAACTAAGAGCTGCCTCTGCTCTGTGTCTACTGATAGAACCCACTAAGAGTAGTTCAACAAGCTCTCATCATAGATACCATATCAGCCACAGCCAGTAGCTATTGGGCCAAAAATCTGGAAAGAAACCCAGCATGAAACGTCTGCACTCAAAGCTGCTCCAGGCCACTGAAGACCTTACTTATCTGTAAAGAGATACAGTCCAGCCACAAAGTATAATCTTCCCAAAATGCAGAAATATATTTTACATTTACTTTATCTTCAAAGACTACATAACTACATTTTTAGTTTCCTTGTCTTATCTTCGCTGTTCCGTTTATAAGACATCAGAAATAAATGTCCTGTATACAGTTTAGCATGCCATGAATGATTCTGTCTGTGAGAGGTTGGGAATGATGACTCCTTCTGAATCCATTTTAAGTTTGGGAATGTTGTTGGCCTGAAGACACACTGATCTCCTCCAACAACAACATCGACAGTTGTTATGGGACAGAATAGTTTAGGTCACCTCCTAATGCTAACTTTAAAAAGAAACACCCACCTAAGTAGACCAAACCCAACGCCCCTGTATTCTCATGAACAGCAGCTTCCTCCAGCAGAACAATGCGTCCATCAAAGCAAATAGTTCATAGAAGCTTTAAAACACAAAAAGCCAGAAGCACTGAAACCATCCTCCAAAATCCCCAAATCCGAGTCTTATTAGACATCTACAGGACACAAAGTCTGATCCCAAACAAGTTTCACAGAAGCTCCACATTATAAACCACATGACCCAAAGAATCTGCTTCCTCATCCCATTAGCACCCCTAAAAGGTTGCACCTTTATGGGTCAGTGTTATATTTACAACAGTGTATTAGATGCTTATTATCTGGCTGATCCATTTATTATGGTTCATAAACTGATGTACGCCTCTTTTCCTGTCACTTGTTTGGCAAGGGGAGGGGAAAGTGTGTTAACTCACAAAACACCAAATGGGTAATTTCCCGCCAGTAAATTAAGAAGAGACCATAGGTTCAATGATGCCACTTAGACAACAAATGTGGGTTCACAATCAAATACAATTTTGTTTAACAAAAGAAATATCTTAAAAATTACTTTAAAAAGACTAAAAAAAAACAAACCCACACACACCACACCACTAGTTTCAGATGGAAGATGGGCAGAGGTGCCTGGAGGTCAAATGGAATGAGCCCAACCATGCAAATGAGAGGTAGCAGGAACAGTCAGTTGCCAGACTGGAACAGTAGCAGCTGAGATAAATTATCCAACAGAATGAAGCAGACTGGATCCAATGGTTACCACAGCAGAGCTTCCAGGACCCTGGAGCAACGGCACACTGTGGAGCACAGCTCACCAATGTGCCTAAAGAAAAGCACATGTTGATTACTCATTTAGTCAATAAATTACTTACCATCAATTGGAAGCACAGCCCACCCCACAGAAATGTAGACAGAGGTTTGCAGCCAGATAAGATGCTGCTAGGATCAGCTCACTTGATTTGGCTGCTCAGTTCAGGCCACAGTCTGCAGACTGCCACGCTGCAGGAGAATGGAGCTAGTGTAACCCAGAAACCAGAAACACCAGTTGTTCACAAGCAAATGGTAACACTTGCAGATTATTAGTCACTATGTAGAACTAGCTACATTCACTGCTAACCTGAAGCCGAATGGATCAAGCCTGACCAAACAATAAAGCTCCCTGCGATCACCCTAATGGCTCACACCTGATGGAAGGAAGAGGAAAGGTGAAACCTTCCCCACTACACTTGTCTACATTAATAACTTATATGTCTTTTAACTATTGTAATTATAAATCTTGTGACAAGTCTCACTTAATGTTTCTAATAAAAGTCAAAGATGCTGAAACATGTTTTAGTTGCGTTCAACGGAGCAGAATTTACTGCAGTTTGTAACATTTCATTTGCAAACCAAAATATCAAAGGATCCTCTTTGGACAGTAAACCTTATTCATGAGGCTGGTGTCTGATACCAAAAGGGTTCCAGCTCTGTAAAGAGTTTTTAAAAACAAAACAAACTATATTTTCATGTCCTACCATCTTTAACAAGCCTCGTAACTCATTAAAAGGGAGACAGGGTGCAGACATTTTACAGGCTTATTGATATGGCAGGGGTTGCGAGTGTTTAATTATGAGCCATACTTAAAATAAACCTGTATGCTTAGCTGTGATCTTTCAGCCTGAATTGATTTGTCTTTACACTCAATTTGCCCTGTCATCTCAAACTAAAGGTTACAAGACCACAGGTTTAAAAACAAGTCCTTTTGCAATACTGGTGTGGTTTATTTCTAGGTTTATTTCTAGACAACTAATTTAACCAGAACAATATATAATGAGGTGGGATAAATACCATCTAACAAAGCACAGGGATTATTTATTTGGACCAGGCTGTGGATAGCAGGGTTTAACTGACCTTTGCATTTGCTGTTTTAATCCCCTCTAAAAGGACATTGGACCACTCAGTCACACTGCTTGGTTTTTCTTTGAACCAAAGCGAATGCTGTGAGCAATAGTATTTCACACTTTAGGGAGGAAAATGCTTGTGTGATGTACAGAGTTCATATTTAATTGAAAAACAGGCAATTTTTTTAACCAGAGGTAACCTTCATTTTAAATCTGGGCAAGTTGGGAGCTTTACAGTCTTTAAAGAAATTATTCTTCTTGCACTTCTTGTTTTAATTGTATTTCTAAGAAGAGATCTACATCTAATCAGCTCTCCAGATTTTTTGTTATCACATCACAGCAAGAGATCAAATGGCAGGATTCTTGTATTTATTTCTTTTTCTTTTCATACTGACATGTGGTATTTGAGATTTTTTTCTTTCAAATTGACCTGTTGAATTCAAAACAGACCGCCAAAGATGCCATGACCTTAAAATACTAGGAGCAGCTGAGACCAGGAGCTGGTTGAAGGCATTATACTGATTTTCATTTTCATTTCATGTCAAAAGGTCCCCTTGGTGATACCATGCTATCTTTGGTCCATGCAGTCTCACTCCACAGGAGCACTTCAAGAAAAGTGCATGCTGTGCCACAACAGCACGGCTCTGGTTTTAATGGTCCTTCTGCTTCCTCCAACAGCTGTCAGTCACACTAAAAAGCTGCAGGTATTAGAGTAAGGAAAGCAGTGTTGATGGCTGCTCGATAGAAACGCAATTAAAAGTTGTCTTGCTTTGTTGACCTTATGAAGCTGTGCACAGAGTTTTGAACAATGCCTTTAGCTTTTTTTAACTTGTTTTTTTTTGTTTTGTTTTTTTAAAGGAAAAAAACTCAGCTTTATTATTTATGTTGATGCAGATTCAAATTTGCTCTGTGCCTCTGGTTGCCAAATATAAGCACATTTATGAGCCTTATGTGATAGAAAAGCCCTTTTTAGAGATATGAACACCCATGAAATGTCCAAAATTTATAAATTTGGATATCACGCTGCAAATAGCTTATTGCTTGGTCATTTTCCTGGTAGCAGACAATTATTTGAGTTGACATTTGTATTACCAATTATTTCATAGAGTTAGTCCATCCAAAATTTATCCAAGTAATCTTTTCCAGGAAAAATCCAATTCTCATTCTAAATATTGATAATAATAAAGGTAACCAATTATAACTACTTTTTATTCAACGGAGTGTTCATCTTATGTCATGATTAGTGCCTGTAGTAAGTTACTATTTCTAATAAAGATTTGGTATCTTGGAAGTTGTTTAAAACCAGTTTGCTTGTAGTGGGTATAGGTGTTCATTATTTTGTCATATTAGTTAGGCGTGATATTGGAAGTGAAATCAGAAGCTTTCTGTTCCAGGCATGCCCATGCAGGGGGAGACCCCCCTGAAGATCCAGGACCCGCTGGAGGGCTTATGTCTCTGAACTAGCCTGGGAACACTTCGGAATCCCTAAGGGTGAGGTGGTAGATGTGACTGGTGAGAGAAAAGTCTGGTCGTCGATGCCCCTGTGACACCACCCTGGATCAGTGTCAGAAAAGGGATGGATGGATGGATGGATGGATGGTGCCTTCCTGATGTTTTTACTTCCACTTTGCACCATTTTCACATTTACCTCAGACATGACATGCTATTGATTTTCTAATCCAGCTCTCTGTGAAAACGCAAACAAGCTTTTATACTCAGCATAATGGGGTAATAACAATTGCAGAAATGCAAGTTACTTTGAATTTTTATTTCCATGTTTATCATGCATATATGAAAATTGGTTTCTGAGAGAATTGTATCAGGAAATAAAGGGACAATCACTCAAGAGGACTGTCTTATTTCAAACACATATTTTGGCCTTTGTATTGAGAGAAAAATCAGTATTACACAAACACTCCATCACCTTAAGTCATAGTTTAGAAAGATAATTTGATCTGTATGAGAAAAACAAATTGTTTTGATTTGTATCTGATGTACCCAAAGTCATTTCAACCAGTGCACATTATCTACATCAATAAAATGGAAGCAGTGCAAATAAAAGGTACTACTGTCTGCTTAGCAATGCAATCTATTTGTTCAAATGCCCTGGTGGCCTAGCTTAAAAGACAAAAAAGGCTTTACAAAACAGACCCTAGTTCTAAAAAAAAATGCAAAGATGTGAGAAGAACAGCATTCATTAAAATATGCATAGGAGCCATAATAGATTTTCATGAGGTGAAGGGGTAATAACAGCAATGTGAGTATAGTTTAAACAAATAGAAGTTATTTATGTAAACATGTAATTAGAAATAAAGACATCCATTAGTGAAGGAGCTATGTACAGTACAGAGATCAGGTATTATTGGGGAGAGATTATGGACTTTAGGTTCCTTGTTTCACTTTCTAGAGGATGTTAATACTGCATGCCCAGAACAGGATGCCTTGGCACTACTTTTGTCATCTTTTAACTCCTCATTTATTTTCTGAAGACTACCATGTTAAATAGATGAAGATGTGAGAAGTGTGGTGGAAAGTTAGGTTAAGAAGGAAACATCCTCTATCAAGAGAAAGGTAGAAAGGGAGTGACACTTACATAGCACCAGTGTCACCTGAGGCTTGCTACTCGCAGAATATTTGAATGGAGGTTAGTAAATGCAAACTTCAATTCCATCCCATGTTTCTGAGCAGTTGTAGAAGCCAAAAATGGATACTTTTTTCACTCATTACTCATGCATTTAGACAATGTTATACAATAAAATGTGTCTAAAAAGCTAACTCCATTTGAGAAAGCTTCATTTACTGTTTGAGCTTCAGACTCATGCATCAACTTTTAGCTTCAGTCTGACCACAAATCCATTGTCATTCTACACCTAAATCATGAAACAGTTGTTCAAGAAATGAAACAGCATCCATTCGTCCATCCATCTGTCCATTCATCCATCCATTCATCCATCCTTCCTCCTATTTTTTGAGAGGCAAATTACACCATGAACAGGTTGTCAGTCCACTGCAGTAACATAGCAACCAATTTTTCTTTTGCGAGTGTTTTGCTCACCAGGTAGTGATCACCACCTGGTGGTGAGTAGGCTCAGATGGTGAGGGAGGAAGGCGGTCAGGCCTGGCAGGATCAAACATGTCGTGAGGGTCTGCTGGAAACATCTGGCAGAGTTCCCTGTCAGAACAAGTTTCAACTCCCACCTTCAGCAGAGCCTCAACCATGTCCCGAGTGAAGTAGGGGACATTGAGTCTGAATGGGCTGAGTTCCATGCCTCTTTTGTTGAGGCAGCCAGCCGGACCTATGGCCGTAATGTCATTGGTGCCTGTCATGGTGGTAATCCCGGAAAATGTTGGTGGACATCTGCAGTGATGGATGCCGTCAAGCATTCAAGAAGAAGGAGTCCTATCAGGCCTTCTTGGCCTGTGGGACTCTGGAGGCAGCTGATAGGTACCGACGGGCTAAGCGGGATGGGATGAAATCTCGGGCATGGGAGGAGTTCAGCGAGGCCATAGAGAACAATTTCCGGATGGCTTTGAGGTGATTCTGGTCTACCATCCGGCGACTCAGGAGGGGGAAGCAGTACTCCGTCAACGCTGTGTATAGTAGAGATGGGGAGCTGCTGACCTGAACTTGGGACGTTGTGTGTCAGTGGAGAGAATATTTCGAAGACCTCAATCCGACCATGTCCCCCGCGGGCTCCTGTAGGGGGTACTCCTGAAGTATGGGGTACCGAACCCCCTTTTACGAGCCCTGTATGACAGGTGTCAGAGCTTAGTCTGCATTGTCAGCAGTAAGTCGGATTCGTTTTCGGTGAGGGTTGGACTCCGCCAAGGTTGCCCTTTATCACCGATTCTGTTCATAACTTTTATGGATAGAATTTCTAGGTCTCTGCTATTGGGTCTCTGCTTTTTGCGGATGACCTGGTCCTGTTGGCGTCATCTGGCCATGATCTTCAGCTCTCACTTGAGCGATTCGGAGCCGAGGGTGAAACGGCTGAGATGAGAATCAGCACCTCCAAATCTCAGACCATGGTCCTCAACCAGAATAGGGTGGCTTGCCCTCTCCGGGTTGTGAGTGAGGTCCTCAAGTGGAGGAGTTTAAATAATTTGGGGTCTTGTTCACGAGTGAGGTTGCAGAGAAAAACGGGCTCAAGCACACAGGATGAAGAACTTGGTCATTTAAGGAAATCATTGAACGATAACGTGACAGACTATGTTGCTGAAATGAAGGCAGATACATACTGCAAGATTATTAGATAGATTAAATTTCCTCTGAAATGCTAATAGGTGTGTAGCTTCTGTATGGTGTTAAAAGTGATAATAAATTGACGTAACAGATTAGCTTTAATGACACATGGAAGACATGCACGGATCCTTTAAGAGTTAAATACACAAGCTGTATCTCCTCCATTATTGGCATAGATGGGATCATATATTGAACATTTTGTCATTTCTTTCTTTATTAGGTACCAGATAGCAAGAACCTTACTACGTGTTTTTAAATGTTTTTCACCTTGTTTTTTAAGTCTGTATTTGCCAACTTCATGACTTCATTTATTGCACTTTAAAATTTCTCAGTTGTATAAATTTAAAAGTGCATTGGTTGTTAATTCAAGTACTTCGTCCTTTGAAACTGTATTTAAAGACATTCTGATTGCCTCTTGACCAGGATGCATTTTATTCTTGATCTCAATGAGACTATTTTTAAGCTATTTACATAAAGGTATTGTTATGGTGGCAGTGGAGATGTGGATGCAAACGCAGAGATGAGGAAAACAGAGATGATGATTCCAGAAGGTTTATTCCAACACTCAAGGGACTAACCATAACAAGGTAGAGCAACAAAATGATCTAGCAACCAAAGAATGAAACTGAGGGGTATAAATACACTGGGGAACCAAACAAGAAACAGGTGAACGGAATGAACTGAAACAAGACCAGGCGAACTCAATGAACAGGAAATCAATAAAGCTAAACAACAAACAAGGGAACCAAACAGGAAATACTACAAAATAAAACAGGAAACCTGAACCAAGGAAAAAACACAAACAACCACATCATAACAGGTATAATAAATAATAAAATCAACCCTCCTGCTGTTATCAACCTCTTTATACTGACTGGCATAAATTTAGCATAATTAAGCTTTACCCTTTTCCCCATATGTATGTCAGACCACTTGGCTTGAAGTTGCATTTTGAATACTTTATCCTTCAGCCTGCACTAAGAAGTGATAATATGCTCAAGCCTTAATCAAAGAATGTCTGTGAAATATTTTTCAATATCGTTTTGCTCTCGCCTACAATGTTTTTTTTTTCCTCTATATGTATGCATGCTTTGTATGTTGTAGGTTGTATAATGACCAACCTTGCCTCGACTGATTTCTACTGATTGCTACCTTTGTTCCTCGTCTTGTTAGGGAAGCCTTCAATATTGTAACTCTGCCTCTTCTCATTACTACTGCAACCTTTTCATGACAAGTTAAAGCAGAAAAGTAAGACAAGATAAGGACAGACATTTATCAGATAGATTTAAAGAAGGTTTAAAAGAACAAGAGTGGGGTGTCCTCAGTTATAATTTTGGCAAAATTTGCAGATATTTTTCAGGTAATTAGGCCCGTGACACCTCCAGTGGACTCAGCTGTGGTTTGAGAATTAAAACCCCTCTCCTACCCACAGACACCTAATGACCAGAAAAGGTTCTAAACTTTGTAATCTCTGTGGTGGTCAGGGCTGTTACAAACATCGCTCTTTGTTGTCCTTTAGCTGTCACTTATACCCAGACTTTCTTTAATTGTACTTGTACTTTCTTACACTGTGCTTGACAATGCCTGTCTTGAATATATAATGAGTAGAAAGACAAAAATAAAGATTACAAATGACTTTGAATGAAGAGTGAATTACAATGCCTTACTGCAGCATCTTTATTCAAGCTATTCCAGTTGTAATTGTTCAAATTCTTTCGGAGCTGGTTTTTCTCATAAATTTTAATGGACTATTTTCACAGTTGGAGTTCATTTCAAGGTGCCACTTAGCTATCTGTCTCAGCCAGTGGGTATTCTAAGCAGCTTTGCCCTGACCCTGCTGAACAGACATCCCTTGTCGCATTGCAGCAGCTGACTGAAAGAAACAAGAAGTGCAATTACCAGATAAAACCGTTGGACCTCTTTGTCACAATATTAGCATCAGCATCAGTGGAGGGTGTCATGGTTGATGTACAGTTAAGCAAATGTTACAAATCTCAGTCATATGTCTATAATTGTAACCTAACCATTCAAATGTTTTTAGGAGGGAACTATGCACGTTTAGCTTTGTAGCTCATTCCACAAAACATCCTTTACAAGCTATACTTCATTGTAAAATGTGACTAATCAGCCTTTCCAGTGATGTATAATGTACATGACTGTAATGTCATAATGTCAGAAAATTTAATTTTAGTAGCATAAAGGTAAAAAAATACTACAATTTAAGAAAACTGGTTTAATAAAGTTTTAAACACTCATTTGGTTCTTGTAACCATAGATATTATATATACATAGACGCTGCATGGTATCACGCTGTACATACGAGCTGACATCTCATCGTGCCGCCATCTTGAATGGGTCTCCTATGCGCCTCCAATGCATTTATTTGTAAGGTGTGGGCCCAACCACAACAATAACTTCATCCATTTTTACCTGATTTTTTACAGCCCTTTGTAACAAACAGTTTGGTTTGTTACAAAGGACAGATATATTGTTGTGATACAGGTGACTGTCAAACATTAAAAAATATTTTTTATTGTGCTATTTAACAAAGACATAAGGTAGCTACAATATAAATAAATGTATGAATGAATATGACATTGACATGCTTGATTGTTTGTAGATGCATTTGGATTTATCTATCTATTTTTATCTGGTGTAAAAAAAATATTATTCAACCTGTGAAACATAATCGTACACAATCTGCTTTCAGTATTTCGCCGGTTATTGTAACCGTATGTTGAACAAAATACGGTTGTATCTTTCTTTTTTTTAAATTTATGAATTTATCAATATAGAGATACAGTTGTAGGCTACAAAGTCTGAAAATAAAGTATTGTATTTAAATTGTGCAATTCAAAAGTTACTCAGAAAAACAGAGAGCACAAACCTCCTTCTTGGCCTTTAAAAAAGTTCCTGGATCCAAACAGTGATCCTGGTCACAACCAAAATTAAATCAGTTATTCCCTTTCACGTTTCCAACAAGTCCTGAAAATTGAATGAAAATCCGTCCATTACTTTTTAAGTAATGGACGGAATTATTCAAGTAATCTTGAATTATTATACTGTATTCTGGTCTGACTCCAAAGAGAATCACTCCAGATCACGTGATCAGACCGCTGTCAAATCAGATCGTCGGAATGACGTGACGCACGATATTCAAAGTTGGCAGCAACGTCTCTACTCAGTGGTCACAGACACGCTTCTCCTGCATTCCTGTGCAAACATTAAAAGTTCATAGCTCCATGTTTTCCCACGCTTAATGTAAGTTTTTCGTCGCACAATGGAAGGTAAAGTTATCGGACCTGGTCCGTACCGGGCGACGAAGCTGGTGAGTCGGTAATTCAACAACTGTGACTTAAAAAGCTTAACTTTACTATTAACAGTATTAGTTTAGCATTGGTTACGTTCAAATCCCTGTTACTGAGTCATACATTGACCACTTCAATTAAACTTAAGTTTACGTGTTCAGTATGCTTTATTGAATGTAGACAGACAAAATAAATAGTTTAGATTGTTTCAAAGGGAAACAGTACGTCATTGAGATGAGAATCGCAAGTTTTTAGAAAGTTGGAAAACTTTCTTTTTAAAGAATAGATACTATTCATATGGAAAACAATCGGATTTGCTTCATATTACAAAAGGGCTTTATCGTAACTACTTGTCTATTTCTATTTGGATATTTTTCTCTACATTGCACTTAATTAATCAGCATATTTCAGGACATTCAAGTTTAAAACTACTTTCAACATATTTATAAAATCAATGGTATTACTGTTGATATTATTACACATAACATTTATTCTCCTTGGCACAAAAAATCCCACTATTATTTGCAAGCAAGCCTTGGATTTTAACTTTTTTTTCTTGTATCTACTGTTAATAATCCAGTTAAATACGTTTTTGTTATCATTTATATTTGCACAGCTTGCAGTAAACCATATGAGCTCTGCGCCAGACTGTAATTGTATTTTGATTTAATCCATTTGGTTTTGAATTTGTGTGGCTGGAAAACACATGTTAATTTAGATGTTAGCTGAACTGAACAATGGGAAGACAAAAAAGGCACAACAGTGGATTTAGCAGTCCCAAATTTTATTATTAGTATTATTAGTTTTGAGCATGCCCAGTACATACTCTACTGAGGTCAAGTCAAGATTCAAACCAGTTCATGTAGCAAAAAATCCCCAAACTTGAAATAAATTACTGCCTACTGTTCTTACAATATTCAATATGAAAAAACCATGTGGAGCTGTTTTCATCATTTCATTGGAACAACCCGAATGCCACCTTATCACCTGCTATTTTCATCGTCTTAGACTCGGTGTGACTTCTCCTCCAGCAGTGAAATCCATTACAAAGCATCACAGTTCTGACAGAGCGGATTAGATCCAGCAAAGCTTTAACATGCATCTGCAAATACTTTTTATAGGGATAGCTACAAACCTTTGAAGATGCTGAGCTGATTGCAAGTAAACACCGACTAATTGTGGTAGCTGTGACATTTTGGTTTATCCTCCTTTACTATGTCATTATCATAATATTTCCTTTTTCAAGCCCTATGTGTCTGTCTGTCTCTAATGCAGTGGAATGAAACCATTCAACTTTTTCGCGAAGGCATGCCATTACGAAGGCACTGGGCGCACTTCCGCTGCTATGACAGCAGCTTCACAGCATCAGAGGCGGTGGATTATCTGCACGAGCTGCTGAGACACAACTACAACTTTGGACCTGAGGTTACTCGCTACCAAACTCTGCAGCTACTCAGGAAGTTCCTCAAGGCCCACGTGATAGAAGACCTTAAAGGACGCCATGGAACAGAGGACTTTGAAGACAACGGTCAACTGTACAGGTAATAAAATCTCAATCTTTATCTATTTCTTTGAAATGTGTTAATATTATCAACAGTACTGTGGTTTTGGTTTGCAATCCTTCTCACACCAGAAAGCATTAAATCAATCTCGACAGTTCAGCTGAACTAAGAGCTGTCTTTCTCACCAGGTTTCCCTCATTGAGTCCTCTCAAATCTCTTCCAACACGACCTCTGTTAAAAGACAGCAGTGACCTGCCCAGACTCATCCGCTGGGATGATTATGAGGAGCTGCCTCAGCAGGAAAATGTTGCACCCATCAAGTCTGCTGTCATGGTAAGAAGGAAACAATGGAGTGCCAACCTTTCCTGGGCTTTTGTTATAACTAGGCATACATATGCAAATTTAAAGAGGGCAAATGACTCTTGAGATAATTTGTAATTTTGCTATTTCAATTACTGGCTGCCGCCGCTTATTATGTGATTATGCTCGCAAAGTTATACAGGGTGTGGAGAAATTACAGGGAAAATGTTACATACAGCAGTCCAACTTACGGGGGGAATGTTTTTAATGTGGCACTGAGAAACGATCTTATCTTGAAGGAGATGGTCGATATTTTGTTCAACTTAATGATAAGGGAAGGAGAAATGGTGTCAGCTGTTGCAAAGTTGTGCATTTTGGTAAAAGAAACACGCAGGGTTTAATAAGTCAACATATGATCGTTTTTATGAATTGTTCATGAATTAATTTCATGTCTTTTCATTCAGACTTCAGATTTATGGAATAAAAGACACAGCGTTGCTATTGGAGACGTCCACGAATGCAAGCTCATACGCAGGAAAGAAGTAACTCCCAAACAAGTGGACCACATCTGGAAGTCGATGACCGTTGCACAGTATGTTTTTATTTTCTGTGACGTATAATACACTTCAGTAACTCACGCAGCCTGTTGCTTTTCTTTACCTTTCATACTCTGCTGTTTCAGTTTACAGAGAGTTCTGGGCTTGAAGACTTTGGATGGTGTTTTAAACCCAGCACATGTGAACGGCAAACACATTGTTCACAACGTCTTCAGTGTAAATAAAACAGGCGTTGTTGTGTTGGAGAACAAAGCGGGTAAGTTGTGTTGTTTCATAGCTGAAGGGAAAGTTTGCCTTGTTTTTAGTAACTTAAAAAGACAATGTATTTTCTGTGCTTTTCCAGATGACATGCCTTATTGGGTGGTGTCAGCAATGAAATGCCTTGCTAACTGTGAGTATTTGTTTTGTTTATGTTCTGCTGACTCAAATCCTTGTCACAAGATGAAAAGAAATCAGTGTTTTCTTGAGGACCGCTTCAACATCTGTAAAGACAAAAATGCAATGAAGTAAAACATCTGTAGGACTTTGTAAAGTCTAGTTTGCACACTATAGAGCCTGATTTTGACAGCATCGGAAATGTTGAGGGTAAAGTCTGTCTCTGACCTAATATGTAGCTTGCTTAATATTCTGGACAGTAGAGGAGGAAGGAGTTTGTAAGTGAGGAGTTACAAAATAGCTGTGGACAAGCTCAGTTCTCTTGTATCCTAGTGTAACATTAGTGATGGCAAAGACACGCCTGCTAGACAGCTGGAACAGCTTGATGAAAACCAGTCAGATGGGTCTTAGTTAAAGTTGAAGGAAAAATGCTGTGATGTGTGACTCCCTGCAATGCACTTCTATAGTGTGAACTCATCTGGACTTGAAGGCTCCTGGGGGACGATACTGTGAAGCAGGATTAGTGGTTTATCGAGGCAACTTCAAGGTTCAGCTCAGGATTTCTGTTATCAACAGCAGTAGATCAGATTTGCTAAACTATATGAAATTATGGCTCTAAATTCATATTTGTACCTATTTTTTAATGCTTATGAAATTAAGTCAAATATTATTTGAAAAAACACAATTTTACAAGATTTCAAAAGTATATTTGGATCTGGATCATAGCAAAATTCTGGATATTATAAAATGAATATCCCTAAAATGAAAAGAAAATAGGAGAACTTTGGAATTTTCATCACTGCAAGAGAGAACAGATGAAGATATAAACATGTAATACAGCAAAGACACTGGATTAATTGTCAGTGAACATAGAAATCTAATAGTGTATCCATATAAAATGAATGTAGGACTATTTTATCGGCTGGAAATCACAATGCGGCTGGAAACGAGCTTCTTAACTCGGGTCTGTGCTATCAGAGTAATTCTCTAGTTCGCCATCAGCTGCAAACAAAATTTAACCTTGAATTAATACTGAATCTTGCTTGTTTAGAATGCAGCACCAATGCACTCATTGAATAAAATACACAATGACAAATAAAGCTTTAATGGTGTGGTAGTGATGTTTACTGACTTACTATTAAATTCAGTCCCTTTTATTTTAAATGTTTCCTCCTGCTTTAACTGTTTTACTTATTTAGCATATTATTAATATCCATTTGTGATTGGTCATCTGCTGTTAACGTTGACCAAATCAATAACCAGTGCCATATAGAGAGGCTTGGCAAGATCTGCATTTATAGGGTGAGCTGACACAGATCATGTAAAGAAGCCCTGGACAGATATGTTAAGCCAGCTTTGTATTTTAGGAGAAGCTCAGTGGAATCTGAGCTTTGCAGAGATCCACCAACACTCATGATCTTTTTGTCTGAACTTTGCATTAAACTTCTAAAATTGTTTGAAGCAAACCTTTGGATGTAATTTTATCTTTAAGTAATCATTTGTAGTAATTCAGGAATAGTTTTCCATGCTTTACCCTTTGGTTGTCCTCCACTATCATCCAGTCCAGCAGTTACTCTGTATATTTGTTATTTGCTTGTCCTTGTGATGAGCAATAAACCTTCCTCTGACTTTTCCCGCAGGGCCTAATGGCAACGAAAGCAGACATCCGGTGTACCCTGGTTTCGAAAGAGATGTTCTGAGGACAGTAGCAGATTATTTCCAGAGACTCAAAGAGCCGCTGCTGACTTTCCATCTGTATGAGGTCTTTGTCAACATTCTCAGTAAGTGCAACAAATTGTGAACCCTCTACAATATTTGGACAGCGCCACAGATAAACATTTTGCTGATGTTGGTTTAGTCCTCTGTCTGGTGCTTTGCCCTCAGACAGCAGAACTCTTCTCTCTTTAAATCGTCGCAGGTCTGCTGCAGGAGCAGGATGTCGCCACCGAGGCACTTCAAGTCAGCTGCCTCCTGCTGCCACCACCCAACCGAAGACGCCTCCAGCTCTTACTGCGTCTCATGGCCCGTGTCTGCCAGAATCCCCAGCTGCCTCCACTTAATGACACCATTGCTACGCGCACACTGGTACCCATTACTGGTTTATTCACTCAATCCATTTTCCTGCTTGTGCGGTTTGCTGAATCCAGTAGTTTAGGTAACGTTGCACATCCCAGCACGAAGCTGATTAACTGATAAACAAACTTTGTACTTAAAATGGGACGAAAACAAGTCCTGCAGACGATTCACTGAGCTTAGTCAGCTATAAAAATCATTTTAAAGGTGGAGTATGTAAGATTTTCAATATTTAAAAAAAAAAAAAAAACAACTTATAAAATAACTCCAATCATAATTAGATAGTTTTTTGAACATGGAGGTTCCAGTCTGTCCATATTTGATGTGTCATTAAATTACAAGTTTAATTAATAACAAATGACAAAAAGCACTTTTTTTACTGGTAGGCAAACATTTAAGAAGGGTTTTTGTCATTAATTAAACTTGTAATTTAATAACACATCAAATATGGACAGACTGGAACCTACATGTTTAAAAAACTTTCTAATTATGATTGTATTTATTTTCTTAATTTTTTTTTTTTTTTTAATATTGAAAATCTTACATACTCTACCTTTAAGAAGCTTTTCTCACTTTGTGCATTTAAGAAAGGTTTGTATGATAATTAGCTGTAGAATTTATTCATCTGCAGTTATCCCACACGTTGAGGTGGAAAATGGTCACAACACACACTGCTGTCACAGTTTGATCATGTATCTGATACATAAATATCCTGATAGACAAAATGCTTCCTGTGGGGCTTCCTCTTCCCTTTTAGCTTACCTGACTCAGCTCTTACACCTGCTGTGACAGCTCTGCATGTAGCTGTCATTGTCCCTGTATTCTCATGTTTGGGAGGAATGACAACACGATTTGAAATGATGCACGAACAAGGCCTCCAATGTGCTTCCTTACTGGTCATAGTAATACAGTTTTAAAAGGTTGGAGGAAAGTTAAAGCTCATCAGAGAATCGCTGAATAGATAATAGAATAGATAAATTCATTTATATGCGTGAATGAAAGAGAAATCCTGTCATTAAAGTTTATGTGAGGAGGAATGTGTCCGCCTGCTGACAGGTCAGACTGAAGCTGGGAGTTAGAAAGTTATCTTGTTCTGTTTGGTTCTTGAAACCTTGAGTGTTTTTCACCTTTCTGCCCATCCCAACACATTCCGCCTGCTGCAGATTAAGGAAAAGGTTATTAATGAAAATGTATTCCCGAAGGATGAACTTCACGGTCACTGCCAACGTTCCCGCCTGAACAACTCCAGACCTGCTCTCCGTAGGATCGTGACACCTGGGAGAATAAGTTCTTTAGCAAAAGCCACAAATAAAACCACAGAAAATTTAGGGGTGGAAAAATGTTAAAATACAATTTCTGACTTGCAGTTGTGAAATCAGAAGGAATATTTCAGGAGGGGTCATGTTTGCGTTCCACCTCAAGACAATCCCATTTTCATGAGCAGCTGTGTTCCAGCATAAATTATATATAATAATATTATATTATTTATAAGCATGGAAGGTCCATTTTAGCCTTTGGCGCAGTTTGTGTTCACTCCATTTCGTTGTCCACAAAGTTTTGTATGTAACAATGAGACCCAAGCTGAAAGTTCTGCCTGCTACAGAAGCCTGTAAAGGACAAAAATCAGTATTTAAAATGGGGTCCATTTTACAAAATGTTTCACACCGTTGTGGCCATTGATGAGTGTTACTAGAGCTGTCTTCCTGTCCGTCTCCCACTGGGGTCTTGTCTTAGATGGTGCAGACGTTCTCGCACTGCGTTCTGGGCTCGGCAGACGACATGGACCTGGACGAGTTGCTTGCTACCAAATTGGTGACCTTCATGATGGAGCACCACAACGCCATCTTCCAAGTGAACGCCAAACTACGCCGCCAGGTTGACGAGCATCTGTCCCACCTCAAAAGAGCTCAGGTCAGTGCGTCTTCGATGCAACGAGATGATGAACTGATATCAGGGAAGGTGTGGGAAAGGGGGTCTACAGAGAATTTGTGTCGTTGTCACCGCCACAGAAGCGTGGGACTGATTCGCTGTTCTAAGGAGGGGGCAGGCAGGCTCTGTTTACAGCGAGTCACCAGTGGCTCCCGTCTTCTTAATCTCGGTCTTATTGAAAACTTCTGGCGAATATTTCATCTTATCATCATCTAACCGAGTTATGTACTCGCCTGCAGCTGCAGCTTTGTCATCAACACTCAAGAAGCAAATGAACCACCAGATTGTTTCTGTCTCAGACGCAGTGCAGTGATAAACACATCAGCAGAGAACAGTGGAGGAATGCAGAAACCTTTCCAGGTTATGTGCTTCTGGATGACCGAGGTTTGGATATGAAAGACAGTTTGGTGATAGTCCTGTGTGCAGACGAGAACACACACACACACATATATATGTGTGTATCTGCATATATATATATATATATATATATATATATATAAATAAATAATATAAAATGGACCAAATATATTATATATTTGTAATAGGTGAACAAACTTCCATATATCTTTTTTACTGCTGTTTTTGCTTAAAGATGTATTAAATTAATTCTTTAATAACACACTACAGAACTTTTGCCATTTTCCCGCCTCCCATAGTCGGCTAACTCACCATGCATCTCGGATCCTACCTGACCTGTTAGCTCTCTTCAGCCAGCAAAAGACCATCTCACGACGACTCTTGTTTGTGCCTTTCTCTCTTTTAATCTTCTTGTTTCTTTGCTGACTCAGCCATGTTGCGTGTTCAAAACAGCCAGTGTGTTTTCTAGTGTGAAGCGAGTGTCTGCTGCAACGTCACGCAGCATCCCGGATGAAAAAGTTGTATATTGCGGTTTCAGAGCCTCTCCAGAAATGGACATGATAGGTGTCACTGTGTCATAAAACAAGTTCTGAATACAAAGTTTTAAGGTCAGAAAGTTACATAATGTGTCTGTATTGCTGCAAATGCCAATTGTTTTTATAACACCCAGATTATATTCATTCATTAGAAATGAACCTGCACAGATGAACAGATAATATATTTGATTTGAGAATCATAATATCAGAATAAGAAATGTTCAGTTAACATATGTTCAGTATGATGTTGTAGTTGCCAGCGATGGACTGGCGAGCTGTCCAGGGTGTACCCTGCCTTTCGCCCAAAAACTGCTGGGATAGGCTCCAGCTTCCCCGCGACCCTTCATCGGACTATGCTGTTAGGATGATGAATGAATGGATGTTGTAGTTGCAGCAGACAGTTTTTAGACTTGCAGGTCTTCTTCCATCTGGCTTTAAAATTATTGCATGAATATTTAATGATCAGAAAATTCCTGACAGGTGTGGGAACTTCCACCAGACACCATGTAAACATTGATGTCTGACACTGTAACAGGTGGAAAGACATCAAAACCTGAAAGTCGTGTTTTTCAGCAGCTTGTAAGGATCTGAGTTATTAATGTTTTTCTGCATCCTAATGACTCTTCTTCTCTCGTGAGTTTATCGCAGTAATTATGTTTCCATGCAGCATGTTTCAGACAGTGTCAGGTGACCCCAAAACGGCGGACAACACCATGGTGACGTTACACCTCTGTTCTCTATATTTGATCCAAGCTTTTTGTTTGTTTTGTTTTTTTAAATTATAGCTGCCTTTATTCTGTTGCATCAGCTGCTAGCTACAGCCTTGACACAAATAATGCGGAACCTCCATGTGGCATATTTAAGACTTAGAGGTTTAGCTGTATGTTCAAAAAATGTTCAGTAGCCGTGAAGTATAAAGTTTTGATGCAGATGAAGAAGTCACACTGTTTCAGAGTGTTTTGGAATCGGAGCGTCTCTGTTTCCTGCTGTGGCCGCCGAGTCAAGCAGGCCTGCATGTCGGTGCATACGAGTCTCACCTGTGCAAAGATATCTGGTTAATTTCTGGCTTCTCTCACCCCCTCTGTCTCTCTCGCTCTCTCTTCATGTTCTTTGAATAAAAACCTCCACACAAAGTAAAAATATGTCCAGCTCCCCAGAGTAGGAGAGCTTTAACGGCAGCTTTAAAGGCTCCAAGCCATGAAAAGTTCATGGTTTTCTCCTTCACACGTGGGTGGTTTCATTCATACTGCTGCTTTGCTACTGGTTTATCGGGGATTTTTCCAGCACATTTCATCAGAGGGAATTGGTAAGAAGGACAGCAACTTTACAGGATAAAGAAAAGTGTCTCCTGTGTTTGCGAGACAACAGAAGTGTGTGTGATTATCAAAGTTTGTACCGAGGCAAAGGAAAAAGTCAATTGCAGACCTGCTCTTTTCATGAGTCACTGAGGCGCGTGTGTGCGTGCGCGTGATGACAAATCTTGCACAGTCATCCTCAAAACAACTCCTTCCCTTAGAACTCGGGTTACATCAAGTAAACAGTTTTTGTTGATAAGACGTCACTGATTCACACACTAAGGTCTGAGAAGTTTGTTATAATACTGAAGCAACACTTGGATTGGCTGGTAAAAGTGTCAAATTACTCTCCAAAACTCAGCAGTGTGTGACTTCTAGAGGAGAATATAGAAATTCCTCTAAGATATTCCTTCTGCTGGTTTCTTAGAAGATGCTCACAGTTGCAGTCCATGTGCTGTAAATGCAACTACGTCTGTAGAGCTCAGCTGAATGTTTGCAATTTATATTAAAAACATGTTGAAAACCCAAACGAAGTAAAACCTGAACAGAATCCTTAAAGCACCTCGCAGTACTTTGTGTCTCTGACAAACCAGAGGTAGAATGATTTTTATTGATGTTTTATTGAGTGGTGGAAAAAAGTGGGAAAATGCAGGGTAGGAACTCTCATTCATGATTGATGGAGCAGCTGCCACCACAGCACAAAGCAGGATAAATTAGATTAACACACTCCAATACGAAGAGAGTGAAAACCATCAGCAAGTGGTTGTTTGTTGTTGTGTGAGCTTTCAGAGTTTTATATTTAAACTCAAGCTGAGTTGCTAAAACCTCTGTCTGCATAGTTAAAAACACTTATAATTAATTCTCTGGATTCTGTTAGTGCTGATACAGTGTCTGCATTAATGCACTTTTTTTCTCTGTCTTCCATCAGATCAAATATGCAGGTTCAGATACAGATTTCAGCGCATCGCCAGCCTTTTTTAAACAGATCAACAGGGTGGAGTCCGAGGAGCAGAAGGTAATAGGTACGCAGACCCCTCTGCAGCAGCTGCTGGAAGGTCTGATTGCAGATAAAGAACTTCCTGTTAAAGACAAAAGGAAAAGGCTCAAACAGGTAGGCTTTTTGCAAAGTTCATATTACTATCAAACAAAAGTTGTGAGCATTCAGATGGTATTTGTGAAGGATCTGTTTGCATCTCCATTGTAAGGGTTTAATAAAAATCTGCCCAAAAAAAAGCAATTCAAGTTGTTTTCAGCAGAGCTGGATGCTAAATGTACCGGATGAGATGCTGTAAAGGACACTAATGTATGGCCGTAGTGCTGCTAAATGCAATGGCACAGCAGGTCAGCTGCAATTGGTTTGTTAAGGCAAATAATTTGTATTTTCAATGAATAATGAAGGATATGACTGAAAGCCAGAAGACAAATGATGCTAAAAAAGAGATCCATGAAAACAAAGGAAAATAGGAAATTTGGCCAAACAGCAATGTTGATCTGTAACGCAGAATTTATTGCACGCTTCACTTAACATGAAATATTCTGTCCTTTTTCTACTCTGCTTATACCAGTTCAGTTGCAGAGAAACTAGAGCCTATCCCAGCAATTAGTGGGAGAGAGGCAGGGTTCCCATGGTTACACAACCTGAGGTCTGCCTGCATTTATCTGTGTGTTTGTCAGCAACTTTACGCAAAATCTACTGGGTGGACTTTAGGGTTTTTTCAGAGAATGGGTCTAGGCTTGGTCTTAACTAGATTGCATTTGGGAGTAAACTGGAAGGAATTGTGAGCTGCTTGGCGGAGGTCTGCGCTCTGTGCTTTTCTAGTTTTAATATGGCTGCTAAGCTTCTCTGCAGGCAAAGCGTCAAACAGTTTAGTTAACATTTGTTTTAGCTGATGAACTACATTGTAAATTCTGCAGAGTTTTTGCCAGAGTGGATGAATTTTAGTTCAGGTAAAGACCCCTGATAAATCGACTCAAAAGACAGATTTAGTCATGTACAGCTGTCATAAAATCCACACTGTATAGAGGTTAAGTTTAATGGTAAGTTCTTAAAACCTAAAAGTATTTTTATCTAAAAAAAAAATATATATATATAATATATACACACATACATACACAAGTACAGAAAGTACAGAAAGGTGAAATCTGACAAAGAAACAAGCTTGACTGCATGAATGCTGGATTAATAATATATTTTTAAAATATAATTATACCAAGTCTTTTGAACCCCATTTTATTTATTCATTTAATTAATAAATATATATATATATAATATATATATATATATATGAGAGAGAGACGCAGTAAGCACACAGACGCTGACCTTGTTTTGCTTTGGCTTCTAGTGGACTGGATGCTCAGGTTTTAGCTAATCTTTCTATGCAAAAAAACTTTTTTAAATTAGAAATGTATGTACTGTTTCAACTACACTAAAGTGTGGATTTTAACTAGTATTGATGTAGATTATTAATTTACAGTATTTTTTATGCTTTTGGTCCAGAAATGTATATTGTTATATTTGCTGACTGTCTGTACATTATATAAAATTCTCCCAGATATGTTTATGGTATAGGTCTACTGTAGTATTAGTTATAATACTCTCCTCCCCTTCCATCCTCAGTTTCAGAAATCCTACCCAGAGGTCTACCATAATAGGTTTCCCACTGAGGAAAGCAAAGCTGCTGTCATTCCAGATAAAACTCCACGCCTCAAGCCTCATCTCATGCTTTTCAACCTCAAGAAACCTTTCCAGCCTTTCCAAAGAAGCTGGAGTTTCAGGGCCTGATCTGTCACAGCTGATGCATTTACTGCACAAGAGGACACACACATCTCAACCTCAGTCATGAGACAAGGACTTTGTGACTGGAATGGCACTATGGACGCAATTATGGTACTCTTTAATAACCACTACATCCTCTCCCTCCCCTTGCTTCTTTTTTTTCCCTGAAGTTGTACTTTTAAACTCAGGTGAAATTAAAAGCCCAATTCACTGAAATTGAAACATTAAGATGTCCTCCTTTCCAGATAACAGAGTCATGTTGGGGAACAACTTCTCAAGACCAGAGTATTTTCCACCACAGTCATTAGTGTTCATGCTATCTAACGTTAAAATAAATGCTGCATGCAGCGACGTGAAAGGATGAAATGACCATTTGAGATTCTCCATATGTTCTAGAAGAAAAACTTGAATAACAGTAAAAACTAACTAATAATTCTTGAAATGAAAATGTGATGTATTCATGTGTATGTACTACTTTCTTTCATGTACTATGTCTGAAAAGCAGAATTTAAAGAGCTAAACTGAATGAAAGACAATTGAAAAGTATTGACTTGATGTTTCTAGTTGTTAAATGTTGATCCAAACACTGTTTGTAAAAGACTGCTGATTTACAGTTTCACTGTGTTAAAGATATTTAAATGTTAATGCTAAATGTTAATTGGCTTTAGATATTTTCATTAACTTGACTTTATTAATGCAAAGATACATTTCTTTTCTAAATATTTGGTCAAATACTAATAATGTTTATGGTTCAATTATGTTTTTTTGTTTGGTTTTTTTTTTTGTTTGTTTGTTTTTTTATAAATCAAGTAAATGAGTACTTAGTATCCATAAACATATCAAGGGTTTCCAGAGGAAGGTCAAATATTTGGGCACCTGTACTTATTTAATATGCCTGTACAGCAGTCCAAACTTTAATTAGTACTGTGCATGTGACATTACTGATTTAACATAAAACTTGTGTAAAACTTCAGATTATAAACAGGTTAATATCCCCAATATTTGCATATAAATTATGATTTTAGAGGTTTTTTTCTCCGGTAAATTTGTAAGTAAAACGATGTGTCGTGTCCTTCTCTCTCCAAACCTTTTGAGCTCACTGGAAGAGTCTTAAACTATCTGTACTTTTGCAACAACTCATTTCATGATTTTACTTGCTGTTTTTGTTTGTTTGTTTGTTTTTTTTTCCTGTATATATGAAATATTTCCTTGAATAATACATATTTCAGGAACATTTTTCTTTCTGTGTTTAATGTAGCCACTAGTGTAGTCTATCTGCTGTTTGTCATGTCAATCACATTGTAATTTACTTATGATACTAAAAAATGTTTTATTTTTTATAAGTTCTGATATTGTTATAAATACTCTGAAATGCTGGAATAACTGTTACACTTGAATTTGATACTCTGCTGGATGAACAAGCGAAACAAAAAGGGAAGAAGTGTGTGTGTATGTGTGTGTGAGGGCTGGTCTTTCAATTAAAAACATAATTGGCTTTTCTAACTTTGTCGTCTTTTTTTTTATGTTAAAGTTTTTAAATGATTGATCGTTTGATCACCAGGACATCGGTGGAAGTGAGAACGTCATGTCCTGCATCAGCTACTACAGAACTGTGATGAATTACTTCTGCAAACGCAGAACAAGCACCATGACTTTCTATACTTCCCAGAAGAGCAGCAACACCCTGAATGAGGTTTTATTGAGTTAAAATGATCCTTTTTTTTAAGTTTCCCTCAGGCAATTACTGGAAAATTAAAGATTTCTTTTGAGGGTTTCATATATAAATGACTTTCAGTCAGGTTTTGTTCCATCAAGTTGTCCTTTGTGGGTTGATGAGGAGAGTTTTGATGCTCACAATCATGCAGCATCAAATGATCTAAAGCTGCAGGCTGGAGCGATGGTGGGATGTTTAGCAGGGACTGGGAAGAGAAAAGGGTTTTTTGACAGAGCAGAGATGCTGCAAGTCTTCACCAGATACCTGCAGGATCTTACCAGTACAAAAATCCCACACAGGGCACACTTCGGATCATACTCGTGGGATGGAAAGAAAACCAGCGTTTCTTTTCCACATAATTCATCACACTGATGTGAGTCGGTCCTGAAACTACTATAGGATGCTATTTGCTCTGTTCTTACTGGAGAAAAGTTGTTTTTCTTCTGTTTTGTTTTCATAATCTAATCTCAGTAGATGATCGTGCAGTGTGGCTCAAAATCCTAAAATCCTTCATAAGTCAAGTCTGATTAGATTTTATTACACAGACTGGAACAGTTGTTGCATTTTGATCCCTGCTTGCTGAGGCTGGCTAAGGAGTTTGAAGTCACTTCACTGGTGGAAAAGGACTCCATGTCTTAATTTGCCCTGCACCTCCCCCCCCCACTGCTCCGCTCAGCCACACTTCTCATCAGTTTAACTGCCTTCGCCTGCTGCTGCTGTCGCCTGTTCATCAGCTTCTGTTAAGTCAGTATACATGCAGCATCCCACCGCTCGCCCTTTGCCAGATTGTCTTTGCCTCCATGCCTAAGTCTCCAGGATTTATTTCTGACCAGAGCTTTCTTGTCTCACCTCTGGTTTAAATCTGCACTTAGCCCTCATCTGGACCATTTTAAGAGGAATATCTTCAGCTATGAGTTGTGCTTCTGTGCTCACAACTCCATACAGTTTCTGGCTCCACTGTTGGTCCTGTGGTTACTTGCTTACCTGGCATACAGGCGTTGGACTCCAGCTATACAGCAGTGAAGTCTGACAACCTGCTGAATAAAGACTGTTTACCTGCCAGAATAATTTATTTTGTTACTGGGTCCACTTCCTAACCATTACAATCCAAGCTTGTGCAGGAGGGTCAAGCGATGTAGACTGGGTACAGTTTGGCACACAACATAGTTAATTTATTTTGTTTTGTTTGTATCAGTCACAATCAGTTTGTCCATTTCCAAAAAAAACAATCAAGTAAGACAAAAACAAAATAGGCAGAAGCAAAGCTTGTATGCCTAACAATGTACACTCACAAGTAGAATTACCTTAAATGGGTTCTGAAACCAAACCAATACAGAACTGGATTTCATTCCAGTTGGGAGTTGCCCTTGGTGGAGAGTGGTGATAATGACAGAGGGAGTTAACTCATAACCAAGTGTCTTCCCTCCCTGGGGTCAGGAAACGGCACTGACTGTGTCTCATGGTGAAGTGCTATAAAGTGTGCCATCTGGGATTCTGCTGAAGGCTTCAGCAACCTATCAGGTAGCATCTGTGAAATCTAGAGGTGTGTGCGTGACCAGGATGAACTGCCAGCCCGCAGCTTGAACCTCCGGGATGTTCTGTTGTTGGACTTTTTTTTTTGTTAGTCACATATCCATAAAAAATTTTTAAAAAAACAAAAAAAAAACAGCCTGTTGAAACATACATTTACTCAGCGCTAATACCTCTAGGTCACAGGTGGAGGAGCAGAAGGAGTCCACGCTCAGAGCACTCTCCAAAGAGCATGCTTCCAATTCTTTCCATGTAGAAATCCCTCTGCCCTCAGCTACATGCATTCTGCTCTAGTTTCTTTCTAAAAAAAAGAGGCAAATTGATGGGAAAAAAAACTGTCTGGACTTAAAAGAAAAACATCATGGCTCTGAAGACCTTTTGGTGACCAAAATGTGTGAATACCTCAAACGGCACAGAAAAAGCAGCTTCCTCTCATTGCCGTTTCAGCAACACTTTTTTTTGTTAACCTCATTATCTAAATATTCATAAATCACATTTAGGTTCATGGTACATTAAAAGAACCAGTTTTAGATGAATAATAGTGACAACCGTCATGGTGGTTCCTGCTCTGCGGTGATTGTTGCTCAGGTGTCAGGATTGGGTTGATATTCTGGCCTGTCTGCTTGCAGATAGATAGTACAGTAGGTGTTCTGTTCATACTGATGGGTAATTTAATGTGTCAGTATGGATTTAGAACCAGAGAATTAACTCCACCATCTGGACCTCAACTTCCTTTGTAGCCATGAGTGAAAGAAAAAAAAAAAAACACCTGAGCAGAATACAAAGCAGTCTATTAGCTGGCAGTTATCAGACTCTACAGCTGACATGGGATTGTATCTATTCTGTTCCCAGAAACTCAACATATTTGAGCTGTAGGTGGTCTGATGCAGATCTTTTTACAAACTGACCAGAATATAGTTGAGAAAGAATTCAGAGAAAAATCTGTGTGCGACTCATACTGACGGCACAATCAAAGTTTAACAATTTCCTCTTGCTAGCAATTATTTTTAAAGCCGAGGCCGGTGTGTGCCGGCTTTCTCACCCTGTAATGTTTACACTCACAAATGCAGATTGGATTTCCAATTCAGCACCAACTTTTAACTTTGGGAGTAGAGAAAATAAAACTCTGGTTATTTTTCACCCTCCTCCCCATCACTTCTGAAGCCATCAGGGTTGCATGTGCCCATAATTTTTATTTTTTTTGGTATTATGTGTCAGTGACTCAGTCCATGCTCTCCAGTTGGGAAAGCCCACGCTGTTACCCTAATGCTCTTCTGGGAACAGATATGTAGCTGTGGTAATTGGTTTTTCACTCTGGAAGGTGTTGCAGAACCCATGCATCACAGGATCACAGTGACCTTAAGGCAACACAACACAGGAGAAGAATGTCCTGCCTGGTGGATAATGTTTGCCCACTGTCAAGTGTAGAAACATGTCGATGCCAACGTTGAGTTGATGGAACCTTCTGGGTCCCATCTTTGAAAAAAAAAAAAAAGGCGCTTTTAGCTGTTTTTGTCATGTTAGCTTTTCTTAAAGCAAGAAAGAAAAGCAAGTCTGAAAGTGTGTTTTTATTTTTATTGCTATCCTGAAGTTTATCCTGCAATGCAAATGTGTGTAAGGGTCTTATGATACACAGTAACCTAACCTTCAGAAAGCCTACATGTTTTATGAACAGCTTTTTGTATATTGTTTATTAGCAGATCGCATATGAAGCATGCACACCTCATCAATCAATACATGCTAGAGTCTGAATTATTGCAGTTAGTTGTCTGATCTGTTAGCTCTTGTATTTCGCAGCAATGCTCCTCCTGTGCACACTTAAAGAAAAAGGGCTACATTATGTAGCTTTTCGGTTATCCTTAATGTATAAAAAACTACAACTGATTTAAGAAAATGTGATAGATTCATAGATATGGCCAATAAATTGAGCATCGAATAGGGGGAAAGTAACGTGTTGGTATAATTCAGGCAGTGTGTCCAAGAAAGTGAGGCTAGTATTTTGCTTTATATTTTTATTTTAAACTAAAACTTTGCTCCTTATGAGGATGGACCGTTTGTTCGGTTGTACAATATCATTAGATACTGAAATAAAAGAATATATATATATATATATATATATATATATATATATATATATATATATATATATATATATATATATATATATATATATATATATATATATATATGTTTTGTTGTAGTTATGAAACTGTTGACATGTTACATAAAATCAAGTTTTTTTTCACAGCCCAGGTTTTCTTTTTTCCACTCCCTGACAGCATGGTAATGTTTTAATGAAAAAACAGAGGGGGATCTGCTGAATATAGGCCTGGTGATCATTATATTATGTCTCATGAGTGCATCGCTGTAAAGGCACATTTACTTTAAGTGCCTCTACAGCCTCTACTTTAACTTTGCAATTGCACCATCAAAACATTATCCTTGTTTATACTCTTATTATTATTATTATTATTATTATTATTATTATTATTATTATTATTATTATTATTATTATTATTGTTGTTGTTGTTGTTTTACATGCAGCAGCTGTGTTTGAGCAGGACAAAATGAAAGGAAACACAAACCCTAGCCAGCAGCAAAGGAAATCCATAAATCCAAGAAATGAAAGCTATTTATTAAGCAGGGGAAACTTTCAGAGGTGAAATTAACATGTCTAAATCTCACACAAGCTGTCCAAATGGAATATCTTATGGGAAAAGTGTAAATGTTTAGGAAGCCAAACTTATCTTAATATGTCTCATTTTTACAGGATATCATTGTATGTTATCTGCTGACCTTCAGGAAAAAACTTAGGGTGAAAAACATCCCAAAGAAAGGGTTGTTTCTGCAGGAAATGATGATTTCTACAGATAAGCGTACAAGGTTTTTGTTTGTTTATTTGTTTTATTCGTCACACAGAATTTCACTGAGCGATTGGTCATTAGTTTCTTCTCTCCTAGTGGTCAGCTTTCTGTTAAGATTAAATCTTCATTTCCCAGTCATCATACAGAAGAACCAGTTAGTCAGCACTCGCACCAGCAGTCACAACAGCGTTTCTACAAGCTGACTTGGGTCTGCAAGTGGCAAAGCGATGCACACACAAAAAATGCTCGAGATAAAGACCCTCATCGATGTGCCCCACTAGCTAAAAATGTGTGTGACACTGTAACACTCACCAGCCAGCAGGTCAGGGGACAAACACAGGTCTCCTAGACTCATCATATTACACTCATAAACAAATAAACAGATATTTTGCATGATGATTTAGAGTGAATTTTGGGTTAAAAAAGAAAAAAGTCAGACATTGTCTGATGATTTAATGGTTCCTTTCATATGAAAAAATAAGCCCACATTTGTCACAGTGAGTCATTCAGTTTAATTATCAACTTTTGTTGTGAAAAAACAAAAAAAAAGGGCTTTTCTGAACAAGCAAGCAGTTTCAAATATAAGAAAATCATTCTGATTTTAGCACGCTGTGTGCTACCCATGTTCCAACTGAGCATGTGTCAGTCATAATGACAAATGCAGAAACTGTCACAGCATGATTTTCATCTGCTTTTCAAGAATGCAACAGATGAAATGTTTGTTAATCTCGAGTACACAAATTAAACGGTGCCTTAAGTACAGGATTTGGAATATCTACTGACATAAATGCAAATATACAAGCAGTCCAATTAAGATATTCGGATAAATATTGCATATTTACAACAACTGAAGATCTTTTGTGAAGTGAAATGCAAATTACAGACTGTATCTGTATGCAGGAAACAATCACACACCCATGTCATGAAATTAAATTAGTTGGTAGGAAAATATAGAGAAAATTAAATAACTTTGAGTGTTAATTAAGTTTTAGAACAAGAAGGAAGCATCTCTCTGCTTTGATCTAATTTCACACTGACTGCCAAAGACCTTGAAAACACTGTTTAAGCATATTAGGAAGTTGTTGCCCTTTCAGCATGAAGCGGGATCCACCCTGGACAAGTGCACAGTCCATCGGGGCAAACAAGACAGCAAGCCATGCACATGCACACACATCTGTGGTCCATTTGGAATCTCTACTTTCCTTAAAGGGGTGCTATTATGGTATTTTAAGTTTTCTGAGCTTTCTACAGTGTTACAGTGTTGAATGCTCATCAGACATGAGAACAGCACTGTTTTTTATCACCTAAACGCACGTTTGAGTTTGAGTTCCAGCACTCTCTCCGTTCGGTTTCCATGGCGACGAAAAACTCGTCGTTTTAGAGAGTTTTTTCTACTTGGAAATCCTTGTGACGTCCCGGGGGATAAGGTTTGGTGATTGGTTCCCTTCTACGGGTTAACAAGGGCATGTACAAATACATCAGGCACTCGTTTTGCCCACAGACAATAACTTGATCAATCCCAGCCCTTCTGGGCTCAGAAATAAAATTAAATTAGCCTGAAATGCACAGAATAGTTCCACTTTAATGTACTTTATTTTTAATGGTAGGAGGCCAGAATAACAGGAGAGAAGTAATGTTATGCACAACTCCCCTCAGAGTTCAGCCATGTTTCAAACCAGAACCCTTCTTGTTGGGAGGTGACAGGAAAAATCTCAACACCATCATGCTGCCCGTTCCACAATGCAACAACAAAGGCTGAAAGCGACTTCCAGGACATGACAGTTACGTGCACCTTGGTCAGCTGTTTGATATTACCTCCATCAGCTGTGTCATTTATGTGTCTTTTATCTCCTTAGTGATTGGCTGGAGTGGCTGGCCGGGGTGGACAGTGCCAAGGGGAGGTCACCACCAACCTCAGCCTTTTGCCTTTTGGTGCTGTTTGAGTGGGGAGTCTCTGACAGTCCAGCTTGTAAGTTTGTTTGTTTTTCTTTTTATTTGATCTGCAGCTTATTGCATTGCAGGTTTGGGACTTCTCCACTCTTTTATTTATTTTCTCCGGGGCTTCCTTCTCATTTGTTTCTTTGCTTTATTCAATGATTTTGTTTTTATATGTTGTAGAGTTCTCTCATGTGTTATGTTTCCTTCCTTTTGAGCCTTGTTTTGTTCAGAGACTGTCACAATGACACGAAGAAAATAATGAGGCCCTGATCTGTTCAAAGACCAGCCGCTCTTGTGGTTCTTCCTTCATTATCATTCAAATCCTCCTATTGAAATCTTTATTTAGCAATTATAAGTGTATGTTTGGCAGCTTTTTTTTTACTTCTTATTTAGCATTCATAAAAACCTCACTTTTATTTTGTTGTTTCCATTTCGCTCATCCCTCTGAAGGGGTCGCCACAGCGAATCAGCTCATGCTTTTTGGCACATATGCTGTATACCCTTCCTGATGCAACCCTCTACATTTATCCAGACATGGGGCCAGTCCACAGGGAACAATCGTGTCCCCGTCAGGGCTGCAGCAGCGTAGGGGAGCAGGACTCGAACCACAAACCGTCAACATAGACTGGCAACCACATGAGCCACTGCCCCATAAAGAGGTCATTTTTTTATGCTATTTGTACATTACAAAACATTAGAGTTGCTTCTCTTTAAGATTTTAGTAGAACTTTTAAATTAGCATAAAACAAACAAACATTTTGACTTCTGTTTATTTTGATCACCCCAGAGACTGAGAAGTTGGCTCTTCCCAGCAGGGAGAACATCCTTAGACAACAGAGAGCAGAACCTTATGAAAGGAATACATGGGTTTATTTATAGATTATAGAATAAATGAAAACAAGAACAACTTACCCACAATAATACCTGCTCTAAGACTCCTTCGTTGCCTCTGTAATAGTGTAAGATTATCAGTGCTAATTTTTGACACGTTAAGTGTCAGAGAAACAAGGTGAAAGGTGAAGGTTGAGTGTCTTCCAGCACAGCAATGACTCCACATACCTACCAGCAGATGCACAACAAGCTTCTTAAGAGCTACAAGACATAATTTGAGGCTCTGATTGTTTCTGAAACTTCCGCAATCAGTCATTGATTACAAGTATCAACAACTGTCTCTAATAAACAGTGTGTGCTTGTGTCATTGCAGTATCATGCATAATGTGTTACGTTACAAAGTTGGTTCATTAGTATTTATTTTTCAAGAACTAATGTGCAAAGGTTGTAAAACAACACAGCCAAATGTGTGTCGGCGAAGTGGCATACAGTCATGAATAATGCATCGCTGCAAAGGTTAAACATAACAACGTACTTTTGTTTCAAAGCTTTGGACCATTTCTGTCCTTCTCATTTTGGTATTACATCTGCAGTCTGTTTGGTCCAATTTTTTTCACCATCAGCGTCAATTAGATAACAGCTCGTTCAGAGGAAATGAGCCTCCACTGCTTGTACTGAGGTAGACCAAGCAGCATCTTTGTTTATAAGTAAGTGAGTGAAAGAGTGGAGTGTTTTTCTGCCTCTCGCAGAAAAATACAGCCTTTTGTGGGCTGTAGTGCATCTGCTTTTGTGCTGATGGCGTGATTGTAAAATTAGCAGGACTATTTTTCTTCTTCATAGGAAAGAAAAAGCGGCATTATGTAGCAGATGTGGACTTTGTGTAATTCTCCTGAGTGGATCTTTCTAGTAAAAGTAGTTTATTGGTTCCTAATGGAAGGCTTGTGATGAACTATTATCGATACCTGATGACAATGTGGTTCGTCTTGGAATAATAAGAGCTGTGAAACTTTCAGAGGAGCAGCTTTGATTTTGCAGGTGAAGGTCTTTGCAAAAGTTTTGCCAGAATTCATCAGAGACGGATGTTCTCCTCAAGCACAAATAAGATCTGTTTGACTTAAGCAAAACAACTTGTTATTTTACTCCATTTATTCAGCAAAATTCTGTTTTAAGCAGGTTAACATGCCTGGCAGAGATAATGGTTACTAACATGCTAATGTGCTGTTTCTATTAGACAGGGAGTAAATGCAGCAGTGCTACTGGCCAGCAGCGGCTTTGTGTTTTCCATAACTGAGATTGAGCTCTGAGGAGGAGAAGAACTGCTGTGGGAGTGATCCACAATCACACACTCTGTGACTCAGCCCAAATCTGCCACCAGAGGAAGTATCATGAAGCCCTTCAGCATCACTCTGAAGCATTCAGGCAGAAAGCTGTAGGATATCAATCAAACTGTCGTCCTCTATGCGAATAAATTGGTCTGAAGCAGCATTTACAACACGACTGAAACAACTGGGATGAAGAATAAGGAGGTATCGATTTGGAAACAGTTCTGACAGAACAGAATGAAGCCCAGTGAGTTTGTTTGCTCAGTGGTAAATGTACACCAGGAAGATATTTCTGAGTGAAGTTTGAGCTGGGTTTTGACATGTTCTGCCTCCCAAACCTTCCACTGTGTTTTGTTTGTTTATACTATGTTCAAGCAATATGAGATTCTAGTGTGATAGTGAGAGCCTGCACATGTGAAGCGTGGCGATGGCGCCACTAAAAGTAATGCTGGCGGGGTTCCAAGACTGCATTTTAGCCCCAAATGGGATGTGTTTTAGTACCAACCAAGGGGACAAGATTTCCTAAACCCAACCATGAAGTGGCTTAAATGTTTTGTTGTGTTTTTAACTCAAATCAAACCAAAAGTTAAAAAGCATTCATCGCATCCAAACTCACACCCTCAAACTCACAGCAGTGGTTTAGACTTTTGCTCCATTTTGCAGAGCAATCATGTCTCCTCATGTAGTTGTAGACTGCACATCAGGATGCGTATAAGAGTGTTACGTCCCAACTCTGCAAGGCGATGTGAGGCGTAACAAAGGAGAACTGCAGACAGGTGTTAAAATGTGAATTTCTGAGAATTTATTATTACAAGTGGAGATGGGAACAAAGAGGTGGCAATATTATAAGTGTTGGGCTGACTGTAGCTGCATAAAGAAAGGACGGCTACAAAACAAAAACCATCCAGTACAAAAAGAAAAGAAAGCAAGGCACAAAATGTGCGAAACAGAAACTGGCCTGCTAAACCAAAGCAAACAGAAAATGAAGCAGCTCCAATAGCTATGCTTAAAAGCCAAAAGTATGATATACAAATACAACAGAAATACCTATTAGCCAAACACATTCTAACTTTAACAAAACACTATTTATAAATGCAACATAAAGGAGCCAAAAGGGCTTTAAAATACAATTTACAAGTATAACAGAAAGAAAGCCAAAAGAGCTTTATTTCGGCTATGAAAACGAAAAAAAACTACTTAGCAAGAGAAATAAACAGTGAACACAAAACCAACCAGTTTCTAACACTGCTGGAAGAAACACAAGACCAAGCAGTTTTAAAACACAGAAACAAAAACTACTAACCAAACAAAATCTACTGAAATTACCCCCCCCCCCCCCCCCCCCCCCCCCCCCACACACACACACACACAGCCGGTTTCCAATGTTGCTGCAGCGTTGTTGATAGGTCAGGCAACTGTCCAATCAGCAGGCAGGGAAGAGGGGTGTGGTGAGTAGGGCCAATCCTCAGGTGGTGACGGCACACAGGAATTTCAATACAAAATAAAACAGCAATTAGGTGGATTGGCAGGCAGCCATAACAAAGAGCCCAATGAAAAGTTTTTGTTTAACTAAAGGAAACAAGACAGTGACCTTTGCTGTGATGCAGAAATGCTCATTTAAACTGTGTTTTCCTTCTGTCGCCTTCAGTAAGACAATCAGCACTCGAGTGGTTTTGACGTGCACAAACAAAGAAGATATCGGCTTGTTTTGCTTGGAGGATTACTTGGAGTTTAACATGAAAAGACCCTGCTTCATATCATTTTGAAGGGTTTTAACCTTATCTTTGATGAAAACTTTCTCAACTTTCACATTAAACTGAGGATCTACCTTAAAAAAATGGACAGAATGAAATTTTCATGAGTCCTAGCTGGCTATATTGACAGGTTTATATAACTATTCATCCATCCATTTTCTTAACTGCTTATTCCAATTCAGAGTAGCAGGAAGCTGGAGCCTATCCCAGCAAACATTGGGAAAGAGGCAGGGTACACCCTGGAAGGGTCGCCAGTCCATCGCAGCTTCATATAACCATTGATTTACGATTACAGTGAAGGGAGTCACCTTTCTTTTTAAACGGTGGAATCATAGATCGATACAGTGCAGATACCATCGGGTGGGTTCTGCACTTTCTTCTCCCCTCATGAAATTGAGAGAATTGGATCTCGTCACTGATGTTTCTTCTGGCTTCTATCCTTTCAGTGTCAACGTGTCAGCTGTGGTTATTCTCATCGACAACTCCCCTTCATTTTCAATTTATCTATTAAATGTCTTCAAACTTTGTTTTGTAAAGGGCAGCAGGTTGCGTGTAATGTAATGAGAATAGTTCAGAGGTATACTCTCCAGCTACTTTGTGGGGTCCTTATTCCGTTGCTTGATAAGAGTCATGCTCAAGACAACTTGCTGAAGTTCAAAGAACAGAGAAAAGAAGATTTAAGTGACTTTGAATGTGACATGGTTGTGACTGGCTGGTCTGACACAAACTGCTGCAGGGTCCCGCGATTTCACTGATGAAAATATGGACAGAATGGCAGAATTTAACATTAAAAATGGAATTGGTTTTAAAATGCAGAATATGATGGAATTTGCTCAAATGAAGGCGTGATCTGGCTTCTCTACTAATCTAAGTGTTTTTTGCGTTGCATGAGCCAAATTACCAGGAAAACCAAGAGAAAAATCAAACCGCTGCAGCTTCTTGTCTGTTTGATGACAGCTGAGCTTGTAGGACAGACGTCTCTCCCAGAAAGTCAACAATGGCCCAGAGACCAACAGAGACACCAAGGTTGTCCTGGAAATGAGGAAATGTTGCCCCAAGCTTCAGAAAGACTGAAGAAGCTGCGTGTTTGTGGGGAAGCATTACAAACAAGGAGATGTGTCAGAAAAGAAGAGCAGCTCCTATCAGATTCACTAACTGGAGTGTTTGAGATGCACCTGCTTGTTGTCCTGAAGATAAAATAATATCAGTCTATGTTGACAAAACTATGTATAAGAGACACTAATATGTACTAAAAAATATTGTATCACGACGGAAAAGACCCGACCCTACTGAATCGCTGAAATTCCACTGCATGATTACACACATTGGTGGGGAGAATAAAACCTAATCCGGTAGAAATAAAACAGATTTCAGGGGCCTTACTGCTGATCTTCTGGGATTTTCACACACCACCATCTGCAGGGTTTACTGAGAAGGGTCTGAAAAAGAAAAAACATCCAGTAAGCTGCAGATTTTTAAGGCCAAAACGTCTTGTTGATGTCAGAGGAGAATGGGCAAACCGGTTCCAGTTTACAGAAAGCAGCAGTAAATCAAAGTAGGATTACTGTCATATCTTGTTATAAGGACCATCACATGTTTTTCTTTTGTTTGTTTTGTTTCATCTTCAGTGTAATAACAACTGCAACCCTTTGGCCATATTAGATAATTTCATTCTATAAGGATCAAGTTATCCATCCCTGCAGAGCGAATGCAAACATGGGACCCTCTCTCCTTATTTTTTACAATTCCCAACTATTTTTTATCCAAGCCTTATTTATGGCTTTTTACCAGGCAGTCTTGTACAACAAGAGTGGCCATAACTTTCAACATTTGTCTATGTTTTTGTTTTTTTATGTAAAGAAACTAAGCATAAAAATGCCTGTAATAAACATTTAGTAGAGGTCGCAAGTCGTTTTCTGACCTCATGAAACTGATTGCTGCTTGTTCTGATTGAGCTTTGTTAAATGTAATTAATAATATTTGATCCAGCTTCAGAAAATTTGCATCTACTGTAAATGTAACCATGGTGACACTGTTTTATTCACGTATTTAGTCAATTCCATTACATGTAAACCCAAAGTGCAGAACACAAAGACAAATGTAGCAGAGAACAAGCAACATATTAAACACTCGTACATGATCACAGAGAAGCAGACATACAGCATGTAGACGGACAGAAGTACATGCATACACAAATATACAAACATGAAAGCAAACAACAGGGTATTTAAAATAACTTACAGCAATACTAAAAGTACATAACAATATAAGACAGGTTAGTTCTTCACAAGTTCATAGTTTAGTTGTACAGCTTTGCACAGTTTTGCAGACCTCAGGTCAGTAAGCATGTTATTCCAGGCAGACAGATGCCAGTAACCAAAAGCACTTGGATTTAAGTCCTGGGAGCAACAAAAATACCTTCATCTTAAGACCTGAGAGAACTGGTTGGGTTGTAAAGCGTGAGCAAGTGAGAGATGTCTTGAGCAGCATTAAGTGCTTGGACTACCGGTAGGTTTTTCAAGGTGACTCTTTAGTGAAGGAGCTTCAGGACTGGACTGATGTGCTTACATCTCCATGTTTGTTTAAAGAAGTCTGGCTGCTGCATTATGAATGAATTCAAGTCCTCCTATTCATTGCTTGATAACTGCAAATAAACTTCTGCTCAAATCTAACCGAGTATGAATTCAGGGACCAATTCCTCAGACCCAGTTTGCAGTAAGAAAATGTTCACTTTTATTACATGTTTTAAGTCCTTGAGATAAAAACCAGACTTATTCCTTCTCCTCCATCTTCTTTCTGATGTCTTATATATCTTAGCAACAGTGTGAGAAAGACAGGTTGAAGAGGTATGAAGCTGGACTTACCGAGTGCTCAGATAATAAATCTATGGTTGAATTGCATCAGTTTTCTTTTTATATCAGTTAGCTTTTACAGGCTTTAACTCCGGTGGGGGCCGACTCTTATACATCACGCTACTTCAAAACCTAAAGGTCTTCTATTCATTTTCTCCGACTTTAAAGTTTCTGGGAAGGATTTTAGGACCTGTCATGACAAATGAGAGACATTAAGGAAGAATTAAACTGCCATAATCAAGATCATTGAGTGTGCAACTGCTGTTATATGAAGTTGTCAAACAACCTGCTAACGGAGGCCCCTGAAAGGAGGCATCTGAGGAGACATTTTAGTCCGAGAGTGGAGACTTGCTCTGGTCTTCACCCACCCGCCCCCTCCTCCTACGCAAGAACAATGGAGGTCAAGCAAAATTGGGAAACATCACTAGATAATGCTAAGATCAACACATATGACATCAAGTCCAGCTTCCAAGGTTTTTTTTTTTTTTTTTTACCAGAGATTAATGTGGGAATTATACTGACGATGACAAACCTGGAGGGGAAACGAGATGCTGGATACAACGACCGGGAAGACCTGCAAGCCAACATGGGTCTCAACCAATGAGGTTGCCTGTGAGGTGCGGACTCAATTCTACTTACGTCCTTACAACAGTTTTGTGTCCTTTCCAGAGTTTTTCAATCTGAATACAAAGAAACACAAACCTGTCCACAGGAAAAATGAAAAACTGGCCACCAGAGTGTCAAATGCCACTCATGATTTTATAAAAACACAAACCGTACATTTTCAGTGCTTATTTTGTATTTTCACTGCAGTTATTTCTTTCATACTACTGAGTTACTGTCCACAGCTAAAGAAGAAAATGAAGCTGCGCTTAATGAGACAGTGAGTCATTTATTAGGCAAATATTTTACGATACACACAGTGTCGAATTAAAAGTTGTAATCATGTCCTACATGAAAAATTAAGAGATCACTAAAAACACCAAGAACAAGACATGAACTGAAGCTTTTTTTGTGTGTCCCATGACCCATTTAGGCACCAAACAGTATCTCACCTGGGAATCTGATATGACCAACATTTTTTTTTTCTTCTACCAACAAAAGTTGTAAAGAAAAATTGTGGAATTTAAAGGAAAAAACTGAACCCAATTCAAAGTCCTGCTGCTGCTAATATTGCTTTGCATTAAAGACAAATGCAGCTCGTGTCCATTTTTTTTGTTGGTTTTTTTTTTTTTTTCAGGTACGGGATAAAAAATAGTGAGCTTGCCAAAGTTCTCAGACATCAACATTTACATTCAATAGCTTTGAAAATATTTCCCTCAAGACAAAAATATCTGCCTTGTCAGTACAGTTGGATCAGGGGTTTGCATGAGTGATCAGAGGGATTTAGATTTAAACAGATTTTCCTGGCAATCCAAGGATGAAAACTCCCAGAGCCCCTCCTGAAAATATTGAAATTGTATCACTGCATGCTCATAAACAACAGAGCAGCTGTTCTTCCTTGCAGGCATGTTACGTAAAAGTGAAACATTTCAAGTTGACAGTTTGATTCTGTCCGGGTTCATCCATCTGTAAATGATCAGTCAGGGTCTGTTGTCTCCTCTGACTCCATATGCATGCTAACCACATAATGTGCTCAGTTTGACGTTTATTTTAGCTCCATATCCAGCTCAAACCTCACAATGTCACAAAAAACAGTCTCTAAAATTTCCACATAACAAAAAGCACTCCATGTGATGGGCTTGTTAACCCAAACATGTGCTTTTTTATTTCTACCAAACTGCTATATATATTTTTTTCAACATCTATATTTTTTATTTATTTCAGATATATCAGTCTTAATCTGAAAGTGTTATTTCACAACATCCATCCATCCATTTTCTGAACCACTTCGTCCAATTCAGGGTCACGGTGAAGCTGGATCCTATCCCAGCAGGCTTGGACAGATCACACAGAGACAAACAACCATTCACTCTTAGGGACAATTTAGAAACACCAATTAACCTAACATGCATGTATTTTAGATGGTGTGAGGAAGCTGGAGTACCCAGAGGGAGCCCATGTATACACTGGGAGAACATGCCGACCCCACACAGCAAGGCCGCTGTTCAAACCTCTTCTGAGCTGAGGCTCAAACCAGTGACCTTTTTGCTGTGAGGCCACATGACCACTACGTCAACCTGCAGCCCCGATTTCACAACAGTTTCATACAATACATATGCATGTCATTTCTAATGTAAACAGACATTTGAAATACTTTTTATTTTGCTGTTTCTGATCTTCCACTGTGAGATTGCTGCATTTTTTTTTCTTGCAGTGAAGCAAAAAGTCTCAGAAAAATGAGTGTGAGAATCAATTCACCTTAAGCCTTCATGTGACCTTACGTTGGAGGTTTTTCTTTTTAAAAATAATTTTTGTGGAGAAGTAATATTAACAATCCATGGGAAGCTTTTAGCGTTCCTTTTAACCCCCATTTAAGGATAATCTGGTTACTGCGGTGACAAGAAATGTCTATAAGCAACAAGTTTGTATCCAAGACAGTCAAACTCAGAGGGGTGGTGGGAACCTTAACTTTGTTTTCTTTGTTGGTGTTTCTTTTTTTGTAAGAACCCTCACAGCAACGAATGAGAAAAGCTCCTTTTATAGAAGCGAAAGCCTTAACAAGATATTTTCATTGTTTCATTTGGGAGAAAAAAGGAATTTAAAAAACCCACGCATGTTTTTATTAAGCATTAATGATTTCTCAGAGGAAATACCACAGATTTAATTTAATGATATATTACACAATCCAGATACTGAGTACTTCAGTGAAAGCATATTGTTCATATGCAGCTTTTCAAGCAAAGAAAAAAAGAACTATAATTAAACCGAAAAGAAAGAAAAAATGAAAAGCAAGTCTTTTTTTTTTTTCCAACATTGCAATCAAACAGTTTTCATTCCAGCTTTGATTAGAGAAGAAACAGTGCTGATATGACACCACAGCAAGCTTTGTAAGACACACAGGCCGAGGAGATTCATGCTATTGTGCAAATTAATTAGAAATATATAAATAAAGAAAACCGGGAAAAAAAATACCCCAAGAAATCCCCATGAAGAAATGTACATTTATGGTGTTGTCTTGTCAACGCCATCACACACAGCTGTCTTACTGTTTTGTTTCATTTTCAGAAGATGTTGGCTTTTTTTTTTTTTTTTTTTTTTTTTTTTTTTTTTAACGCTGAAATGAGTATGTATTCAAAAACCAAAAATTGAAACCACTTTTTTTCAAAATTACAGGTAGACATTAACATGTCCTTTAAAATGACAGCGAGAATACTTTGCTCTAAATCATCAGAAATACGCTGAATGACTTAAATATAAAGGAAAAACAAGTTGCTTCTGGCAAATTAAGATCAAATAAAACTTTGAAATAACAAAATAACAACCAAAAATAAATATACAGTAATTTATTTAACTATTCAACATAAATAAAAGTAAAAGAAGACCAGAGAGCATTCGCCTGCTATTAATTAATTGCCACAAATTGTTGGATAAATTAATTTGTTTTCCACTTTGTTTAAAGTCGTTATTAATCAATTCTGATGATGTGATGGAGAGTTGTAATGTGGTACCTACTTTTTATTTTATTGATTGATATTGATGTATCTATTTCATATTTTTCTTGAAGTACACTACTCTCCCCATCCTCTCTTTATAATAAATACAGAAGTACAATATTGGTCTTCGACCAATATGCAAATATACAAAATATCAAATATTACTAAATTATTTCTTTTCATTTAGTACACTTTTAGGTCTGCCAGATGATGTTTTGAACCAATAATTAACAAACACAAGTCCAAAAAAAATTTCTTTTAGTGTCATCCCTGTTAAACTCAGAAAATATCATCAACATTTCCGCTACTTTGGGTCAAAACTGACATCAGGTTCGATGTGTCAAATATGAGAAAGACTGCTGCCATCAATGTATGGTGAAAATTTATCTTTGATAGGATGGGGGTGGATTTCTCTTCATGGCTTGTGTGTTTTTTTATGTGTGTAAAGTATCACTTGCTGCAGAAGCATATATCAGATTTTTAGACAGACTTATGCTTTGATCAAGGTGAACCCTGTTCCCAGAACACAGATGGTTATCTCAGCAGGATAATGTTGGACCACATTTTTGCATGATTGTTAACAATGAGGCTTCCTAGAGTGTGTGATTGGATGCAGCCCAGAGCAACTTAAAGTGTAAGGAGCGTCATTAAGAGAACTCAGAAAAGAAAGATTCTGAAAAATGCCAGAAATCAGTATTTGCTCTTCCCAAAGCGTTGACAATGTGACTAAGAGGAATTTGATGAAGCATAAGAATAAACCAAATGCCAACTGATTTTTGTATCTTGTTAGCAGAACATTTTACATTTATAACAATAAAATGCTGAAAATATATATTTTTTTCTCATTTCAACAATGCTTTAAATGAATTAACAAACTGCAGGTATAAGTTTTTGTTACACTTCTCTGCAAATCATGTCTGACATCGCAAACAAATTAACAGAAATTCCACTGTTATTAACAAGTTGGGGTATTAAGTCACCTTTTTGCTTAGGAAATCTTTTTCTGTATGTGCTTTCATCTGAGAAAGTGTTGTTTAATATCTCTTACCACTCAAACCACAGATTTTCCCTTTAATTTTAATTGATATATGTGCCTGCAGTGTATTCCTCAACAAATTGCTATGCTCACCACACTACCAGGATTACACTGTCATGCATCTGTCCTATTAGAAAGAAAAACAAAACTCTCTGTTCTCTGCATCACCATCTGGACCATCAGAACTGTGCTGAGCAACGTTGTCAACCGGACTTCCGCTGCTCTCTGGGAAAAAATCCTGAACTCTCACATCTAAGATCCTCACTGACAAGGGAGATGAGAGAGCTGATTAAACTGATTAGGTGGTGTTTATCAGTCACATCAGCTGCTGTAGCGCTGCAGCAGAGTAACACGGCTGTGCAGCTTTGGGCTAACAATATACAGCATTAATTTTGTCTTCTTTTCAGGCAAAACCTTCAGGAAGATGCAACATTTTGTGGCAAACTGTGTGGTACCGTGGAGTTCTGTAAAAATGTTATTCATTTAACGTCTCGTGTTCTTTAGTTCAGCTTATATTAAGGTAAAGCTGTGATGTCTGGAGGCATGACACATTCAAATAACATGTTCAGGTCTTCATTTCCGCTTGTAATCCCATAGAAATGTCTGAGATTTTGGAGATGGCTCTCTTAAAGGATGCAAGAATTTGGCCCCATTTTACAGCACAACACTGTTAAAAAATTACCTTTACAGCTAACTACAGAGCAAGGCTTTTACAGGCTTACATGAAGATTATTTACAACAAATCTAGTTAGATTCATTTCAGTTTTTTTGTTTTTTCTATGTACAGCAGTGGCTCATTCATCAACAGATGTGGACTGGTCACATGAAAAGAATATTTGCTTAGCCTACCTGTACATACAAGCAATAACCCCAAAACACAAAAATACTCACATTTTTTTCTGTATTCAGCACAGTGTAGTACAGAAAATAAAATAATCACTCCACAACTGCCCAGTTTCACCCACACCAGGATGCTTTGTAAGCTGCGGTTCCACATAAAAACTCTCTCTATGAATCCTGACCTGTAAATGTAGGTTTACAATGCCAGAGTCTGCAGAGGACAAACTGTGTGTGAAACTGTCTCAGCTCACACTTTATTTTGATCATATGTTTGTCTGGGAGATCTTATTCTTCTCTTTCTCCTCAACCCCCCCGTTTACATCCTGTTTTCCTTCCAGTCTGCAGAAACATCACACTGTGTCTAGCTGCACTGCAGTTTGTCTGATCTCATATGTGTGTTTCTTCAATTGTGTCCAACTACTCTGGTGAGGTTGTACTGCAGGTCAGATTTCTTTGTACTGGGACACCAGTTCATTGACAATAAATAAACTTCTGATTCTTGATAAAAGAAAGAAACAGACTTTTAACCCGCAGTCTGCAGCTACATTTTATTCTATGATCTTACATCTCCAACTTGCTCTTGTTTTCTCATCTTTCACACCTTCAGACTGAGCTTTTTTTCCCTGCTTGGCTTTGCTGACTGGGCTGATTTAATTTTACTTTTTACAAATTTACTGTGATTATAGCATCTGTAGCCTGCTTGAAAGTTTTTAAAAAAAATTTTTTTTTTATTTCAATTCAGTTCAGCTTTATTTGTATAGTGCCACTTCACAACAATGTCCTCTCAGGGTACTTTACGGACACATCACTTAGAGCCAGTTCATAATCCTAGTAAGGAAAACCAACAGATTGCATCTAATCCCCCATCCTGAGCTGCACGAGTCAGCAGTGTAAAAGGAAAAAATCCCTTTTAACAGGAAGGAAAAACCTCTGGCAGAACCCGGCTCAGGGAGGCCAGTCGTCTGCCTGGACTGGTTGGGGTGGAGAGGACAGGAAGAGACAGGAAGACCTGTACTCGTCCATTTTAACTCTTTGTTGATATTTTTGTTTTTTCGCAGCATTGAAGAATTTAAGCAAATGAATAAAGTTAAATCTGGTGAAGAATAACATTACTTATCTTTAGTCCTTGTCTGTATGTGAAGATTTTCTGTTCAAATTCATCAAGAGCTGTAAAGAGAAAGTTTTAATGATCCAAAGAGTCAAACTGGAAATTGTCTGGAAATCACCCAGCTAGCTCCATGATGCAGAAAATGTCATGTGTAAATGCAAAAACAAAGAAAGTTGCCATGTTAATGCCTTTTACTGATCTGAACCCATTTTTTTTTTGTCTCTCTGCACATTGATTTCTACATTTTATAGATCTAGTATTGGATGATATCAGTCACCTTGTCAGCCATCCTTGATTTATTCTAAAAGCAAGCTGTCGTTTAATGACACACTAGCATCATGTCTTCCTTCATGTATACTCGACAAAGTTACCACTGTGAAGGAAAATCAGCATTTACTCTTCTGTTGTTGTAACTAGGCCAACTTGTATGACAGTCACTGAAACTGTAACCGCCTTGACATGCACAGCCCTCCCAGATACTGAGATGACATCTTCCATACATACAAGGTTTTGTGTATGCCTATAAATACAGCGAAATCCTGTAAGACTAGAGAACTCTTGAGACTTCTCTGCATGATTGTCATGTACTACCCATGGTTCAATAAAGAATGCAGTCGACTCTTAGACTTCACCTCGTATTTTTCCACTACAACCTCTCTTTGCCACATCTAGTGAGGCAATCTCCTGTCACCTTCCTAAACATTGCCCATCTGTGTTTTCCTGTCCAATGCAGCCGGATTGCAGTTGACGGTGACCTTTAATAAACACAAAAGCTGGTTGTGTTTCCGATCTCCTGATACTACCAGCAGCTTGGTGGTGATGTTCATTTCTCTGTGATCAAATGTTAAAAACATTCACAGCAAGGGTGCTGTCAACCTGCCATTTTTCACAGGAATTACAGTGAACAAGACCGGCGCGCTTGACTGACCTCGATTCAAGACTGTCTATAATAAAACACGAGAGAGCATGAGATCTTGACACGCTCCCTGTCAACGAATGGCCAGACATACCTGTTGAATAACTGCATGGCCTATTTTCACCCTACATGCATACAACCCCTTCAAATTGTAGACTTATTTCGCCAAGAAACAATATAAAGCCTTACAACGCAGAATTTCTGCATAATTACACATGAAAAGGGAAAAAGCACAAATTCTTCAACTGTATGCACCCCAGGTATCCTACTCTACCCTTTTACTGAACTACAGCAGTGCCATTCTGCTGTTGGCAAAAAGATGTGATCACCTCTAGATGCTGAACAATTACCATCCATCTTCTGCTGTTTGGCACGGCGGCTGCCTTTTCATCTTCATCTGAAGAACTTGGCTCTGCAAACCGACTGTGATGAGCACCTTTTTCTGTCCATCAGCTGTGAACACGCCTCAAAGGGGACACTGCAAAGACACCAATCTGGCTACTAAATTCAATGTGCTTTATGGTTTATTGGAAATTTTCTGGATGCTTTGCAAATTCCTCATTTCTAATTGGCTACCAGTTTGATCTGTAGCTTGATTTGTTCAGATAAACAGGAAGCATGGGGAGACAGGGGAGTGGTTTGGGGGATGGTGATCAGCAAAGATGTGGAGTAATATCCAATTATGTCCTTCACTTTCAATGACCTCATGAGAAATTATAAAATGTCTTCACTGGTCCACAGAAATATATACTTTATATAGCCAGGGATGGACTGGGACAAACAGCCCTGGCATTTTGGTCCAGACTGGCCAAAATACGCTCATGAACACTTCAAATCTTTGATATCCTTTAAAGGGCTCTATTATGCTATTTCTAATTTACTGAGCTTTCTACAGTGTTATAGTGTCGAATACTCATCAGACATATGAGCGGCGTCGTTTTGATCACCTAAATGAATGTTTGAGTTTTCCAGCACTCTCTACATTCGGTTTCCATGGTGATGGAAAGGATTGGTTTTAGAGAGTTTTTTCAGCTTTGAAATTTTAGTGACGTCTCAGGGAGGAACTCAGTGATTGGTCATCCTCTCCAGGTTGTGCACGTTCACAAGAAGAAAGCCACACCCACCTTCACTGCTCAGTATGAGTACTGCTAGCAGTTGACCAATCAGACACAGCCCATGGCAGGACATAGGGCGGAGCTTTCTCTGTTCGCTTGTTTCTGGCAGAGGCTGATCTGAGAGGATCAATACAAAATGAATGAAGAAGTTTGTGACAAATGCCTGATTATATCTGGTTCTCTGGACTTGCATATTCAAATAAATTTGACTGAAATGTGAAGAACAGAGCCACTTTAAATGTGAATGCCAATGCCTAAAAGCACTAAAACCAAGCACTGGCTTATACAGTGGGAGCTGCGATATTAAATACTTCCAAACGAAAAAAATAAAACTATTCTCGAGCACATTGACCTTACAGCAGGTTTCATCCCACTCTTTGAGGGAGAAAGCAAACAGAGAGAAAAGACATAAGAAATGATGAATGAGATGAAAACTGTTCCTGCTTTTCTTTGGAAGTTATGTCAACTAGGTTCAGCTGAAGGTTATATGGAGTTATGTTTTTTTTTTTTAAACACAACTGACATAATTTTGCAGTCAGATCCACAAAAATCTAATTCTCCGCTAAAGAGACAACAGTATAACATTTTAAGACAAATGTAAATAAATAAACATTGTCCATTAACACCAACACAAAAGCTGCCTGTAACTACCAGCTAGCCCACAAGCAATAACAAATAAGTTAATAAGTCAAATCAGAAAGCTGCTGATTCACTCTTAATGTTGATGAATGATGGTTTAAAATCATCTTCTCACGTTCAATAAAAGGAAGAAATAAAATAACTACATTTAAGATCTGCTGTCTTAACCAGTTAACCAGCTGTTCTCCTGCTGGAAACACTGATATCATTGATTAATCTCATGTTACAAACTTGTGTGGTAATAAAACTGTTGTTTTATTGACGTACTACCACCAACTCATTATAACTTTGTAAACAACTAGCATGTTCACCCCTAACTGTCTCGCATGGAGCAGATTAACTAAGCCTTACAATCTTAATGTGTCTCTTTGCTCAAATCAGAACTGTAGTGATGTGAAGGGAGTGCAGCTTCTATCATCATCATCCACAGCAACTGATGAATGTCCTGCTGAGGAAAACATGTCAATCATCTTTGAACATTTGGCAGCATGTTTCTCTCATCTCCATTTTCTCTGCTCAGCTCTGACAGGTAGCAGCGTCTTCTGGTTCAGACCCAAAAAAGCATTTAAAGTATCTGATATTTTTAGCCTGCTGTTTGTTAAAAGAAAAACCAATGAGCCGCAGATCAATGCACCTCACAGGCCCATCGTTGGGAAACAAAATTCTGTAATGACTTGATTAAACACAAGCATAAGGACCTTAGTGAGGGGGGTTGGTGTCAGTTAGCTGATCAATTGACATTTATGGACAAATCAGACCAATAAATAAAATGTGGCAGCCCATAAAACATGTCGGCCAACCATGAAAATACCCCATATGTCAGATGGCCAGTTTGTCCCTGCATATGGCAGCTTTAAAAGAGAGGATGAAAAACCTCCCAGTGCCTGTGTTGCTTCTTTAGCTTTCTACTTCTATGCAGCTCCTGTCCTGCTTCTAAACATGTTTCCATGTTTGCAGCATGATGATGAAGCAGTTGGCAGTCTCAACAAAAGATGTTGGTGATAGATGGTATTCAGTCCCCAGCATTCATGCACAAGATTCCTGGCTCGAGTCCCATTTATCACAAGGTTTTCCTCATTTTCATCTTTGCCTTTCTTCTACCTTTATGCACTTTTTAATTTCATTCCAACCTGATGGTTAATACCATTACTTCAGAGCGAAAAGGTTCCTGGAACTTTGCTGGGACCTTTCTGTCTGCCTGCATGGGTTTTTTTTAATCAATGTCTCTAAATGATCCTCCAGTGGTGGGTAAGCATTTGTTTGCCTCTCTGTGATTGATGCTGAACTTGTATCCTGCCTCTTTCCTCATAGAAGCTGTAATAGAATAGACATGGTGACACCTGTCACACAAGAATAAACCCAAGAACAAAACACTTTGCCATCTGAAGGTGTTTTTTTTGTTCTTTTTAAGACAAAAATGAATATTTTTACAATTCCTGGTGAAACACTGCTGCCTCTTTATCTGCCGTAGCTAAAGTGGCAGAGATTTAAAGATTTTGGCTGTAAAGGACATCTGTCTTAACTGTGGCATTTTGTGTTCTTACAACAACCAAAGCTACAATCAGTTTTACAGCTTTTGTCAATTTTTTACCAAAGTGCGTATTTATTGTGGAGGAGAACAGATGGCTGCTTTTAGTAGCATGCTTAGTGCAATCACCAGAATTATCTTAAAAACCCAAAATCAATCCAGGCAGCTTTGTCACATCCAACCTTTGTAGTAACAAGAGTTTGCTGTTTCCATGGGATACATTCACAATAGCCGTGCAGAGTGCACTGAAAATAAAAAAATAAAGTGTAGCAGTTTGAGTTATTACTGTGTCAAATTTTCTGAAAAAAATAATGTGAATTTGACCTTAGTTCAAGGTCTAGTCAAGAATTAAAGAACTCTGAATAAAAAATCTGAAGGTGTACAGATGCTATAGTCCATCTGTGTAGCTAGCCTTAGCAGTCACACACCATCAATCTTTCAAACAGATAAGCAAGCCAAGCTAAATTTCATCTACATGATGTAAATAAGTAAAACAATGTTTACTTTGTAATGGATGAATTAATAACAATTTTGGAGTTACTAGTGAATATACTTCATGTTAAAATCAGCTAAAATTCTGAGGTTTGTGAATCAAGCTAGCTAGCTAAGCTAACATATCTTCCTGGAGCAGTTTGTCTTCTGCATGAAGTAGCACAAAGCCCACCTCCTAGCAGACCCATAAACCAGCCAAAGAAACATACTGGGATAAGCAGTTGAACAAATTTGAAATGGTAATACTTAAAACCCCTCCCCCCATAAAAGAATTACAATTTCACAAAATCTTACAATTGTTCCTCAGACACACAACAATTTTACAGTGGTTTTAAATTTCTACACATTAGATTAATACTTTTCCAAACAAAGTCAGTGATTTCCATCATATTAAAGCCATTCTCGTAAAAATATGACACATAGTGATATGTAAATATCCATTGTACTGTGGATGGAGGCCCATTTGCCTGAGTTTCCTGAGTTTTACCACAGGCTTTTTCTTAAGTAAAAGAACTCATGTCTTACAGCCACTGTGGCTGAATCCTCTCCAATCCAGCAAAAGTAACCAGCGCTTGTGTGGAGTAATACATTCAACCATACTTACCTACATCAAAAATAAACACCCACTTGTGTCTGATGACTCATTGTGAGTTTCAGTCCCACAGCTGGCATGACTAATTTTCACGTTGCCAGTCAAACATTAGTGCAATTAGTTGAGGGTGGCGTGTCCACTTTGCTGCGGATCTCCTTGATGTCATTGAGCGGGTAGTCAGAGGAGCCAATCTGGCATTTGAACACCTGCTTGTAAGCCTTCCTGAAGTTCTCTGACAGGAAAGCATAGATGACCGGATTCACTGATGAGTTGCTGTATGCCAAGCAGTGGGCGGCCACCCTCAAGACGAAGGAGGCTTGGTTCAGCGGAAAGGTCCCGAATTCCACCCAGAGATGAACAACATGGTGAGGGAGCCAAGACAGACAGAACACGACCACCACCACCAGCACTGTCTGAGCAGTCTAAAGGCCATAGGAGAAAAATACAGACAGGAAGATGGGAGAGATTTAGTTAGTACCCTCAGAAACATAAAAAAAAACCTATTTTTTCATGCTGCACTTGGGACATTAATCTTAAATATTAATGAGCCCTGAAAGATTATTAACTTGGACTACTTTGTTAATTTTAAATGGGAACTCCTGAAGCTGTGTTAAGTGTAAATTAAAACAGAATGAAGTGATTGATAAATCTCATAAACTAAGGCAAGGCAAGTTCATTTGTATAGCACCTTTCATGTACAAGACCATTCAAAGAGCTTTACATGACACATTAAAAGCATTACAGATGGTGTAAATAAAGCATAAAAGACAACACAAATAGCAATATCACAGTAAAATCATGAATTATATTTTAAATCATTAAAAGCTAAATTAGTTAAAAGTTGTTGTGCATATTCCATGCGTAGGTGCATGAGAAAAGCAATGTTTTTAATCTGGATTTAAAAGTGTCTACATTTTGTGAAAGTTTAAGCTCAAACTAAACTAAATTAAAACCAATCAAATGTCCAAAATGAGACTTTCAACTGTTTAACAAAAATTATTCATTTTTTCTTAGATGGGAGCAATTTGTCCGTTTTACCACTGTGTAGTATCTAATCATGTTTTTACAACACTCCATAAACATTTGGGAACAGAAAAGGCTAGCAGCTGGATTTTTGGAGAAGAATGGTATCTTTTTCCTCTCTGATACAGACATCTGGCTGCCCTGAAGTCCAGGGTATTTTTTAAAAAGTTTTTAAGTTTTCTTTTACAGTGATGTCATACTGTTTTAATTAAAGTGGTTTTTCAGATAATTATTATCTCTCTGAAACATGCAAAGCCCTGATAAAATAATGATGCTCTAAAACTGTAGACATTTTCTGGTGCATTTCCAGATGATCACTAACATACAGAGGTGTTTAATCCAGGTGCCATAAAGTAAAAGTCCTGCCATGTTTTTGGATCTACCTGCACATTCAACACAGATGTTTTCACTAAAAGGATCACATTCTAAAAGGGTTTCAAGGAAGTTGGAGCATATCCCAGCAATAAATGGGCGAGAGGTAGGGTACGCCCTGGACATGTCACCGGTCCATTGGTCAACATAGACACACAAAATACCATTCTCACTTACTCCTACAGACAGTTTAGAGTAACCAATTAACCTAACATGCATGTTTTTGGACTTGAGAGAACCCACGCATGAATGGGGAGAACATGCAACCTTTGACCGTCTTACTATGTTGGCACAGTGGTAGCTGTTGCTAACCACTGTACCAACATGCAGTTGAGTTTCAAACAATATAATGTCAATTAAAGAATGTTAAATCTTCACAATCTAATATTGTAAAGCATCCTTCTGCAATTTCTCCTTAATTTTTAGATGTTTTCGCAGGTGGATCTCTATCAACCTTCATGAGTGAGTGACTCAATGGATCAATTCCTGGTTTCTCTATATTATGTGCCAACAAGTCTTGGGCCAAACACTGGACCCCATATTGCCACTCATGTTTCTTTTGGGGTATGAACATGTATGAATTCAAATAGAAGCACTTAATAGATGCTTAGAACTGCTACATGAATGTGTGTGTGTTTGTGTGAGTGTGTGTGTGTGTGTTTGTGACTGAATCTAATATGTAGAATTAGTGTTTTCAGTTGTTTAACACTAGAAGAGCACATAAAATCCATCTATAATTTACATCCAATCATGTTACTGACTTGATGATAGGATGGCGGGCGGCAGTGCTGTAAGCTAAATAAAACAAATAGGTTTTTTTTATTGCTCACAAAATATTGACAAATGTGTGACGGTATCAGTATAAAAACAGTGATGAATCAAGAAGAGACACTTCAACAATAAAAAAAACAAAACAAAAGACAAGAACATTTGACAAGACATATCTTGCCCTGGGCTTTCTCAGCACAACGGTGGGTAACGAAGGGTGAAGAGAGATGACAGTATCATACGTCTCAAAATATTAGCAACTGACAGTTTGAACCCAAACAAGTTACGACGCCATCTGGAGACTTCTCATCCTGAACACAAAGACAAGCCTCTTGATTACTTCTGAAATAAACTACTAAGCTGTCGAGAATAGCAGAGTTTTTTTACCAAAGCAGCATCTGTCACATTAACTGCTAAGCTCAGCTCGTATAAAGAGTTTCTACATCTAGGACGTCTCACACAAAAGCAGAAGAATGAATACTTTCCTGGTTTTAACTGAACTCGCAGCCAATAAGGGAACATTTCTTTACCAAACAATAATATTTCATGACACATCTCTTCATTCGATTCATGGTGGGATGGGGGTACATAACATTATTGTTGTTAATGAAAAGGGGGCCCAATGTTTGGAAACCACTGTATCATATATAACAAACAAGCCACTGTGTATCAAGTTATTAATTTTAAAATTCAATGTTTGATAGCATGCATGGAACCAGGGATCCTTATTTCCCTTAAAACTGCACTAATAAATGAAAGGAAGGAATGTAAACCTCATATTTATCCTCTTTCTACTTATAATTTGGTTTGCAAGCTGAGAAAAAGACTACTAGCGGCTCTATAAGTCACCAGCTAATGGCTAAAGACCCTTGCTTCATGGTGCCAAGCTGTAGCATAATGTTTTTCATAGAGCACTATTAACATTTACCATCAGCGGCTGAAAATGAGGTTTGTAATGAGGTTATAGAAAAAAATCCAGACTGAGCTATGAGAGCAGAGAGGACACAGACTTCCTAATGTTTTTTTTTTTTTTAACAAGTTTCACATTATACTTTTTCATATAGATTCACCATAAAAAATAAAAAATATTGATGGCTGTTGCTTCAGGTTGATGACATAGCATTCAGCACAGCAGGCCCATTCGCATACGTGCCTCATAAAACTTCTAGTATATTACATCAAACTGACCAGGAGCGCATAAATCATCCATATTAAAACTTTCTCAGTGGATCCAAATCCAATTCTCTGAAAATTTAAACGACCCTTTTAACATAATCAGCCGCAACGTGGGGCCTGTGAGGATTCATTCATGTGCACAGGACAGATAATGAAACACTTGTAGGTGCAGAAGAAAATTATAGAGTTCTGTTTAAGTTCTTTATAATTTAGTCCAATTGTGTTGATGGAACTCTATATGAGACTTGGACTGAGTCTGTTGTGGAAGCTTTTCATTAATAAGGACCAGGAGCTTTGGGTGATGATGTGAGATAGAAAAAATTGCACCTGATTTACTGCACTTAGTTACAAAAGCTAACAGCAGCTTTCTTGCACATGGTCTTGCTTTTCATTAAAGTTTCTATATAGTGCAAATTTCACTTTCTAAAGGTTTTCAAGCAGTCATATGTGTCTCCACATCTTGCATATGAGGCCCAAAAATGAGAAATTTATGTCGCCTCTGTCGCTTGTTAGCTCTACTTTTTAGCAAATGTGTGCTGAAACGTGAGTCTGAGTGCTTTCTCTTTGTGAGGTCACAACCCACCCTGCGAGCTGAACCTGCCTTTTAAAATCCCAGATCAGCCACCAGTGACATCCGCTCCCTGAGAGGAGGGGAGAGTGGGAGTGGAAAGAAAAGACACAGCTAATGAATATTTAAAGGTTTGGACACTAAAACAACCTGTTCTCAGTAAAGCTCACCAGATCCACTTTTGGAATGAATGAAATCAAAGACCAAGGCTAAATTTGGGGTAAAGCACTTATAAAACAATGCTGTTGGTTAGTTCTGAAGTATTTACTTCTGAAATACGCCATGGTGTTCAGACGGAGGTCGCTTCAACACAAATTGATATGTATACAATTTGGAGCCACATATGAAAGTAGGCTGGGTCAGATTTCAAAACTGGGATTTTAAAATTGAATTTGTGTCGTTCAGACTTTCATTTTAAAATAATCTGATCTGAGTAAAATATGGGATCAAGCCTGAGCTCCGATGTGAACAGAGCCTTATAAACTTGTGACGTCTACGTACGGTATATGCGGAGCCTAATTATTCTAAATTTTGACTTCTTTACTTTTAAACAACTTCATTTTTACCTTTTAATTAGTTATTAAATTAAGTATTTTTCAATTTTATTAATTTACTTATTGATGTATTTTAAATTCTACTTTTATTATTTATTATTATTATCTCTTTCACGGAGCACATAGTTTATACGAACCTTTTCATAGTTATTTTATGTTTGTCGTTTCTATTGATTCTGTTTTTATATTGATTTGATATTTGTTTTTTAGTTATTTTTTCCACTCCAGTGCTTTTCTCACTGGGATACTCCACATCAGGAGTTATGCCTGCTCTCAATGCAAGACTGTTGCCACAGTGACAATCCTTTTCTGCTTAGTCGGGGCCTTGCACTGCAGCCCTATGGTTGTGGTATGGCCCTCTTCTGCCTTGTTATAGATGTTTTTATCGCAGCAACCTCTTTGGTGGTGGGGTGGCTCTTAATGTGGAGGGGCCCTAGGTTATTATTAAGGCTGCCCGCCTTCTCACCAACACACGCAAACATGACCATATCTCCCCTGTACTGTTCTCTCTACACTGGCTCCCGGTTCAGTTCAGAATTCAATTCAAAATCCTTCTGTTTGTTTTCTGCTCCATCCATGGCCTTGCACCTCCGTACCTTTGCGACCTCCTGACTCCTCACCAGCCCAGCAGAGCCCTGCGCTCCTCTGATCAGCACCTCCTGGTGGTCCCTCGGTCTAGGTGTAAACAGTGGGGCGATCGGGCCTTCGCAGTGGCAGGGCCCAAACTCTGGAACTCTCTGCCTCTGGAGTTACGCTCCATCATGGACCTGCCTCTGTTTAAGGCCAGGCTAAAGACTCATCTGTTTAGATCAGCCTTTGGCTGTTGAGATTTTTACATGTGAATGAACTGCTATTTTATATTTTTACTTGTTTTTATCTTTGTTCAGCACTTTGGTCAACTAAGGTTGTTGTAAAGCGCTTTATAAATAAAATTTGATTGATTGATTGATTGATTATGTCCACGCCTGATTCATCAATGCGAAGACCTATGTCCATTTATACTTTAATGTCCATTTTCTTTTGTTGGACCTTTTCCACCCTTATGAAATTGTTAAAATAATGTAGAAACCTTAAAAGACATGTACATCACAATAATTAACACACAGCTCATCCTCATAATTTTTAATGAAAATTTAATTTAGTGCCATTGAATACCCCTCCCTGAGCCGTCACCTTATCGTGGTGGAGGGGTTTGTGCATCCCAAAGATCCTAGCAGCTAAGTTGTCGGGGGATTTGTGCCCCTGGTAGGGTCACCCATGGCAAACAGGTGTCTAGGGGAGGGACCAGACCAAGCACGGTTCATTGACCTCTATGATGACGACCAACCTGGGCATGAATGTTCCCTTGCCCGGACGCGGGTTACCGGGACCCCCCTCTGGAGCCAGGCCTGGAGGTGGGGTATGAGAGCAAGCGTCTGGTGGCCGGGCCTTTGCCCATGGGGCCTGGTCGGGCTCAGCCCGAAAGGGTTACATGGGCCCCACCTCCCGTGGGCTCACCATCTGCGGGAGGAGCCGTGGGGGTTGGGTGCAATGTGAGCTGGGCGGCAGCAAGGGGCGGGGACCCTGGCGGTCCGATCCCCGGCTGCAGAAGCTGGCTCTGGGGACGTGGAACATCACCTCTCTGGTGGGGAAGGAGCCTGAGCTTGTGCGCGAGGTTGAGCGGTTCCGGCTAGATATAGTTTGACTCACCTCGACGCATGGCTTGGGCTCTGGAACCAGAACCCTCGAGAGGGGCTGGACCTTCTTCCACTCTGGAGTTGCTCATGGTGAGAGGCGCCGAGCAGGTGTGGGCATTCTCATCAGCCCCCAGCTTGGTGCCTGCACGTTGGGGTTTACCCCGGTGGATGAAAGGGTAGTTTCCCTCTGCCTCCGGGTGGGGGGACGGGTCTTGACTGTTGTCTGTGCTTATGCGCTGAACAGCAGTTCAGAGTACCCACCCTTTCTGGAGTCCTTGGAGGGAGTGCTGGAGGGTGCTCCTTCTGGGGACTCCATTGTTCTGCTGGGGGACTTCAATGCTCACGTGGGCAATGACAGTGAGACCTGGAGGGGAGTGGTTGGGAGGCATGGTCCCCCCCCTCTGAACCCAAATGGTGTTTTGTTATTGGACTTCTGTGCTCGTCATGGATTGTCCATAACGAACACCATGTTCCACCATAAGAGTGTCCATATGTACACCTGGCATCATGATTCCCTGGGCCGCAGTTCGATGATCGATTTTGTAGTCGTATCATCGGACCTGCGGCCACATGCCTTGGACACTCGGGTGAAGAGGGGGGCGGAGCTGTCAACTGATCACCAACTGGTGGTGAGTTGGCTCAGATGGTGGGGGAGGAAGCCGGTCAGATCTGGCAGGCCCAAACGTGTTGTGAGGGTCTGCTGGGAACGTCTGGCTGAGTCCCCTGTCAGAGCGAGCTTCAACTCCCACCTTCAGCAGAGCTTCGAACATGTCCCGAGTGAGGCGGGGGACATTGAGTCCGAATGGGCTGTGTTCCGTGCCTCTATTGCTGAGGCGGCCAGCGGGAGCTGTGGCTGTAAGGTCGTTGGCTGTCAGGGCGGTAATCCCAGGACTCGTTGGTGGACACCAGCAGTGAGGGATGCCGTCAAGCTGAAGAAGGAGTCCTATCGGGCCTTCTTGGCCTGTGGGACTCTGGAGGCAGCTGATGGGTACTGGCGGGCTAAGCGGCATGCGGCTTCGGCTGTTGCTGAGGCAAAAACTCGGGCATGGGAGGAGTTCGGCGAGGCCATGGAGAAAAACTTCCGGATGGCTTTGAGGAGATTCTGTTCCACCATCCGGCGGCTCAGGAGGGGGAAGCAGTGCTCCATCAATAGTGTGTACAGTGGAGGTGGGGAGCTGCTGACCTCAACTCGGGACGTAGTGGGTCGTTGGAGGGAATACTTCGAAGACCTCCTCAGTCCTACCAACACGTCTTCCGATGAGGAAGCAGAGCTGGTGGACTCAGGGGTGGACTCTCCTATCTCTGGGGCTGAAGTCGCTGAGGTGGTCAAAAAGCTCCTTGGCTTGGGATGGATGAGATCCGCCCGGAGTTCCTTAAGGCTCTGGATGCTGTGGGGCTGTCCTGGCTGACACGCCTCTGCAGCATCGCGTGGACATCGGGGGCAGTACCGCGGGATTGGCAGACTGGGGTGTTGGTCCCCCTTTTTAAGAAGGGGGACCGGAGGGTGTGTTCCAATTACAGGGGAATCCCACTCCTCAGCCTCCCTGGTAAGGTCTATTCAGGGGTCCTGGAGAGGAGGGTCCACCAGATAGTTGAATCCCGGATTGAGGAGGAGCAGTGCGGTTTTCGTCCTGGTCGTGGAACAGTGGACCAGCTCTATACCCTCTTTGGGGTCCTGGAGGGGGCATGGGAGTTTGCCCAACCAGTCTACAGGTGTTTTGTGGACCTGGAGAAGGCATTCGACCGTGTCCCCCGTGTACCCCATACTCCCGGGGGTACTCCGGGAGTATGGGGTACCGGACCCCCTTGTACGGGCTGTCCGGTCCCTGTACGACAGGTGTCAGAGCTTGGTTCGCATTGCCGGTAGTAAGTCGGATTCGTTTCCGATGAGGGTTGGACTCCGCCAAGGCTGCCCTTTATCACCGCGCGAGATCGACAGACGGATCGGTGCGGCGTCTGCAGTAATGCGGGCTCTGCGCCGGTCTGTCGTGGTGAAGAAGGAGCTGAGTCAGAAGGCGAAGCTCTCGATTTACCAGTCGATCTACGTTCCTACCCTCACCTATGGTCATAAGCTGTGGGTCGTGACCGAAAGAACGAGATCTCGTATACAGGTGGCTGAAATGGGTTTCCTCCGCAGGGTGGCCGGGCTCACCCTTAGAGATAGGAGGAGCTCAGTCATCTGGGAGGGGCTCAGAGTAGAGCCGCTGCTCCTCCGCATCGAGAGGAACCAGTTGAGGTGGCTCGGGCATCTGGTCAGGATGCCTCCTGGACGCCTCCCTGGTGAGGTGTTCCGGGCACGTCCCTCTGGGAGGAGACCCCAGGGAAGACCCAGGACACACTGGAGGGATTATATCTCTCGGCTGGCCTGGGAACGCCTCGGGATCCCCCCCGCAGAGTTGGCAAAGGTGGCTGGGGAGAGGGAAGTCTGGGCTTCCCTGCTTAGGCTGCTGCCCCCGCAACCCGACCCCGGATAAGCGGCAGAAGATGGATGGATGGATGGATGGATGAATACAGTGTAGTGACTGGCAATATGGTTAATAAGAAAGGTATAATCTTTTCATACTCTTCTAAGTTAAATACTATATCCTCAGATAAAAAATAATGAAAAACATACAGTTTAGTTCAGCTGTTGGGGGTCATGAAAATCAGCACAGTATCTAAGAGAAAGTGGTGGATGTCATTACCTCTGGTGAGACTATCAGCAAAGCCAAAGGCTAAAGCTGGAAGGTGTAATCATGAAAAGAAAAAACTAATTACATGCTTCCTGATCTCCCCATCCCCTTCTTTGCATTTCTACAATAGGTATGGGGAGGATTTAATCCACAGCTAATTAGTTTCCAACACAGAAAACAGAAACATGTAAAGCCAGACAAGTGATTAGAAACAAAATGCTCCTTTCCATATAGTTTTAGGCAAGCAAAGTTAGAAATAATGTGTAGAGGGAGGAGGTAGTAATTAAATTACTGCAACTCTCATGCATAGAATACAACTATAACAAACTAATTACTGAATAAAAATAATTTTCACACAGAGACTCAGATGGGGAAGAAAAAACTCAGTAATTTTGGGAGAACATGATATTTCAACTTTGGAAACAGTAAAAATCTAAGCCCGGTGATAAGGAATTTTTCTAAATAATAATGACTGAATTTAAAACTTATAAGGCAACTTGAAAGTTAGTTGTTACAGAAACAGGGAGTTGGAGGTTTAATAGACAAAAGTCATATGATCTCTTGTTTAAACTTCAACCCTAAAAGCAGCACTATGCAACTTTTTATGCCGCTGATGGGCCGGTTTTAACAGCTTTACACTGGACATAACAAATAGAAACAAAAGCAGACCAGAGATTTTAGCTTGAAGCACAAATATGGCTTGGATGGTATAGATGAATCTTAGTTATATTAACACAGGCACTAAAAAATACATGTGTGAAAAGAAACAATTGTTAAACTTTTGTTACTACCCAAACAAGAACACTGAAAGGGAAAAGGGTTGTCTACATTCATTTGTGAAAGGGTTGGATGGCTTCCACGTTCAGCTGATTGCAGAGGCATCGTGCAGAATGAGCCCAGCTAGTTCTTAACACACAATGAATGCCAGTTCAGATACCCATCCCTGATTCTGATATGAAAATCCAGCCAATTTATAGCTGTACCAGACTGATGAGCCCAATTCTTCGCATCACTATGTGAAAGATGGTCATTAATAATGTTAAAAGTTGTGCTTAACTCAGTAATGATGATTATGCTCAAATTGGTATATTCTGTAACATTTCATACTGTTTCTGATTATTATTATTATTCTATGCATCTTTTATTTATGTGTGTATTGATTGATTTACTCTTGTTTTTTTAATCTTACAAGGTGACCTTGAGTGTCCAAAAAGGCGCCAACAAATAACATGTATTATTATTATTAATATTATCATTATTTTAGCTTTAGTATTTGATCTGAGAGCTTTTATAACTTTCATTAAATATCCATTCATACTGCAGTTCACTCAAAAACAGCTGCACTCAGAAAGGGATTTAGGTTGTTATCTTCTTTATTTATCATGAAAGAACTAGAATTTGATAATAAGATGAAACAAGAGACGGACGTTTACTCTGAAGAAAAAAACAGCAGTTTTAGGAAGATTTGCAGTTTCACAGGTAATTACCATTAAAATATCCCAAAAGCAGATTTCTACATGTTCTTCATGTGGAGCACTTATTAATGGAAATTGAGCAAGCTGTCATTTATAGCAGGCTTTAAAACTTCAAAAATTACACTGCTTAAGGGCTCAGTTAATACACCAGCCATTATTATTTTTTTAAAGAGGTGCTATTATGGTATTTTAAGTTTTCTGAGCTTTCTGCAGTGTTACAGTGTTGAATCCTCATCAGACATGTGAACGGCACTGTTTTTTATCACCTAAACGCATGTTTGAGTTTGAGTTTGAGTTCCAGCAATCTCGTCTAAAACGCGTCATTTTAGAGAGTTTTTTCTACTTGGAAATCCTTGTGACGTCCCGGGGGATAAGGTTCGGTGATTGGTTACCTTCTACTGGTTAACAAGGGCATGTACAAATACATCAGGCGGGTGGAAAATGTCGGATAAAGTTATTTCCAACGATGGCTGGTGAGTTTACCAAAGAGAGACATCCTGCTGCATTCGTTGCTGTGGGTTGCTGTTTTCCACTTCATTTTCAGGCTCTGATTCAGGTTCCAACATGTAGGGCTGTATGCTATGTGTTGACATTGTAGTTTGTTTTTTTTTACTGAGTTCATTTTAGCCTAATCCTTCTGTTTATGAGATGTTACAATGACGGCGAAAGCAGGTGCGCGCTCCCAATGTAGTGCAGTGTTGGGAGGCGGGGCTTAATGCGGAAGAGTCTCAATCCACTCGTTTTGCCCACAGGCTGATCTGACAGCCTACGGAGAGGGTCGGTCTGAAGTAAATAAAGAGATTTGTGACAATAACTCGATCAATCCCAGCCCTTCTGGTCTTAGAAATAAAAATAAATTAGCCTGAAATGCACATAATAGTTCCACTTTAAAGTTATCAACAAGAAGCAAATGACAAGATGCAGGAATTTTTTGGAGCTGTCCTTGAGTTTAACATAGGAATTTACATGCACTCGTTAGCTGGTCCTCTATGTTTTACATGAGTAGTTATATGGGTTTTATGTGAGATCACATTGGAATTCACGCGTTTCACACGTAGTTACCATCAAAGTATCCCAAAACTACAGTTTTACATGTTCTCGATGTGGAGTACATGAAAATGTTCCAAAACCATGTATGTATCTTTACATTTAGAGCACATCATGTCATGTGAGAATAAGAAAAAGAAAAAAAAAACCGAGAAGAACGAGAATATACACTTGGACAACAATAGGGTATAAGCTATACTTCGTACAGCTCAGGCTCTCATAAGAATAAGAATAAAATGCTTTCCAGTGAATTCATTAATGGTTCACTCCATGTTCTTACCTGCTGGTGGTAAGCTATAACATACATAAGCAGCATAATTTGAAAGTCTATAAAGTATTGAATCACATAGTTACTGCTGGTATAAACACGCATGTAACAGGAACCACCAGATTAACAAAAACCACACAGCATTTGCTTCTTCTTGAATGACTTCTAAAACTGTCTTTAATATGTAATTTTCCTTCAGTGAGACAACACAAATTTACATGCAGCCTACAAGAAATTCTTCTCATTATTAAAAGTGCTTTGATGATCAATAATGGATAAGAGTAAGAATGCAGCATCACACATTCTTTTATAATTTAGCTCAAAAGAGAATCAATAATCTAACAGAGATCTTCCGGCAGCTCATTTAAAGTTCTGCACAAAACTAATGTTGCTCAATGTTTATAGGAGGATACATTTCAGACGGGAAGTAGCTTTGCAACAGGAAATGGTGGTTTCTATTTTTTGCGTTTGTGTGTGTATTACTTTTTTTTGGCACCTGTGAAATAAGGCTGAATGGTTCAGTCCACCTCAATGGCAAAAAATGATGAGTGTGGTTGATTAACAACAAAGAAACGGCTTCACACCTCACAATATTTCTGTCACTCTAATTCCAGTTTGCTCCACCGCTGGAAATGGAATTTGTCCTTCCAGCCTGTCTTTGATGACTCTCCAAGGAGTAAGTGTGAAAACGAGTGGTTGCTAGTCAGGGTGTTGTGGTTCTGTCTTTAGATTTCAGTTTGGTTATTTCCTCGTGTTTTTGTGCTTTAAGATTTCTTGTTCTGGTTTATGTTATATTTGAGTTAAATGTAACTTCCAGTTTCATTTAGTGTATTCAGTTCTTTAGTTCCCCTGCTCCCTTAGTTTCTGTTAGCTGATTACTGGGTGTAACCATACATCAATCTACAGCAATACATCAGTCATATGGCCAATGAGCCAATGACATAGCATGGAAACATAATTAAAAAATCAATACAATTACCATTCATCAAACACACTTTTATTTATCAGTTCCTGTGGCATGTCGTTTAAATTATTACTAGACTGTCTTTGTTATACAAATATATTGCTTTTATCTTTTATTCATTTACCTGAGTTAAGGAGTGAAAATATTAAATGCAAGTTTTTTTCTTTTTTTTTTTTAATTTTGTGTTCAGTTACCTGTGGTATCATTTCATATCAGCTGGTGAATCTAAGTCAAATCAAAATCTGATAATGACTAAATTTGAAATAGCAGCAAACATTGAATCGCTATCCATTACATCAATATAATATCACATTGTAATGAAACTGCTGATTTACTTGCTTACTGATTACCACACCGTTTCCTCACTTGTTTATGATTTATTCATTTAGGAACACGTCAGCTCTAAGATCTGTTCTTTAAAGCAAATAAAAACAGCTGACTCTCGTCAAGGAGAGCTGAACCTTCAGCTGTTCCTGCTCAGCCTTACTGGGAATAAAGTAGTGAAAAAAAAGGTTTTCTGGTACTCTTCTTTTTTTTTTTTCTCGCAAATGTTGTCATTAAATGTTTTTGTATAAAAACTGTTTATTGTTTTTTATACTGTTTTTTTTTTTTTTACTTCCATGCTTGATAAATAGAAGCCTTTGCTTATATAGTTTCATACATATAAATATATATTTATATATATACACACACATATATACGTGTGTATATATATATATATATATATATATATATATATATATATATATATATATATATATATATATATATGTGTGTGTGTGTGTATGTATGTATATCTGGCGTAAGCTTTGATGTGGATGGTTGAGCTGCAACAAAATTCTAAACCTGTAATGACTTTAAAGGATTTTTACTCACTTAAATAGATGATTTTACAATTTATACCTTCTCACAGCTCAGTCAACATTACTTTGAATCTCTACAAACCACAGAGAAATGACTGCATTATGTTTGGTGTCACTTAGTTCAACTGTGGAAAAATAACTCGGCTTTGTAGAGTGATTAAGTTTGACTGCCAGAGCATTAGCTTTTCTTGTTTTTGGTTTGCAGAGGCTGTTAGAACATTTAAAAATGAACTGGCCAAATATTCATTTTCATAATCATCCATAACCATCTGTGTTTTCCATCTGGAAGCCTGAGTGGCTCAGAATGAGTGCTGATTATTGGCTTTTTATAACCTCTGGTTCAACAGCAACAATCCAGAAGAGCATCTTTGCCAAATAAAGTGAACAGAAGATCTTGTTCTCACAAAATTTTTTTACCTAAAGTATAACGTCTGCATCAGTTTCAGATACAAAACATTTTTCTATATGAAACTTTACTTTTTGCTGTTTTGGTTGTTCACTTTAAATCTTCATACAAAGTACTTGTGGAAAGATGAATTAATGATCTACAGCAAATTGTGAAATTTAGTTTCTCTTAGTGGCTGTGAAGATGAAAGGCTGTGTGATTTCCTGGGTGACTGAAGGTGATAAGAAGTTTGCATTTGACAGCAGCGGTGGGAGCAACCTTGTTCTTTCCAGGTGCATTCCTTTTACATGTCAAAGGTTTGCATGTGAACTGTACATGCACTTGTCATCTACAAATATTATTGATTAAACACTTACTGGAACAAATTCCCTCACTTTCCACCAGGGACATGGTGCAACACACTGCAAACAGGTTTTTTTTTTTTTTAAATAATTTTATCATCATCTTCCATATATAAAAGCCTTTGCTTATTAGAATATTAGATATGGATAATATGGATATTAATATCCATAGCTGACATACACAAAACAAAACGCCAAGCTCAGATTTAAAGGATAACAACACTTTGTGTCATTTCAATCAGTTGCCACAGAAACAGCCCAATTTAAGCTTAAACTTTGTAAATCACCTGGGTAAAAAAAAAAAAATAGAATCAAAACACTTGCGGGGTGTTTATTCAAGTTTTTTCTTTGTGAAATAAAATTTAAAAAAAAAAAGAAAAAACACATATGTGACATAAAACTATCTTATTTTAAGGCAGAGTATTCTCTGTATCACATAGCTGAACATAAAATAAATTATTATCAGTTTTTGCTTTTACCGATATCAAGTAGTGGCAAAAAAAAATTAAAGGCACAGTGTGAACCTAATTAGGCTGTTTTTTGGCAAAAATCAAGTATAACTTTCATAGATATGTATTTTAGTCTCATCACAATCACATCCAAATGAAAGCATTCTCGTAGCTCAATTTATAAATACATTAATGGTGGCGCACCCACCAGAAGGTTGCCATGTTGCATCACCATCTTTGAATACTGCAAGTGAAAGGGGACAAACTTGTTAGCCTTATGTGTTTTAGCCATAACCGTATATGAAAGATAGACGGAGGCTTCGGTGGTTAAAAGTGAAGCCTATGCGAAGTGTATAAAACTGCAGTTCCCCCTCATCCGCTAGGGGCTGGCTGCAAAACAGAGCAAATTCCCATAGACTCCCATGTTAAAAAGACCAACTTTCACAGCAGGAATAAACATGTTAACAGCCTGGTTCAAAAATCCATTTTCGTTTAATAGGTCAGGTTTACCTTCATGACCACTGTGGGGGGAGTGAATTTTTTTCTAACTCACCTGTTTAAAAGTAATTTAATCTCGAAGTTCGGCATATTTAGGGACGTGTCCTTTTGATTGACAGGTACCTGACCTCACACTTCAAGTCAGAAGAACGTAGAACAACCGTGGTTTTTAGCTAACAACGTGACTTAGCTTTAGCCCGCTTACCTCCGTTAGCTGGTTAGCTCCTGTTATCTCCAGCTTAGCTCGGTTAGCTCTTAGCTACAGAAAGCTTAGAGCTCACTCGATGTCAATCATCCACCATGACACTCACAGCCCCCCTCTCAGCTCCACCTCTTTGACCATATTTGTATTTTTCCAGGCGAGACGACACACATGACCCTGCCAAGATGGCGATGGTAGGAACCGCCCACCAAGCTTCAATTCAGTTCTTCAGAAACCTATGGGTGACGTCACAGAGGATACGTCCATCTCTATATATATATACAGTCTATGGTTTTAGCTGTGAATCCCCATCTGTTGTCACAGGACAGAGGAAGAAAACACAGCCAAGATGACTGTGGATTACTGGTATTTAACTTGACATTTCCCATTGAAATGGAAGACTGTCCATAGTTTTTGCCCCGTGACAGGGAGGAAGAAACAGCCAAGAAAAAGAAAGAGAGATAATAACTGGGAGAAAAAACAAGAATGTACATTAGTGTGGCGTTTACCGGATGGAGACTGTTCATGATGGAGAGGGACTTCAAAAGTGACGTATAGGTTGTAGCTTTCTGATGGACATGTATGTTAATTCAATTTAGCAGTAAAGTTTGTTTTGTTCATTCATTTTCATTCATTCATTTTCTGAACCGCTTAATCCTATTCTGGGTAGCGGGGAATCTGGAGCCTATCCCAGCTGGCTTTAGGCGACAGGCAGGGTACACCCTGGACAGCTCGCCAGTCCATTGCAGGGCCTGTTGTTTTGTTTGCAGGGCCTGTTTGTGTTGTTGTTATGTTAAAAATTGGGCCAGTAGTCCAGCATCTACTTTATCCTCCCGCTTGAGTCACATCATTTACAGTTACTTTCTGTAAAAAAAAAAAAAAAACAGCAGAGATGCTAACTTGTTAGCCTTAAGTGGAAAAGCTCCTTTCTACAGTTTTTAGTTGCTGTTATTTCTTTGCAGAAGTCCCACCATCACCGTCTTCATGATTCATCATTTATTTCAACTGATTTGTCAAGGGACATTAGTGGCTGTTAGCTATTAGCAGTAGCTTGTCACCAAATACATGGAAGGCATGCTTGCAACAAATCAGCATCAATAATTAAAAACAGAATTATGTATCGTTTGGTACCTCATCACCTGATGAGACATACCTATGCAAGATGTTGATATTTTCTCCGCATCCTTGGTAGTGGTAATAATGCTCTTAAATGGTGAGCCGGCAGAGCTACTCCATAGTTGTTTGCATTCAATTAGCAAACTGCCAGATGGGAGTAATTCTTACTCACCAGGGATTGAAGGAACATTTCAGTCTGATGAGAAGAATTGTGCAACCACCTTGTAATTTGCTATTCTGTTGCAATTACCTGCACAGGAAGTCTAAATATGCACATTAGTTAGTTAATCAGAAATGCATTTGCAGGTAACAGAGAGAGTGCTTGCAGATTTTCATACTTTTGCATGTGACTTTTTTTGTTGGAATTGTGGTTTCAACAGGCAAGCAATCAATGAAACCATAATAAAAACTCTTTAGGGGTAGGTAATTCAACTTGTAGTGTGACTAAAGATGTTCCCATTCAGCTGTGTCTCAAACTTAGAACAAGTACAAATAAAATGGGAAAGTTATAAAAGAGAAACACACATGTTGACCAAGGAAAATGTTCAAACACCACTACAGAAAAATCAAACCAAAAATTAAAAAATGTTCAAGAAACAAAACAAGCAGAAACAGACTCAATATGCAATGTGAATTGTGAAAAAATTTCCATGTCAAGAAGCACATATGATAGCATCAGACCATTCCATGTAGTGCACGTTGCTATAGCTCCTGCAAACATATTTTTCCAACTCTACAGTGCAGTTCGCACATTAAAGGCATCTTTTTTTCCAAATTATGCTTGATGAAGGTCTTTGTATGGGGAGATTTGCCTTGCTGTGGAGAGACAGTTTTTCTGTGGGGTATTACATTTTAATTAAAAAGACATGAGTCAGTTGTTTGTACTGTCAATTAATTAAAAAAAAAAAATGTTTGCTTAAAATCTATAACGTGATAAGTTTTAATGTAAAAACGTGAAACATATCACGTTATAACGTGATAGTTTTATTATACCATCCATCCATCCATCCATCCCTCTTCTACCGCTTATCTGGGATCTGGTCACAGGGGCAGCAGCCTCAGCAGGGAAGCCCAGACTTCCCCTTCCCCAGCCACATTTGCCAACTCTGCGGGAGAGATCCCAAGGCAGTCCCAGGCCAGCCGAGAGATATAATCCCTCTAGCGTTCATCTGGTTTTTACAATAAAACTTATCACTTTATAACGCGCTATGTTTTCACGATAAACTTTTCATGTTTTAACGTGATACGTTTCAAGTTTTTACAATAAAACTATCATGTTATAACATGATAAGGCCCAAACTTTTATTTGAGGATAACAGCTCAATGCTTCCATACAAGACTATAAATATTTTTATATATATATATATATATATATATATATATATATATATATATATATATATATATATATATATATATATATATTTTTTTTTTTTTTTTTTTTTTATTTTATTTATTTTTTTTTTTTTTAGAAGACACACTGCATGTGGACAACAGCTAAATTTATATCACAAGAAGTATGTATCAAAAGTAGAAATTTTTTGTTTGATTTCATTAGCCCAATGCATTCCATTACAAGGTTTAGATACAAGTTGTCTATGAGATACATATGCATAGCCTGATTTTTTTTTTTAATGTAGATATAAATACAGACTGTAGTAGTAATTGTATAAAAATTTTAATGTTGTGTAAACTGCATAAACGGGAACTACTGTCCCCTTGAATGTTGTTTTGCAGACATTGTATTCACAACATGGGAATTGCACGTGTAACTTCTTTATGTAATTATAACTTAATGGAGGCTTTTTAACAGAAATTAGTACAAGAACAGGAACATAAACAATAAACTCCTCTTTTCTGCTCTGTAGCGGATAAGTGCCCTCGTGTGTTCTGGCGTCCGTGGTTAAAACATATGATACAATTTAGCACTGTGCACAAAAGTAAAGGAAATGCTGCAACATATAGATGATTGTCACTGAAAGAAAACAGCGACAGTGGTTTTATGCATTCATATATCAAACCAGCAGTTCAGCAAATGCTAGCCTCTTGTGCTAACTGTAGCAAACTTTCACAGAGCAGAAGATACGATCGTAAAAAATAACGCCATAATTTCCGTCTTGTTATTGAATCGTATTTTATTGCTGAAAATACTTAAATTTGTAAACCTCTTTTTCAGTGTTGGTTGACATGGTGCTGGTGAACGCGCTGTACAGGAACTAGTAATTGGCAGCCGTACACTTCTACCCCTTCTTCAGTGAAGTGTGGTCCTGGAAAATCTTCACTTTAAGGGGTGTGTAGCCCTCACCCTTCCCCCTTAGCCTTTGTCCAAAGGAGAATTGGGATACCCCTTTAGAAGGCCGGAGTTATTTTGTTACAATTGACAGCTATGAATCTGAGCTAGTGGCCGTGACTTGTGGAGTACCTCAGGGGTCAGTTCTTGGACCTCTTCTGTTCAACTTGTATATGCTCCCTTTGGGTCAAATAACACAGAACTTTAAAATCAATTATCACAGTTAGGCAGATGACACACAGCTTTATGTGTCTTTGTCACCAAATGACCACAGTCCAATAGACTTATTGTGCCAGTGTTTGGAGCAAATAAACACCTGGATGAGAAAGAATTTCCTGCAATTAAATGAAGACAAAACTGAGATTGTTCTGTTTGGTAGCAAAGAGAAGAGGGTCAGCGTTGGAGATTCGAGCTCTCAAAACCATCAATCAAGTCTGTAACCTTGTAGTGTTGATAGACTCAGATCTGACTTTCAGCAGCCACATAAAAGCTGTCACGAAGACAGCTTTTTACCAACTGAGAAACATCAGCAGGGTTAAAAGTTTAGTCTCCCAGAAAGATCAGGAGAAACTCATCCATGCATTCATCTCCAGCCGACTGGATTACTGTAACAGTCTTTTAACAGGACTTCCTAAAAAGAGCATTAAACATCTGCAGCTCATCCAGAATGCTGCTGCTAGAGCTTTAACTAGAACGAAGAGGTCTGAACACATCCCACCAGTTTTAAAATCGTTACACTGGCTTCCAGTCAATCACAGGATAGATTTCAAAACCCTGCTGATTGTTTACAAATCCCAGAATGGTTTGGGACCAGAATACATCTGTGATATGTTAGAGCATATAAACTAAGCAGAGCTTTTCGATCCAAAGAGTCTGGTCAACTAGTCCAGACCAGATTCCAGACTAAACATTAGAAGCTGCATTTAGCTGTTGCGCTGCAAACAAGTAGAATAAACTGCCAGTGGAGATTAAACTTTCACCAAATGTAGAAACTTTTAAATCCAGGTTATAAACATTTCTTTTCTTATGCGCCTATGCATGACATCTGCACAGTAACGTTTACTTAATCCTGCTTTTAATTATTTTAATATAATTTATGATTTTATTATGATTTTGTTATTGGTATTTTCTTTTATGCTTTTTTTCTGTAATGCTTTTAATGTTTCATGTAAAGCACTTTGAATGGTCTTGTACATGAAAGGTGCTTTACAAATAAACTTGCCTTGCCTTGCCTATAAATGCTGTCAATAGTGAGGTGTAATTAAAGTGTTGCTGAATTTTCAAGGCCGTTTGCTTTTCCTCCTTTGAGACTGAAAATTACCCACTTTCTGTAACGTAACTTTTTCTGTTGCTCACTCTAAAGCTAAAGCTAAAAGCTAAATAAATAAATAAAATGCAGCACAACTTCCTTTGCAACCTCTGTGATGTAGCTTATTGTGCAGTCTTGCAGCTTATTGTGTAGTGTTGTTACTAATTATGTTGTGGCAAATTGTAGAGTATTCTGGCTTATTTTGTAGTGTTGTAAATAATTGTTTCTTGTTTGTAATGCTGTGACACTGCTGTCACTGTACTTATGGCCTGCAAGAACAAAAGGAAGGATAATCTCAGTGAAATCTGTCAAGGAAAAGAATGGGAAGAAAATGTAACAGCATGTCTAGGCAGGATATTTATATCCTGATTATAACTTCATCATCCTCAACAAAAACAAAAAAATAAAGCACGTAATCATGGAGAGTGTAAATAGCGACACCAGATGTTATTTGTTAGGGTGAAGGCTTGATGGAAGCTGCCTCACTATGTCATTTTCCTGATTCACATCAGATAACGACACCTGCACCATGTGTAGACATAGACTGTTTGTTCCAAGCAGAAAGCTGCTAAGCATCGTTTGCTAAGTGCTGACCTCCAATGCAGATTGTTTATATCATGTCACATTTTGGAACTATTTGTTATCACCCAGCAAGATTCTGGCAGGTATAGTGTCACACAGCTGCAAGGTATGATCCCAAGTTGGAGTGAGGATAAAACAGCCAGGGAGTTGAGTCATCTTTGGACTTTGGATCAGGTGTTGTACCAATTTATTTCCTCTAGGAAATAAGCCATAAGCCAGTGCATTTAGCTTGATGTCAAAACATGGACGTCTGCAACAGTGGAGCATTCACTGCAGCCATTTTCTAACCTTTTAAATAGATATTTCAAATGGTTTGAGAGTAGTGCCAGCAGATTCTGTGACTGATTCTGATAGTGTTTCTAATTGTTCAATAAACCTAGCTGTATAAAAACATCCACCACACACCTAAAATCACATACCGGCAAGGTTTTTGAGTAAAAGTAAGACAGTAACTGACCTGTTTGCTCTCTCTTGTACATGATTTTATTTTCCTTTCATTACAGAAGTTCACTACCAAGATATCCTAGTCATTAATGCTCTTAAAAAGTCATTAGATATCTTTCCGGACACCCTGAAACAAGCTGACACACTGTCTAGACAAACCTAAATTCATACAAATATGGCTTAAGCGATGTCACTCATGCTGGCAGCATTGCAGCAGAGTCCAGGTTAAATGCTCTGTTGGGCAGCCATTTGTCACAAAGCCCTGTAACACTCCCTCTGTGCAGTCTCGCAGCACTCTACTTAGCAAGTGCAGTAAATCATGCGAATGTCTAACATTCCCTTTTTCACCCCCCTCACCCCACCACACGCACACAACAGTTATTTTCAAGCCTGTTGCAATAAAGCGCATTTGTAGAGAGCCACAAAAGTCACAGTAAATCACATTTAAATTCATCAGTCCTGTGTCTCACAGTGGACTCGGAGTCTGCAACCCCTGGTTTTATAGCACCCAGCGGTTATCAGATACTGCTGTTAAACTGACCCGCTGTGATGAGCAACGGCCAGACTGCGAGGGAGTTACACAGATAGATCAGCAATCAAGCAGGCGATGGCAGATAACCGTCTCTTGGTGAAGCCACAGCAAATGACCTCTGAGAATAATGAGCGTTAGATGGTGGTCTGATTGCACATTCCTTTTTTAGTGTTTAAAAGCTCAAATGTTAACAGAAAGCACTAAAGCATAAATAGTTGAAACCAAAGAAGAAGCAGAGATGGTTCCTTCTGGCTTACTGTTGGATTAAAGACATCTGGTGCCGACATGCTGGTGATTCACTGACTGTGCAAAAGACTGCCTGAAATATCGCCTACCTTTTCCAAAAGGGCCACTCTCACTCTGACCTCTGTATTGAATCAATAACGGCGGCTATATGTAACCATGAATACACTTATCCACATATAGGAAGGGTTATTCACTGAAAAAAATAACTAAATACTTTCATTATAATGATTTTCATAAGTGGTATTATCATCACGGCGAGGCAGATAATTGTGTGTTGTTAAATACAGGGACTCAGGTCTCATAGTGAAGGTTTCAGGTGAACCACTTTTAACTGAATCTCTGTTTCATGCTGTGAGCTAATATTTAATCCATTTTACACTCATATTCTGATATATCATTTCAACAGGTGACAGATGTGCAATCAGTCCATATGCCATCTTTAATACATCTAATGTTTGTCTCATGTTAAAGCTGAAAAACTTTACAAATGCCTAAACATGATATAAATATCCAAATAAGACAGTGGATACGTACCTTTTTCTTTGATGCCTCTGACTTTTTGGACATATTTCTCAGTTTTTTGTGCAAGTGATTTAACACCTGTAGACAAGAAATAAGAGATAAAATGTGTCCTTATCAGATCAGTGTAATCTTTCTGCTTTTGGGCTGACCCAGTGAGCAGCTTTTCTTACCTTGGCGTAACAGAAGGAAATCAGCAACAGGGGCAACACGTACCCGAACACAAACGTGCACACCACATAGACTTTCTTCTGGTTCTGATCTGGCCACACTTCCCAGCAAAAAGTGTGATTGTCCCCTCCGTGGAAAATGTTCTGGTAATACATGATAGGCGCTGCCATGGCCAGAGAGAGGATCCATATGACCACCACGCCGATCAGCGCGTGCTTCGCCACCCGGATAGAGGACGACTTTCTGGAGTGCACGATGGCGATGTAGCGGTCCACGGACATGGCAGACAGGGTGAAGATGCTCACCAGCATGGACACGGTGAAGAAATAGTGGATGAATTTGCAAATGAAAGCGCCCAGGACCCAGGTCGGCATCATGTAGATGGTGGACTGGAAAGGGATGCAGAAAAGCAGGTAGGAGAGGTCCGCTATGCTCAGGTTGAGGATGAAGATGTTGGTGGTGCTCCGTGGTTTCCCAGGTTTGCTCCGGGCCAGCACGGTGATCACCATAGAGTTGCCTAGAACCCCCAGCGTGAAGATGAGCCCAAACACCAGGAGCGTGATGAAATTATCCGTCCCGATCCCGAATAAAAGTTTCTGGTCTTCTTCTTCCATTCTGCTCTGGTTCGACTCGCCCAGGAGCCACACGGTCTCTGACAAGTTCATGTTTTATTCTTACCCCTTTTGGATAACTTGAAACCTTGTCAAATGGACCTACAGGAGGAGTGTGTTCCACTGCTGCCTTGTGGCACTTTAGTTTTCACGGCGGATATTTATGGTCCGACGTGTCTCCATCAGCGCTCCCGTGGTGTGCCGTTCTCCTCTGGTTTGGCTTTAATTATACACATCACACAGATGTGTTAGAACCAGCAAATGTACCAAGTACGGGTATTTTAATGCAGTTCAAATCATTTTCAGCTCCTGAGCATCTTGGAGTAGTCTCTGTGTCCTGGTGCGCATCTGGTGCGTCTGCGCGCTCATCCAGTCTGTACCCTCGATCTCTCTTTCTGGACTTTTTCCTTCACATTGCACAGAGGCTGGGGCTGGGCCATTCACGTCAGCTCCTATCCCACCTCCCAAGAAATGCGGGGAGAGAGAGAGAGAGAAAGAGAGAGACAGCCAGAGAGAGAGAGAGAGAGACAGCCAGAGAGAGAGAGAGAGAGAGAGAATATATATTCACATGAATACGTTTTTCTTTATTCCTCACTCAATCGATTTCCTTCCAATTTGAACGCTGGAGATAAATGCCATTTTCTCGGGCACACTCACGATGAGCTAATGTCTTGCTGGAGGAGCAAATGAAGTGTCAAATGCTGACTAAAACACAAAAAGTCTTGCTTTTAAAGACTTCTTTGGAATTTTACTTTCTTTTCCCGTTGTAAAACTTTGCTTTCGGGTCATTTTTTTTTAAACTTCTTTGTGTGGAACACAAGCAGATGAGCCACAATTTGGTCTAATTACTTTGTTTAAACTGTTCCCACAGCCACACTGTGAATATTAATTTTAAATTTAATTATTTTGATGTGTTTGTAAAGACTTGTAGTCATTGCAAAAAGTCTTCTGCTGCCTATCATTCTTATTCTTTCACTACCAAAGAGCAAAAGTTTCATTTTTTAATATTTAGGCTCAAGTGAGCCTGAGTTAATATGGTTGCATCGCTCGTGAAGTGGCTTTGCCCCACTGGTACCTGCAACAGGCTGGAACAACATGGGGACACCACCTGATGTTGCTGGGTTTGTTGTGGGTAGCTGTAGGAAGAAACTGTTTAATATAGTCCTGAAAACAAGCATTCAATTAAAAAAAAATAAAAATAAAAATAAAAATACTGTATAAACTGTCATTTGAGAACATTTTTGGTGTTTTTGGAGAGCACACAGGATGAACTGGAGGATTTTGTATCATATCTCAACAGGATCCAATCATTTTCCCAAATATTTAAAGGGGAATTTTCCTGTTGGTCCGTTTTTGAGACTCAGACATCCATCCATCCATCCATCCATCCATCCGTTATCTTAACTGCTTAGTCCAGATGAGAGTCACAGGGAAACTGGAGCCCAGCAGTCATTGGGCGAGAGGCAGGTACACCCTGCACAGGTCGTCAGTCCATCACAGAGCCAGACTCAGACATCATTGTTCATATTAAGTTGACTTTAAGTTTCAGAAGTTTATTATGGCTAGTCAGTTTATTCCAGTTGCTATCCAGAGAGACATATACACAGATTATATCCCACGGTTGGAATTTCATTAGATGGCTCAAAATATGAAGATATCTGGTTATCATTGTTTCTCTGCTGAATGCATTCATTTCTCTGCACAAAGAAACTGGCACTGGCATGCATCTACAACATGGAAAACATCAGGTATGTGCTGATGTGGAAACTTCTTGTTGTAATAACACAACAAATACTAAATCTTTTTGTCTCCTTCAAATTGGGAAGAGAATTACAATTAAAAGATTTATTATTTAGATTGCGTAGGGATGGTGTCCCTGTGGGTTGGCATATGTTGGACAATGTAAACTGCAACATCAGATATCCGAACAGCAATCTGCACAGGCAGTATGGATTACATTGAAGCAAACTCACCTTTCTCACTGAGGTTTTGTGGAATTAAGGGGACTGAAACATTGAAAGAAGATGAGACCTTCTAAAGAAATTGTCCCAATGAGTGATGTGTGGTTAACAAGATGGCTAATGGAAATCAGGAGCAGTTTAGTCTTAGATATTTTCTGTGTAGTATTTTTAAGTAAAAGTGTGCGATGTGTATGATGAATGATGTGACTAATTAGATGAAACAGGCCCCTGCACTGCATTTAGAAGTGTTGTATTTATGCTGTGATTCAGGCTTGAAGGTGTTCTTTTGTGCTGAAATGCTCTGTGGTGTCAGTAAAAAAAAAAGACTTAAATATGAGTTTCGATATTTCTTTTAGTTGGCTATTGAAATGTGCATCACTTTTTCCTTTTTCTTTTTTTTCTTTCTTTCTTTTTGATGTTGGATTTTGGTTCAGCACTGTACAAAGGATTATGAAGCTGAAGCGCAAACTTTCCTCCCTGTTTTTGTGTCTCCTTTATGTTTGAATTATACATATTTCTTTGTTTTAAAGTATTTTTAAAAATATCTTCCTATGAAAATATCGTTTGAAGGAGGAGTGTGGACTGAAACTTAGTGGAAAAAGCCACTGATGTTTCTGGCTGATGTCCAAAGAAAACCTTGAAAATTCCTTCAGATGACTTGGACAACTTGTTGAAGACAGGTCTGGCTTGAAAGGAAGTTTGCCGCCTTCAAATGTAAATTTAAATAAAAGTGACTTAAGAGTTTTGAACTGAACTGTTTTTCAAAGCCTCTTCCCTCCTGCCTGCGAGTCCCCTTTAAGTCATCCCCTACAATACAAAAATGTCAAAGTGGAACTTCTGTTGTCAGTCAGTTTAAAACTTTTCCCAAAAACTATTTTTTATTCAAATATTTACTCAAAAAATATGCTAAAAGATTGAAAACAAAAAACTAAAATTCAAAATTCAACAGCAGTTTTTCACAAAAGGTCATTTTTGATGCATTCCTTCAAGCAGAGCAGATTTCCCAGCAGACCAAAAGGGTCATGCTGAAGTTCAAGTGGAGTTGTTGATGGAAATTGCATGTGTGAACTATTGACTTATTGTTCACTGTGATGGAAAGCTTGCTGTGTTGAGCATACAGTGCCATGGTTCACTGATATTTCTAAGAAACAGTATACTGTAACAACATTTTTCCCCAGGAATAAATTGGCTGCTCTCACTGTTAATAACATGTGTTCAGCCAAGCTGGCAGACATGTTGTCCACAAGGAAGTTGCCTGTGATTTAGTTAGGAAGTGATACACGCACTTACTTTTTGGTATTCTTGATCTTTTTGCTAGTTATTGATTAACAGTTTGCTCTGCAGACCTAATCACCACAAAGTAGGAAGTGTCATAGTTTCCCATATATTGTAGCCAAGCGTGATATCAAGTCTCTCGATTTGTCTTCTTACAACATGCATTTGCTACATTTACATGTATTTCACTTCTGAAAATCATACAAGCATGATGCAAAACATTTTAATATGCTTCTTTTCATGTCTAAAGGCTTCAACATTTTTTTATCAAACAGTTTTATTTCATTTCATTCATTTTCCGAACCGCTTATTCCAATTCAGGGTCGCGGGGAAGCTGGAGCCTATCCCAGCCGGCTTTGGGCGACAGGCAGGGTACACCCTGGACAGCTTGCCAGTCCATCGCAGGGCTCAAACAGTTTTAGCATTATGATTTTTACACAATGATCTCGATTCCAAAACATTATTTCCCTGAAAAAAAAAAAAAGACAAATTTTATATTATATAAAACAGAAAATATATTATTATAACATAAATAAAAACACATCTTCAGGAGAAAAAATAGTCTTTATAGAGATTAATTGTGTAAGGTCATATTCAAAGGCTGAAATGACCTCCTGCTCCAGTGCTGTAAGCAGTCCTGAAGAAGCCTCTGTCTGAAGATATTTATTTTTTAATCTCTCTTTTAATCTCTAAACAAGGGTTAGGTCCACTGACATCCCTTATGGGGCTCATACAGACATCACACACAGGCTTCACATGTGCTACTGGAACTGCATGAGACCTGCAAAATTTCCTAGTACAAGCCCATGCCCACTTTGTACCCACATAGCCCAGAATTAACCCTTCAGGGCCCTATAAGGACATGCTGACTGGGTTTCATGTAACTCATCAAGTTGGACCCAAAGCTTTCAAATGAAACAGGACTAGAGAAAATGTCAAAAAGTGAAAGGCTGTTGGACTAAAACCTTTTATAAGCCTTTAGCGAGCCATTGCTAACCTGTTGTTTCATTCTTGACAGTTCAAAATGTTGGCATTTTGTGAAAAATGTAACATCATCAATACAAAAAAAAACTTGGAACATTGTATAAAATGTAAATAAGATGCAATAGTGGAATAGTGCAAGACAATAAAACATTTTACCGTTATATTAAAAATGCCAAAAATGTGGGACAGGACAAATAAACTGGCACAAACATAATTACATAATTAGACCTAAAAAAAATAGAGGCAATTTGAGAGGCAGAGTTACATAAAAAACAATAATGGCAGAGCTTCAGCAGTCTGCATCTTTTACTTTACAAAATACATGAAGCTTCACAGAATCAGCAGGCATTCACAAAGGACTTTGCCAACAATCTATAATATAAACCTATGATCACGAAACAGACAGGATTCTGTCTGAAAAAAACATGCATGAGCTCAGAAAAACTTCAAGAAATCCTGGTGCATGAACACAGTTTGCTGTGTCATCCATAAACGCAAGTTAAAGATTGATTAACAAACTTATATCTGAACATACAGTAATGAAGAAATGGCTGCATCTTCTCAGGGACAGAGCTCATCTAAAATGGGTTGAGATAAAGTGGAAAACTGTTCTGCTGTCAGAGAAATCAAAATATGAAATACTTTTTTAAAAAACTTGGAAGCAGCGTATGTTGAGAGGTGGAGGAAACGATCTTCCGGCTCACTGTCAGAGCTCCAGCCTGTGCAGTGGTGCTCTGGGAACTTGCAAATCTCGAAAAGGCCCCATCAGTGCTAAAAGATACAAACAGGTTTGAGAGCAACATATTCTCACATCAGGATGAACACTTTGTCAGGGAAGGAATTTCATATTTAAGCAACATAATGTTGCAGCATGGCACACTGCATATATCACAGCAGCATAACTTTGCCATGAAGGTATTTGCAATCCATTACATTGTTTTATTTATTTATTTATTTATTTATTTATCGAGAAGTATGTAGCACAGAAGCATTTGCATTACCCAAAAATGTACTTTAAAAATAAATAAATAAATAAATAACTACATTTTGTGTTATGGACCAATGACAGTTTACACGTCCAGGTGTGAGACTGTGTTGATGGTGTAATCAATCATTTTTAGCGACTATGAAATACCATTTTATTGCAGAATCATATCAAAGAGCTAAAGCACACAGCCATCAATCTTTATAATTTTGTAGACATGTAGACATGTAGCTTGTAGACATTTCCTATTAACTCAGAGCTGCTTCTTTTTTTTTTTTACCCCATACAGATTGAAAGTCAGACCTTTGATTTTGTTTTTTAGGCATTAATGGGGTTTCTGATGCTTCTTCAGAAACTTCTTTTCTTCTTTAGAGAGGAGAAACCAAACAGAAGAAAAGTCACATACTGAGTAGCTTAAAACAAGCTGGCATACACACTATGCAGCTTGGTAAAGTTCATGGGGACAGCAGTTTGATTTCAGTCTTACTATTTGTTCCAACCTAAAAGCCTTCTCCACATTGATAAGCTCTACCACACAGGAACATAAACATCATACATGAAACATGTGCATCATAGCCTTTTTCCAACACACACTCCCTCACAGACTTTTTCTGCATTTAGCAGAAATGGTTTTCTGATCTCAGTTTATTGCTGTTTTTTCATACAGTGATGTGTTGTTAGAAAGGCTATCTTGTCAATGTTAAAGATAATTATTCATTTCTTACAAGTGGAGAAGTTGCAAAGAATAGTCAAATTCTACATAATGAGCATCAAGAGGCTCTGATTATACATCTTGCAAACAATGACTGCTTCTAAATGCCACAGTTCTTTTCCCTGCCTATTACTTGCCTTTATGCTCCTGCACTGATATCCTGTGTACTGGTTTACGTCCCATCAGTCTCAGCTATGCTTGAAGGTGAAATGGTTGCAGCTTCACTGAGCTCTGCGAGCTGCGATCTGCCGAGCCGAGCGACGGAGATGAGGAAGTGTCAGAAGCAAATGATTCACTGCTTTCTGCTCCTGTCAGACTTCCAGAGCAAGTGCATCTCTGTTCAGTAAATGGCACCTGTACAACTCAAGGGGCAACCTGCAGAGAGCACGCTCATCATTCATCCATCCAGATATGATTAGATTGCTTGTAACCTCTGAAATGGTCATTGTAATTATTATTAAAAGGTCAGACGAGACCAATACAAAACAAATCATTGAAAAGGACGTCAACATTTGGAACATTCTTTACAAGCTTATTTAGTTGTTGAATTCGGCATGTACGATCGTCCCTAAAATGTCATAGTTTAATGTTTTTTTAGTTTGCTTGTCTGTTTCTCTTCTGACTCTGTTCTTCTGTAATTACATTTATACTACTGTCCTTTTGTTCAGAACATTGCGTGTTGTCTGCTTCTTGCAAAAAAATGTTTTTTTCTTGAAGCTTTTGACAACTTGTAATTGCAGAGCAATGTCTTGATGATGCTTCTTGTCACAAATGTTGCATTTTTTTCCCTCATATGCAAATGAGTCAGAATGAAAGAACCGCTTGCAACTACACATGGAGATAAGCAATGCTAATGAAGAATATTTTGCAAATGTTTTCAGATAATAAAAACACAACCAAACACACAGAGAAATATGTGTTCAGAGATTTGGTGAGAAAAAGAAGTGACCACTAAGTATATGTTTTGGTGGTTTTGTATTTATTTATTCATTTTCTGTACCGCTATGTCTAAATCAGTGTTGGAGGTAGCTGGAGCCAATACTAGCAATGAAGATGAGAGGTGAGATACATGCTGGACAGGTCAGCAGGCCATCACAGGACCCACACGGAGAGACAGATAACCACTCACACTCACTCTTTGGGAGAATTTAGAGAGCCTGTTTAACTTAAAATGCATGGAAATGGACGGCTAGAGGAAGGGTGGGTAACGGGAGAGAACCCACACATGTATTTAATATTTTAAAAAGCTTAAAAATACAGAAAGACAATATTTAAATCCAATGTGATTATACTTTTGGTCTCCATTATTTGTTAATCTTCCAAAAAAAAAAAACATTGACTTGACCAGGATATTTTTTCTAACAAAAGTAAACTGAACTCCAATTAATTTCAGGGTTTTGTGGAAACACAGATCCAGACTCCATACAAAGGCAAATGATGGATAAAGAAATACATCTTTTTTTTTTAAGAACAAGTACAAAGACATGTAAAAGAAAGTAGGGGGATGTGATGACTAAGCTGGTCATTGGGAAAAAACTAAGTCAATAACAGAAGCAAAGACAAGAGTTTGACGAAGAAAACAGGAAGATCTGCTGCATGCTGAGGGAAGGTAATGAGCGAGGCTATGGACACAGGAACATGAGTAATTCTAATGATAAAGTTTTTCTCTCCTTTTACCCCATTTACAAACCTTAGTTTTGGTCCTTGAGGGTTGGCGTCCCGCAAGTTTTAGAAGTTGCCCCGCTGCTGCACACCTGGCTCAGATTAATCGGTACTTGTCAGAATTGTGCAGCACTTGACATCAAACTGCACGTCTGAGTCTGAATCAGGTTTGTTACAGCAGGGGAACTTCTACAACCTGCAGGATATCGGCCCTCAACAACCAGGACTGAGGATCCCTGAAGTTCACACAGTGTGGACAAACACTGTCCACACAGAAACGCACAAACACCGGGTGCATGAAGCTTCTTGTAAGGCAGCTCAGTGAGATGTAATTGTGATGTGTTGGATAAACAAAAGCCTCTTGTTCTCCCACCAACTCAAGATCTAGTTTGAAACTTGTGGCATAAGTTCTGTGATGTTGGTGACCGTTTACACCACAAAGTTTTATCACTTTTCTTTTCCTTTTTATGTTTTAAAGGCACACTCGTGGAAAATAACAGATTCAATGAAAAATGCCCACAGATTGTTTTATAATCCATTTTAAGAGCACAGAAAATATACATGTAAACAAACATGAAATACATTCACATATGAATTCATTCATTCTCCTAACCGCTTAATCCAATTAAAGGTTGTGGGGAAGCTGCAGTCTATACCAGCAGTCTTTGGGCAAAAGGCAGGGTACACCCTGGACAGGTTGCCAGTCCAACGCAGGGCCACACAGAGACAAATAACCACTTGAGTAGAGTAACCTAACATGCATGTCTTTGGACAGTGGGAGGAAGCTGGGATACCTGGAAAAATCCCATGCATATATGGGAAGAACATGTAAACTCCACACAGAAAGGCCAGGGTCCCAACTTTGCCCCAGCTGAGGATTGAACCAGTGACTTTCTTGCTGTGAGGCCACAGTGCTAACCACTATGCCACCATGCAGCCCCGCATATAAACTTAATATTTCAAAACAGCATGCACATGTTAAACATGGCTATGAAATGTTTTTGGGGTTTTTTTGTTTGTTTTTTTTGCAGTTTTCTAATACCTACGGTCACTTTATTTCACACACTGGCAGGATAGTTTCCAAGGTTTATATTTGCTGCCTGTATACTCTTTTGGTTTGTCTTCTCACACTTTATTAGTCACATATCATGCCTATTGTTTTGAGTTTTGCCATGACATTATCAGAAAGCATGGGTCCATTTATAGAGCTGCTCAGATGAAAAACACCTACTGAGACATTAGAGCCGTTCTGAAAAGTTCTGGTATATGATGAGCTGGGACTTGTATCCATGTATCAGGATGACAGGTTGTCACTCACACTGGAGATAATCAAAATTTAATATGTCAAGGAGATGTGATCTCTCTCATGTGCCGAGGCCTAATATGTCATATGTGACATGTAACAGATTGTTCATTCATTCATTCATTCATTCATTCATTCATTCATTTTCCAAACCACTTAATCCAATTCCGGGTCGCAGGACAGGATGTTCAATTGATTTTGTTTTCTTTTTGAGAACAATAGAAATGGTAAAATAGTTTTTGTCTCTTTTATCAGTCTTGTGAGTGTTTCTCTGCACACCCAAGATTTGCACCCAAGTAGCCTCCATCCTGTGTTTGGGTCCTCTTCCCCACACGTCGTAACACAATGCGGGTTAATCAGCTTTGCTTGATCAGCTCTAGCCTGGGACCGCCCACCTTCCTGCATCTGATCAGTTTCAGTTCAAGAAAGCATTTAACTGGATTCAAATTAGAATAAACCCTCCACTGCAGGATGACTCATCTGCTTTCTTCTTCGTTGTTTTCCAGAGAAAGAAAATCCTTAAACAACCTTTTTTGAAAAACTGCAGCCTCTTTGCCACCCTCAAGCAAGGCGCTGTGTGTAGGTGATGGTTAGAAAAAGATAGGATATAAATGTTAAGTTTGATTTCCAGAGAACTTTGTCATAATTTTGAAAGTTTCCAGACAAATTACTACAACAGCAAAGATAATTTGTCTCTGTGATAGTTCAACAACAGCCAGGAAAGCGAGCACACAGTCCGCCCACCAGTGACCTTAACTGAAGCATGCTGTCCTCTAATTTTATACAATTTAAAGGTTATGCAATCATTATGTAGACGTGGCCGTTTTAATGTGCATACTTTTTTTTTTTTTAAATGCTCTGATGGGAATATACTTTTTAAAGCTAAAAATGCACTTGTGTACTCAGATGATGCAGACAGTGGATTTCTCTGACACTAATTCCCTTTCTGCGCATTTAGTGAGTAGTCGGTAAAAAAGCCAAGTCTATTTCTGAAAAGCAAGAAGGTTTATGTCCACAAAATGCCATTGTACATGCCGCTACAAGATAATAATAATCCTAATGGGAATATTCATGACCTGTCAGTTCCACACAAACGCAGGCAGTGCAATGCCTGCTGGACATCAGAGCCGCCATCTTTTGTTGGTTCTAAGAAAAGCTGCTTTTTTTTCCCAGCAATGCAAATGTTCCTAAATTGAATCTTTTTTACACATTTTCTGCCATGAAAAAGATCCTTGTCACTTCACTGATGCTTGAAAGGCAAGATTTATTTTAGCACGTGAGAGTTTGGATAGAAAGTAACCAAGACTTTACGATCCCAATTAAAATATAACAGATGGCCAGTCGTCACTCCATAATTTAATGCCAACCTTGAATTAATCTGTGTGTTGGACTTATAACATGTTGGCTTCAACAGCTTGAACATTATCACGGTGTTTAAAACAGAAACACTCAGAAACAAGGGAGTGCAGAGAGGAAAAGGAAGAGCTGGTTGGGATACTGCATTGATGAGAGAAGAAATGACAGAACAGGAAATCTTGTAAGTGGAAGAAATGAAAAAGAAACAAGTTCTTCCCCAAAAAGAAGAAAGACCTGAAGGTGAAAAGTGAGCCAAATTGATGTTAAAGGTCCAGAGGATGGATAAAACCGCTGACTGGGAATAGAGATGAACAACAGCCTTTCGGCAGATTGCAAAGTGGTAAGACAGGCTGAAGGCGGGGGTTGGAGGCAATGCTGACCAAATGACAGAAACTCACTGGAGTGCAATGTCCTGCAGCTTAAGGCACTGCACTACAGAATGCTAAAGGACTGTTTATAGGCTCAAGTCTTGCTCTAGCTCCACCAAAAATCCAGTATCCACAGGGTCCATTTCCGCCATTGTTTACTGTAAGAGCTCAGACAAGAAGGAACATGTGACACAAAGATAGGCACTTTTGGAACAATGCAAGACTTCCTTATTTTAAACAGGCTCCCGATAACAAAATCATGACAAGTGTAGCCTTAGCCAGGCACAGAGTCTTTGTATATTTACTTCCATGCCTGCTCATAGTCTACGCTTTGCTTCCAGTGGAAGATGTTATCTTTGCTTTTACCAGCTTTTACGTGATTGAACCTAAAAATGTGATATCCAATGATGTTAAATATCCACTGGGGATCTTGGAATTCATTACCTAAATGTATAAAGATTAGTGAATGTTTATAAAACAAGCCACAGCGTCCTCAAACACTGTACTTTCTTGAGGTATAGATATCAGTAATCCAGGCCATTTAGAATGAAACTGAGATGTTAGTGAAATGTTCTTTCATCTGTAGAGTTAATGTAAATATATTGTATGTATAATTGATTTGGTCCTGCCTGTGACACAAGTGGTTATTGTCTATCTGAGAACTCTAAAAATAAAGATATGAAATATAAAATAGTTATCAAGGCTACAGGTTTTATATGTTGAACTTTAAGTCCATATTAACAACAGAACACCCAAATATTTTTAACCAGAAACATGAGAGCATTTTTTTTAAATCTAAAAAAGGATTAAAGAAATAAAGAATAAGTAAATAGATGATATTTTTAATTTTATCCATTTACAGGTCATATTAAGGGGAAGAAGTAACTATATCTATTTTCAGGGAATCAAAAGATTGTAGGAACTAAATTTAATGAGTTAAGTGGACATATTATTACTGAAAATTGAAATTCAAGTATTAGGGTTTTCCTCTAAGGCTTCCTAACCTGACATCTGAATGGCACACTTACAGTTTCATTTGTGTTACCAGAGGAGAGAATAAAATGGTAAACTGTGCACATATGTTAAACTGGAAAGGTCAAAAGCAACGTTTTACAAACATGAAGATTTCATTTAAGATAATTACTGTCCGGACAAATACGGGCATGAATATGACACATGGATTTGTTACTTTGCAAAACATCTTGCAATACATAAAACATGAAATTTCTAAGATGTGTTTGGTTTCAAGTCCCCATCTGTTCTCATCTGCAACCAGTGAGTGCAGAGTCTGTGTGATTGTTTAGTTGTGTTGTCCATCAATAACTCAAGATAATGTGATTTCTTTTTGGCATTAAAGTAAATACGACTCCATCCACTGCCAAGTAAGAGTTTACATTACCATCAATATGGATACATAGATTAGAAACAACTGCTGTCTGCCCTCTGTGATGGAGAGTGCATGCTGTTTAGGTTCATTACCTTCACTGAGGCCTGGCTATTTCCATGACGACGAGTTACAGTCTCGGCTGAAATCGGTCCAGCGTCTAAGTTAATGGGTTATTATTCTGTGACTGACAATGTTGAGTCATTTTCTATGCCTTAGGCTGAACTCACTGATAAACAAATTGCTGATACTGTCAGCATCTCCCACCCACTATCATTCCCACTACCCAACTCCTACAACCTGCACAGTACAGTCATAAACAGCATCTGAGTCAGAATGGATTTGATCCAGTCCTCCAGGATACATTATTTCGGATGGTTTGATTTCTTAGACCATAATGGCATCATCTGCCTTCAAGCTGAATATTCTTACTCAAATCTTTCTCACACAATTTACTTCATGAGTACCTAATCTCCCCGCCGCTTTAGCTGTTGTGTTTAATGCCATCTAGTAAATTTCATTATGCTAAGATGCTTCATTAAATGGGTGAAAATGGCGCTAAATATTAGCTAGTTAGCAACAAAACTGATGGCAGTTAGCATAAATTCGTTTTAGCCTTGTCATGTAAATATGATGATTATTGCTTAGTCTGTTCTAAGCACCTTAGCCTCTGTTTTAACTTATGTGCATGTGTAAAGACAAAAATCCAAGAGTTATGTGCTTACTTGAGCTGAGAAATTAAACTGATTAAATACAACATTTCCATAAAAGACAGTATGATGTTGGTTTGCTATGTAATCATAGCTGCTTTCCTGCAGTATATTATACAGTCTTTCCAGATCCAGATTTTTTTTTTTAACCATTTAAACTTTAAAGCCATGATGGTATCCCATGCCTTCAAGCTGTATATTCTTGTTCAGATCATTCTTATAGAATATATTCACTTAGAGAACTTAAAAAACAAATTTTAAAAACCTACCAACCACTTCTTTTGTTGTTTGTTTAATGCTAATTGGTGCATTTTAGCATGCTAACATGCTAAAATGCTAAGTGAGTGATAATCAAAATGAAAGTAAACAATAGCTAGTTAGCTTCTTCCTTGTATTATATACTAAGAGCCATTTTCTTCCATTGTCATTCAGTCCAGCAAATAGCAAACAATATTTTGTGAGTTTAATGCAAAGCAGGGTGACTGATTTTTTCCATTCACATTGATTCTAAAGTCCTGTTTACACTGGTTAAGAAAGCCCACCAATACCTGCTAATGTCTGGCTTTTGACTGCAAAGGAAAAGTTTTTAATCAACTTTCTGCACTATCAAATGCCTTATTAAAAGTGGAGTTTTTATCAGCTCTGGCTCAGCATGGCACTGATTGAAACACAACATCCCAAAGCACACTTTGATTTTCACTGAAAATGCTGCGATCAGGCCTACTGGAGGCCCAGTTTATTTGCATTTTAATCCTAGTTCTTTATTCATGCGGTTTTTATATTTTGTCCTCTTTTGTACATTTATGGAAACTACCTTTGGTCAGCTGTTATTTTATTTTCAAAGTGCTTTAGAAATAAATTGGTATGATGTGCAGACACGTGCCAGGAGCTCCAGGGTTAGGTAAGCATACAGTCGCAAATTTAACTATATGCTTGATAATTTATATGTGCAGGCAGATGCAAAGTGCCTGCTTAATCTAACAAAATCAAGATCATAAGACACCATTAAAAATTTGCAAAGTTTGCTAAATGACTCAATAGCCGTCTCTCCCAATTAACTTTGTATGTCACGACAACCAGCAGCGTAAGTTGACGCTTTTCCTCAAAGGAAGAAAGATGTGGAAATAGTTTAAACCTCTCTCTTAGCAGGGTCATCCTGACAGTGAGCATGTCAGCTAGCTTTCAAGTGAAGCATCAATTCACTCATTCTTTTGATCGTATGTAGACCATGATAGTACAGTAACATAAAAAGGCAGTGTGGTGAATTGCCTTTTTACGTAAATGACTTTAATATGGGGAAACTGACTGTGCATGCACAAACAAGCTTTTTTTTTTACAATGATATGAGAGGAAAAGGCAGCGCAGCACTGTGCCTTCAATAGTGTGTGTGTGTGTGTGTGTGTGTGTGTGTGTGTGTGTGTGTGTGTGTGTGTGTGTGTGTGTGGCTTTGATCGTTACTTGTGCAGCTTCTCTTCCTGGCCAGGAGGAGGTGCTGTTGAGTCGTTTTTAATGAGCTATTAGGAATTGAATGCCATGACAAGGCTGTAACAGGCAATAAGAAATTATAATTTGAAAGACTTTATACAAAATAAGTATTAAAAGAATGTGAAAAAAAAACCAAAACTAATTATTATAAAGGAATTATTTTATTTATTCTTTTCTGCTTTGGGTACGCAATGCCAACCCTGACCGCACACCATTGATGGCATGGTATTGTATGGTATGGCACTTTTAGTGTAAAAACATATTTGCAAAAAGCAACTCTTGGATTTTTGTAATATCCTGCAGCATGTATTGTGTCCCTGTAAAAAAAAAAAAAAAAAAAAAAAAAAAAAAATACCAGAACGTTTATCATGAGTATGTGGTATTCTCTGTCACAATAAGCAAGCTTTTATATCATGTATTTTAGTAGTATGTATTGTTCGTTTTCTTTCCTTGTCTGATTTGGCTTGTGAGTGATGGCTTCATCCTCCCGCAGGGGGAACATGACTCCAATGTGTATAGGTGTTTGGATATGTGTATACGTAGGCGGGCGTGTATGTGTGCTTATGTACATGTATGTAGGTTGTTCTCTTTCTCATTTTTTCTCTCTCTCTTTTTCCCTCTGTAGGGTGTTTTTTGTTTTCTCTTCTTCTCAGTTCTCTTTCTGTCCATCTTCTATCCTCTCCGGTCTGGTTATGTAAATAAAAAGAAAAATAAAATAAGAATCCAGAATATCAAGGGGGAGCATCCAGAAAATCATTCTGCTTGCTTAAATGGTGGACAAGACAAAAAAAAAAGAAGAAGAAGAAGAAGAAAAAAAGTAGTATTTATAGTATTAAGTATGTTTTTAACAAGTTAGAAAAAATCTAGTTAGTTTAGTTAAACCAGAATTTTAAAATAAATTTACTTGGTCTGGCTTAAACTGTACTAAATTTAATTTCTTGGTCATAAAATTGTTGTGAGTTAAAATGATCCTACATGTACGAAAGTATGAGATAAGATGAGGTAGGCCAATATTGGAAATCTCAGTGCAACAGCAGGAAGACGGAAAGGATCAAAAGCAAAGATACTTTTAGTTGGACTCAAGCTGGATTAATCTTTCAGCATCTCCTTCACAGTTCCTGTCCCAGACTTTGACCCAGAACTAACAGAAAAAGTGGTTATGCAGAAGAAGGGAGGAAGACCAGAAGTTGATGGAGTAAACATTCTGCCAGAAAAATGTCATTTGTTTCGGTCAGTGATAAAGCAGATCAACCAAAAACAGCCCCGTACTAACAAGCTGTAAGGTGGTTTCTCACCACATATTCTACTGCAGTTGGATGTACTCCACTCCATTCCAAACATCCACTCCCACACCTATGTTTGTGTGTCCTACGACAAGGACAATATTCTTATTACATATAATTGTATTAAGAATGCTGGAAAATGCACTAATCACAGCAATGCCATCTCAAAGCACTTTACAGACAGGAAAAAAAACCAACTCATAATAAGGAAACCAAAGACAAAGACACTTCCCAGTTTGCTGCCATGTGGTACTTTTCATTTCACCAGCATCTTCCTTGTTCAATTTGCCACTCTTCCTCTAATTAATTATTTCAATCTCTTACAATTTAGACATGGACTGATGGGAGGGCTGATAGAGGAATTAAGACTAATTTAATATAACATTTGGCCTTGTGTCAAATAAATGTGCCTACATCTGGAAATGGCACCATTTTAATATTTTATGAGCTGAGTCGCTAGTGCTTTGCACTTTTCTTCCTCAGCCATGTGGAGAGGTGTGCATAATAACTGTGGACATTTGGGTGAAGGTCACAAGCATTTTTAATGGCAACTTGGCAATTTGGTTAACAAAAATTGAATGTGTACGTGCACAAAAGTTCTGCTTGCCCTTCTCACCCCAGAGATATAACTGGGTTGAATATATTGAATGGTTCAGAATTTCCTGCATATATGTCCGACGGCACGATAACATGACCATATTGTTGCTCTTTAGCTGTACAAGCTACAGAAGGTTGTGGTTAATTGACGTGAGAAATACAGTATCAGGCTTTGCTCTGCTGAAGGCAGTTGTGCATTTCAGCTGATTTGGTTTGAGCGATGTTTGGAGTTAGGAAATCAGGGTTCTTGAGAGAGTGAATTATATCTTGACAGGTGATCCTCCACAGCTAAATGTTGCAACGATAGAATCAGTGGTTGATACAGGCGGGGAGTTGGTAGAATCAGCTTGTCTGACCATGTTTGGAAAAGGGAATGAGCAGGAATAGAAATGCAGGGAGGCACGGATAAACATTTGGACATTGAAGGTTGAAATTCCACATAAAGGAGCTAATCATTGTTGAAAAGGAGGTTGGTATTGTGCATGCTGTGCATGACCGCTTGGCACTTGTCCAGATTGCGCGTCGGACATTTTAGGCTTTGATGTGCATAGGTGAGAGGCACTTGGAATACGCATGAGGCACCTGGCTATGATTGTCTTGGATGATAGCCAGTTGACTGAAATTCACTCATACCATCAACCAGGAGCACACTTGGAGTCTAATGCTGAAGAGCACTGAACCTGGTCAGCATTGTGTGTGAGCACACAATGCTTGGCTCAAAGATGTTTGTTCTGAGGGTGACTGGCGGCGGGGGGACTCAGGGGCTCTCAGTGAAGCGTACGCCTTGAATGCAGAAGCTTAACTCTTTTAATGTTTCTGATTTTATGTCATTTTTACTATTCTTTTTATAGTATCTTTGAACCTTGTCTTTTATCTGACAGTTTCAGGGGTTGTCTGTTAGACACAAAAACTATGTTTCAATGTGTTCAAAGATAACAAAGTTAGGATCAACCTGGTCATCCTCTGGCTCTGGAGGCTCAGCTTGTGCCCTCTGGAAGGCGTTATCTTGTCCTGTGTCAGAAAACCAACAAACTCCTGTTTCTCCTCTGCAATCAGACAATCAAATGCTTCTGATGGCATGAATATTTTTCAATCATTGAGACTTTAAGCGGCTGGTATGTAGGCCTAAACTGAAACACAGCACTGCTGCACTGACACTTTATTTGTTTGTGTTGTGTGTTTTTATAGCCTCAATGATTGGTTTTAAAGGTGGTTATTGCTGTAGGAAATGGGGACTGTCAAACTGAATTATGCTGTAGGGATAAATAAAGTTGTCTTTGACTTGACTGTACCTTGGTTTAAGTCCGTGGGCTGGTAGCCACATGACCTCGGGACATTTGATTGACAGTTAAAGAAAACAAAATCTCACTGCTTCCAGTTGCAGAATAAGCTGGACTCATTATAATTCACGTCTCGCACTGGTCTAATCTTTTGGCACGGTTGTGTTGGGACTGAACGAGAAATTCCACAACTTAATGTTATCTGCTCAGATTGAAAATGTAGGCTCCCATATGTCGTTCAATGTATTCCAGTTCACAAGATACTAATCTGTTGCAGAATTACTGTGTTCTTAAAGTACGAGTGTATTTCAAGGTTTTTCAATCATGCTTGTCAGCTGCCCCGTTTCTGACCTTTACAGAGTCTGAAAGTGAAGTGGTAATTGTTTCATCTTGCATACAAACGTGTTTTTAAACGCTCTTGAAGCTAACAGCACACTTATAGAGAGAGAGAACCAAGAGAACCAAGACTGTCATGAAGCTCCCTGCTAGTTCTCTTTGTGTCTGATTTAACAAAATCACACTATGTCTGTGTTTGGGCTCAGTGGTTTACATTGTTTTCATCTAATGTGTTTGATATTGTTACTTCCTGTTTAATTTTCTAAAGTCTCTTCCTTTGTCTATTAAATTTATTTCCTTGTTACGACTTGTTTGTTCCTGCTTTGTCTAGTCATTATATCTCCCTCCTTGTTCAATGCAACATATGTGTTGTTATTATGTGGGATTGCCTTTTGGGTTTTTTTTTTTATTTATTTTTTTTACAAGTTTTGGAGTTAGCACTTTCTGTTTATCCTTCCACCCACCTCCTTCGTAGTTTCAGTCCAACTTCATTAACCATGGATTTTGAATAATGAATTATAAAACACTCAAAATACAACTTTCGGCTGCAGGCCTGAATGCAAATTCTCCACCTGCATAACAACCCATACAGTAGCTCACTCGTCCAGAAGGAGGCAGCGGTATGTACGTTATGCAACAAAAGGAAGTGGAAGACTAGGTGTGGTGGAATCCTGTTTTAATATGTTACTCATTTATTAAGCTTCTTTTTATGTAGTATAAGTTTTATATTCTGCATAGTTTAGAGTAGTTCAGTAAGCTTGCTTTAGTAGATTCATGCATAAAACCAAGTGTTCTGTTCAAGGCCTGCTTCAGCTTTAACTGTTGTTATCTCTAAGCTAGCAGTTGTTTTGACTAGTGCTGCCAGGCAGAGGTTGTTTAAAGAACGCTGTAACACTCTGAGCAGGGGAGAGCTCTCGAGACCTCTCGCTCGCAACATCTGTACATGATCAATAAATCTGAACAGAAAACAGTTGATTAATAGATTTATTTCTTATCGGATAAATATTTCAAATGAGATGGGATTGTGACACAGTAACAGCCTTCGGTCCTCAATCCAACCTCCACTCTGGTACACTCATCTGCCACATCGACCAGCCAATCAGAACCTGCTGTCTAACTGAGCCTGGTTTTATTGACATAAAAATCTGATAATTGTGAATAATCAGATTATTATAATATTCAAGTCTGACACACTGCAGAAATACAGTAATCAAATCACAATGATTTACATGTTGAAGTCAGACATGTATGTCCTAAACATGGTGACATCTTAGCGTTGGCTGTCCTGTTGAGCAAGTTTACTGTTTATGATGACAGCTGGTTTTTATAAGTAAAGCCTCTGTCTTCGGTCCAGCACAACAGATGCAGTTTTTTCTGTCTTCAAATACATATTCCTTTTTAAACACATGCACAAATGTCAAAGAACAAAATAGGTATGCACGCATTAAGCCACCGGAGTGATGGAGAGAAATTGATGTGATAATCAGATTTATCAAATAAAGCATGTCACATTTTGCTGTTCAGATGATCACTTGTATAATGTGATAATTCCAGGAATCAGATAATGGGCAGAGTTTTGGTGTACATGTAAAGTAGGTCCTTGACACACAAGATGCAATTCTAAAAGCTGAACCAGTTCAGCTACATTGGAACCACAATATAAAAGGAAACCGTGTAATGGATTGGAAAGAAGTCCTTTACTCAGAAAGCAACAAATAAAGCTGTTTGATCAGGGAGGCCATGGGGATACCAAGGAGCATCAACAGGAAGGAAGGATTTTACACCTTGTCACACTGTGATGCCATCCTCCACCCGGGATGCCAGACAGCATCATCCTCAGCTGCCTGCCAAACACCAGAAAGAAAACCCTTGAAGACATTGCACAACAACATGACGTGACTCTTCTGACGATGGCTACGGGAAGTAGCCAAAACATGTCAAAGTAAACACAGACCTTATAAGTGTCTGAACAGAAGTAAGTTTGGTATCATAACAGAAGCAAATAACCTTGTGGACTTTTTTAGGAAAAGTTGAACAACTGGAAAGAAGTTGTCGACAGAATCCGACAATGAGTCCACTCACACTAAAAATGAGAGCTGCAGACCTTCAGGTACCTCAGACATGGCCCCAAAAGCTCTGCGTATTAGTCTCAGGGGATCACCAGGTGACCGTCTCTCTTTATGAGCTATGAAGTACCAAAGCCTAAATTATATCTAAGCTGGAGAAGCTCAAATAACCCAAACACCAATAAAGTAAAAGTAACACACATACAAAAAAAATCAATAAACACATTTGATGGAAGAGAAGGAAATCAATACGAAACTTCACCTAATGTTTAGAAGACTCAATCTGCTTGTCTCACTAAACAAATATGAGTTATCAAGGACAGCAACAAACAAGTGTTGAGTAATCTCTAAGGACACTGCAATATCAGACGATATTAAATTGTTAGAAAACCTGTTACAGGGCTTCATCTTCTCCAAGAAACTCGTAAGCATCATTAGCACATAAATAACTTGCAGATTATCTTCTAAACTCATCTGACATCAAAAGCTTTACACAAGCATACAGTGTTAGCAGGCGAGCTTTATTTTTTAAAAAAATGTCATTGTGACACAGTTTATCCCTGCAGATGAGAGGATTTAAAAGAAAACAAAATAAAGGGAGGGGGGAGGGGGTTAATTTAGTCTAGATTTAGTAAATAGAAACAGATATATAAACCTTATGGTGGCGGAAGAATGGGTTTGTAGTCAGGTACAATAAAACATTTTATTATGTAGAAGAATTGAGGTCAGGGGAGATTCACCAGAGGATAAAAATAAAACGTAGTTCTCACTATCTCAGTAAACAACATGAGGCCAATTTCATGAAACAGAGTTGGCTTCTTATAGAGCTTTGGAAGGCGTGGACATTACTCTGGAGTGTAGTTTTATCTAAGGCAGAACAGGGGAACGAAAAACAAATCATTAAGGGAAAAAAAAAAGCACAAAAATATTTAGTTAGATCACTTTTGACCACTTTTATCATTTATCAACCAGTTTCCATCATCAAATAACCACTGAATTCAGGATCACCTTCAGTAGATGGATGGATGGATGGATAGATAGATAGATAGATAGATAGATAGATAGATAGATAGATAGATAGATAGATAGATAGATAGATAGATAGATAGATAGATAGATAGATAGATAGATAGCAGGCCTGTAAAAATGAAGGGAAAATGACCTCATTGCAACATAAATCTCACAATCTGATGAAGTTTTTATAACACTGGAAGAATAATAGAATGGATTCCCCGAGTATGGAAAGAATAACACTCAACAATCAATGTTTCACAATAAGCTTCCATTTTGTGTGTAGATGAGCGAATCGCAATATACTTGTCCAATTTTCCCAGACAGACTAATTTTGTGTTGGTTGTTTTTTGTTTTGTTTTGAGGAGTTATTTTCAAAGGAACAGACAAGAAAAGGATTTAAAAAGTTTGAAGTCAGTGTCTCCATCAGAGCAGGTTTACAGTTATTATTACAGCCATACAATGTGTGTGGGGAAAAAGTCCACTCAGTTTCATTGTGTCTATAATGCATAGTTTGTACACTGTGTAAATTGATTTGTGTATAACTAGCGGTGCTTTCACATGCATGTTCAAACACACAAACAAAAGTCGTGATTAATAAATTTACAAATGCACAAATTTCAAAGATGCACAAACATTAAAACTCTATGCACACATAACCTTACATGTCTAATAGTTTTATGTTAATGTAAACATTAGTGTCACGGCAGGCAGTGGAGATGGTGAGGGAGTGGACCCAAACGCAGAGAAGACGGAACAGGGATGCAGATTTCCAGATTTATTGGTGACTACAGCAACCAAGATACCAACCAAGGACACCAACAAACCTAACAAAATGATCCAGCAACAAGACAAAAAAACTGAGGGGTATAAATACACAGAACAAAACGAGACACAGGTGAAACAAATTAACTAAATGAACCCAGGTGAACTAACTCAATAGGAAATCTATGAGTCTGAACAAAAACCAAGGGAACTACACAGGAAAAACTACAAAATAAAACAGGAAGCCCAAAAACAAAGCAAAGGGAAAAACCCAAATCATGACAATTAGTACACACACTAAATATGTGTGCATAAAAACATCAGACAGGCACAGAATAAACTGCATTTACACAGTTTATGCAGTTGTGTTCATATGTATTCATCCCCTTTTATTAAAGAAAAGCCTGAATTTACAACAGTCACTCAAATAACTGGAGACTTAAAAAAAGGAACAATAACTAAAAATGTGCAAAAATATAATTTAGTAATATAAGACACTTTTTTCATTTAACTGAGTTGAAGAAAGAAAAAACAAACAAACAAATTGGTCCTGGACTAATTCGAGCACTTTTCTGTTGAACAGTGGGACAAAATACCTGTCAACAGGTGCAGAAGTCTGACTGAGAGGAACAGAAAACACCTGACTGGAGCGGAAACATTAAAGGATTGTTCAACAAAGTGTTAGTTTATGAGTGATGTAATATGTATTATTTTATTTGTTTGCTTTATAAAAAAATATATATATATATTCTATTGAACCAGAATTAGAAAATAATTTAATGATTCTCTTAAAATTTTTATTTATTATTACTTTAGTCAATTTCAGCTTATTTGACAGGCAGCTGATTTTTTTTCCTTCTTTAAAAGGTGGAGTATGTAAGATTTTCAATATTTTCAAAATAAATGAACTATTAAAATAACTCCAATCATAATTAGATAGTTTTTTGAACATGTAGGTTCCAGTCTGTCCATATTTGATGCGTTTTTAAATTACAAGTTTAATTAATGACAAAGACCCTTCTTAAATATTTGCCTACCAGTAAAAAAAAAATGTGCTTTTTTTTTAAATTTAATTTAATAACACATCAAATATGGACAGACTGGAACCTACATGTTTAAAAAACTATCTAATTATGATTGTAGTTATTTTTTAAGTTAATTTATTTTGAAAATATTGAAAAATGAGAAAATCTTACATACTCCATCTTTAATGAAAGGGTATGAATAAATATGAGCACAACTGTACATGTATGAGAGTGGATGAAACTCTCTTGCATATGCGGTGCGTTTAAGTGCTGATGGAGAGCTGGGTCATCTGAACTTTCATTGGACAGATAAATATGAATTTGACTAACTTTCTAAACAATCAGAATAGCCACAAATATAAAGAGCTCAGTTTTTCCTTACGATTATGTGGAGTCCGTGCTGAAAGTGTTAACAAGACAGTTTCAGAAGAGTGTTCAGAAGACAGTTTCCGCCTTCTGATGCCCCCTTGACCCAGTAGAAGTGCTGTGTAAACGGAAAATAATGGTCAAGTTCTCACCTCTGATGAAGAATATGCCTCACTGCATGCAAGATCGTCTAACTGAACTCGTATCAGGCTGCTCCATCTACACAAAGGAGGAATGTCTTTCCACATGATGTGCTCATTAGCCACAGAAATGACAGAAGTGTAAAAGCACCCTTTAGTTAAGTAAAGTTAATAGTTTCAACAGAATATGTTTCAACATGTGATAACAAATAAAAAGGAAAGGTGTAAGTGTGGACATCCATAATGGTTCGCAGAGCCAGAAACTGGAACAACTAATTGATAATCAACCATTAGAATTTACATCGGTGCTTTTCTCACTGTAACATTACAACATCTCTGCTGCACAGCTGTGTAAAAATACGCTGTTACTAATAAAATTCACAAATTGAACATACTAAGCAACAGTACAGTCGGGATGTCAGCAAAATGGACTCTAAATGTGAAAAGTGAAAGTATCCAATAAGCTGGATACTTTTTAATTAAAAAGAAAAAAAATTTAAAAAAATAAATAAATAAATAAATTAATTAAAAAAAAACAAAAAGAAAAAAAAAGAAAGTATCCAATAAGCTGCAGACCCTTTCATACCTGCAGTCCTCAATTATTGGATTCTGCCGTCACTTTAAAATGTCAGAGAAATAACATGGAGGCAGCGGCACTGTGAAGAGCTCATTATAATTATGCTGCTGGACCATCTGTGTCATCTAAGGAACTTTTAAATACCAAACTAAGATCAGGAAGCCGGGATGACAGAAGCCTTTCTGACATCGTCTCCTCACATCATCTTGTTTGTGCACGTTTTCACACTGAAAAATTGAGGGGTTGGTATCAAAATTAATTTCCTGATTTGATTCAGTTTAATCCAAAACAGCCTGATTCACTTAGATTTCTCATGAATACGTTTTGATTTCAGTTTAATTCATTTACTGATATTTATGCAACAACTTTTTTTTTTTTTTTTTTTTTTTTTAAACAGAGCCAATTTATATGGGTATTCAAATTGCATATTTGGGATTAATCAAATTACTCTGATGATTAATCAAATGCACTTCTGAAATATGATATTCAAAAAATTGTTGCCTGCATTTGCCAGTCCATTATTTGATCCATTTTGGAATAGCTGCATGACTGGTGATGTCACTTCCTGTTATTTTCAAAACATTTGTTGTGTTTTGTGGAACGTGTCAGAACCAACGATCTGGATTTATTTTTTTCAGCTCTACATTTAAAACAGAGTTACTAGGAGTGCTATTTTTAGTGTTTTTCTTATGTAGGATATTTATTATGAACTTTTAAAACCGGAAATTGGCACTGTCTCGGAAAGAAGGGCTGATTTTGGGTGGAAGAGACACAGGCAAATTTGTATGTGTGTATAGAATCACTGCGTCATCTTGTGGCGTATTTGTGGGATGTGGTCGGCATATTTAAGGACACAGCACAGTGAAACAGCAGCCACTTAAGATTGAAAATAAATAAATAAATAAATGTATGGAGGCCGCTGGTTTGATCCTCAGCTGGGGGGGTGGTTCAAACAGTGGCCTTCTTTGTCTGAAGTTTGCATGTTCTCCCCATGTATGTTATTCTCTGCTGGGTACTCTGGCTTTATTCCACCGTGCAAAAACATGCATGTTAGGCTAACTGTTTAATCTAAATTGTCCCTTGGAGTGAGCATGAGTGGTTGTTTGTCTCTGTGTGGCCCTGCGATAGACTGGCGACCTGTTCAGGGTGGACCCTGCCTCTGGCCCAAAGACTGCTGGGGTCCAGCTTCCCACGCGACCCTTCATCAAACGAAGCAGTTCAAATGATGAAGGAATAAATAAATGTATGGAGAAAAATGTAAGGAAGTTGTTCTATACAGAGAAAAAATAAACAATGGCACAAGGAACCATAGTCTAAGCAGACTTTAGCCATTAGGCAGAATTAGCTCATAGGAGCATGAGGAAGGCTCAGCAGAAAGCTGGCATGTGTGCAGCTCAGTAAAGCACCTGCAGCCAGTGAGCCTTGGTCCTGAACTTCATGTAATCAGGCCGATTTAGACACAGAACTGGAAATGTCTCTGATCACATTTATAACTTTGTTATGTGCATTTTTTTATGTTCCGCTGCTCTACAAATCCCAGTTCCCTGTCAGTCAGTCTGCACGAACAAGTGGTTGTATTCTGGGGAAATCCAGATCACCGTCTGGATCCAGGAAAATGTTTAAAGGATTCCTTACGATTGGAAGATATGGATTACTTTAATATTGCAGCTTCTAACTCAATAGATAAATGAAATGAAATGGAAATGAAAAATACTTTATTAATCCCCAAGGGGCAATTCAATATTGTAGTATATAATTAATTTGAGGAGGTCTTGGGGGAAAAAAAACAATTATAATAATAGAATATGACATCATGTTGATGCTAATACACTGAGGGGTAAGACTGTGGCTCATCCAGATTGCAGTTATTTGAGAAAATGCAATTTTCTTCTACACCTTCCAGACTGTTATTGCCATTTACTTAATCATGCTGTCTAAGGGTGTGTTTCCATAGCCAGGGATTCTGAGGAAGGCGTGGCATCTAGCCTGATGATGGGAATACACAGTGGTATTAGCTTGAAGTATGCATAAGAGTGTTGGCATGGAGTGGGCAGTTTGACCTCCTGGGGTTTTGTCATGTGGGTGACCTGATGGTGTGTATGGAGGTCTGCACTCTGTGAGTGCTTCTAGTGGTAAACACTCACTTCAAGAGTTTGTATTAAGTCGATGCAAAGTTTTAACATGAATGCACTAATATTACCTAATAGACCCAACGTCACATAAATGGCCCATAAAGTTTCAGAGACATTTTTGCGTCACGTTGCTCAAAATCTTGTGAACACGATCTGATATGTCGCCTCATAGATACCAGAAGAAGAAGATTACACTGTAATCATTGTGATATGTTACAACATGGTCGATACCACCCCCTCAAGTATTTTATTCATTATCATTATTATTATTATTATTATTATTAACATTAACATTATTACGTTATTAAAAGGCCAAATACCTTGTTAAAAAAATATTACTTTTTTTCACCATTATTTCACAGGTTTGGCCAGGTCAGGTTTTTAACTGCTTTTAACTTAATGCATTTTCAAAACACTTTAATAATTCATTGTTTCCTTTTCCTAAACAATCTATTATGTTGCATAATAAACACATAAATAAAATTTTAAAGCATCAATCTAAATGTTTTTTTTTACAATAAATTAAGTTGATGTTTAATGGAACAAGAAATTCTTATGAATGCAGTTTAACAACACTGGCACACATATCGATCAGTAACAACATACACAATGCCATTTTTATTAAAAACACAGTTTTCTGTGCTTTCTCACAAAGCTACCATGCTCAGTGGTACAGTGCTGCTTATAACAGTGTATTTAGTGCATAAAACTCCAGCATTCCTCTCGTCTCTAAGTCTGCTAGCCGTCTGATCTCCTCCACATTTGTAGCATCAAGCTGACAAGCAACTTCCAGTGGAAGCAGGTGTTTTGCTTACAGCACACACAGTCCAGCAATGTCTGTAATGTCAAATCCACACTCTGCCAACACCGTATAACTAACAGTGAACTAACAGTGACTCTTGAATGCAAAGGGTGAAGTGATGAGGCCCAGTCAGGGTCATACTCGAACAGCTCATATGCTGGTTTGCCTGGAAACAAACATATTAAATCAGTTTTATCTCTGCAGTTGTTAGTAACTGTGTTTTTTTTTTTTTTTGCTACCATTAGAATCTAAAATACACATTTCTTACATGTGATATGTAGATATAGACCAGAAAAAAAATAATGAAGCACCTTAACATACAATTAATGATACTACTGTGAAAATGGCTCCTCCAAATAAACATAATCATTGAAATGTTGTCACCACCTGGAGACATTAGAGATGCGAGTTTTTGTTTCCAGGTAGGAAAACCTAAAAAAAAAAAAAAAAAAAAAAAAAAAAAAACGAATACCATTCCACTCTGTCCTGCCATGTCAGCAAAACAAGCCCTCACCGTTGTTAAATAAAATATATATTGAAAAAAAGTTAATCACAAACTAGTTATGACTACAGACTGGTCTGCTGTGATTTACTGGCATGTCTATAAATCCCACAATGCTTTGTGGTGTGATGTCACATTCCTAAACTCTATGCTTCAAGAATCAGAACATCCTTTAATACTAGGGTCCCTTTTGTCACCAGACAAGGTAATATACAAAGTGATTTCTGAGCTGAATTAATCATTATTAGATTATCAGATTTGAATAGATTCAAATCAACTATCTGAAAACTATTTCCCCCATCGCAGGCTGACGGGGACCTGAACTGGGTCATCCACCTGAACCTCCATTTCAATAGGTACCCACTCCTCCCTTCACACAGCTGAACCTGAACCTCAAGCTGAGGAGGGGTACCACAGCTCCAGAAGACCTCCTTGGTGTTGCCAGTGACAAAAACATCACACGGCTGAGAACTACATGCTGGTGGCTCTTGCATCCCGCCTGATGACGACGTCGGAGAGACTGATTTTGGGACACCTCCCCTCCACAGTGGGGCACTGCATGACCCTACCGGCCTGGCATCAGAGTGGAACATGCACCCATCTTTGTGCGACATGTGCGAGAAGTCTGGCAGCCCTGTGAGTATTTCTCCAGTGTCTCCAGCTGGAGCTTCTGAAATCCAGACTGGTGCGGCCTGGAGTGGATCTGGCAGAGTGGATTCTGCACTACTGCAACAACTGGCCCTGGTTTATGAGAGACTGTGACTGTGTCTGACCCTAAGACCTCCAACATGGGCTTCCTTCCTTGTCCCACTGTACACAGCAGACTTCAGACACATGGACAGCTGTGTAGCAACCCCCAAGGCCGAATTAACCCCCAAATCAGATAAGGACTCAGGACTTTCTACTTCAAAAGGAAGTCCATCCACACATCTCCAAAACAGAGCTCAATGAAAGCCCTAGAAATCAGATCCATCTTAATCCGGGTAGACAGACCTGCACGTTAAACCAGGAACCCTGCTGGTTTTATCTTGTTCCTGGTAGGAAATGTCTACACAGACAGACTGTGGCACCCTTTTGAAGTTGGACCCTGGTAAGAGCCTGTTGTCCATCACCCCAGGAGGTCCCTTTGTATCCACAGCACACAAAGACCAAGTTCCAGAGCAGAACCTTTAAGCTCTGAGTTCTAAACTGTATAAAATATTGGATGTATCCTCAGCATACCTGGATAAATGGACTCTTCTTCCTTTCTAAATTAATCCAAGACTTTAATCGTTTTTCAGATGTGAAATCCACAGAAGTTAGCAAGTTAGTTAATTTCTGTGATTCCTTGGGTGAAGCAATGGCGCCATCTAGCAGACACCCTCGAACAGGTTGAGATATGCATTTCAGGCTGATTAGATACACAGTGATTAACATTATATGCTGTTGTTATTAACGACTGACTCAAAGTAAGAACTTGTTGTGTGGAAATGATTTCTTGACCCACCAGGTCCGTGGAAAGTGAAAATCATCGTTGAAGTGTATTGAAATGTCTTGAAATGTCTTGATGAAATGTCTTGTACCTGTTAACAAACCTTTTCCCCTTTTGACAGCAGCAAAACTGTTTTAAGGTTCATGTTTATAAGGATCTTTCCTACTTCTTCTCATCTATAAATGGATTTTATAGACATGTTTTGTGGTTGGACCTTCAGACCCATGTCCTGAACCCTGCGCTCTGATTGGATAATCTAAAGTCCGCCCCAGAGCACCGGCAAATTTAACTGCGGGTCTTCCCAGAACTCGTTCTCTTCTTCGTCGTTTTTTTGTCTCTTCCATTCTTACTTTTTTCTTTAGTTTCTTTCTAATTTTCCTTTTCGTTTTCATTTGATGTTTGCTTTAGTCGTGTTTTTGTCCGTCTGGCGTCATGTTCGTTTTTATTAAGTAAGCTCGCTCCTGCTGAACACCAGAAAACTCATCCAATTCTGGCTGAATAATTTTTGCTTCTGACACACCATCGAAGCTGCTCTCCCGGCCCACAAAGACAGTGACCAGTAACACACGGACGACCCGAACGTTACTGCGCCAGCTGATTCCAGGACTTTGCCGGCACTCGCGACCCGTAGATTCTAATCGGAGTTGGGTCCAGCTTCAGACGTCGAACCAGGCGGTTCCAGGCGAGCTCCTGACTTCTGCGGAGGTCCCCTTTGGACAAGTATCAGGACGACCACTGAATCCTTGCCCACTGGACCCAAGGTTCGGGATCTCGACCACCAAGGCGCTGAAGTAAGGCTGACCCATTATTCCACTGTCTCCAATCCAGCTGGTGTCTTAGTATGCCCTTAGCTGCCCTTTTAAATCCATTCCGCCTGATAGTCTACCCTGACATAGTTAGTTAACTTCATTAGACTTGCCATCTTTCCAACCTTCCTAGTTGTGTAAGTTATCTAAGCTGCTTCCATAACTTTACCTTTAATAATTTTATTTTACATTTCTGTTGCTTGCTCGCTCGCTCTCCCTCCCTCTCTCTCATCTTGGCTAATTCAGTATTTGATGCTTGCTGACACTACTTCTGGTTTACATTATTAATTTCAATTGTGCCTGATGATTTTAACCGGTGTGGTTTTTAATAAAGTGTGTTAAATTTTAAAAAGTCGTGGTAGCGTGATCGATCTTTAAGGAAGTGATTTGTTCCCTCTGACGAGAACTTACAGTAAGCCTATTTGGAGACTGATGGCTATCTGTTATTAGACAAATATCATTGTCATATTACAGTATTCCCTGCCTGACCGTATAACAAATTTAAGGCAGGGTGGTGCCCCGAGATCGTCCGCTTGTCACAGCAAATTAGTAATTAAAACACCCACTGGCGCTTCGACATTGGATCCCAGGTTAATGTTAATGATAATACGCTACAGCTGCGTTCTGCAGACGTCCTCAGATGAGTCTGTGCTTTTGGGTCTGATTGCAGAGGACCACAACGTGGACTACGGAGGACCGATGCAGAACTTTGTGGACTGGAGTCAGCAAAACACCTCCTGATCAAAGTGGGGAAAAAACCAAGGAAACAGTGGTGGACTTTCACAGATGCTGGTCTGCCATCCACTCATCAGGGAACAGACATTGAGAGATTCTTCTAAGTTCCTGGGAGTTAACCTGAGCACTAAACTGGGCTGGACTCACAACATGGACATCCTGTACAGGGAGGGTCTGAGCAGGCTCTGCCTTCTGAGGAGACTTCGGTCCTTTGGAGAAAGAGAGACACTCCTGAGGACTTGAAGTGACTGTGGTGGCATCAGCCATACTGTATAGCATGGTCTGCCATACAGTATGGCTGTTGATGTAAAATGCACTCATGTCAGTGCATTTAACATCATAGCGCCATAGTAGCTTATTTAGCTTAATTTGTCAATTCTGTTATTTAATTAAGATGTGTTTGTGTGTTCTTGTTTGACATTAATTGTTGCAACAATGTAATTTCCCCACTGAGGGACAGATTTTTTTTATCCTTATTCTTATGCTCCTCACATAGCAGGTAGCTGATTGGCAGACAAGAGCCGTTACGTTGCTATGCTGCTGCTCAAAGTAAAGGATCCTCAGCTTCAAAATCAACACTTTGGAGTTTACGGCATGAAATAATCTGAATGGGGACTTTACAGTCAGAAAGAAAAAACAGGTCATGTCACTATGACCAGGCCTATGTTGGAAATAGTTTGCTGTCAGTCTGCACAAATGTCTGTAGCAATGAGGAGAAGGACTATCCTGGTTTTATTGTCATTAATAATATGCCTGAAAGTCATCTACATCATGATTAGATGGTTGGTCAAGAAACCAATAAACAAACAACAAAAAAAAATTTCTAATAGACATTTAAACACTGAATATTTTAGCTGTATTTCTATGTTTACTGTGTATCTTTTTACCTTTTTGTTTCTATTTAACATACATACTGTATAATAATTCTGATCTATAAAAAAAAACAGTTCACATATATCAAGTAGATATATGTATGAGTAAACTTAATTTTGGAACTGTATGTAAGAATGAAACAGTGTAGTATATATACATCAGTGGTGTAGTGGTTCTTCAAGAAATGGGTACACTCTAAATTTTTCACCCTCTACTTTTTTTTTTTTAAACAGAAGCAAGTAGCCCAGAAAAACACCGTTTTAGAAAAAGTGACACGTAAGACTACTTTTTGATTTACCCCAAAAATCCATCAGTATATTTGCTCATTGTCACAAAATTTCTGATCTTTGATTTCAGGGTGGAAGAGTTAAGAAAGGACTAAACCAGTACTGGCACACAAACATATATATAAACATACATCTTTATTATGTCTATGTATATGATGGTTAACTACACCAGTGTAGCATAGCTAACCTTAGCTGAGCTGCTGGCTGACGTAGGTACATGTGTAGGGATGTTTGTAATTGTAAAAGCAGCATCACAGGGAATTTACAAGTGGGTATACCAATGCTGACTGAAAAAGACATAGACTCTGTACACTCGTGTATACGCTGGCCTACACCACTGCAATACATCTACAATTTCTCACTCAGTGAATGTTTAATTAAGCTCAGTTTTTGATCCAATAAAATAGTAATTTCTGAAATTTATCTGTAAAAATAGATAAAGGTCGGAATCCAGTGATTATGTAAACAAATCAAATAAAGCTTTGAGAGGAGGTTGGAATAAAATGCTCAGGCCTAAAATAAACAATGACAGAAAAGGATGTGGATAACTGAAAAAGAGCAATAGACTATTCCAACTCCTAGAGTCTTATGCATCTAAGGTAGGCTGTAGAGCTACAAAGCAAGAAGCCTGTGTGAAATTAAATGAGTTTTTTTCCCCTAATTATTAAATAAGCTTGATGTACGATATGTAGGAATATTCTTGCACACCATAACACGTTAAGTTACATCACATAAGTGCGTGAGAAGTGAGTGTCCTGAGACTTGTTGGTTCATGCGGGGAACACACTCACCTGCTGCCAGCTGGTGTCCTGCAGCTTCTAACACCGCTGATTTATTGCTCACCGTGTCGGACTGAGCAAAGTCTGCAGCTGATTGTTAAGCATGTGTGATTCAGATCTTGTGAAAGGGGCAAAAAAATACATTGAACCCTCACTATAAGTAAGCACAAGTCTGTAATCGTGCACAGACGTGCACCAACGTGCTTCTGAAACCCAACATTTCTTGGTGGACTAAAAGCTGCATTCCGCCCCACCCCTTGCAAACAACATCATCACCACTGTACCTAAATCAGGAAGCGCGGGTAGGATACGTTGTTTTGCCTTGTCTTTTCTTCTAACGGAGACACTTTAGTGATTGCAACAAAAGCGAACCATAAAGGGAAGAAAAGGCGTGAATGTCGATGGTGTTGTCGACCACCGCTGAGAGAAGACAGTTGCTTACATCCAGTGCACGGCTGAACTGTGGATGCATTTGACACAGACTAACCGGAGAAGGGTACGTGCACTGTCAAACTCAACACGCACACATTTGAGGTAAAAGCATTCGAGAAAATACATAAATACATTTAAAAAAAAAAAAAAATATATATATATATATAGACACGCACAGTGGATACGTTACAGCCACTTTGTGTTTTTTTTTTTTCATAAGCGCGCAGGTTACGTGGTGCAACGATAGTAAACACGTTATGTTCCACGTCGACTTGTTTACACTGCGCATAAGACAGATTAAAAACTCTGCTGGGAAAATGTGTTGTTTTTTTTTTGTGCTCGTTTGAGTCTTTTTAACTCTTTGAAACAAAACACGTTTATGTAAATGTGTTCAAGCATCACCCGCATCAAACTGTGTCACTGTGTTTGTCATGTGCTTTGACAGCGTAGCCCCCCACTACCGCCACGCTCCACCATCTCTTCCGCTCCGATAATCGTAAACAAACAATGGCATTTAACACTTCTTTCGGCTCTCACAACATAGCTAACTGCTTTGAGCGGGGGTTTGCTATTATCCAAAATAATTAGTCAGTTTACTTAAATTCGGCGTCTATAAAACACTCAAAGCAATTTTAAAATTAGGCTTATTTGAGGTTTTACTGCTCAGTTACACCATAAAACTACCGGAAATAGTGGATATTACTCAGAGATTTGAGCTACGAGGCATCATGGAAAGTCGCCCTTTAGCTTAAACTATAATGCTGATATTCAATTGTAACGTGCTATATACATGCCGATTAAATCATTATATTAAACCAAAACTCGCGAGAGAAATACATCTTACTGCATGAATAAAAAAGTCATTATTTAAGGGTTGCCGCCTTGAAATGGGAAGACTCATAACCGAGTTTTGCACGTAAACACCAGGGCAGTCTGAGAAGGGGTCCAGTGGGTTTTTGCTCATGTTCAGCTGATTTGAATTTTTTTTTTAGAATGTTCTTTGTTAAAAAAAACATTACTTTGTTAAAATACATTACTTTGACCACATTTATACACAGATATTGATGGAAAATACTCCTATGTACAAGTAGTTTTGGGGAGTCACAAAATATTTAAAGCTACAGAGAATTCACTGTATGTAATATTAGAAAGGCTTTCCTAAAGATCATTGTTTCCCATGGCTTAAGGTTTCTAATATGTTGCCAGTTTGCTTTGGCCAATGGATAAAGTGGCTTGCTGACTGTCAGGACACCAAACCATTCACTGTAAAGCCCAGAGGAAATGTGGTATTACGTCACTCTGCGTTCAGAGCAGGTTTCTCTGCAGTCAACTCCACTTGCTCCCCAACTTTAACACAAAACACTGAAGGCCTTTAACAGAAACTGTTGGCTTAAACGAACAGAATCACCTCACCACTGCACTGTCAGGGAAAAGAACAGCACAATTTACAGCAGCTAAAGATCCCGCTTTACGCCTGTGGCTGTATGTGTTTTTTTAATCACACATTGTCAGTTTGATATGAAAGGCGAGATAGAGGCTCAAAGCTGCGATTACTTGCTTGCTTAGTGTCGCTGCCATGTGCAGGCTTTAAATAAAGCACTCACACATGTGTGGGAGCTTTTGTCTGAACTGCAGAGATTTATTAAAGCCTGCCGCCCTGAATGTCCTCTAGCCAGGCAATACTGAGCAAGATAACGTCTGGCCTTGATTTATACCAATTACACGTATGTTTAATCCTCACCTCTTTAGTACCTCCTTCGGAAGATGAAACACTGGGATCATCCGGTATATCCACATTGTGCCAGCATGTGTATGGCTGTACTAATGTTTTAGTTTTCATAGAGATAGAAATCGCTGGTGGATTTTGAGGAATAACAGGAATTATTTAGTCTATAAAGTGTACAAAGCCAGAGTTCACTCTGAAATCGTAAGACGTCTTAATCTTCATGCCATCGTTCACATAGTTTGAACAGAAAAGCTCTTGTTTTGCTCAGTTCATGTGACTACCTGAACTGGGAAGGCCACTGGAGTGCATTCCATCAAATTTCATAGGATTTGCCTCCACCAGCGGAAAATGTCAAGAGGTTTGCTCACAGCCTCACGTGTCTCCTGTTACATTCCTTTGTTTTCATGAACCTGCTGCACTGACGCAGGCAGATTTTTTTTTTTTTAGTGTAGTTTTCATCTCCTGTCAGAATGTTTTGCACCATGTGTTGTTTTCCATCTTTCTCGCTGTATGCGCTACATCCACATGCCACATCTGTGTTTTACAGGTGACACACTGAGGTTAGTCAACTTCCGTACTTGCAGACTCACAAACTTCCTCTCGTTTCTCACTTCCCCTCCTGTCTATGCGTGTTCTTGGCCGACAAGTTGAGTCACATTACCTGCCATCTGAACGCCTCCCGAGCACCATTGCAATAGTTTAGTGAGTCTCACCCAAGGTGTGGCGCAGGCAGTCAGCTCAGGGTGTTGATCTGACGTCGTTTCCTGTCAGTCAAGGTGGCGGCACAGCCTACTGTTTCTTTTTTATTTATCTAATAGCAACTACAGCATATTATAGAGTTAAATGGCCTGTCTTATGCTCTAATAAAGATACTTTGGATCACTAATAAAGCAGATCAGTATTCTTTATGTATTAAGATCACATTATTTTCCTTATTCTCCACATTAATGCAGCTCCTCTTGCTCAGATCTGTCTGAAATGAGTAATTTTTGCTTACCTGCCTATTAAAAAGTATTTACTACTCTTACTGGTTGACTGATTGGTACAAAATTAAGTTTAAACAAGCTGATGATTCCTTGCTTGGGACAAACTAGTCACTTAGTTTTTATTATAAAGGTGTGCTTAATGTTGGAAAGGTTAAGCTTAAACAAAACTTTGCTTGGGAGCTTGGTTTTGCTTGCAGTTATGGAGCGGAGTAACTTTAATGCAAATTGAAGGAAAACCTCCAAAGCATGACATAACCTTTTTATTTTGCCTCCATATTCAAATTGAGAAGTTGTGGCCTGGATTATTTGGCTGGAAATGTACAAGCTTTTAATTATGAGTCCGTCTAATCCTGTGGAGCTTTGGTTGTGCACAATCTCAGAAGTTGACACTATGTGTGTCAGGAACCTGATGTTTGGCATTTTCCACTTAAAGGCCTTTAATATGACTGCATGGTGACTGTCCTCTTTTCAAAATGTAGCTTTTCTCTCAAGATCATGATGGACTAATATCAAGGCTGTCAAACAGTTTTTTTTTTGTTAATTTATTACATGATAGCTGTGGATTTATTACTGTTAATCACATTTTAGCATTTAAACACCTAGATTTTGGTCTACAGAAAACTAGGTGTTAATCCTGAAACTACAGCCTAAGTAAATGCATGCTTAATGTTGGGACTTAATGGCTAATTTGGTGGCATCTAAAATGCGTAATAGTCTTTGTTAGGGCTGCTCAATTTTGACAAAAATAATAAACACTATTATTTTGACTGAAATTGAGATCTCGATTATTTACCAAAATTATCCAGTATTTTTAAACAACCCTACGCGTCGTAGTTTTCTCGACTCCGTGTCGCGCATGATGATCGTATAATGCACGGTTCCAAGTTGTTTAATCTGCTTTTACAGCAGATTAAACATCTCTGTTTAATCTAATAACTATGTTATGTTGACCTCGATGTACGTTTTATGCCCTTTTATTTTTATGATTGTTGAAAACCCAGATCGTAATTGAGATTAAAATCCGATTAATCTCTCAGCCCTAGTCTTCGTATGTTAAAGTGAATATATGACAAGTGAATATTTTTTTTCTCGTGGCTTTTATTGTTGCCTCGTTAATATTTACATCCTTCATATCCAGAAGTTTTGTATGGTCTGGGTTAACCCATACTAGGTTATTTCTGGCCTTGTATAACAAACCCAGAGTTGCATTTTTAGTAAAAGAAAAGAAAATGTTGAGCTTTTGCTTCAGGCTCCTGCCTTTATTTGCAGGACTCCAGAACAAACATCTGCTTGAAATGATATAGCAATATCTACACAGCATAGGACCTTGAATGTGGTTGTTTTACCACAAAGGTTCCATTAAAAAAAAAAAGCCTCATGTGCTTTCTAAAGGTTGTCCCACTCTTGTTTTAAGTATTCTGCATTATCACACACCTGCAGTCACCAGACAGCGCTCAAGAGTCAGAACGAAGCTGTCATAGTCAGATATTTTATTCAAAGTCCGAACCACTTATTTGGATAAATCACCCAACTGTGAAACCATTCATCTCATGGTTGTAGAGCAAGAAGCTAACAGCGACTTTGATGTTCCAGTCGGGCAGCTGGAGCCCAGGGGCAAACATTGCTTCTGTCTTTGGTGGAGCTGCTGTAAGTTCAGCCAGACCGTCACGGCTGACTGGTCACCAGCCTGACAAAGCTGAAACTACTTCCCCACTTTGCTTCCACAAACAGCTCTCGATCAAACCAGATTGCCATGACATTGTCCATGACGATGAAGTGAGGTTGGCATGATGAACGTAGATACAGGGCACTTTTGATTCGACTGCATTTTATCACACCAGCATGGCAGCTTGTTTGGCATTTATCTGGTTAATTAATCTGTCAAATCTGCGGCTATGGCTCCAGGGAGTGCCGTGGTAAAATAACTGCTGCTTATTCAGTTGGTTTTTTTCCTTCATATCCTCCTGGTTTGTTTGCAGCAATGATTTTCATTAATGATTAATCCACAGATTGTTTTCCTGATTAACCGAAGAGTTTGGATGTTGGTGGAAAGGAAATTTAGAGACTGAAGTCTGGTTTTGGGCAGTTTTGCTTGAAAAATGACTGTAAAATTCATCCATTGTAGTTAATTGGCTGGTTAAATAATTAGTCATTTCAATTCTAAAGTTAATCAAATTTGACCAGTATGGGTTTTTCTTCTATGTTGATGGTAATCTTCAGGGGAGCTGATGGATGATGTCCTTTGGCTGTTTTAGCTATAAGCGACACGGACAGTAAAAATGGACCAATTTATATTTAAATAAGAGTAAAAACCAGATGGAGACAAAGTAAGTTATGAAAATGCCTGTCTGTGTGCTCGTCCTACTATTGAGCACTGTATGGATGTCTGCATTAAATTTGCAGTGGAATACTGAGCACAAAGATGGATTAATGGTTTGAGCTTTACACATTTTGAGATAAATTTGAGATCAATTTGTTAAAATCTCACCAGTTTGGCTCTTGTGTAAAATACAAAATAAAACAGTGAAGATTGCGGTTAACCTGAATGTATGATTTTTCTTTCTCTTATTACACCGTGTTTAGCTGCTTCAGGTTCTTTGGTTTGCACCTGTTAATCTTTGTTAGCCTACATCTAACATGGAAAGCTACGGGAGGTCATTGTAACTGAAAGGTGACAAGTTAGACTACTTTGCTCTAATCAGCTCCTGTTGATCTGCAACAACATAAGTGTGACTGAATATTTATTTAACTTGACACTTGACTCTGTCAAAACCCCATAAACATGCATTTAACAGTTTGTTGTAAATAAACAACGATCCAGGATCGTCTCGTCTGCTTCTCCCACAGCCGCCTGCTCATTCAGCGGAGGGTTGCAGTTACTGTAAGCACACATTGATCTGTAACATCAGTAGCATAGTCATTTGATTGACAGAAGAAGCGGTGTGATGCGCTTCAAGCTTCTTTTCCTGTTTCCAAAGCAACAACACTTCACTTCCTGCAGATGCACCAGTCTGATAATTGGCTTATAATACTATGAGCTTTTTTTTTTTTCTTTTAGAAATATGGCAAAAATATGGCAAATTCATCCAGAAACCTCCGTAATATAACAATTTCCATTAAAATCGCTGATGCAGCTACAGTAGCAGACTTCTCGTAAGGCCCCTTTAATGAGCCAAAGTCATAAAAGTTGCAGACTGAACTTGAAATTCTTAGTTTTAGAATCCATGACTCTTTATGTCGAAGCAGAGGTACGCACTAACAGATTTACCAAAATCTGACATGATTGTACTTTTAAAAATGTCACAAAATATTTTTAAAAAAATCTCTCAGGACAAGAGGTTATCTGCAGATGAACACAAACTCAGGGACTTACGTGATGATTTGGCCAAATTCCATAAAGAACACACGGCTGCTGATGTTACGGTAAACTTTGATAGATGACGTTCAGGCTGTTTGGGTGGGGGGATTGTGGATGAAACGGTGGATGTGTTAGTCGTAAATAAGTTTATTACAGTGGTTAAATCCAGATAATTAACAATGTGCCATTTTGAAAGTAATGCTGGGGCAGATAAATAGTTTTTTTTTTTTTTTTAGCTTTTTTGAGCTTTTAGCTTTCAAACAAGAGCAAAAGGAGAAAAGATGCCTCTCTTCAGATGGTTTTATTTAGCATTATCTTCGTCCCCGCTTTGCTACAAGAAGAAACCCACCTAACCTGCTGTGCTGTTAAACTCTCGCTGCTTTCAAATGCGGACCAGGTTCCTGAAATGTTTCGGAGCTATCCAAATTCATCCGCAAATATTGTGGGAGTTTTATGACCTCTTCTGCAAATGAGCAGGGTTCTGTGTGTGCTGGTGAGCTTACATGTTAGCCGCTGTCCGAGCACGACCAATGAACACGAGCGTATGTGTGTCGGCGCCACTGAAACGAGTTCGCAAGGGTCCCCTGCAAAGTGCAAGACTTACAGAGCAGCAGCTTCTGTCGTCATTCATAAAAGATGCTTAGAAGCTCACGTATACGTCCTTTATTTGTGGAGGAAGTCTTTGAGTGGGAGGAAGAGAAAGTCCTGTAACCTTCTGCAGCTCAAATCTTACAGTCGGCATTGATTTTTAGAGCCAAAGGTGAAGGAAAGGAAAAAAAAAATGAACTGAGACTGAAATCAACCGAGGAAGATGTCAGACCCGTTCGCTGCGTTCACAGACGTTGACCTTCGACCTCAAATCAAGAATAGTGTACTTTCACTGGCAGATAGGCGAAGTGCAAATGTACGGTTAGCTCTCACCACAATCCTCACTCCCTCCTCTTCCCTTCCTCCTCACACACACACACACACACACACACACACACACAAACATGCTTCATTACGTAACCGCCTCTCAGTAACACGATGCAGTGGCTGCAGGCAGCTGGAAGGTTAAAAGAAGCCGTTGTCTCGTGCTCAATAGCAAACCTCAAGCCAAACAATAGGAACCAAGCAATGGCAGACAGACACACGCGTTCCAGACAGAAAAACGGCTTTGTCAGCATGTTGTGCCATGAAGGCTCTTTGTCAAATCGAATATGCATGCTGCAGTCATAGATGCAAGATACGTGCGCTGCTTCTGCAGGTCTGTTGTGGCTCTAAGTTGCTTCTTGTGTTGTATCAGCTGCAGAAGGGATAATATTTGTTTACACTCAGAGATATGCAAGAGAAGCAGAGCTGACATATGTAGAGGAGGCTAAGTAGCTGTGGCGCTGAGAGAACTGAGACAGTTTCCTTTTTGCAGATCCTGTAAATCAGACAGTATGTTGGTGGAGTCGATTAGCTTTGCAGTTAAATCAGAAAAAGCAAATACTAGTCTTATACTCATCAGCGTTCAGACTCTTATCTGTGTAATGAATGAGGATATTAAAGTTAATGCAAAGTGCCTGGTTTCTGAGGGGTTATGTGTTAGAGTGTTGAAGACTTTCTCAGGGACAAAAGCTGGCCGCCTCACACACACACACACACACACACACACACAGACACACAGACACAGATAACAATCTGGGAAGCTGCTGCATAGCTGTTCGTCAAGAAATACTTAAAGCATGTGACACACCATGAAACTGCAGACCAGTTCATTGTTTGCTAATGCTTTTTTTTTTTTTTCATTCTTTTCCAAAGACGTGTCTGTTCCAGTTGACAAAGTCCCTGTGAACAGAAAAAGCAGGGTAACCTGCATATTTTATAACTGTTGTAAATCTTATGTCCTGGCTTGTAGTTAGATTCAGGATGGCGGTTTTCATGAAGCCGGCGGGGGGAAAAAAAAAAAAAAATAGGACTGCATGGTTCAAGGCAGAACGTGTCAAATGTGGTGTTGAGAGAAAAATGTCAATTTGTGGTGCTAATCTGAGGTTTATTAGCAAGATTCATGTCAGCCTGAATGTTTTATTGATTGTCTTGCCTGCCACTCCACGCCTGAAGGTTGGATGTAATGCATTGTTTTCCTTAACTAAGCAGCTATTCTTTAGGCATGAATTGGGCTGTTATGAATATAATCAATGGGATTGTTCTAATTGGATTATAAACGGACGGGATTGAGCTGTATTGAATTTTACTGTCTGTCTCAGATGTTTTGTGAATCAGGACTATGTAAATAAAGCTGAATGCAGCTGAATATTGCACACCTTAATAATGTGAAAACGATTGATTTCTGATATATTGTTTAGCCTTGATTAAAAAATAGAAGAAAATAAAGGCTGTTGAGGTAAAATTCAACTTCTAAACAATCGTTTTTGCAGAAATAACCTATAACATTCAGAATAAGAGGGAAGGTAGAAGTCCATGTTTCATATATGGCACTGATGGCAAAATGAAGTGGCCATGGTGTCGCTCTGATTCTTACTGTGCTTAATCAATAAAACTTGGAGAGTAAATTGATTATAACAGGGAAATAATCCTATAATCCCTTTGCATGGCAGTGATTTCTGTATAATTTGATTAAATGTTGTGGTTGATGGTTTTTCTTTGCCTGATCCTCTGTTTAACAATGAAATCAGGACAGAAACATCAGCATTTTCTACATTTCCTTCACACTTTTATGCACATTGCTCTAAACTCATAAAAATATTTTATTAATCATTTCAAGTTATTTTTACTCTGTAAATTTTTTCCCCATCATTATAGTGTAATTGAATAAAATATGTTCTCATCAGGAGAAACAGTCCATTTTTGCATTAAATAGTGAAACCTAAATAAACATAATTGTTTGCTATGAGTCAATGCCTTTAAAGACTGCCAGACAGAGAAAAACAATATGCAGAAGGTTAGTTTCATTCAACTGATTTCTTCCAAGTGAATGAAAACGGCACTGATGATTATGAAAAATGATGACAATTATCTCAAGTAATTGCAATAATATAATCATCTAATAGTTGTGACAGGCCTAGTTGGAGCCACCCAGCGGTTGAGACATCAGCCGTATAGCTCTGAAACTGATCTAAATGTATGAAAACTGGGAGCTTTTTTGTTTAATTGTGTGATTGATGGGAAAGCCCGGCTGTTACAATATCAGTAACACGGTGGTGTTGATTACAGAAAATTCCCAGCAGCCATCCTGGCTACAGTGTTTACTTTTCATTTTTATATCATTCAGTGCTCACCATTTTAATGTCAGTAAATGTTTCAAATAAAATAACATGATTGGGTCTTGACATCACATGAAGCAAAGCCTTCTCTCTGGACCATAAACGTATCACGCTGAGGATCTGTCACCAGAACATCTGAGGTGGATGCCTATAATTGTTCACCTTCTGAATTTGACTTGACACCATTTGTCAGTTGTCACCCAATGGCTCCCAAGGCACATAGGTGGCTGCCTCACATCAGGTAACAGCCCTCAGTCGCATTACAGCTTCAGTGCCAAGGGAGGCACAAATCCCCAAGGTATATGTGGTTTCAAACAGTAAAGCAGAATCAGTTTGAGTTAAATCATTCTGAAACTGTAGACTTTGGCTCGGGTGCTGTAACCAGAGGTGGGAGGAATGTTTAGTGCCAAACGTGAATGATGGACACAGAATCCTGCTCTGTATCAGTAGCTGTCTTTCCATACCCCTAGAATTGTGCAAAATTTGAAGACAACAAGAAAAAAAACTGGCCTGCATTTGGAAAAATCTCTTCAATATTGTTAAAAGGTTTCACTCTCATGAGGTTGTTTTTCGGATGTTGTCATGTAGAAGTATATCACAAAAGTGTAATAGAAATACCTTTTGCATGTACGTGTACCGTGCATCACGTAGGGAGTCACGTGATCAGTTCATGGAAAGATGGATGGATAGACGGAGGACATGGAAACTTTACAAATGATTAAAGAGAAAAACATACCGGCTGTCCTTAAAGGTAAACAACAGCAAAATGCAGAGTTTCAGAAGGAGGAACAAGGGAGAGGGGCTTCGAAAAGCTGTGGCAAATCCATTTTGTGGAAACCATGAAACAATGCTACATGGCGACCAGGCAAAAGCAACAATTCTAGGAAAATCTCGTCCCATTTTATGAGATGTGACTCAATGGACTCATCTGCAAATTGGAACTATCATTGCAGAAGAGGTCATAAAACTCCCACAATAACGTTTTACAAATGTCATCATTTTTTTTACAAAAACTTTAATGGAAATGCAGAAAATGTCAAGAATTGCAATGATTGTTACATTTACAGGTGGCAAAACCACATTTTACTTTTTTTTTTTTTTTTTTTTTACTTTTTAGTCATGCCATGGATTGATTTTAAGTGTATCCACAATTTCTTTCTTGTTTTAACATTTTAAACCAACATTTCGGGGCCAAAAAATACTAACTTTTAATATCAGTTCCCAAAGCGCATGTATATCTGTAAAAAAAAAAAAGTTTTGTTTCCATGTTTACAATCCATATTCTTCTTTCCTGAACTGATGACGCCATAACTCCACCTCTCCCACATGCCTACCTCAACGGCACCTCCAAACACATTCATGCTCATGTCAGATTAGCAAAATGGGTCTCTAATGTAAATGAGACTGCATGCCTCAACGGGACAAAATGTATAAATAAAGGTTTAAAAAAAGGAATGCAACAATGGTGAGTCACAGTGGTGCAGAATCTACTGAGCGTGATAATCTCATGATCTGTGGGTTTTTGTTCTTGTTCTGTTGCAGTGTTTTGGTTTTCTGCTCCTCGGTCATAATTATTTGGTTCTGTCTTGTTCCCGGTTTTATTTTGTAGAGTTATTTCCTCTTTTGTATTCAGTCCGCTTTCCTGTTTCTTGCTTCTGCTCATTTATCATTTATCATGTAATCAGCTCTTCTGCAAATATGCTCCAGTTTTCCTTTCATTGCCAGCTCGGTGTTCTTGTGTTTTTGTTAGCTCTCACTCTGCTAGCCGGATCAGTGTTTTAGTCATTTGTGTTTTAGTTGTGTTTTGCAATCCTAGTTGGGTTTTTTTGTGGAAAAAATAAATCATCCTATCTTTATCTGTCCTGAATTTGGGTCCTTCTACCCGGTCTCTTTGGTCCTTTCCATCAGAGACATGGCTTGTACAGCAAAATCTATGAAACAAAGTTCATCCAAATGAAATCAAATAAGTTTAGTTTGGATGCAGCCTTAAAGCAGTTCTGGTTATGCAGGTAAATAATTAACTGGTAACAATGGCTGAATGACAAACAGACGGATGATGTGAGTCAGCGACGCCTGCTCGGCTTGTAATGTGTGAATGTTTCTTCTAACACGTATGAGATAGAAATAATCCTTTCAGACGACACAATACACCCTCAGCTGAGATGATCCAGTTTGGTAATGTTGAAACACTGCAGAGCGTTGATTGGTCAGTCATCACCTGCGTGCACACACCCCTCTTCAGGTGCACACATACACTCACACACTTTATTATTCTATGCAGTCATTTGGAAGTCAAGAGTTAAATGTACAACAATTACAGACATTAGTGTGCACAAATCCTGCACAGTGATCATGACTGATGAAAACATGAGCATGTTTATTGAACTTTAATGTTTTGTTTTGTTTTGTTTTATCTACAGCCTTTAGTTGCCATGATCCCTCCTAGTAGGTATTCCTGAAATAAAAGCGTTTTGCAAACCACATATTGTTATGCATGGACAGTAAGAGTAAGCCTGGATGTATGTTGATATTCATGATAGCAATGTTTTGTGGCAAGTTAATAACTTTGGCACTGATAGAGGCTCAGACTCAAACGTGTTCAATCTTTCATGCTGTCTCTCAAAATAAACTAAAGTATTCCCAATGGAGCGTTTCTTCCATACAGAATGTGTCTCTTTTTTTGGGAAAATTGGACAAGAGCATTGTGATTCACCGATTCGTCGTACAGAAAAGGGAAGCTTACTGCTACATGTTGTCTGTTTGACTTGTCACAGTCATGATTTTGTGACAATAAAGTGAGTCATTATTTGAAGAAGTTTCAGACAGAGCAATCTTTAGTGGTACAGAGTAAAGAAGGTTTTTACACTCTCATGGCTTTTCATAAACCTGCTGTGCAAACATAGCAATCCCTTCTATTATTCCTCCAGTGTTATAAAAACGTCACCAGATGCTGAGATTTATTTTGCATTGAGGTCATTTTCCCTTCATTTTGGCAGACCTACAGTTTAGTCAGATGGAAATCTGTGCATCACATATTGCTTTCAAAAAGGGAAAGATTGTCTATTTGCCAATAAATAGGACGATACCTGAACCAATTTTGCAACTGGTGGCCCAGAAAAGTCATTGCAGGTCCGATTCTGTTGATCTGACTGACAACTCTTCCAGCATGTCTTTTTCTCCAAAATGTAAAAGCAGTAGACATTAACATCGACATGACAGGGTGTCTCTGAGGATCCGTCATTCACATGTGACAACCCATAACAGTAATATTCAAGGAAACAGAGATCAAATTGGAGTAATTTGAAGTGATATGTTACCAGAAGACATGGTGCATGTATTTTTTTTCCTTTTATATTAACATGCAGCCTTTTTTCATTATTTTTCTACATAAGAACCATGGGAAAACATCATTGGCTTATGAGGATGATTATTTGAAATAGCCTCAGCTAATGGACAGCTCAGAGAGATATAATTGCTTGCCTGTGTGCCGCTTTCTGTGCTTTGGGAGGTAATGGATTCTTCCAGGTGCTGTCCTGTATATGTAGCTACTCAGCTTATATCATCCTGATTACTTATTAAATCCACAAACAGAAAGGGTTCAAGATGCTTCTTTGGCGCCACTGGTGTTTAACGGCAACTAACAAGGCTTACACTGGAAAGAAACTTTGCTTTGCATCATGCCAAACTTTTTTTTTTTTAATTGCAGGTATGTGTGTGTGTGTGTGTGTGTGTGTGTGTGTGTGTGTGTGTGTGTGTGTGTGTGTGTGTGTGTGTGTGTGTGTGTGTGTGTGTGTGTGGAAAAAAACAAAAAAAAAACAAAGGCAACAACATATTTTCTGTGCTGTTTTAGTCCAAAAGCATTGCAGCAAGCTTGTAATTGCAGCATTGTTACACTGCACCTCCCTGCTCTTACAGCCAGTCTGCCTCTCCCTCTCTCACACTCCATTATGCAACCGTCGTTTCTTACAAGTCCTTGCAGGATAGCAGGCTTGATTGTGTAACATCTGAGAGGGAAACATGCCGGAAGGGCTCACATGTAGCCACAGAGTCCTAGGGATGTCTTGCCACATCCAGCAAAGCATCAAAGTCCTCTGTGAATGGTTTAAGGCTCAACTGGGTGCACAGAAACTGGCAGAATGAGTGTGTCTCCGTGTTAAATCAGCTGGGAGTTTCAGCTCGTTTTTGCTTCTACTTCGTGGCCATTTTCATCCACAAACGGACACAGTTCACTTCATTTAGATTCTTTACTTAAACATGTTTGTTGCATTTTTATATAAAGACTTTTTTTTCTATAGAACTACAGTTTTGAGCCTTTGGCAAACTATGTTTAATTCAGACCATCTGATTTCCTTCAAGCCAGTGGCTTTAAAATCGAGGCCAACTGCATTAGATATGTGTGGTCATGCTTTAGGTGCATTATTAAAAGCCTGATCATCGGCTTTTTTCCCACATTTTCAAGCAGCTCTGTGTGAGAATCTAAATGGATGCTAAACAAAAAGGAGTTTATTCAAACCTGAACCACTAAAAACGTTCAGTTCTGTTTGAGCATCAAGTGGTTTAGTTTGATAAAAGAGGGATTGTTTCCAGCGATTACATAATGAGGAATTCTTATCAAAGTTTGATGTTCCTCACACTGCTGTTTTGTCTTTGGTTCATTGTTTTGGTTTTAGGTTCCAAATCTAGACAGCAAATTTTTAAGAAGTCTCTAGAAATTTCTGTTGTTTTTTGCATGTGCCATCAGAATTTATTGATCTGTGGTTTCTGGAGCCGTTTTAAGTTGACCAAAGTTCAGCCCATTTTCAGAGCTTGTGGATACGTAGCCTCACACAGCAGCGCCACTGGATATCTCTGAGGTAGTGTTGCAAAGGGTTAAGAAGCAGCCATTGTTTGTTTAATGGCCACCATTGTCTACTGCACTGCACCACTATCCATGTTTGCTCTATAGCTATTCAATATGACGTCAGAATTTGGATGTAAATGCTGAAATCCATACTTCCCTCTACTGCAGTAGTTCCTAAACTTTTTTTAGGCACAACCCCCAAGATAACATACGTTTGTGCTTTCAACCCCCACCCCAATGTGACGACTAATTGTGTGATCAGATGGGTTATCTTGCAGCCATCCTGTTAATTGTAAGCCTGAAAAAGTGTCAAAATCTTTCTGAATAAGGAAGATTAAAAGGTTTATGGTTCACCACTGTAACAGAGCCTCTACATGCCCTTTTCTCCCAACTACAATGCAAATTCAGATTTTTAAAATGGCACACATAAAACTGGGCTTGTTATGTCTTTACTACTTTTACTACTGCTCAGTGGTGTATCAGAGGTCATTTACTTTGACCTTCATTTCACTTTGGCTCTTTTACAAATCACACTGATCCGCAAAGAAATGACATCAGTACTGGATTAAAATGGCTTTTGAAGTGGCCTGTTGGTGAGAGCCCCCATGTTTCTTTGGTGTTTCCACTTTGTAGCATTGTGACAATCTTTATGGAGGAAAACTAAAGCTTCCAACGTACATTTCTTTTTAATAAGGAAATGAATCACAGTGACCTGCTTGATTCATTTTTTAATATCAATTTTCATAGAAAATTTTCTTTTTTGTATCCTTTTATTGCAGACCAAAAGAATGGAGCAATAAGCAATCTGCACAAAACTTTCTGCAGAGCATTATTCATACACATGGTTAAGGGGAATCCAACTCACTGGCTACGGTTGTATGATGTTTTTTCATTTAGAATTAATCATTTGAAATTAAATTATTCAGAATTAACATATTCTCCTACTAGTTTACATGAAAACAATAATTCTGAATGAAGGTTTACATGAAACGCGTCCTCACTTAAATTTATCTTTACAGCGGCGAGTTGGGAAGGGTTCTGATTGGACAGAGGGTGCACGTGATGTATGACGTATACCGGAAATAAACAAAGCTGGCTCCCTGCTTCTCGTCTTTTTAGTCGTAACTTGTAAAAACTACATAATAAGTTCCAGTTTTGCCGCTATTTTTATTATAAATTTGAAGTACCAGCTAAACTCGAGCGTACTACTTCACTTTGCAGCAACTGAGAAGGAGAAGAAAGACAGGCCACCGAACACGGGAGGCAAAACAACGCGCGTCATCGGGACAGGACAAGGTAACGAGCATGCTCAGAACGACCGGAATTAACTTAGAGCAGAATTAAAGTTTACATGACAGAGGAATTAAATAGTTCGGAATTAAAATGTGTATAAACCAGCCATTTACATCGGAATTAAGTTTGATTCTGAATAGAAATTTGCATTAGGAATTAAGTGTTTACATGGTCGTTTTTCATCATTTTAAAGCAGAATTAACTTTTATTTGGAATTAAACTGGAATTAAAACTCCCATGTAAACCTAGCAACTGGGATCAATCTGAAAGGCAGAATTAGACAACTCTTACAAATAAATATGTCTGATAATACCATCACAGTAAAGGTACAATCTGTGACATTACCAAAAAAAACCCCAAAGTGTCTCATTCTCATTACAACATCTACCAACAGTGTATTGGATTTTACTCAGATGGATGGAGCTCTTTAATTTCCCTCTCTCCCGCTCACATTCATGTCTTCATTCGCTCACGTGCTGCTTCTAGTTCATTCTGCATCTCATCAAACAGACTGAGGTCAAGTAGTCAGCTACAACATTTACTTGGTCAAATTAGCTGCTGCTAAATTTGGAGCACCGCCAAATTATGATCATTACAGTAATGCATCAGTACAGCCTCAAGAGAAACCAAGAGGGATGGTCTTCCAGCCAGAGTAATTACGTTTTTTCTAAACCTCGCTACCGTTTTCTGGTAAGTGCTTTTTAAAGAGGGAAAAAATATTTAATAGGAATGAAAAAATGTGAAAGTTGCTGAATTGATCAGTGTGACTTTACAAGCATTTCTCCTATGTGAGATATTTTTTTTGTCCAGAGTGTGTGTGTCAAGAGAGAAACAGTCATAGTGTGTCTGTGTGAGGAAGTGAAGTAATTGTAATAAGAATTTTTACGTTTTTAATGCTGATAAGGGAATCAGTAACCATTCATTTCACCCATCTCTGGTAGACAACTGTTCATGGTGCTTACCTCTCCTCTATCACCACCACCTGCTCAGTCGTCCATGGCAGAAATGTTTGCTTCCTACTTCACTGAAAAGGTTGCTACCATCAGTATCCAGTTCTTTGAGCCTGATGAACTCAACTCACCCCAATAAGATAGTGGTGCTTCACTCTCCACTTTCCATCCTATAAATGAGGACAAATTCTCCAAACTTCTGCCTTCAACTCAAGCCCGACGACCTGACCTCTTGATCCTGCTCCTATCGACATCCTGCAGAGCATTCTACCTACAATCAAGTCTGCAGTAACCCATATTATTACCTCATCTCTTAAATCCAGGGTCTTTCCTTCTGCCCTCAAGCAAGCTTTGATTTGATTACCACTTCTGAAGAAAATCACACTTAACCCAGCCCGGCAAGTCTGACTGCTTCCACTCATGTCAAAACTACTAGAGCGTGCCGTCTTCACTCAGGTGTCACAGTTCCTCCACAACAACAACCTGTTTGATCCATATCAGCCTGGCTTCAGGCAGGGCCACTCAACTGAAGCTGCTTTCCTGTAAGTTTCTGTTTCCCTGCGGCAGATCCACGGGTCAGTCCCTATACTACTGGACCTGTCCACTGCCTTTGACATGGTCAACCATCAGATCTTCCTCTAGACACTCTCAGAGCTTTTCATCTCAGGATCTGCTCTCTTGTGGTTCATGTCGAATCTCACAGCAAAATCTTTCAGAGTATCTTGCTGAGGATTAATGTGTTGTTCTCTCTCTCAGATGTAAGTCGCTTTGGATGAAAGCATCTGCTAAATGACTGTAGAGTAAATCTTAACTAAAAGGCTAAATTAAAACTGTGCATCATCTAGTCTAATGGGAATCCTAACATCTATTTATCATTAAAAAAAAATCAATCATTAATCAACTAATTTCTGTAGTGGTGGTTACAGAATTATTAAAAATGCAACAGTTTTTAATACCTTGTCATCTAAAATGGTTAGTATAACAACACATACAGATGCAGCTGTTGGTCACCCAATATAAACTTATTGTCAGAACTAAGAGATCCAGGAGTTGAGTTGCAGTGAACAAATCCTATGGATTAAGATGAGGCCTCTGTCAGTTTGCTAATTGATGCACTAGGATCAGATTATTAACAGTATGTATGGTGAGCAAAAGTACTAAGGTGAGGGGGCAGTGAGAATGGCTTTGATTAATGCACAAGTTGCTTTGATTAATATGTTTAAAGTTGCAAGCAACAGTGTATCGTTCTTCCTATGCTAATGGAGCCTCCATGTGGGGAAGACTACAGATGTGCAGACTTTAGATTCTCGGGTACATCTGCTTATTCGTCTCAGAGACAACTATGTTGTGACATTGTTTACCTCACTGACCGGCCCTTCAGGAGACCTGCAGCCGGTCCTTTTGCCCCATTTCGTTTTCTACGTTTTTTTTTGTTGTTTTTTTTTTAATTAATTTCGTTTAAGCCTTGTCTGTTTCCAAGCGTATCAACAATATTATGCATTAAAGGCATTAATGCATTTTAATATCAAATTAAAATTAATTAATCAAATGCGTATCAGTGTTAATATTAATTCCCACTTTTGCAGAATAAAAATCATAAAAAGCTGACTAATCAGAGAAAAGGGAGCAGAGAAATGTGTGTCTGCAGCAAGGGAGCAAGACTTTGCTGTCGCAGTGCAGAACTGCAGACTGTCTACCACAAGCAAAGCTCACGGTACAGGTTCAAGTGTCATGCAGATTATTACTCTTCATAATGTGTGTTCCTCTTATGGGGAGTCCTGTTGAATTCACAGGATGTGTGTCTGATTTCTGTAAGGAAGTTTATCATGCAAACAAGTCTCTCTTATCAGTTTCCATCACTTAACTGAGATCAGGTTGCAGACACAGTAGACTCAGCAGGTAGACCTACAGTTGTGCTCATATGTATTCATACCCTTTCATTAAAGAAAGGCCTGAATTTACAACAGTCACTCAAATAACTGGAGACTTAAACAATAACTAAAAATTTGCAAAAATATAATTTAGTATTATAAAACACTGTTTTTTCATTTAATTGAGAAAAAAAAAAAAAAAAGAACAAACTGGTCCTGGACAAATTAGAGCACTTTTCTGTTGAACAGTGGGACAAAATACCTGTCAACAGGTCTGACTGAGAGGAACAGAAAACAACTGACTGTAGCGGAAACATGAAAGGATTGTTCAACTAAATATTAGTTTATGACTGATTTAATATGTAATAAATTATCTTATTTGTTTGCTTTTTAAAAAAAATATTTCTATTGAACCAGAATTTAAAAATAATGTAATGATTTTTATAACATTTTTATTTATTATTATTTTAGTCAATTTCAGCTTATTTTACAGGCAGCTGTTTTCTTCCTTCTTTAATGAAAGGGTATGAATAAATATGAGCACAACTGTAGTCATACATCTATTTTCAAGTCTATTTACGTCTCCCCAGCAAAGATATCCAGCTGCTTCTGGGGGATTCCAGGGTGCTGTCAGGTCAGGAGAGGTATAAAATCTTTCCAGCAAGTTCTGGGTCTGCCTTGGGGTTTCCTCCCAGTACGATGTGCCTTGTTAACCTCCAAGAGGAGCTAACCGGGAAGCATCTTAACCAGATGCCTGAACCAACTCAGCTGACTTCTGTCAGTATGGCAGAGGAGTTTCTCTCCTCCAAGCTTTTTAGATGTGTTAGCTCCTCATCCAGTCCCTCAGACTAAGCCTGCACACTTTCCCAAAGGAAGGTCGCTTCCGTTCAGTCACCACCCGGATCTCATGACTATAGTTGAAGTTTGAAAAGAAGATAGACCTTGAGATCGAGAGTTTTGTCCTTCAGCTGACTTCTCTCTTCCCAGACCAGAGCAACACCCTTCAGTGCTGATGAAGCCCCAGTCCTTTGGTCCCATCTGTGAATTACCAAGCTGACACGGTGGAGTGGTTTAAATACCTCTGATAACTTGAGGGGTGTTTTGTGGACAGTTTATGGCAACGTAGTCCAGGTTTTAACTCTGTGTGGGATCATGAATCTGTCTGTGGAACAGCTGATTTAAAAACAATGTATTACTCGAAGCCACAGTGAAGTTTTTGGGGTTTGAGGGTTTTTTTAATGCAAGAAAAGACTATATTTGACTCATTGGATGTCAGACTGAACCAGCTGCAGGTAAACACTCAGGACTCAGCAGTGCTAAATGGAAAAAACTGAAAGACCTTGTAGGTGCATTTCAATTACTCCTAGAATTGCTCAAAAACTAAATATTGCAATAAAAAAAAAAAAAATTTTAGAAAAATAAGTCTCAAATATCGCTAAAAAGTTTGCACACTCTTATGAGGGCGTTTTTCAGATGTTTCAATATAGTGGAAACACTTTTTTCGCATTTACGTATCCCCGGATGTGATGTGGCGGCATCATGACCAGTTTATTTTAAGTAAAGATGGCGCGTTGCGAAGCAAACGGTGAATTTCAGAGTTTTAGAAAAGAAAATGAAGGCTAAAAGCTTGTAAAAGCCATAGCAAATTTTCTGCAGCAAATAGAAAAACCCCAAAATAACACTACATGGCTACGTTGCGTAAGCTGCAATTCTCGTAAAATCTTGAGAGGAGCGAGATTTTACAAGACTTGAGGCACAGGAAGAGCACAGGCCTGACAGAGGTGCAGAATTTGTAAGATGTACACAAAACAATAATAATGGGTCAGAAGATTAGCATTTGGTTCATGTTGACATCACAGCAGAAAAAGACAACAGCAGTGGTTTTATAGATGGTATGTAAGACCCCTAAACCAAGCATGCCATGGCCTATCTTTGAAACTTTCGACCACTTTTTCTGCAGTTATTGTGACCTTATATCCAGTCGCTACCCCCTTCTGATTTATCTCATATTGTAGTAGCAGAGTTCAAAACAAAGATGGCATGCCATGATGTGTTCAAGGTCCCTGCTGTAGTAGACCTACTACTGGCAGCTGTTCTCAAAACAAGCCGGGACCCAGTAGGATTCCTGTTTTAGTTAGAAAAAGAAGGAATGGAAAGCCTTTAACTTGTAGGATGAATTTTTCCAATCTGTTAACTGTACCATGTACAATTCAGCATACAATAGGGACCAGCGTAAACTCCATAAAGCTAGCTTTACTAAATACTAGATCTCTGTCCAACAAGTCGCTGTTAGTAAATGACTTCATCATTTCTCAGTTTAGATTTTCTTTTTTTTAACAGAAACAATGCTGACAGAAGGCACAAGCGCTACTGTACTTAATGAAACAGCACTTCCTCCGTTTAGTTTTATAAATAAATATCGAAACAAGAGAAAATACGGAGGAGAAGCTGCTTTATTTAAAGATGTCTTCCAGTGTAAAGAGATTTGATTTGGTGATTTTACTTCTTTTGAATATCTTAGTTTTATTTTAAAAGGCTTTCCTAAAATCTTATTTTTTATCATCTATGTAAAAGAACTGAACCACATTTGAGGTCACATTTTGGGCTTGGATATTTCTAAAGGTGTTGATATTTCCTCTGTTGCAGTTTCTGATTTGGCCTTGTCAGTAGTATACCATTTCTGTATCTTGTTTAACTTACTGATCACCCAGAATGTCCAAACAACCTGCTTCTCTGTTAGAAAGAGGTTCATTATTAAAAGAACAAGTGCAGAGTTTATCAAGGCCATAGCTCTGTTGCCAACGACGACTGCAGAGTCAGTTGATGGACTCCTGGATAATTTCAATCTGAAACTCTTGAATGTGATGGATGCTGTTGCACCGATAAGAATCAAGAGTAAATTCAGCAAACAAGCAAAATACCAGCATAGTTGTAAACCTAAATAGAGAATGCAGAAAAGCAGAACGTAAGTAGAGGAAAACAAACCTTCAGATCCATTATGAGCTGTACAAAAAAAGCCTGCGAGATTATAACAATGAGCTGTGTGAGGCCAGAGAGCGGTATCTATCTCATATGATTACCCAAGAATGTCAACAACTCCCGCACTCCGTTTGCTATGATAGAAAAACTTACAAATCCTCCTAAACAGTTCAGCCCAGACCTCCTCTCCACTGAGAAATGCAATGAATTTGCTCACATTTTTAGTGGAAAAATTAAAACAATTCGACAAAAAATTAATGTCACATATTCTAACAAGAAAACTAATCTGTGTCCAAAACTTAGAAATAACTCTGATGTTAAGTCAGAATTTATTATGACTGATTTATCAGCATCTGAAATCAACAACATGCTCTTTGGACATAACACTATCCAACTTCTTAGAAGTAGTTTTTACCTCTGTAGAAAGTGCTCACCTGCTTATTGTCAACAGCTCACTGGCATCAGGTATTTTTCCCAAGTCTCTAAAAATAGCTGCTATTAAGCCATTCCTAAAGAAACGAACTCGAGATGCCTCTGTAATGAACAACTATAGACCTGTCTCTAACCTCTCTTTTATACCTAAGATAATTGAGAAAGTTATGTTCAATCATCTTTTTGACTTCTTAAATGAAAGTGGAAATCTTGATAAATTCCAGTCAGACTTTTGACCTTATCCCAGCACTGAAACAGCTCTGGTCAAAGTCTCAAATGGTATTAGGTTGAATACGGATTCTGGTTAAGTATCAGTTCTGGTTCTGCTGGATCTTAGTGCTACATTTGATACTGTAGATCACAGAATTCTGTTGGACAGGCTGGAATACTAGGTTGGATTTTCTGGAGTGGTCTTTAACTGGTTCAGGTCCTATTTAGAAGGCCAGAGTTATTTTGTTACAATTGACAGCTATGAATCTGAGCAAGTGACCATGACTTGTGGAGTACCTCAGGGGTCAGTCCCTGGACCTCTTCTGTTCAACTTGTAAATGCTCCCTTTGGGTGAAATAATACAGAACTTTAAAATCAATTATCACAGTTATGCAGATGACACACAGCTTTATGCGTCTTTGTCACCAAATGACCACAGTCCAATAGACTTACTGTGCCAATGTTTGGAGCAAATAAACACCTGGATGAGAGACAATTTTCTTCAATTAAATGAAGACAAAACTGAGATTGTTCTGTTTGGCAGCAAAGAGAAGAGGGTCAGCGTTGGTAAATACCTGGAGACTAGAGCTTTCAAAACTACCAATCAAGTCTGTAACCTTGTAGTGTTGATAGACTCAGATCTGACTTTCAGCAGCCACATAACAGCTGTCACAAAGACAGCTTTTTACCAACTGAGAAACATCAGCAGGGTTAAAAGTTTAGTCTCCCAGAAAGATCAGGAGAAACTCATCCATGCATTCATCTCCAGCCGACTGGATTACTGTAATGGTCTGTTAACAGGACTTCCTAAAAAGAGCATTAAACATCTGCAGCTCATCCAGAATGCTGCTGCTAGAGCTTTAACTAGAACGAAGAGGTCTGAACACATCCCACCAGTTTTAAAATCGTTACACTGGCTTCCAGTCAATCACAGGATAGATTTCAAAACCCTGCTGATTGTTTACAAATCCCAGAATGGTTTGGGACCAGAATACATCTGTGATATGTTAGAGAATATAAACCAAGCAGAGCTCTTCGATCCAAAGAGTCTGGTCAACTAGTCCAGACCAGATTCCAGACTAAACATGGAGAAGCTGCATTTAGCTGTTGCGCTGCAAACAAGTGGAATAAACTGTCAGTGGAGATTAAACTCACACCAAATGTAGACACTTTAAAATCCACGTTAAAAACATTTCTTTTCTCATGCGCCTATGCATGACATCTGCACAGTAACTTTGTGTTTTTCAGATCCTGTGAGTTTTTCTTTCAGCAGTTTAGTTGTTGGACATTGTTCTACTTTGAGTGCAGATTTGCTAAACTCTAGGTATGTAGTTGTTATTTAAAACTCTGCAAACTGATTGCATTTTAATCATACATGTTCAGCCTAAAACAGAGTGATGGTCCTGCTGGTGGAAAGGCTCACCGCCAGCTCCCTGTTCTCTGAACAATGGGTGCCATGACTCCACTCAGGGGATATCCTTTGATCACTGCATCAGCATGAAAGCCTAATGTTTAATTAGCATTAGAGAAACAAGGTTTGATGTGTGTCAGTATGTAAAATATATTAATGATTAATTCAAACCTGCATTCCTGAATTACCTGCTTGTCAGCATGTTTGGCGTTCATTTTTATTTTTCTGGCCCGTTGTCTCTTTCCAGTCAAAACATCAGAAACCTGTTCCAGCATCAGTCTGGACTTTCAGTAGACCATCAAAAAGCCATAATATGGCTTCTTGATATTATTATTAAACATTTTTGCTGTAGCTTTAAGATTTTTGACAGCTTATTCTGCTACGTGTAAAATGAAGAAAGGCCTAGGAGCAGGAGCAGGAACAGTCTCTCAGACATGATGAAAGCCTTTTCTGTTGTCTTCTGAACTCCCCTGAAAGCCAAAAAGAAGCATGCTGTGATTATTTGAAAAGCCGTCTGGTCCTTGAGGAGAAAAAAAAAATTCCCAGAAATGGTGGGTGCAGGCTGTGATTTAGGTTGATGTAGCATTCACCCCTTCAGCTTCCATTTCTGTTCTACGCCTTGTCTTGCTTGAAACTTTGAACACAAGCGAATGTTTGCACGTATTTATTACTTTGACTGGAATTTCTTGCATTTATATGAACAGTAATTCATGGTTGGTTTCATGCTCTGTATGTGCTTTGAACTTCCCTCAAGAAGCAGCGAGCTGACTGCTCTCAACTCTTCTTTCCCTTTGGGAGAGTTGAGTTTAGCAGTTACGGTGACATGTAAACACTGAACATCATCTCACCTTTTAGTGCTTCATGATTAACTGGGCTATCATCAAGCCTCTTAATCACAGCTGATAACAAAGCCTCATTATAAAGGGTAAAGATACATTTTTTTAATTCACCCCATGACCAGACTGCCTCTAGTCAGATGGCAAAGCGGCACTTTATGATTCGGATGTGACTAATCAGTGGCGCCTCACAGCAAAATGATCAGTGGGTTGAGAAACGCACCAGAATCAAAGATGATTGGAATGAAGCGGATGCTATTTCACTGCAGGCTGTTCGCTGCAGACATGGTCAAAGCCCACAAAGCAATGCATTCAAAATAGTGTAAGGAACGGAGGAAGGTGAAATGGATCCAAATTAAGTTTGTGCACAAGCCCAAGTTTGAGTGCAGCAAAACACAGTGAATAATATTGTAAATAATTATTTATGTTGCACTTTTTTTTAACTAAAAACAAAAGAGAACGGTTATGTTGATATGCATCTATACATCGATTCAAGGATGAATGAGCCAATAATGTCAATCCAAAGGAGAAATAGATAAAATATTTTAAGACAAATGCGGTATACCTGCAGAAGCCTCTCTCTGAACATACTCTGCTGTTTCATCACCGTGTTGTGTAGAGGGTATGAAGAACTGTCTGTTATGTTCAGCTGCTTGTTCTGCTTTCCGCCTCGTCATCAGACAGCAGCTCCAGAGTTATCTCCAGCAACAAGTTGATCAGTTTGTTCAGTTGATGTTGCCAATAACCCCCGGCTGCAGCCAGGAGAATGAGGCGGGCCTGGATATTGGGCGGGGTTGGATGTCAAATGGGCGTGGTTAGGGTTAGGGTTAATCCAATCAAATTGTTGAATATCCAGCCCCGCCTCATTCTCCAGGCTGCAGCCATGACCCTCTCGATGTTGCCGCCGCTGAGAGATGGCCAACTGGATCAACTTTTGTTGATCACACCGTCCACAGCAGAGTTATAGAAGATACGCGACATCTCTGTGCAGACATCATAGAAACTAAACTTTCTTTTAAAAAAAACGTCTTCTTCCTGTCTAGTGTGCTGTCCTCCTGAATTCCCAGGTATCTCTATATTCCTCCACCTCTTCTTCAGGATGTAAACAGTATTTATTCCTGTTTTTCCTGAAATCCACAATCATTTCTTTAGTTTTGTTTTTATTTAGAATGTGGTGATTGTTTCTGCAGTGTCACAATTTGGAATGCAAACAATGTAATGTCGAAAACTGTAATCTATTTTTGACGTGATGTGAATGTCTTTAAGCTCAACTGCAGACTGCTTTTCATTAATATGTCTGTTAAAGCTGAGGAATAAACTTATATTTAGATGTTTTAGTTGCTTTTGTGTTAAATCAGCATGTCATGTTCTCTTTTTGATTTATGGCTCGTGAACGAAATGAAAATAGTAATGTGGTAAAATTTGTGATATCAGCAAATGTCAAGTGTGTTTCCACTGAATCAATATAATGTTGTGTTGTGATCAAAGTTATGATTCACAGCCCTAAAAAAATATACTAATTTCATAAAGATGAGGTCTTTAAAGTGGGATTTGAAGGCAGCTTTATTTCACGTGTTCAGTCAGCAAAAAGCTCTATGAGTTGGGAAAACCACCGTATCTGTTTATAATCTGATAATATTATCGGGACTCTAAAATCAAACTTCATTTTCTCTGAGAAAAAAATTGAAGAAAAAGTCCCGTGTCCACTGTGATTTCTTCCGATAAACGTGCCACACCAGAGTTCAGCGTGAGATCCTCGGCTTAAATCAGCTTCAGCCAAAGTTTTCCTCGCTAACCTTTGTTCCAGACACACCAAACATCTCATGCAGTCCAATTCAAACCCAAACACAATGAGCAAAAGATTTCCACGTCAGCAAAGTGCATTTTTATTTGTGAAGATGACATTTATTTTTGTGATGACTTAAAGGAGAGGCTGAATGCTTTCATCAGTGTTCAGTTAATAATTTATTGGTTGTGTAACTACGGAGGTTTTTTCATTGTGTGTGTGATACTTCAGTTTTAGACACTAGCTGTGAAGGTAGTCCCTTTGTCTCTGATAAGGAGGAGGAGGATGAGATTCTCACATAATATGCTGTTTACAGTAGTCCTCTGGTGAAAACTTCCTCTCTCTGTGTCTTCCAGTCTCTGTCAGCAGCATGGGACAGCATCTAGGAAAGAAGGAGTCAACCACATACAGCAAGGTAAGAAGTCCTTTGTAATGTCTTGGTCGGTGTCAGGAGGACAGTAGTAACAACACCTTGAAAGGTCATTTTAAGGTCTGAGAATAAACCATGTGTGAGGGGTTTTTTTTCTTTTCTTTAAGCCTTATCAATGTCAGAGCTGGCTTTTATCGGTGGGACTTTGGACCACATTGCAATCATGCCGTCACTTTCCTTCACTCTGCTGGTTTATTACTGTTATTTAACTTTTAGCCAGTCATGCATGTCAGGAATCCCATTAAGAAAAATTTCCGATAACGTGGTGCAAACTTTAAAACACTCCATTTTTGAGGTGGTTTTTCTACAATGCTTCCTGAGCACAGAATGAGTGTTAAGTTTTACAAAGGATTTGATTTCTTCCAGATCCATGTGTAGTGTGTCTTCTGGGTTAAAACTCTTGGCCCCAGTTCTAAGGTCACAAATGTGGCTGTGTGCTAATCACACTGCCACAGGCAACCCTTTACAACCCCTCACTGGTTCATTGAGAAACTGTAATCCTGAAATTATGCTTTAACTTGTGTTTTATGTCAAGTTTTTAATGAGAAGTAGAAAATAGAGAAAACAAAAATACAAATATCTCTGATATAAACATATATACCAAACTTAATTTCTTTTTCTACATTAATTTTATTGAGATTAATGTATGTTTTGGTTCTGAGGTTCCACAAATTACTTTATAAAATGAATAAATAGAAACAAATTATCCATGTCTTAAATATATCAGTTCTTCACATTAGGATGATCACAATTATACTAATGTAATTGTCTGATTTAAGATTATTTGAGATGATCAAAGTAATATGTTATGACCGTCATAATTGTCTGTACAGAAATGGGCGAGTGAGACTAAATATAAATATGTTTCCATGTTTTCTGTAAATTTGTAGAGCAGCAGTTGTATTTGTTAACACGATGTTTCCTGGACCCCCTGCCCTGCACGTTTTAGACATGTTCCTCCTCCAAAACACCTCAGTCAGATTACTGAAGTTTCTCATTAAGTTCTTTGCAGCCTGTTAACAAGTGCTTCATTTCATTGTGTTAAATTAGGCTTCCCTATAAAACATTCAGGGATGGGGGTCCTGAGGAGCTGGATTGGGAAACACTGTGTTAAAACATGAGACGAGTTTTAATGCCAGCTTACTGTTGCCTGTCTAGGTCATATTCTTTAGTGCCTTGATGGAAACATTTGAATGTAAAAGCAAATAAAGGCTGCTGTTTGAGTTAGTCTCTTCTGTAAATGGTTATTAATGAAGGTTATGTTCATTATTAGATTTTGATCAGGCGATGACTGTCTCTGTGACTTAAGGATTGAAGTTGTTGATCACAATTTCTTTTTTTACACAATGCATTTAATAATTAGCTTGTGAGGGACCAAGCTGGCGAAGGAAGAGGAACACAGGTGGCTTCAAAAGAAAGGGGTTTTATTTGCCCAAACAATATAAATGAATTAGCCCTTTAAAAGAGGTCAACTAAGCAAAACCTAAATCAAAGTCTGAAAATAACTAAACTAACAGATTAGGGAACATAATCAACATAACCCAAAAACATACTGACCTGACAAACAACAAACAAAGGAGAACTTAAATACTGGCTGATCAGACCAGTTACAAAACATATGGGGTAACACATTAAACATACTAACAAACGAGACAAAGAAACAGAACCTAACTGTTAGCTTAATTATTCTTAACAAAACTACTAACAAAAGGTAAACCCAAACTACTCAAAAATGGGAAAGAAAATGAACAAACATTTGAAGAAACTAAACTAAACTTTTAATCTCCCCCTCTGAAGATGAGGTCTTCCCAAAGGCCCGTGGCACTTCCTGCTCACTGGCTTCCCACCTGTGCACACTCCTGCCCCCCAATGCCCAAGCTAATCCCTTCAGCACCAGTAAAAGGAAACAAGATTAACCAAAACGCAAACAGTTGAAAATACAGTGGCTCCTTAATGTGCGCGCTAACAAAAAGAAACCAAAGCATTTAAACTAAGTTTAAATATAAAGAAAACTGACAATGTGGTGCTTTTACCGCCTTTATATGTGTGGCCATTGGTCTGGCCATCACATAGCTAAACGTTCATAATCATGAAAGTCTTGTTTAACATGTGGAGAACCAAATTTGTCAGTTTTTTATCAGCAGATAATAAGCCAGAAATGTCAAAGTTGTGTAGAAAACCAAAGAAATAAAGGTCAGTGGCTGCCAGGTGATGATAAAATGAAATGAACCCTTTAAAAACTGCAATAGGAATAGTCTACTGATGCTTGCACTGTTGTTTCTCTGCATTGTTGCATGGGCTCAATATACAATTTTAAAGATTTTGTGGCTGGAGATGTTTACAAATTACTCCAGAGTTTATATTTGAAAACCAAGTTTGTGAAGTTTGTAAATTTGCTGAAACGGATTTGCATGGTTCTAAAAAGAAAAAGGTTTGCATTCATATGAAAAATAGTTCTTTTCCAAACATGCTGTCCACAAATGCAAAGTACAAAACTGCATGCAAGAATTTTGCCCTTTTATACTTCTATCTGATTGGATGTTGACTAATCAAACTGTCCAGTCAGAGAGCAGATGGCGTCTCGTCTTTCTGCACCACTGCAGTCTTTTAAAGGGGAGTAAATATATTTTAGAGCAATTAAGGAATAATAAATAGTAATCACCAACAATCTTTAATGACCGTTTCCCATTATGCCCACTAAACCACATATTTTTGTACATTTTCTTGATCTGTTATTTGAGTAAATGTGAAACCTTGGAACATTAAAATTCAATGCATTTTTCCCTCTTGGTTATTAGCTTTTTCAGGCATTGCTGCTTTGACTCAATCACTAAGCACATTTCAAAGACAATATTTGACACAAAGCTTTTATTAGTTACATCAATCAGCTTCTAATTTATAATTGAGAACAGGTTGCCATAGCAATACATTCAGCATGGTGGCTCTCTAAACATTCTTCTTGTTGCTCGGTTAAAAAAAACAAATCCTTGAACTGATGAGCCTTGCTGCAGCAATATTTCATGGAAGAACCCTTTTGAACTGGACAGAGTTAATAGATTTCCAAGTGCATCAAGGTTGACAATAAACCTTCTCCAGGTTTACATCTCATCAACTAAAGCTTTGGCCCTGAGATCAGAAGGGCACGGGTTTGACAACCCATTAACCTTCCTGGGAATCCATCTACCTGAAGCGGAGATGAGCTTAAATCCATAAACTGGCTTGAAGTCAGACAGACATTAAAGTTGTTGATAGACTATGTTTGCCGCTGGTACAAGTGAGCAAATGGAAACGGCTTACAGAAGCAGTTATTGCATTTCAGGCACTAGGAAAGATTATTAAACTCACAGACATGTTGAGGAAAACAATCATCTTTCAGTGATGCAACAGTCTAATCCGTCATCAGATATCAAATCTGCTCAATGCTCTTGAGGGAAATTAAAGGCAATTTTCCTCTTTATCTTTTAGAAGTAGAAAAGTTGTCAGGAAAGTCAAAATAAGCTTTTTTTTAATGGCAGCTGTACCTGGAGGTTAGCTCTTGAAAGAAAATGTCTGGTTCTGATAGTGGCACAATTAGATAAAACAAATACACATCTTCTTAATGTTTCTGCTGTCTGAGTGGAGAAATTACAGGTCAGACGCTGCCCCTGTTAGCCAACTCTGGAGGAGGACCAGGGCCGAACTGGGCCAGGAATGTAATTTAATGACATCATGTAATTAGCCCCGACCTTGTTTGAGTTCTGTTTGTTGCCACTTCTTAAAAAAATTGCCGTGGGTGTAATGAGTTTGAAGCATTATGGCTGAGGCTCCAATCATATCTGAAGAGGTTGCAAGCTAGTTGCGAGTGGCTGCAACCACAAGGAGGAGGAGAAAGGAAGAAAAGATTGGTACTAAGGATGAAAGCTCCCTTCAGTGTGTGCTGCTCAGGTCGTGAGCAGTAAAACTGTGGACTACCGGTGTGGTCCAGCTGTTGGCTCATGGTGCCTGGATGGTGCAGTGATCGTTTGGGAAAGAGGGGGGCTCAAAAACCAGCGGGGTGGCTGATAGTTCTGCCAAACACACTCTAGAGAAACAAAAGAAGTGGATCAATTTGTCAAGCGTGGGGCAGGTGGGGAAACTGTTTGGCGAGCATGTTGCACCAAAGCACCAGTTCATTTCAGGTTTATTCTTTTATACTTTTCCTATCGTGTTTTTAATGCTTTTTCATTATATTTTTTTCCTTTTATTTGACCTGACTTTGCAGTCAATATAAAGGTCTTGCAAAGCAGCCAGTTGTCATAGAGACAGCTAAAAGGGAACAAAGCGTGACATAAGGCAAGTTGTGCTTAGATCACGTTGTCAGTCGTGATTTCTTTCTTCTTCTTCTCTCATCGTTTCAGAAAGATCAGCTGCACTGATACCTCCTTTCTTGCACCTTAAAGCTATAGTAGGTAAATCTTGCTCAAAGTAAATTTTTTTTTTACTCGGGGTTAGGGCTGGGCGATATGACTTAAACTCAGATCACGAGATGGCTCATTTTATATCCCCATATTGATATACATAACGATATAAAATTGTTTGTGTAATTTTGTGTCAGTCAGCAGTTATTTGTCAGATGTGCTTGGCAAACTTTGGCAATGGCAGCAGTGATCTCCTTCCATCTACAGGAACTATGGCCGTATGACGTTTCACAGGTAAAACCCTGTTGCAGCATTTGCTTCTGGAGTTTATTATGAGCGCATCCGCCACCACTTGGCACTGCTTTAATGGCTTTTGCTTGTTGACTCTATTCTTTATTTTGTATTATTTATCCTGATTCTTGCGCAGTTGCTAAACTGAGTTACCGGTAGTTGTGTCAGAGTTCGTTGTCAGGACTGTGAGCTAGTCTGTTGTCGGTTCCACGTCAATCTTTTTCTATCCAAAGAGCATCCATGCGACAGAATTTTCCTCCTCTTTTGTGAACAAGCTCATCAGTTTTGGTTGGCTGGTCATCTTTTAGTGAATTATCCGGCTCTGAAACCCATCTGCTACTGTCTTTCTCCATGTTTGTTCTTATATCGCAGCGTGCATGCCGTAAAGCGCATCTTCACGTAAAGTACTGCAGTAAAACACCTTATCGTGGTGTAAATGATAGAGCCTCGTATGAAACGATAGACATTTTCTATCATCCAAACGATACATATTGTTATTTTGCCCAGCCCTATTCTGGATGAAGTGGTTCTTCGTCCTGATTAGTAGTCTATACATTTTGTAATCATGAACAATAAGAAATATAGTTAGACCCCTCAGTTTACTGTAAAACTGTAAAAACTCTGACCAATCCAAACATTCGGACCAAAATAGTAATCATTTCTTATACTTTGAAAGCTTCTTCTCCTTGGCTCCCCTCCTCCCCCTCCCACAGTGCATACCTGATAGCCACACCCTGCATATAAACAGCGTGTTAGGATGAAAATACAAAGTAGTGAAGAAGAAACTTGGAAGGCAACATGGCTGAGAAAATGAAGGATGCATTCCCCCGACTCGACTCGGTTTATTTGCCTCCTCCCGCTAAACAGCCGAGAAAGAGAAAATCTTTGGTGGAAAAAGCTGCGTATAAAAAAACCTTGGATCACGCAAGGAGCAAAACCAGAGGGCGAGGAGCCAAGACTGGGCGCCACTTTCACATCTTGCTAGTTCCCCAACATAACCTACCCCAGCTTTAATAGTGATTTTTGTTTAGCTTTTTTCTTTCCTATTGCGATCATTGTTCCTATTCACAGTCTTCTCCGGGCGTTACAGTGTAGAAAGAGAGTAACTTATTACAATAAAGATGCAGAAATCAGTGACGATAACATGTTTTCTGCTATTAAGCATGAGAATGTGACAACCATTCTTTAAATTAATGCTAAAATCAGTTGCATGATTGCAAACCAGATTTAAGATGATTGTTGAGGTGAAAACCTTACGAGAAGCAGTGTATTTCCTGCAGTGTGTGCATTACAGACGCCATCATGTGCTGGTCACGGGATAAGGTGTCATGAGATCTTCAAAATGTTTTCCAATTATTTCTAATGATAATCAGTGTGCTGGCACACAGGGCTCAGTTATTAATCTGATGCAGTGCATTCATTGACAAGGATTATCATCTTCAAAGAACTCAATAGTTAGGTACTCTGCAGCCAATCGTGACCAAGCATTCATCCATGAACATGGCATAAACCAGGTCAATTATCTTAAGAATGCATGGCTTAAGAAAAAGCAGGTTTTACCATATAGCCTACATATCCCCTCGACATCATCCAAACCCCATGAATCAAACTCAGTTTGCATCTAAGACCAAATCTGAACATAAATGCAGACATTTCTAGATTGAATGATGACTTGAAATCCTTAAATGAAGCTAAAATTCTAACAAGATGAATCGCTTGCTGTCATACTTCCCAAAGGGAGTTGCTGGCTAGGACTTAGCATGCAAACTGCCCAATCTGTCCCTTTCATTCTTTCATACTGTAAAACTGTGAAAATATCAAAGGAACGTGTTAACTTTCAACTTGGTGCCTTGTGAAAACCATGCCACCTTTTACTTGAAATATTTACCAGAAATCCATGAAAGCATATTTTGATCAAAAGTGTCTTTATTGTTAGCGCCCATGAAAAGATTTTTGAAATCCTAATGGATTTGGATTTAGGATTGGATTATTTAAGACCGCAGAAGCATCACATTGCTCCATTTGGACACAGTCTGTGTGGCATGCACAGAGGTGAGAGCAGTTATTTGCTTACCGTATTTTCACGACCATAAGGCGCACCGCACCAAAAGGCGCAGTCTCAGTTATGTGCTCCTTTTCTGTATTTAACACATACACAAGGCGCACCTGACCATTGGGCGCGGGTTTTATGTACCGGTACAGTCCACGCCCACACTCCCCCCTTTAACATTTTCAATGCACACAAGCATACAAGTATGCCTTTTTAAAAATAGAGCGGGAGCAAAACTGAGTTTGGTTGTGCTTTATTTAAGTATTGATTACAAAGTTTTTTGTTTTTTTTTACCGGTAATTGTCATTAGTCAAACCCATCAAAGTCCTCATCCTCTGTTTCGGAGTTGAACAGCTGCCCTAAATCTCCAGCAAACATGTGAGGTTCACTTTCTTCAATGTCAGAGTCACTTTCCGTGCCGTGCGGCTCCTCGGAAATGATGCCGGCTTTTGCGAAAGCGCGGACAACAGTACCAGCAGACACGTTAGCCCAAGCATCTACAATCCATTCGCATATTGTGGCGTAACTCGCCCGGCGCTGCCTTCCACTCTTAGTGAAACTGTGATCTCCATCGGTCATCCATCGCTCCCACGCCGCTCGCAGCCTTACTTTGAACGGCCGGTTCACACCGATGTCCAGCGGTTGTAGTTCCTTCGTCAGGCCTCCCGGAATGACAGCAAGCTCAGAGTTCATTTGTTTCACTTGTTTTTTCACATCAGCTGTGAGATGGGCACGCATAGAGTCACAGATCAACAGCGATGGTGATGTGTGAAAAAAACCACCTGGTCTCTTTACATACACCTCCCTCAGCCATTCTTTCATCATTTCCTCATCCATCCAGCCCTTTACATTTGCCTTAATGATGACTCCTGCTGGAAACTTCTCTTTAGGCAAAGTCTTTCTCTTGAAAATCACCATTGGCGGCAGTTTCTGTCCATTAGCATGGCAGCCAAGCACAATAGTAAAAGAAGACTTTTCGTGCCCCGTTGTGCGTATCGCTACCGTGCTGGTCCCCTTCTTCTCCACAGTGTGACCAACCGGGATGTCGAAGGTGAGCGGCACCTCGTCCATGTTAGTGATGTGGTTGGGCTGGATGCGTTTGTCGGCGATGTGTTTGCTACAGTAAGAGCGGAAAATGTCCAGCTTTTCATTATAATCCGCTGGAAGTTGCTGCGCTACTGTAGTCCTTGTCCGGATGGAAAAATTGCACCGTTTCATGAAACGAAAGCACCAAGATGGACCTCCTTGGAAATGTTCAATTTTCATTTCCTCTGCTAGTGTTAATGCTTTTAGTCGAATGGTGACCGTGGAAACGCTTCTCCCACTTATTCTTTGATCGATGATCCACTGCTCCAGTCTTTCCTCCAACTCGGGCCACCTCGCCTTATGTCCGCGGAAACTCAGCTGCGTCTTCTTCACCTGTCGGAGCTCATTTTCCATTTTCCTCCACTTGCGAACCATCGATTCATTAATATTAAATTCTCTCTCGGCTGCTCGATTTCCATGTTGCTTGGCGTAGTTTATGGCCTTCAGCTTAAATTGTGCTTCATAAGCGTGTCTTTTAGCCATGTTTAGGGTTGTTAGAAAAAGGTGTTCTGCATAACGCACATACCTGTTCTTTTATATGCGATCAACACCCACACTTCACCCTTTAACGTTCTCATGGTGTTCTCTACTACGTCCGATTACAACAACAAAAACAACAACAACACGCACACAAAGGGCGCACTGCACGATAGGGCGCGCCGCACATTTTGAAGAAAATCTAAGACTTTTATGTGCGCCTTATGGTCGTGAAAATACGGTAGATATTGTCAGATTTGGTCATCACTGCACATAAAGCCTAGAAGTAAATCTAGAAATATGCAGACCATTTTGTTTCCTGATGTTCCTTATTTTACACTGTTTTTTTTTTATATACATTATGCCCCATGCATTTGTAATTGCACTGCGTTGTTTGTGCAGCACATCTATAGACCATATGCCACATGATGTAGAGGTGTTTTTACTCAGCTGCAGTGAGTGGAATTGATTTTTAACTTATCTCACACAACAGCCTTGAAAATCAGGATGTGGCAAAGCTCTGTACATCCTTTCATGACCCAACCATGTACTGTCTACCAATGCTGAACAATCAGAATGAAACATTTACTGCAACCACTAAGCAGGCAAAGAAACAAAAAAAAAAACAACCTCTTTTTGTTGCAACGTGAGTCAGTTTGGTTGCTTATGGCCTTGTGCGTGCTCAGGATGGGGGATTGGATCAGAATCAAGATTTGATGCAGTCTGTTGGTTCTCCTTAACTAGGGTATTTACGAAGAATTGGCCTGAATCGATGTGTCTGTAAAGCGCCCTGATGTGATATTGTTGTGAAGTAGCGCTATATAAATAAAGCTGAATTGAATTGACTTAATACCTGATTGGTGATTTAAAGTATAAAACTCTTGACGTCTGACTACTGTAGGAGGGAATGGATGACTTTTGCTGCTACCTATATATAAGTATGGCTTTAGTTTAATTATTTATCAGCTGTTTATTCATGAAACCTGACAAAAAGTGGCTTTATTACTGTGTTATACTTGGGTGGTGCTTAAGCTTCAAACTATTATCTTCTGCTGAATCAGTGTAATTAGATTTTACCTTTCCAGCTTGTCTTTCATAAACTGCTTTGTGCTTTGAGCTTGTCATCAAGTTCTCCTACTGAAATGATTGAATTGAAGACTCAAGTCTCCAGATGAGGGAGCTTGAGGCTCATTTAGCCAACCACCAGACTTCAGAAACCCAGTGCTGTACCAATTAGAGCTCTCCATGTATTGTGACCCGCACAGCAGGCCTGTTCCTGTGTCTGCTGTCCATGTATGTGAGCAATATCAGACTCGCAGCCAGTCGTCACCAGTCGCCCCCCCCCCCCAGAGGTTAAGATGTGTGGCGTATAAGTCACACAGTCTTGTTGATCATTTGAATTCTTGATTGTTTGATGTTCATAGATGAAAATGTAGTTGTCGCTTCATTCTCTCCACACACAGTTGAGTTTTATGTAAAGTTGAAATTTGAAGTTATGAGATTCTTTGACATAAACACGACTAAATTTAATATAGTTAACCCATTGTCCATCTACTGAAGAAGGTTAGATTTAGTTGACTTTCCTGGTGTTTGGTAAGAATAAACCAGATTTTTATTTTATTTTATTTTATTTTTTTATTTTATTTTTGGGTACAGTACAAGTTAAGGATGGGTAATGATTTCTTTTTTTCTTTTTGAACAGTCATTTGATTGTAAGAATCAAATGACACATGATGTGTCATCAACATGTAAGAAATTCAGCAGTTTGAATAACTTTTTACTTCGTATTTGGCTGTTTTGTTCTAATAAACACTTGGTTGTGATAAATTACTCCAACCAAAAGGTGGCATCAATTTACCAAGATGTCTGCCAAGCACCAGAAAACCACAGTAGAAGACTACTGGTGCAAAGTGTGCATTACTTTGAGAATCAGTGTTCAGGAAGTAGAAATATTTGAAACAAGCAGAGCTGAAGACAACCAGCATGTCCTGTGTGGAGCCATTTCAAGAAAATAGATTGAAGTGATGTGCGGTTTAACCGCTCCCAAGTAAAGCTGGTACATCAGAGGTCTGCCATGACTATAAACAGTCATTAACCATCTGAAAGAAAATCCATCTATGAATCAGTGGTCAGTCTCTAGTTTTGTCACCCCATCAGTTTTGTTGGAGTTTTTCCTATTTTGGTGAAATATGTTGAGTCTGAGTTTACAAAAAACCCATCAAGTAAAATAAAAGTAAAATCCACACAAGACTGAAGGACCTGTCTGATGTCACCGTAGATCAGAGGTGGGCAACTCCGGTGCTCGAGAGCTGCAGTCCCGCAAGTGTGCGAATCATGTCTGGTGTGTGTCAGATATGTTGCAACAGGAAAACTCCTAACATTTGCAGGACTGTGGCCTACAAGAACCAGCCTTGCCCACCCACCCCTGCTGTAGATTAATTGAAAGCTCAGCTGCTGTTCTGCACACCTAAGCCATGCAACATGAGTTGCATCCTGCTAAAAAGCCTTACAAATATGCCTCACATAATGACTAAACACTGGGGACTAAATGGCGCTAGCCAGCATGAAACACCTCTCTGGGATGTGGTCGGGTGTTTGAAGAATGTTGATGATGTGTTTACCTAAAATGTCTTTGTACAAAGTAAACACTGTCTTTTTTATATTCATCCCTTAAAAGTGGACAGGATCAATAAAGTGCACATAATTCCCTAAATCATGGACAAGAAGATGAAATCTGACCCTTTTTAAAATCTCAAACCAGCATAACCATGAAAGATGTTTAAACTGCTGCATGCCTCTTCATCTGTCTCTGAGTGCTCAGGAACAGTGAACTCCATCTAGTACTCTTACTCTGAATGGGGATCAGAGGGCTTAGTGGAGCTGAGGCGGCAGCGTCTGAAAGTGTCTAAAACGATGGTCGAACAAGCATGCATGCTCATCAGCATTAGCTTCACCATATTTCAGGCAGAATAAATAAAAGAGACAAGACTCTCAAGAAGCTTCAGGAAAATAACTGTTCTTTATTTTCTTTGTGCATGCATGTCAAACTTCTTACTCAACTGGTTACTATGGTAAATGTCTTAACACCTTTAAGCAATGTTTGCTTTGATCTGTCGATCTTAAATAGCTAATAGTTTTCTTTTTTTAATGTTTACATGTGACTTGTTTGAAGTGACTTGACATAGATATGGATGCATTGCTATTAAACTGTACTGTCATTTAGCAAAACTCAATTCAGTTGCTATTAAAATAAAAGGCAGAGTAAATTTCCACCTGGTTAGTTCACATTTTTCTCATCAATTCCTTTTGGTTTAGAAATACTTGTGAAAATCTCCTATTGCCAGATATTTCCCTCACTCACAGGACCAATATCAGGAACCTGCAGCAACAAAAAGCCTCCTGCTGTGTCTTTTCACATTGGTTGTATAGGAATAAAAATAGCACTTGAACATCATGTCTAAATATTTATTCATTTATATTTATTTATTTATTTATTCATTTATTTATTTATTTATTTATATATCATTTGCAAATCAAAGCCTTGATGCTGTCCAGAAGGGAGTAGTAGGCTATATGTTTAATGGAGGACACTTTAAACAAAAAAAACAAACAAAAAAAAACAACATTGACCAAACATTATTATTTCAGATAGTAGTTTTAGTGTAGCCACCAGTTGGTGATAAATTGTACGACTGGATCGTTTGTGACCTGGCGGTATTGAAGAAGTTGCTATTTAATGTGTAAAAACTTCATAAAACTCTACCTGTGTCTAAATTTAGATTGTGCTTCATGACTTTACTTTACGAAGCATTTAAACTTAAGTTTTAATGTCTAAGTCTGCTGTTGTCATGCAGACAAAGGCAAGACAGCGGAGGATAAACCGACACCCCAGGCCTTAATGCTGTCTTTTATGCCCACATCGATGCACATGAGGACTATCGATACATAAAGGTTCACTAAATTCCTGTAGCTGTGTGCAGTTCATGTTGCCGCTAGTATGGTTAGTGGTGTACAGTTTTTGAAGTATATTTGATAACCAGTCAATGTTTAGTATGCCATTTGCTCTACTTAAATATGCTAATATGACCAAATGTTAGCTAACAATGGGAAGTTGTCAGCCCATCTTTTTAAGCTAGCATCTAGTGGCTTTTTATAGGAACTACATGTAAAGCTCTTTTTCCAAAGGCATAGGGATGTACACCAGTCAAAAGTGGAAAGTGTATCCATACTTTTGACTGGTAGTGTAACTCTTCATTTAATCTATAAGGCTCAAGGAAGCTAGCAGTACCAAGTGGGTCGCAGTGATTGGGGGGGAGGGAATGGTCGTAACTAATCATTCTATACATGATTCTTAGAAAGTCTGTTAGAACAAAATCCAACTAGTGAATAAAAAGGAGAGCAGGAACTTCTCTGGAAAGTCTAAAGAGAACTAATTTTATTCCAGCTTATCTCCTGACCTGAGTCCTTTTACTTTCCGGTCAGTTAGACGATACACCACTGTCCCTGGCATCAACCTGTGTGTGGGCGCTGCATTCCAAGAGTCATATTCAATACACCACCAGTGAAGAGTAGGTGTGAAGTCATGCTGGCAGCAAAGTCAGTATCAAGCTGTTGCTCTGTCCACTTATGAAACGATGCTCAGATTTTTTTTTTTTTAACTTAGCGTTGTATTTTGTCCTGTCACGCCACATTTTGATGAGTATGGTTGTGTTTATTACCTGACATGAAGGTTTAAATAACTGGGGCTAAAGTGCTGGTGACATTTTTTACCATTTTATGTAGGTAAAATTACAAATGTTTGGTTGTTTCATTGCTGCTGTCTGTCTTTTGTTTTGTCTTTGTTTTACAAAACCGGGTAATGGGTAGATGTATCAGTCTCTTCGCCGACCGATGCTGTCATACCAGGAAACACCCTGTCACCAGTGGCTCTGCTCTTGGAATGTGGATTTGTTGTTTGCATTGCTAATTTTAAAAAGTGTGAGGCTGCTAGAGGAGATAAGACAGCTGTCCTTTTGTGTGTGGGTGTGCGTGGACTAAATCCAACAAAGGATGAATGCTGGGTGCTTTTGTCATGAAGAAAATATTCAAATGTGCCAGACTGTAGTGGACTGCGTGGGTTCTCTCCGGGTACTCCGGCTTCATCCCACCATCCAAAGACATGCATGATAGGTTAATTGGTCACTCTAAAATTGCCCCTAGGAGTGAGTGTGAGCGTGAGTGTGGTTGTTCGTCTCTCTGTGTGGCCCTGCGATGGACTGGCGAGCTGTCCAGGGTGTACCCTGCCTGTCGCCCAAAGCCAGCTGGGATAGGCTCCAGCTTCCCCGCGACCCTGAATTGGAATAAGCGGTTCAGAAAATGAATGAATGAATGAATTTCCTGAGGTCTTAACCCTCTAATGAATGATTTATTAAAAAATAAATCCATGCCATTATCTATTCTATAGAAATATTCATAAAAGAATATATTGTCATATTTATATAAAAGAAATCCTTTTATTGACTAGTATAATTTTCTTTCCTGTTTATCACTGAATTAAAGTTGCTAATAATATATATATATATATATATATATATATATATATATATATATATATATATATATATATATATATATATGGTATTTTGTACTATATTTATTCTTCAGTGAGTGTCAGAGCGTTTGGTGACACTCTTTTAATGTCCACTGAAGTGTCAAAATCACGAAAATACCATCTTTACGTATGAATATACTAGAAGACAGCCTAAAAAATAAAAAATCAAATGTCCTCTGTAGTGATCACTATGCATCGAAGGGTTAATGAAATGTCTGGGGCACGCTTTGGTCAACATACCACAGGATTATACTTCTTTTTTCCAGGGTATGAGAAGCAGCTTTACGTTACTCCATTCTTTTTATGCTGGTTGAGCTTTATTTTAGATCAGTAGGCAACATTACAAAAATATGCACCAATATTGTGCATAAAAGTTACACTTAGTAACACTTGAAGCATATAATTAAGTTATGAGAGATTTTTTTAGCATCTAGGTTGAAAGCTTACACTAGCACACACCAAGTCAAGTTTGCACGAGCACACACCAGATTTATTGCAAAACTAGGGATGGGCTTTAATTTGAAAAATTATTAATTAGTTATAGGCCCTGTAATTAATTTCTTTAAAAAATTTCTTTGGAAATTAAGAAATTAATTTCTTAAATCAATTTCTGTGTTTACCGTGTTACCATCTGTTTTCCATTTTCGCTCAATGATGCATTTCTGTATGATGTTGCATTCAGTTGTAAAAGTAAACATTGATTTTTTTTTTTTTTTTTTTTTTTTTTTTTTAATCTTAGGAACTTTATATCAGAATTTACAGCTTCTGAAAAAAGATGAAAAAATTATAACTGGTTTAGAAAATACGCTTATTGCAAAGTAAAAGAAAAAAAAGCAGCAATTTTTTTTCCCTTCCTTACTAATTACTTTAATCTCTCAATATACCTGTGAGATCACTTTTTTTTTTTAAATTTTATATTTTTTATTTTATTTTATATATATATATATATATATATATATATATATATATATATATATATATATATATATATATATATATATATATATATTTATATTTTAGTTTAAAATTTATTTATTTAACATTTGTCCTAACAGCCCAATGATCTCTTTTATAAGCATTGCCTGCCCAATATTGCAATTAATTCTTCAACACAGGACAAAAGTTTCACAAAAATTGCAATGAAATTCTGGCAAATCTTACCCGTGCATCTTCATCGTGTAATTCTGTTCCTACATGCCAGGATCCTCTGGTTTTTTCCAGACCTGTCTTGTGTTTTTTAGGGTAGCATAGGATTGCTGGAATGAACCCCAGCTGCCATCAGGCAGCGCCAGGCTGCACCAGGCTGCACCCTGGAGAGGTCACCAGTCCATCACAGGACCAACATGAAGAATATCAAAACAAAGAACCATAATCTCTCATGCTTAACTCACACAAGCCTCAGTCTAAAACAGGGATCCTCAATCCTGGTCCTCTAGGGCTGGTGTCCTGCAGGTTTTCCAAGTGAACCTGCTGCAACACTCCTGATTCAAATCAATGTGTATTTATCAGACATGTGCAGAGCTTATCTGAGTCTGAGTCGGGTGTTTTCCAGCAGAGATACTTGGAAAACCTGCAGAACAGCAGCACCCGAGGACCAGGATGGAGGATCCCTGGTCGAAAATCACCTGCTCATCTCACCCATGTCGGTACAGGGACATCATGCAAATTCCTGTCTGGATCATGCATGTGATCTACAGTTTCTTCTGATGGCCTAAAAGTCTCTATTAAGTGAACATTCTTCATGTTTCATAAATGTTTCTAAATACTCCCATTCAGCTGATATTTTTACCAGAAAGAATTGTCTTACTAGACGTTTGAAGAAATTTAGATAGAATAAAAGCATGCTTTGCAGACTAACTTGTGTGTGACTTGGCTGAAGAGAGAGCTTTGTGTGTTTAGGTTTAAAGGAGGATTATCATGTTTGTTTGTTTTTAAACCAAAAAGCTTAAGACAGATGTGTATTTCACACACACTGCGTTTACATCAGCCAGCAATGTTTAGCTCTACTGGTTTATTGACTGAGTCTGCGGAGTCCAGACGAGGCTGAGACTTTGAAAACTCCTGCTTTAGACTGACCTTAAATTTCATTCTTTCAAAACTGATAAACAAGGCTTTGACTTTGTGTCAAATAATAAAAGGAGAATCAGAATTAAGTTAATATATTTAAACAGAAAGAATTTAAAAAACATTACACTTGTTCGCCTTTATGCCATATGCATCAGTAAGTGCTTGCTCATCACACTCCACCTCCCCTCAAGCAACAAGCCTTCATTTCCTCTCATATTACTGTGTGCATGGTTCATTGTAAGCTGTCTTTGAATGCCTGTGCTGATTCCCCATGTTGGCAAACTCACTCTGAAGTGAAAGCAGAGACTTTAAATCGCGCCATTATTAGTGATGAGTTGTGGATCTGTAAGAGGATTCGTGAATCTTAAAGGCAACATATAGAAAGTGTTCGTGTTTAGTTCACTTTGAGGTAGAAGCAGACGCTAATGCTGTTTGTTTAACAGCATTTTAACGAGCTTGTTTACTGGTTATTATTTTTTTACATTCAGATGAGCTTATTAGGACTTGCAGTGGAATCGATACGTGTGCTTACCCACAAAGCAGATGAGATTTCTGTGTTTTTCATGGTGTTTACCAAAAGTACGTTTGTGTGCTTTAAGTTTTATCATCCAATTTATGTTTTTATCTTATGCAACCGTCCTTTTTTTCCCACTTCATTACCTGCAGGGGTCTGTTGTGACAGCAAACTAAGGAAAAATCAAACCCACAATCAGTGTTGTCTTCAAAATCTTTCATTTCTCTTATGAACTATCGGTGGTTTTCAACAGACGGGGTTATGTTGCATAACATTTTAATGAAATGCCAGGTTTTCTGTGGAGATCTGGTGTCTTTGTGGGATGGGATTGTCACACTACTTACCACCATCATTTGGCCTGTATTTACCATTTTATTTACCTTTTTCCCCTCATCTGGTGATGTTTACAGTAGCTTATTCTCCAAAAGGGTTTAAACTGGGAGCATTTAATATGGATTTACTTACAAACATGAGTCATTTATCTCCATGTGTTGAGATATTGTCTTGCAGTCAATCAAATATCCAAATTAGCCACAGTGTGGTGCATGATGTCAGCCTGTATTTGCTTCTGTCAGTGTAGAATGCTGAGTCAAATCACACAAAACAAAACAAAAGCATTATACATTATTAAAAGTTTGACAAAAATAAGCTGAAATAAGAGCTATAAGCCTCCTTGGAGACAAACTGTCTCACTTAACTGCGTAAATCCTGATGAAAATGTTAAGCAGTTTCCAATTCAGGACAAATTGTTCATGTCTCAAGATGTATATCTTAAAAAAAAAAAAAAAGACAAAAAAAAAATACTTAAAAGTATTAATAACTGTAACCGTACACCCCCTGTCCTCTCTCCAAATTCCCCCTTGTTCTGTATGTTGGACTCTGTCTTTGCTCTGTTGCCATGGCACCTCCATGCCTCACCTCTTTAATCTGTTTTTGTGCTCATTTTCAAGGCTCCATCACCTGAACCCCCAGAAACAGAAACGGCGGCAGCAGCAGCAGAGGCTGACCCACAAGATGAGGTTTTTGGTAAGACATCACAATGTATCTTGTATTAGAACATACATCCATACTCACATTACTGTCACCTTGGCCATAGATCTGCTGGTGCACTGTGTGGCACAAACTTAATATAAAGAATTGATGTAGATTCTGCGGACAGTCTGCTGAAATGTGCTTCCATGAAAACAGCTCAACTTTAAGTTGCAGCACTCAGTCCACAGTGGCTCAGCGCTCCCTTTATCTCACCAATCTTCTCTCATTATTATCTGCTTTTTCTCCCCTTGGTGATAAATCCTGCCATGTATGTTCACAGGAAGCAAACTGACCAGCTGAGCTGATACTGACAAAAACACACAAAAGTCAGACAGAACTCTTCATGCTCTGAGTTTCAAACACCACGTTTTCCACCTTTCTTTTCTTGATGTTTCAGAAGTTTTCCCTTCTGCAGTCACATGACTGCTGAGGCATGAGAGGACAAGGGTTAGATCACACAGTGAAGTGCTTCTGTAATACTGATGCCCAGCAGATGAGGGCAGGGTTTGATGACATGTTTAAAGATTTGATCCACTGAGTTGGCACAGAGTTGCTGTTCTTCAGATTAGGGTGAGTAAGGTTATTTGTGAGGCCAGATGGAAATGACTTGTGAAAACCCTGTTTTTTAAGTATTTGTTTTAATGAAAGTCCCATTGAAATGGATTCTTTGCTGGAGCTTGCACTGTAGCGTACACAGTACAGATCAGCAGTACAGGTCAGTGAAAACTTTCCCCCAGTGACGAGTTTATCTTGAGTTGCATATTTAGTTTGATCCTACAGGAAATTAAACCATCACACTCGGTGCATTTTCCTCTCCGCTTTTCTTTAAACATTCATGTTAGAGCCTGAGGGAAGATTCGGAATTCACATATGATCTAGGGTTAAGGAAAACTATAGAATCACAGTTCAGAACTGGAGTTTAAACGAATTAGTAGTCACATTATGGCTCAAGGTTTTAGGTTTCGACTGCATAGGAAAATGAATTGTGCAGTGTGTCCTTCTCTCTGCGTCAGCTTTGATTGTTTTCTAATGAGGATAAAGGAAAGGTATGGGATCGGTCTACATGCCTTGAAATAAAGCCACAATGATATAGTGCAGTGTTCCTTGTTGCATGTGTCTCACTGACTCTTGACTTGCGGCTTGTGAAGCAGCCACTGGCTTTCTGAAAATGCTCCCTAAACAAGTCAAAATGATCCTCAACACTGCAGTTCTCTCCACAAACAGGAGCTGCAGGCTGCTTGCAGAAACTTTGCTGTCGTAACGGCCCTAACTGACCCTGTCAGTGTTTCCAGTTTTGGCTAATTTCAGCTGCACCGAACTCCGCCAAAGAGCTGCTTTGTCAGAAAAAGAAACACCCACATTCCAGAGGCATTATGTATTTTCACCATATACTGTTGCATAAGAATGCCATTACTCCGTGCAATATTTAGGATAACGATTCCTTGCTAAAAAGCTGAAAGTTACTGATTTGGCAACGTAGCAGGATTCATAGCGAGGGAACGCTTTTTTGGGGGGGTTGGCGGCTCTCCTCTTGTCTTAGTATATTGAGTAAGCTCTTGTTGAAATAACAGTGAGGATCACTGATATAAAAGGTCATTTACTACGTAGCTACTGGATAAAAGGCACACATCAACATTGGCTGGATAACAGGGCTGAATGACTAATTGTTTTTAAATCAAAATTGCACTTTAAAATGTTGCAATCAGTAAATTGCAAACAAGCACAATTCATTTTCATGAATTCAGATGGTATTACTGACTGGAGTCGTTCCAAATACTTCAAATGCTCTGGTCTCAGATAATGTGTGGATGCTAATAAAACCTACAAAACATACTGGAACCATTTTCTTGGCACCTCAAAATACCAGCAGAGTATGGTTTAAACACAACAGCCTACCTGAGTGTTGTTGCTAACTAGGGGTGAGAATCTTTAAGCATCAAATTAAGCATTTGGTTATGATTCCGATGTGATTATAAAGCAATTATTAATGCATCGCGATGATTCCTTTCTGTGTGAATACTTGCTCCTTTTAAAAGCAAAGTATTTATTTCACATAATGAATTAACTTCCATTGTTTATTATTAATAAAGCAAAGACTGATCAGTGAGAAAATGCCTGTAGCGGTGAACTGGGGTGTGGGTCTTGTAAACTGCCACTCATCCAGGATATAATCTGCTACTGTGATGACACAAGATGCTGTACCAACGGATTTCTCTGCATCACTGAATAGAAGTATCCTTTCCGCTCTCTTCAGTGATTCCATGACTTGTTTTTTTGGTCTCATTGTAAAGTGTGGAAATCTGTTTGTCAGCAAAGTATCTTAGAGATGGGATGTTTCAGCTTGGCCTCCTAATGGGCAACATAGCGTAAAAGGTCTGGTCCTCAGTGACTGAAAAGTGATGCAAATACTTGTCAAGAAAAGACGCAATAGAGCTCATGATTTGCTTCATTTTTACTAAGCTGTGTGGAAGCATTTCTCACTCGATGATCCTCTGGTTGGCAGCATCTGCAATTGGGAGTAGTTCCTCCCACTCTGAGTGGAAATGTGAAACATGTTTCTTATATATGTTGTGCTCTCAAAATATTTTAGTACAGTTTGACACAACTTGCTTCAGTGTGGTTCTGCTCCACGTCCTGTTAACGGTATGTCCACATTAATGCAGATGATCCTGGATCATCTCCAACTGCTTTCTTGAACATTACGATGAGTTCAGTGTACCCTAGCGGCCTCCGCAGTCACCAGTCTTCAACCCAGTAGCACATCGTTGGGATTCTTATCATGGATCTGTAAGGACTGTGTGATGCTTCATGTCAATGGCCACATTTACACGGGAGCTTTAATTCTCATATAATTCCGAATGAAAGTTAAATCTGCTTTAAACTGGTGAAAAATGACCATGTTTACACCTAATTCTCACTGAAAAAGTCCATTCGAAACTAAACTTAATTTCGAAGTATTAATATTAAATTATATTATTAAATCTGAACTGAATAATTCCTCTATTATTTCAACCTTTATTCTGCTTTAAGTTAATTCCAGTAGTTCTGTGAATGCTCCTTACCTTGTCCTGTTCCAATTGGGCACAAATTCCCTACGCTGTTTTGCCTACCGTGTTCGGTTTACCTTCTCAGCTGCTGAAAAAAGTGAAGTAGTATTGTCGTGTTGAGCTGGTATTTCAAAATTATAATCAAAATAACAAACTGGTAATTATTATGTAGTTTCCCATGTTAGGTCTGAAAAGACGACAAGCAGGAAGGGAACTTTGTTAATTTCCGGTAGACGTAAATACTAGGGCTGTGACGATATGTTTTTGGGTGCTGATTCAATTTAAATTGGGATTCCTGTGATTCCCAGATATTGCTGGTTTTTGTAGACTAAAAATGAAAGAAAATAAATGTACAAACCTTTTTTTGGCTAGTTATTTTTCTTGATTTCATTGAGGAAAAAAACAACAAAGTAGCCAGAGCATCATTCTGCTACTATAATGCACAAGAAGACAAGTCAAAAGATCATTAAAAACAATTAACGTGACAAAAATTTTATAATGGATTAATTTTATTTATTTAAAAAAATATATATATTTTTGTTTAAAAAATTCAATTTTAAAATTGTGAAGCAAAAAACCCAGATATTTAATTTTTTTATTCAGTTTTCCCACCCCTAATAAATCCGTCACGTCCATCGCCTGTCCTTTCCAAACAAAACCTCTCGTAACCTGCCGATCTAAAGCAGAATTAAATAAGGACATGTTTCCATGTAAACCTCCATTCAGAATTATTATTTCCATATGAACTCATTGGAGAATACTGTTAATTTGGAATGATTTCAGTCTGAATTATTAAGATGGTGCAGAATATTGTATGTGCTGGAACACTAATTCCTATCCATAATCAGTTAGGTATTGAGTGGTTTTATAAACGGAGAAATGATGATACTTCATTACTGGTTGAATGGTACTAACTGGCTTTTATTCATTAAATATCTTGCAAAACAAATTAATTTGATTCGTGACTGAACTTGAGATCCATCACTTCTCTCCGATTCTTCTCCCTGATAATTACAGCAGAGTTCTACAGCGTGTTAGCTTCATCTAACCGATCCACTTTGCTCCATTCCTCCCCCCAGCAGCTCCAGTAATGAATCCCCCCCTTCTGTTTCATGTTACACTCTTGTAATTGATCCAGCCGTCCAGCTACGATGCGAGGGATAACTTAAAGCGGTAACCTGGACGGATTTCAGGGGTTAGACAGCAGTCAGGTGAGAGGCTGAAATCATGCTAGATACGCCAACATCCCGCTGAAGTCACCATGCGTTGTTGTGCTTTAATTATTTATGGGCATGAGTTTTAGATCACCTATGATGAAACAAGAGGGAAATGCAGTATTGTTTTAGCCTTCTGTCTTTATTTGACAAAGTTTCCCCACAGCGGTGCCTCCGGAAGCTCATGATAAGAACGTTGATAAATTAGGAGGCAGGTTTAAGTGGAGATGTCACTAAAACAGCCAGCAAGAGGTGGCCGAAAACGTGACCCGACTCCAGCGCCTGCCACGCTCCTTCAGGCTCTTCAAGTTCAAACAGACTTATATCACCCTCCATGATGAGAAGTAATTCACTTATTTAAATTGATTCATCTTGTGAAAGTGGACAAAAGCAATAGTTTAAGAGCAGCTTGTCTTAATGACGGCATGACAGAGGGATAAGTGAAATTATATAAGCGCAATCATACCTTTGTTTTCTCCGATAGTCATTTATAGTAGTTCTGCTTACTTGAATCTTAATTTAAAGATGGAGATGCTTAATGTTTAACTGGTCCTGTGCTTTGTTAGTTTTCCTTCTGATGGTCCCATTTTCTTGTCAGTTTCTAACTCATTGGTATTAGGATATATTTAGAACGAGTTCGCCAAGGCTGAAGTAATTTACTGCCATTAGGTAGATGCAGAGTGCAGGGAAAAGAGAAAAAAAAAAAGCAAATTTCCTTTAAACTGATGCAGCTTGAGTAGTTTATGACAGGGAGCCTCGCTCTCTTATTGGAGCATCGTTTGGCGTAAGTGTCATCGGAAGGCGTCGTGGTTCATCTCAAAGTGTCCAGCGTCTGCACGCCGCACTTCCTGTTTGCACTGCTTTTTTCCACTAAAGAGCAAACACCAGCTTCAGCGCCGCATGGCTGTTAAAAGCTCATTATGACTCCATTACCTGTGTCAGCCAGCACCGGGCCCAGGCTCAGCAAAATAGACCCCCTGTATCTGCATGTCCACCTTTCCCATCTCAGCCTGGTCAGGGTCTCTGTTTTGCTTTCAGATGAACACTGAAAGCAATCAAGAAGTCCAAATAGCATAAGATTGCCTTTCTAAGGGACTAAAACTACTTTGGGGGAGTAAAAAATTTGTTTCTTTCACTATGAATTTTCCCCTGTCCTTATCAGGCTTTGGAAGTCAGACTTTGCTGTATCAAACATGACTTTACCAGAGGAAAGAGAGAGGTGCGATAATCAGCAGAGCTGCAGGCTGACTTTTATGGAAAACTCCCACTTGATGGTGCATTCACACAAAGAGATCAGGCCGCGTAGAGCATACTGTCAAGTGGACGAGGGGGGGGGGGGGGGGGGGGGTACACCCTTCTTAGCTGAAAGGTTATAAAACTAAAAAATCATAGGAAAGAAGGTTCTGAAATCCTTATTTCAGAAACTTCCGGATCATGATGTGTGCTTAGTTTTTCCACTAGTTTTTCCACACTGCTTTTGCATTTGGTGATATCTATATATATATATATATATATATATATATATATATAAATATATATATATATATATATATAAATATATATATATATATATATATATATATATATATATATATATATATATATATAATATAATATATATATATATATATATATATATATATAATATAATATATATATATATATATATATATATTATATATATATATATATATATATATATATATATATATTATATATATATATATATAAAATATATATATTATATATATATATATATAAAATATATATATATATATATATATATATTATATATATATATATATATATAAAATATATATATATATATATATATATATATATATATATATAAATATTTTATATATTTTATATATATATATATATATATATATATATTTTATATATTTTATATATTTTATATATATATATATATATATATATATATATATATATATATATATATACACACACACATATATATATACATACATATATATGTATGTATGTCTGTCTGTCTGTCTGTATGAATGTATGACCAAATGCAAAAGCAGTGTGGAAAAACTAAGTACACATCATGATCCGGAAGTTTCTGAAACAAGGATTTCAGAACCTTCTTTCCTATGATTTTTGCCAATAGCCTAAAATAAACTCAGCAACCTGTAATTATGAAGCAAAAACAGGATTTTAATCGTCTTAACTCAAACATTGCTTTTTCTGAATGAATCATTTGCATTTTGAAATAAAGAAGACAAAGATAAAAGATAAAAAGATAGAAGATAAAAATAGCACATGAAGGGCACTTCTTTTTTTTTTTTCATTTGTAAGCAATCATGCTTTAAAACCAGTCAAGGCTGTTATATAAGTTACCTTAATCGACTCTGGACATTTTAACAGTGTTTCAGTCAATACCACATTTTGTTGTTCACACATCAGGTTGCTTTCTTGGTTGCTTTTGAGTTTCCTTTTTGCTCAAATCTCTATTTAAGAAATCAGTACTGTATTGATCCAATTGACTTAGTTTTCTCACCAGATTCATAATACTCATAATATTTGTTGGAGCTTGAAAAGATCCCAGTTATGATCTTTAGGAATAAAAAAAATACAATTGTTTAAAATAATACAATACCTATAATATATATATATATAAATATACATATACATATATATATATATATATATATATATATATATATATATATATATATATATATATATATATATATATATATTACATTCCTAAACTTTTGTGTGAGTTTTATTAAACAGTGTAGACCGTCATGAGACAGGTTAGTTTTACCTACTGATGATGTATTGTTGCAATAGTAATCCTGCTCTGGTAATATATACCCACAGAGAGAACTAGTTTAACCATCTTTTTATTATTAGATACACATTCCTTAGCCTCTTTATTAGGTTCATCTTTTCGAATGTTGTTTTCACTAATAACTAATGCCAGTCACATGGCTGCAAATCAGTGAATTTAGACATGTAGTTCAAATGGAGCACAACAAAAGGGGAGAAATGAGATTTAAGTGACTTTGAATGTGGCGTGGTTGTTGATCTGAGTTATTATTGAAAATGCCAGTCTGCTGGGATTTTCACACACAACCATCTCTAGGATTTACATAGAATAGTCTAAAAAAAGAGAGAAAGATTTCAGCCTGCAGCAATTATCTAGACAAAATACCTTGTTGATGTTAGAGAGCAGAAGAAAGCTGGCAGACTGGTTACAAAGGTATGCAGAAAAGCATCTCTGAATGCACAACACGTCCAACCTTGAAACAGATGGACTTTAGCAGTAGAAAACCACAAACTGATGCCCCTCCTGGAAACTGAAGCTCATACAGACTCACTATAATTGGACAATAGAAGATGGGGAGGGGGGGAGTATTTTTAGACATTCAGTTTCAATTTCAGTGGCTATATTGAGATGGTAGGGTAAGAATTGTGTGTGAAGATGAAAACATGGAGCCATCCTGCATTGAATCAATCATTCCGGCTGTTGGTGATGGTGTAATGGTTTAGGGAAGTTTTTCTTTACACACTTTGTGTCACCTCAGCACTTTATATTGTTGCTCATGTCCATTCTTCATCACAGTGTACCCATCCTCAGATAGCTACTTTCAGCAGGATACTGTACCATTTCACAAAGTTTAAAGCATCTCCAACTGGTTTCTTGAACATGACACCAGCTGTATTTCAATTCGGCTTTTTTTGTACAGCATCACTTCACAACAATGTTGTCTCAGGGCACTTTACAGACACATCATTTCAAGCCAAATTATATATAGACTAGCTAATAAAAATCAACTGATTGCATTGAATCTTGATTTTGATCCAATCCCCCATCCTGAGCATGCATGAGGCGACAGTGGGAAGGAAAAATCTCCTTTTTAACAGGAAGACGAAACCTCCAGCAGAAGCAGGCTCAGGGAGGGCAGCCATCTGCCTCGACTGGTTGGGGTGGAGAGGACAGGAAAGACAGATTTACATGCACTGTATCTTTTATTCAGGAAGACCTGTGGAAAAAGGAGAAATGTATTAATAATGGCAATACTGACTAGTTTTTAAACATGAAGGAAATAGAGCAAGGTACTACTCACCATGACCATGACGTCACCATGGCAGCAAAACTAATGGATGGCAAGACTACCCCTAACTATAAGAGCATAACCTGGAAAGTACATGCAGACTCCAACACAGGAGAGGCTCATCTCCTAACTGTATAGCTATTTACATTAATGGAAGTATCGGATAGAAAAACAGATTGAAATTAAAATATTTAATAGAAACATACCAGTTGGAAGATTCATAAAAATGTTATTCTTGTGCATTTCTATTGAATCGTTTGCTTTACTTCATTAGGTTTATTTGGGGGTAAATAAATTACATGTGGTGGAAGACAGGGAGGAACAAAACCGATCTAATCAGTGTTTGATACAAAAACCCCACCTGACATTTTAAAAGAATTAAAACCTATTAAGGTGTACAAAACGGAAATTGGTGAGACAGCAAGACAGACAGCGGCATTTGTTTACACCAGAACTGCTGTTTCCAGTAAGTCAGACAGCGGTACAGTTCTGTGCACTTCACATTGATCTATTCCGTTCTAACCTGCAGTGCATGTAAACACATCTCTCATCATGGATGTGCAGCTGACAAACTCTGTGATGCTGTCATGTCAATATGGAGCAAAACCTCTGAAGAATATTTCCAACATCTCGTTGAATCAGTGCAATAAAGAATTAAAGCAGTTTTGAAGGCAAAAGGGGCTCCAACCTGATACTAACACATTAAAGTGGCTAAGAAGTACAAGTTGACTATATACCCACCATAAGTCTGTGTTTTAGTGATACAGAGCCATGTTGTGGTTTTTCTGAAAATCTTTGGGTCTGTTAATACTGATTTAAAAACCAACAAATAAAAAAAGTGTAGGAAATGCATCCATTATCATTTCCCACCCACATCCCCTCCAGTTTCCTGGGAACTATATTACTGAATGGGTGTATATATGAGAACCTCTCTAATAAATGAAACACTTATATCTTAAGTTCCTCATAGATCATAGTGAGTGTTTGATTGATGCCCTTACCACTCATATCTGGCTGCATTGCACCCTGCGTAGGTGGGTGACAGCAGAGCAGCTTAGGAAATCTGTCTTCCTAAAAACTGTTTGGGCCTATCAGATACACAACTACAGTGCCCAAGGCTTTGGCTGCTTGTGTTGTTTTTATTAAAAACTCTATTCTTCTATTTGTAGTCATAAAGTAGCAGAAACCAGGACGATAAGTCCTTTCATAAAATGGACATCGTAAAGCAGCATTTGATTAAAGACAGCAGACAGATGATGTAGCAGTGACCATGACATGATGATCCCCTGAAAAAAGAAAACAGCGAACTTCAGTCCAGACACACTTTTAGCTTCTGTCAGTGTAATGAATGGATATTGGCATGAGACAGTTATCGCTTATTTCATGCGCAGTGTGCTTCCCCTCTAATTGCATTTGGGACCTACTGGCTACTCTTGAAATATTAAGGGAGGAACAGGCTGCTGCAGATTGCATTGATTTGGTTTGAAACTGATGAGTTTAGTCAGTGCTCCTTTTTACAGGCCGATAGGGAGCAGGAGGAGGTCTGATACTCATCCACTTCTCTGCCTGTTCGTTACTAACGCTGTAGAGAAGCTTCTGAAAAGAGAGCAAGCCATAATGAAAACAGATTCAGAACATATTCTTTAGGAATTCAATTTCCTCTCATGAATGTTTAGCATATTTGATATCTGGTCTGGTTTCCAGGCGATTGGGGTTAAAGCAGCGTTATGTGGGATGTACACAGCTGGGTTTTTATTTACTGACATGCCCGTTGTCTTGCCTGCACAGCTTCCCCTGCTTTCCCCGGTAATGGCTTCACTTTCCTCCCAGCTCTGCTGCCTTCATTGTTCGATGTAAATACTAAATATATTTATCCAGAGGAAAAAGAGTAAGACGACAGAACTTTTATTGGTTTTTTGGGGGATTTCAGCTTAAGCAAACACCCCAACAGCCCAGACAAATAGCCTAAAATATTAGTTTTCTTTAAAATTGCATAGATAACCAGAGGTGTAAAAGTTCTGTTATCCTTTGATGTAAAGTAGAACAGATTGGACAGTAATCTTATGGGCTTTCATAGCTTGTAAGTCTTTCTCTGTATCTGGCGAGCACGCCTGTATCTGGATGTTGCATTGCCAAATTTATCATATTATCTGAAACAGTGCAGTTTGCAAACAGATTTTTGGTTCACATCTCCTACTCTGTGTTTGTGTTGTATGTTGTTGCTGAGCTTGCTTGAGCATTGCTGACTGTGCATCCAGCATAGCGAATATGTACGAGTTTGGTCCTGCACGTCTTAAAGTGCAGGGGCTCAGTCATTTGTCTCTGTGGCGGGGACAGACTCGAGCTGGTACGGGCCCTGGCACTGCCAACACGAAACACCTCCCCTCCTTCTCATTCAAAAGCTCTGATTGTTAAAGAGGAGCATCCATCACTGGACCAGTGTTCTTCGGTTTGACACCATTGTTCAGATTCTCCTTTCTCTTCTTGCTTTCCTTCATCTTGCTATTTTTTTCTGTCAGTTTTTATTTCTGTTTTATCGTAGAGGATTGATTGAATCCCTCAAAAATATGGCATTCCAACTCCTCTGTGTGCATCTGTGTTTGTACAAGCACATTTATCAGCTCTTGCATGCAGCCTTCTGCCCTCTTAACAGCGTTTGTGTGCCTCAGTGTGGCCATGAGTTCAGGAGAGCACGTCATGTTGCCTCGACCATCTGGCAGGACAATCACAGAGTGTGTGTGCATGTGGTAGCAGCTGGGTTCGTGGTTACAGGAGACCAAGAAGAGGGGATGAAGGGTCACCAAGAGCTCCACTATAGCTACAACATCCCATATGTCAGACAAGATATACTGGCGTCTTCCTTGAAAAAAAAACACCTTAAAATGGAAGTAGAGCTCTGGATAGGCACCAAGTATCCGTTGGCAGAGTGAAGACATCCTGCCTCACCAAAAACATGCATCCCAGGTGATGTGTATGGACAATCCATATGGGTTGGAAGGAGGTTCAGATCCATTTTTGCCTTACTGAAAACTTTGGGAGCATCTGCAAAGCAATGCTGTACATTACATTGCCCTGGTTGTTTAAATACTGGCAATAATTAACAGTTAGACCGCCTTGTTTACCAAAATGTTGTGTTCAGTTTTGATACCTGGTACACTTGTTTGTAAAACATGGTCTGATATTTTTTTCCATGACTGTGTGTCTGTTTGCTAAATTGGACGCCTCTAAGATGAAAAATATATGAATGTGTTGCGTTTTGCGGTGATTTCATGACATTTCAGAGTTCAGCACCAAGGCCAGGTAACTGCAGTCCTTCATCCTTCTACTGGTATGTATTTTTTTCAATAAATGTTAAAGAACTCTGGAAAATGAAATATGCTTTGTTAATTAAATAGATGTGAACTTTTGTTCATTTCTCAACAATTCAATCACCTGATTAAATAGCAGCACTGCCTTCACCATCTGATCCAGTGTATAGAGTTTTACTGTCATTTCATTTACAGACTGTGTGATTAGACTTTGATATTTGATAATCTGGTTGAGGATGAGCTGTGATTCCATCAGTAAATGTGTGCCTACACACTTAATACTTGATGTACCGGATGGGCTTTTATGAGTCCAGAAAGCTTTTATTCCCGAAGATTAGTTTTTGTCGTAGTAGATTGTATGAAAACATGGTGACTGAATCTCTGTGATACCTTGACCTTGTAAACAGAGACATTTATAACCAAATAGAGCAAATCTTGAAGTGTTCTGCTTTTGCAATCACATACACTTTATTCTTTAAAGCATACTGCTGTTAATAAAGCTATGCATTGTTATAGATATACTGCAGCTTCTGAAGATTAATTTGTCTTTCTCTTCACTAGATACCTGTTTGAACCTTTAGAAATATATCCAAAAGTAACTAGTATTGACAACTGTAAAGTCAATCTGGTAATCAAAAAGGCATGACATTTTCTAGTCAGGTCATCTGAATGAAGCTGAAATGTCTGTGCAGTATGTGGAAAACTAAGTATGTACACTTTTCCTGGCTCCTTAGAAGCATTAAGATCTCCCCTAAAACAAGGTTTTTGAAAGTTGGTGGAAAGCTGCTGTGAAGCCTTCAGGTGTGTGTTAACACAATGCCAAGGAGGAAAGACGTCCACAGTGATCATAAAAAAAAAAAGCCAAAAGGCAAGGCAAGTTGATTTGTACAGCACATTTCATGTAAAAATAACTCAAAGTTCTTTACATACAAACATTAAAAGTATTACACGTGTTATAAAGAGAAGACAGCAAAAATAGCAAAGATCACAATAAAATAACAAATTCTGTTAAGATCATTTAAAGCAAGATCAGTTAAAAGTAGCCATGCAGATGTAAAAATAAACACACACAGAGAAAAAAAAGTGTTTTGGGTATACCAGGTCTAAGTGCAATTGTTGGGTCATAAAGGACAGTGCCACGTTTGGGGGGAAAAACAAACACACCTGATACCAGCTGTACAGCATGGTGGTGGATGTATGATGGTTTGCAGTCACATCACAGCCTTGCAGTCATTAAGTAGATCATTCATTATGTGTCTCAAAGTGAGTCAAATGTGACGCCATCTGTCCAAAGAGCTGCAGGTTTACTTAAACCGGATCGTGCAGGAAAATGATCCCTTCAAATCCACAGCAAACTGCAGGTTTTGCATTGACCCAGTCAGTCAAGATCTGTTTTATTTGAAATGCTGGGGAGCAAATGGCTACAAACCTCATTCAACCCAACCGGCGTCGTAAATAAGTTGGTTCTCGGTATGCCCGAAACAAGCTGATGAAGAGGAAATGGTAATAATGTTTTACTCTGAATCCTGCAGGATAGGTGCACCTGAGGAGATCGGCAATTGAGGAGACAGAACTACTGTCACTGGAAGTGTAAACAGAGACTTTAATTAGTGTCCATATCAAGCCATACTTCAGCAATAAATTGGCTCATGCTCCAGTTCACACACCTGTAAAAAAAAATTATACTGAACGGCCTGAAAGTTTTTGTTCTGTTTTTTAGCAGAATCATTTAGACTGACTCAGCCCTTTTTAAGCTGTTCGGATGACAGGTGTCTTCTGCTAGTCTCTATAATGCAAAAGAAAAAGCAATGCCTCAGCGAAAGAGGTTGACACAACCATCCAGCTGGCTTTTTACTCTGCAACATTAGTCATGTCCACTGTTAAATTGAAATGTGTGTAGGCATAAATGTGTTTTGGCCTGTTGTGTTTCCCTGGGTGAGGAAACGTCCCTGAGCACTACGCTGATGGCATCAGCCCATGCTGCCTCTATTATTCTTGTGTGCTGTCCCACTGTCATACTAGAAACATCCATTCATTGTTGTTGCCAGGAAAAACCTCATTCTCCACAAAAAAGTCTGCTATGACCGCAATGTAGCACAACTGATGAAGACTGGGTCCTCCATGCATCACCCAGCAGCATGTAGCTCAACCAAGGTCCGAGAGTGGTAAACTCTATTTTAGGTTTGCCGCAATTGCTTGCCAAAGTTCTGATGTGGCAATGCTGAAAAAACATAGTTTGATTCAGGATCGCAGCGAAGATAGAGCCTATCCCAGCAATCATTGGGGGAGATACAGGGTGCACTCTGAACAGGTCGCCGGTCTATCGCAAGACCAACACAGAGAGACAAACAACTGAAAACGTAGTCTGTTTGCAAGTGAATGACTACAAAAACCATGATAAGTGAGCTCTAGCCCTCTTCTTTCCTTAGAGGACATGAAGTAGAACTGTAGGTGCATTTGGATCAGAGTTTTAGGGACTCTCAGAGTGTTAAGGAGACCAAAGGACTTCCCAAAAGACAACACAGCTTTAGGGGCTTTCATGCCGGTTCTTCTTACTTCTTACTAACTAATTGGCAGCTAGATGCCTTTTGATGTCTTTTGCACTTTCGTAGTTTCTGTACATGGAAAGCAGATTAGGCTGAGCACGCATCAAAACAGCTCCAAATTGCACACACCTACACCACACATCTAGAGTCCTTTTCTTGAGGAGTGGCTGAAGAGCAACTATCTGTAGAGACGTGGGCAAAATACTTGATGCCAGTGAACTGTTAACAATAAGCATGAGATCACTTTCTACAGAGGCAAAAGCTGTTGAAGAGGTTGGATGGTGTCGTGTCCAAAGAGCATGTTGTTGATTTTAAATGAAAAACTAATTCTTGTAGGAATTTCAAATCAATAAAATTAAACTCTGACATAGCATCAGAGTTTTTCAAAGTCTTGGACATAGATTAGTTTTGTTGTTTGACTGTGTGGCATTAATATTTTGTCTAATTATTTAAATTTTTCCGACAAAAAAAGTTGGATGTTTTTCTATCATAGCAAACAGAGTGCGGGTATTGTTGACATTCTCTCTGGCTTCGCACAGCTCATTGTTTTAATCTCGCAGGCTTTGTTTGTACAGCTCATAATGGATCTGAAGTTTTGTTTTCCTCCACTTATGTTCAGCTTTTCTTGCTTTCTCTTTATAGATTTGCAACCATATTGGTGTATTGCCATGGTTTCTTCTGTTTGCTTAAGTTGCTCTTGATTTTTGTCAGTGCAACAACATCCATCACATTCAAGATTTTCAGATTGAAATTACCCAGACTGATACACAATGCTTTGATAAGCTCTGCACTTGTTCTTTTGATAATGAACCTCTTCCTACCGAGAAGTAGGTTGTTTGGACATTCTGGGTGATCAGGAAATTAAACAAGATACAGAAATGGTCTGACAAGGCCAAGTTAGAAACTGCAACAGAGGAAATATCAACACCCTTAGAAAAAACCAGGTCCAGAATGTTACCTCGAATGTGGGTCGGCTCTTTTACATGTTGCCTTAAACCAAACATGTCTGATACAGAATAAGACTTCTCATCATGAAAAGCAAGCAAAGCTAAATTTGCTTTTGTGTATTTGTTCAGTCAAAATGTTTTTTGTATTTTGGCTTGGCTTGGATTAGCTGTTGATAAGAGGAACATCACTGAGAAACCTGCAAAGGTTCTGTGGTGCATCTTTAATTTCATGAAGTTCCATAGTTCCACTTTAAAGACCAAACACTTTACTGGAGGTTCAATAAAAGACAAATGGAAAATAAACAGCCAGGTAAATTAATATTCATAACAAGAATCATTGAGAATCGTCAATATTAATCATAGTCACATCACAGTCTATATAAATTTAGTATAACTGTAGAAATGAAGAAAACTGAAAACAGATGCAGTAAAATATTCTCTGGATTTTATAGAACAGTGAAGTTTTTCCAAACCAGTAAACTTTGTACTTCTCTATTTGTGGTTGACTTGAAAATATAAAACTCTTCTGTCAAGTAAAACTAGACTGTTGCTACTGCGTGGCAGAAAACAAATCAGTGTAAACCACAGTTGGTAATAAAGAGCAAGAGTTGTTTTGCAGAGCTACAAATTCAGGCCTCGCAGCTCCCTGAATAAATAAAGCAGCTCAGACACTGCTGGGTATGTCTTGCAAGACTCAGAGCAAACAAATATCAAAGTAACTGTTAAAATACCACATTGTTTGCTTGTGAGGCAGAGGACTTGCTTGTTTTGACTTGACATAGCAGAGCGTAATATTAAAATAAAACTTAATCCTGTCCGTTCCCACATTAACAGTCAGTTCTTAACATGGAGGTTGCAGGTCATGACCATGGTTTGGGGTTAGAAGGGAGCAGCTCTGCTGTGGCTCTTATCTCTTTCAGTGAAATCTCTGGAGGACTAATGTCCTGAATGTCAGTTGGGGTGTCGGAGACAGAGAGCGTCTTTTTTCCGCCGAGCTTGTGGGTGCATCAGGTCCAGCATGAATGCAGCAGCAGAGGGAATTTTTGCCTCTGGGTGGGAGGGTTGGTCCCAGGCCACATAGCTATGGGTGTTTTTTTCAGAGGAATGCTTCCCGTGCCTCTGCCGCACCACAGTCCTTGTTGTTGTCCCAGCTGCTTGGCTTCACATCCTTTTCACCCGATGGAAGAGGAGGAAAAATGAGGAGATTGAGGCCCACTCCTTGCATACCTCCTTCCTTCTAGATGCTGATATTTCTTCTCGCTATTTCAGATCACACACACCATTTTATGGTGTCTTGACCTAACTGTTGAACCTAGATCATACAGAAGACAGAGGGATTGATGCTAATTGTTTTAGACACAATAATTATGATTCCCCAGCAGGTCACATCTATTGTACCCCTTCAATTCACAAGTATTACTCGACCATCTTGGCACCAAAATTGTCATTGTCTCATCTTGAAGTTGTCATGGTGAGAAGTCAAGAGTAGGTAATGGTTTGTCATGTGGTATTCCGCAAGTTTGGCACGGCTACATTTGGATGAGGCCAGTATCTTACCCTGATAAAGGCAGGCATCCAGAGAAATACACTTGACAGAGCATGCGTATCAGCTTCTGACCTTACTGATTTCTCTGGAGGTTAAAAGACCCCACTGCTCAGCCAGTGATGGAAAAGCTTGAGAGACTATCATTATCCAGGGTTTTCAACCCATGAATAAATCAAGTATTCATGCAAGGATCCAACAAAGTGAAGTGAGGAAGCTCTCAGGAGACTCTTACTTCTCTCTGCTTCAGCCCTCATTGGAGTGTATAAGTTGTGTTTTTGGATAGCAAGTGTACTTAGTTCTACGTCTCCAGTGTGCAGAAGGGGTTTTTTTTTTTTATCATGTAAGGAACATATAATGACATAACCAGCATTAATGAACTCTGAGTGTGATCTGCTTCATTCTTTTCTTTTTCCACACTACTAAACTACAAGATTCCACGTTGAAATCAGTGGCCCTAAATCACAGTCGAATGTTTACCAGCTGTTGGTAGCCGCTGTCAAGCCAAGCAGCACAGACAGTTGTGATTGATGTAATGTATTTGGTTTGGTTTTCAGCGGGTTTTATTGAGTTCTGATACATTCAAACTTCACTCTCAGTAACTTTTATTAAACGAAAAGGAGGATCTGAGTGTCGAATGAAACATGTCAGCCTGTGACTGATTGCATTTGGAAGTTGAGGCCAGCAATAGCCTCAGCATCCAGGGAAACGCTAACTGGTGTGCAGCTGTCAGTGAAACGAGAGCTGCTTCACAGAGAAGCTCAAAAATGATCTTTATCCAGGGGGCTGCAAGTGAGTGAAAGCCTGTGTGAATTTGGTTGGACTGAAGTTTGTTTGGAGTTTACCCCGCCTGGTAGGAAGTCTAAATAATGAGACAATGAGTAAACAAAGCTAGTGCATTATTGATGTTGCTAGCACATCAATACTACACAAAGGTGTTGAGGCACCTCCCTATTCCTTTGAGTATTAGCGGTAAATTGGCAAATTGGTGCTGCAATTTATGGAAACATGCAAACATTAAGCCTGGAGGAAGCTTTCTTTTAAATTTTTCAGTAGTTTTCAAGAGTAGTTCTTTAGGCTTCTTGAGGGACACCCGAGGAACATCCTCTTTTGATGTTGGCTGCCTTTTACTTCCTTCTTTATCAAGATGATCCCACACTGCATCAGTAGTGTTGAGGTCAGGACTCTGGTGAGGATTCATCATTCTTTAAGGCCTGTTGATAGTTATTTTCGGTGCGGTTCATGAGTCATTTGGTATAATGTAGCTGGGATGTTTATAGGGCTGCAACGATTACTCTGGTAACTCAAGTAGCCCCGAGTACAAAAATTGATCGAGGCAAATTATTTGCCTCAAGGCTCCTTTTAATAAATATCACGTGGTGATATATCTTAATTAATGCATCATTGCGGCATTCTCACACCACTGTGTTGTTCGGAGGGACTACATCACTGTTTCAGTAAACATATAAAATATTCAGACATTTATAAAATACATAAAAACAGAACCTGTCGCCTACGGTGTGTCTGTACAGTATGACTGTTTCACCCGGACTGATGACGGACGTGTCAAACAGCAGCGGTGAGCGGTTTGCTTTCTGTCTGAAGATTCTGGTTGCTTTGGTCTCTAATGGCAGAGAATGAAGAAGAGGGGAGGAAAAGACCGAAAAAGTCACAAGTGTGGGACCATTTCACACTCAAAAGGGCAGAAAACGTAGTGCAGTGTGTGTACTGTAAAGCAGGTCTCAATGTTACAGCACCTGAAAGGAAAACACCCCCACTTCACCGCTCCAGGCGGAGATTCAGCTTCGCGATTTATATCAACAACAGCAGCGGCTGTTAAAATGTACAGTGTTATAACCTGTGATATTAGTCAGCAGTGACGAGGTATGGCGAGTTCTAAGCTGCTAACGCACGTTAACCGTCTTGTAATCCATCCCTCATCTGTCTCTCCTGCACACACGCAGAGTCAAAGCGCATGTTTTAGGCAGCGTGTGACGGCAGGCGGAGCAGCAAACTTTTATTCCGTATTAAACAGACACACTTTTAACAGGCGTGTCGTCCACCAAGACATCGGCTGGTTCTGAGATGCTTTGGACATGTTTACAAGCCTGTCCTTCTTTTTACGTGAATTCTTCTTTAAATCTTTTAAAAGGCAGAAATTTGCGACCGGTTGAGAATTGTTTCTCCACACATTGAGCGCGTGCACAAACACGTTGGCACATTTTAAAATATGATACTTTTAAAACATTTTAAAAGTATCACATTTTAAAACATTTTCCTCATGCATTAGGTAGTAACAACACATGCAACAGCTTCACAAATATACATTTATAGATTTACTCTGGTTGAGTTTCTAGTATATGTTTTACAAATTATAATAATAAAAATCGGTAGAGTACTCGATTATTCAAAGAAATAATCAACACCCGATTCCAAAAGTACTCGATAGTTGCAGCTCTAGAGATTTACAAGCTAGAAGGTATGTATCCCCCCCAAAGATAGATGAATCCGTAAATTAAAAGATTTGTTTTCCAGCTCAGTTTCATTTTCACCACAACGAACTGGAGCAACGTCCTCATTACTGCTGATGTCTGATTGTCCATTGCTGGCTCTGACCTAAGGTCCCTAATACACAAGATCTCCTGATCCTCCAAGTGAGGCAAAGATTCACGTCAACCTCAGATGTGGCGGGACAGACGTTCCTTCTTGAACTTGCCTGTGAACCACTACAGAGGCTAAAAAAAATTAAGCAAACAGAACCATATCATTGGTAGGGAGCAGTTCCCAAACCAGACTACCTTTTCCTTTTCAAGGTGTGCAACACACATGTAGACGGTCTGCTTCAACTCCTTTTACATCCTCAGTATGACGTCGCATGTTTAAAGATCTGGTCCACTGTTCCTCCTTCTAAATCCATGCTTTGATAACTGATCTAACCAATGTGATACTGTCAGTGGTCTTTGCAATAACCTATGCTTCCTCTAAGCTTCACCCAGGCACTACACTCATGCATCTGACATTTTCTGACCCATTGTCCAGCGCATGCGGACATTCCTCTCTGCAGACCGTATTACCAGACCTGATTTGTTGCTCATGTCTAGAGTTCTTGTTTGAAAACAACTTATAAGACTTCAGAAAACTCAATTCTCAGCCTTATTAGTTTTATCTTATAGGATGTCTTACGAGAGCTGCAAGCCCCTACAGGGAAAAGGCTGGATTATTGGTGATGTGCTATTTTTTTTTTTTTTTTAAAAAGGCAGCTGCGTGAGGAGAGTTTCAAAGGAGATGAATGCAATAAAACAGCCAGCGAGGACATTTTGTTCTGCCAGCTTCATCATCTGCCATGAAAAGCTTGTTATGTTATAGTGCGTTAATTGTGGATATAGCCAAGTAATCATTTGCCAGGATGCTGCTTTAATTCTCTGTCTCTCTCCATTAGGTCCACTCACACTCAATGTTTATTTTGTTTTGGGGACTGAAAATTGTATCTACAGCAATTTAGCAGTTGCACAGAAAGGAATATATGGTCTCAGGACAGATTAAAGTGAAACCCAATATGAAGAGTGGATAAACAGCTGATCATAATCACAAATAAAGTACCCGAAGGAAAAAAATGTAATTTTGTTTATTTATTCTTTTAGGACTCCTAATTCATCTGTAAATCATAAGCCCACATTGAGGAATTTCATCACACAAATTGAAGGAGAGGGAACACACACTTGGAGCAATATGCAGGTGTGTTTCCAGCCATGGAAGCATTTGGGATTGAAAGTGGGATTGGGAATGGTGCAATTATCATTGTCCTTGCATTTTCTTGTCAGTCAAAGGAATTAACTGGTGATCTTAGCACCCCAAGAAGCTTCTATAACCTGTGTGCCCATTAGTTCTTGTATGGTGTTTAATCGATTTAAGTGAAAAGCAGGGTTTATCAGGAGCACCAGTAGTTAGCTGATGGACGGTTCTGTGGCCGGTAAATAACAGTCTTATCTCACTTTATAAGGGCAAGTAAGATGTCAAACCCATAGAAAGATCTACTAAAGTCAGTAAAAGGTGACCATCAGATTTACTGTGCAATACCATTGTTTTGGGCTTTAAATTGGAGCTTTGTTTCTATTTGTAAGTTTTGTAATTTGCTTTCTTCCATCATTAGTCGGGGTGGGGGGGATTGTTGTTGTTATTTAACAGAATAATTGGAGAGTGTGTTCTGATTAGACTAAAATGTCAGCGCATTAGTTCACAAATGAATGAGGCACTGGTCAACAATCCTGTCCATCACCAATTGCAGTTAGTTAGTGCTTGAATGTCAAAGCCCCGACTTTACTGCACACAGGTAGTCTTCTAATTTACATTTACCCATCACATCTGCCTGATTCTTCGGCCAGACACGGTCAATAGAGGATGTTCCTCCTTCTGTAGTTTGTGTTATTGGTATTCTAGTCGTGGGTAGCAGCACCGATGATGAATGATGGAAATTTAAGAGGCCTTATGGGGAGGCTGCTAAAGGCCAGAAAAAACATGAGCTCTCTTATTTATTTCTCTCCTTGGGGTAAAATAGTAGCCACTGTGGTGACAGCTTGGTAATACAACATATTTACTGCTGGTAACAAGAAGCAATGAGGTGCATTATGTTTCAGATTCTTTACTGGAAGCAGAGGACTTGGAGTAAAGATGACTTTAGGGGCCTCTCCCACTAAGATTGACTGTATGTTTTCATAAGCAGTAATTTGCTATGTGCAGACACAGCTCAGATTCGGTGCAAACACACCCATAAGATAACACAGCTCTTGTTCTGCATTTCCTCTTGTCCCTGAAGATTTTCCAGACTCATCGAACAACACCATGATGAGGAAGAAATTGAACATCAAAACCGCTTAAGCTTTTGCACAGCAGTGTACATAGTTGCACTTCACACAAAATGAGCGAGATTAATTGTTTCATTCTGCAGTTATCCCTGCGGAAAAGTCACAGATTCAAGCAACACATTGGAACAATCAGTTATTTTAATCAGCCTCATTGCTGCCTGCTCAAATCATGAACAAGTTTTTCCTCCAGTGACTGTCAGGTCATGCTGCTAACTAACTGCTGGTAGAAACGTGGAAGCACTCAGTTGGTTTAAAGTACATTTAAAAGGTTTCCAGACCGCTGAAGCTGAAGGATAAACAACTTTGTTCTTTGTTGATGGTGTGCACCAACTTCCTTCAAAGAGGAAACATTATGCAGGGACCACAGCATCCAGCTAATGGCATTGATCACCAATGTCAAAGACGGTATTAAATAGTTTTAAAATCATTTTAGTTAATAGAAAAGCTCTGGATGGAAACCAAAAACAACTTATTTCAATGGTCACAGATCCCCTAACCCTGTTCTGTACTTAATTCTTGTTCGCTTGTGTTTAATCTGACTGGGCATCTTTGGCAAGGCAAGGTAAATGTATTTATATGGCACGTTGCATAAAAAAGCAAATAAGTGTGCTCTACAGGAGCAAAAGAAAAAGACAAGATAATACATATGGTGAGTTGTATATGCAGCAAACAGAAGCAGAATTCACCACCATGAATCCACACACATATGCAAGAAAATAAAGATAAAGAAAACTCCCTATTTTCAATAAAAAAGTGGCAAATAAGAGTTTTAAAACCTTGATTATTCAGATTTTAAGTTTAGATCCAACTTTATGTATAAAACCAAAATAACAACATTAAAACAAAACCATTCCCTGGTGAGACAGTTACATAGAGCTGAGTGTCATCAGCATGGATATGGTAGGATATGGTATTTGTTTGTTTCCATGAGCTAAGCTCATGGAAACATGTAGATGCCAAAGAAAAGGGGCCCAAAATGGAGCCTTGGGGAACTCTGCATGCCATTTCTTGAGTAGCTCTGTGGTAACCAGTTGATACAAAGTAGCCCCTGTCTTTCAAGCAGAATTTAAAGTAATTTAAAACTGTCAAAAGCACCACCCAAACCTAGATGGCTGATTTTACTTAAGCCAGCAACAGATGCAAGCTGATGCCACATCAAGGAACACTGGTCAATGCTTCCAATTCTACTTCTGTCAAGTCTGTCAAAGGCTGAAACTGTGACGTGTCTATTTAGTTCTACCAATCACGTTTTCACAGAATAACTCATATAGACCATTACTTTATTCCTTCACAGCTGTCATGGGGTCTATTTAGATCAATGAAATGTGTAATGTAAATTAGGGCTGGGCGGTATATCGAATATAGTCGAGATATCGTGGCTAGTCCCCTGTGCGATATAGAAAATGCCTATATTCGTTATATTCGAGTATCCTGTTGTCACGCAGTTGTTTTTAGCTGTGGGCGGGGTTTTCTCCCTCCTCCTCGACTCTGCACCGCTTTGCACAGAGAGTTAAAGCAAGCGCACCTAGTTACGTACATAACGTGAGCTACGTGCTACGTCATGAGAGGCAGCGTGTAACCACTGTTGCCAACTTGGCGACTTTCTCGCTAAATCTGGCGATTTTTTTTTGTGAAAAGCGACTAGCGACAAATCTAGCAACTTTTACTGGAGTTATTGGAGACTTTCCTGGTGTTTTGGTGACTGACTTTAAAGCGCATATTGTAAAGTTATTGTCAGAACGAGAGTCTCTCCCCGTCCTAAAGCACTCAGTCGCTCCGGCTGCAGCTGCAGCCAGTCAGAGGAGCAGAGAGGACACCTGCACGACTCCACCTACAGTCACAATGAACAGCCAAATCTGCCACTGATCCCGCTCTGGATCACAGAGTGGGACGTAAATTGCAAAGTTTTTCACGTCACGCAAAAATATTTAATTCTGTTTGATTACATTCACAGCCTCTGTCACTTACTCACCTCATCCACTGTGTGTGTGACACAAGCATATTTATCTGGCTCGTCATGTCTCTAGAAAGTACAGAAAGCAGTGGGAATCAAACCCTGAATTAAAAACTGGCTGAAGCTGGTTATTGGAGATGATACGAGGACATTCTGCCTGTATTATAAGACTGATTTCTACGCTAAACTCTGCGATGAAAAAAATACACAACAACTCAAAAACGTATCCATGAAGCAAAGCCTTATAATAGTTCATCATTTGAAAAGTCCCCCCTAGAGCACCTATTTTCATACATTGCATTTATTACATCATGCAAAGTCACTTTATTTTGTTTTAAAATGACATGTTTCTGCCACTGCTTTAACTGTTCAATAAATACGGTTTTGATCAGTTTGCTTCGTTACAATTTCATCCTTTAGGCATGAATGTTTAAAATCAGCATATCTTGATGCAGTATGAACAATTATGTTTTCATGGAGACACAAAATCATCTTACTGATGTGATTGTATGCACCAAAGCATTGATTCAAGGCTAAGGTAAATATCGAGATATATATCGTATATCGTGACATGCCATAAAAATATTGGGATATTACTAAAAGGTCATATCGCCCAGCCCTAATGTAAATGATCACTCAAGTGTAACACAGTAAACACTAAATTTGAGCCCAACTTAATCCTTTAAGAATTGTATCTTGAGAAAACAAACTGTCAACCCATTATCTCAAAATAACAATTAAAAATAGAATAATAGTCTGCATAAAGCAAATGTTAGCCCCTGAAACATTTTTTATATATTCAAGATAAGACCTTTTACTATCTTCATACTGCTTTGAACATATTGTGCATGGGGACAAAGTCTAAACCATTGGGAAATTGGGCATAGTGAATGAGGCAGAAGAAGCCACAACTGTAGCAGAAGAGCTGCATTGTTAGTTTCTTTTGTGCTCTGAAAAAGACAGAGGCTTCTCAGTCGTGCCGTGAATAATAATTGCTACTAAGTGGAGAGATTGGACCTGAATTGAAAGCTGGATGTGCCATATCTTTGGTATTGAAATGCCTTACCTTTTTTTTATAGATGTTATACATGAATGGAAGTACAGTTTTAAATTGTAAAAGGCTAAATGACTCAAAATAATCCAGCATTGTGTCGTCATTCCTGCCTCTCTCCTTTAGCAATATATTAGAGATATTCCATAAGGAGTGTTTCAACTAAAGAAAAGTGACTACGGGGATGATCTAGGAGGTGTGAAGTTGTGACAAAGAGTTGTTCCTCGGTGCCACTCTCTGGAAAGAGCAAATTTCTCATAATTACATCAACTTCATCATCTTTGCCTGCAATCCCGTTTGACTGGAAAATCTGACAAAAGGATAAGAAGGACTCGTTGCATCGTTTGTTTTTGTAATAATGCTGTCATTTTTTTTTTTTTAATTTATTTTATTATTTTTTTTAAAATAAAAATAAGTCAAACTTCTTCACAGCAGAGAACTAGATCTCGCCCCATTGCAGAGAGAGCAGCCTCCCAAATCAGATAAGTGTCTCTGTGCATGAGGTTGAAAATCCATACTTATATAGGAGTTATTTTAGTGACACTGGCTCCTTTGTTTGTCTGTAATAACTATGCAGCTCTGACAAGAGACCACTGTTTCAGGCAGTATTAGCATGCAGATTCTCTGGTGTAGTGCTACACCATTCCTGTCAGTACATTGTGTATATTGTTTTTGGTGGGAGGAATGCACTGGATGTCCTCTGCTGTGGGAGCTGGTCAGTTTAATGGATTGCTGTCAAAGTGGACTTTTCAAAAACAGCCGTATTTCCATTTCTGTGGCACTAATACAGCTGTATTAGTGTGTGTGCGTGTGTGTTTGGCTTTTACACGGCTGAGCCCAAAAAAAAAAAAAAAAATTGTTTCCATGACAGATGGGATTAAATGTATTTGACTGGGTTGGTTCTGTTTAATAAACATGAGCACGTCAAACAGAGTGGTGTCCAGCGTTGTGTCATTTTTCAAGCTTATGCTTGTGAAAGGAAGAAGTTCAGGCTCTGTTGACTTCGAATAATCAATAAGCATCTTGTGCAGGCATCCTGCTTAGTTGTGTTTCAGTGAAATGAACCGTTCTGCGTAAGTACACCTGCCACAGCGTGGTTTAAACTCTCAAGTTTCATGCCTTCAAGCTCAGCAGGTAAGTTTCATTCCAGCTAAATGAAGAAATATTGGCTCTGCTGGTGTCCGCTGCAGCAGGAAGGAGCAGGTTTTGTCAAAAGAGCCCATTGTGTGACTGGTTTGTTGTGTGCCATGCAGGCCCAAGCCCATTGATGACCCTTGTTGTTTCTGCGCAGATGCAAACCAGAACAATGGCTGCGTCTCGGAGAAGCCGGCGGTGACTGACTCCACGGGCGCTGAGGGCCCCCGCCAGCCCTGGACCCCTGCCAGCACAGCTGACCCTGACGCCGCCACACCACGCCCCCACCTGGTCCGCCTCTTCTCCCGAGATGCCCCGGGCAGAGAGGACAACACCTTCAAAGAGCGACCCTCCGAATCGGACGAGCTGCAGACCATCCAGGAGCACAGCGGAGCGGCTTCAGAGTGCGGGTCGGAGAGCCCCGAACAGGACCTAGACTAGGCTTAGCTTTTTTTTTTCTTTTTTTTTTTCCTCCCTACCCTCTCTGCTCTTTTCTCTTTTTCCTCCTCTGCTCTTTGCTCTCTCGTACAAGTGAGAGACAAACACCCCGCGTTTTTGACTAATACAAATATAACTACCACCTGCAACTACAACCATGGCATCCGCAAGCAGCTCAGCACAGGCCGCCTTCGGGCTGGGCCGGAGGAAGAAGAACCCCGGGCTCTTGGATCAGATTGGAAAGTTCTTTGGAGGGGACAAGAAAAGGAAGGGCAAGGTGAGGAAGCAGGGAGGTCGAGGTGGGGAAAAATAACTGGACCTTTCTCCTGCAGTCTGTTTCATTCTACCGTTTTACTCCCAAAACCACTTTTTACTTTGTTCTTTAACACAAATTGTAAAGTTTCGTTGCCGTATCTTTGTCAAGCAGTTGGTTTTCTCTTGCTTTCACGCTGAACCGAAGGCTGACATTATGCTGCGATTCACATTAACCAGCTGTTACATGATGAGTCGACTCCAGATAATGACTTCGGGTGGGGTTCATTTTATTTTACTTTAAAAAATATTGTTTTGTTTTTATGATAAAGAGTCTGTGATTTTGAATGAATAAGTTTCTTAATATCATTGTTTTTAATGGTACTGACATTAGTAGCATCTGTTGGGTTAAATCTATCCGTAGATGTTTATGTTTGACACACTGCTGTCTGTTTATCTGAACATTTGTCAAACTGGAGAACAGCTGTGTTTCCCTTCAAGTACCTCACTTACCAATGATGATGTTTCAAGCTCGGATAATTCATGTTCTTGTCATTAAGATGTTATACTAGCAGATTATTACTGGATTTGTGAGGGTGTCGAGTTCTCTGCAGTGAGATTATACAGCTTCTGTGTCTGTGATTGTCGATGGAGGAACGTCAGTGCTGTTTCTGGTACACCAGTCTGCTAAGCCACCATCAAACTTAATTATCACATTATTCTATAAATGATCAAAGAAATAAATATATACAGAAATATATATAGTTTAATTTTTGTTAGAAATTATAGTAGTTTTAGGTATTCATTTTTTATTTTTATTGAGAATCAAAAAAGTCTGCATCCTATAACGAAGGAAAAGGCTGGTGTTATCTCACCGTTAAGTGATTTTAAGGCGTTTGTTTAGAGCTATTTGTACTTTAGTGTTGCCAAGATGTCGCCTAATGCAGAAATGCCAAACTCGCTGTCAAGGTGTAACAAAAGGGAGAGAAACTCTATCTGTTTTTAGTGTTTGCCTTTTCTGTTTTTTGTTTTTTTTCTTATCTGTTCTCCTGTTACAAATAAGTCCACTCAGTGAGACATGATGGACCACTTGGCTCTTATCAAAAACCTATTTAGCCCCTGCTGGGTCTTCTGCCTGAGTGCATAAAGCTGTGCGCTCAGTAACGCCCTCTGTAGGTGGGGGGTACAATAGAAAGTCCAGATTTAGCACCAAATTGTGGGATAATGAAGTTCAAGACAACAAGTGAAGTGTAGGTTGTCCTGGCAACCCGTTAGCCTAAATTAGAAAGCTTTTTGTGGATGTTTTCAGAAGTGTTCTTGGATCTGTATCCATCATGAGTCACATGGTTCAGCATGCTCCCCACAGAGTGCTAATCAGGGTGCGTTTTTTATATTTGCAAAGAAATCACTGTATAGCATGAAAATAGCAAATATGCATTGCTCACACGCCTTATGCCATCATACAAAGTTTCAGATTGAGGATCTCTGCTTTAGCCTGTTCTGCTGCTCCAATCTTGTTGTGCTGGAAATATTCAGGGAAAAAGGTCAACAGAACAAATGAGGAATTATGAGTTTGCTGCCATATTTTATTGATATTTTTTTTCTCTATTTTTGCCACAAATTCAGCGTTGTGCATTCTGAAACAAACAAATTTGTACAAATAGATATCGATCACCAAGGGTTTGCCTTTTAAAAGACGAGTGCTCAAGTAGAAGACAGACAGGTCCACCCCACCTTTGTTGCCTCAAGCAAAAAGAAGAAACTAAAACTGCACTAACCTTCTGCTGCAAACATTTCCTATACAAGATTTCACAGAGAAAAGAAATATTTTTAACTTGATTTGTCCTTTTTTTTTTTTTTTTTTAGCATTATTGTTAACTAGCCTGCCCATGTGCACAGAATTTGCACAGACATTTAAATCTCACACTTTTGACGTCGGCTGCAGTATTAATGAGAACGATTATGACAGTGTTTCTTTGTTGAATTGTGAATATGCGTGCATGTCTGGGTAATGCCAAATTGCTTGGATACTTGGCAGGTGTAGAGCCATTTACACACTGATCTCTCACGCTTTTCCATCTCTTTTGTCTCATGGGTTTTGCATGAGTTTCAGTCTAAGCCTGAGTCTGGGCGTGGAGAAAACATGAGGACAGATGTTTTATAAGAAGCGAGATGACGTGGTAAAAGATGACTGCCGGTCTCAGGACACAAACGCAACCGCAGAATATCTGCATTTGAATGCTAATGGGTTTTTGATCATTTCAGAATCGCAGGGATAATGATGTGCAAATTGGGAAGAAAATTAAGTTTGCATAAACGGTAGCTATTCAAGCCGAAATGAAAGAATATAACAGAATATGTTGTTTTTTTTTTTCTTTTAATTTGCATCTTAATGCGCTGATCAGTGCAAAGAAGCAGTCATACAATGCAGCACAGAAGTGAAAACTGTTTATGAATCAGGCTCTTAGCAGAACAGCTCAACGTCAGAACCCAGACTTTTGTGATACTGTACTCTAACCCCAGTGTCTTGGATGTGAGAGGAGGGAGGTGAAACCTCCTCTCGCGTCGGTTTGCTCACCTCAGGTTCACGTGTCTTTGACCCAGTCTGAAAGTTTATTCAAACCAGCAGTGGATCAGCGCATGATCTGCTGTTTCTGTATCGCCTTCAACTTTGCAGTGGATTATTGTAACCGTTTGTATCTGTTGTGACCGCTGACCTGTTCCTGATCTGATCTGATCCTGTTCTAAGCTTTTTGGATTATTGCTTGATTAAAACTCTTTAACAAAAGCTCCGTCACTGTCTTTGTTTTGTTTTAATTTGCCCGTGCCTTGGTGTGTCTTTTTTTTTTTTTTTTTTTTTTTTTTTCTGATGTAAAGAATAATAAATTGTTATTAACTACCCTGCTAACATCTAGTAACAGCCTCTAAAATGATTCCTCTAATTCTAATGTATGGTTTCTTCCCTTGTTTAATCTTATACCTTCACATGAAGAAAAACTTAACTTTGTCTGCACTCTCTGTTGTTGAATCATAAACCTTAAGACAATTTGATATATTCCACAGTTCAGTCATCACATAAACATATTGCAAACCAAAAGGAGTTATCTGGGAATGCGTAATGGAAAGCAGCGCTACTGTTTATCTCTACTCTGATAGAGCCAAGTAATGGATGACTGCCTTGGTTTGTTTATATGAGCCGGAAGATTAAATTGGCAGAAAAGAGTTGGGAACTTTTGTGGAGTTTGCCTCGGAAGTTTGTAATCAGCGCGAGGTGATTGCTCTTGTTTTCAGGTGTCACATGAACTCGTTATCATGAATTTATTTGGACTCGGATCAGACAGAGGTATTTCCTGATTAAAGTTTCAAGTGTGTTCAAGTGAACCGCGCGTTGCTAAGGTTTCACACATAAGACAGATTCAGGCTCATTTTAATACTAATTAAAGATGCTGAAAATGTTTGTATTCATGTCTTGGGTTTACAAGCAAGTACAGTCATGCACTGTGGCACAGGAAAGTTCTGCCCCGTAAAAACAAACGGCGCATGCGAGCAGCTTGGGTGGCTATGCATTTTAAAGTCATTTAAATACAAGCTGCAAATGACTGATACTGCCGAATTATCAACCAACCTGCTGTGGCTTTCACACATGGAGGAAAACGGTGCTAAAATGACCCTTGCATTTCCTGTGTGGGTTTGGGTTTGTCTCACACAGTAAACACTTCACATTCAATCCTTCTGAACCGCATGACTCCAAATGTATCACATTTTATAGATACGTTTCTGAGACCTACGCACCTCTTACATATTTCTTTTAACCCTGTGGTATAAAATGGCTGCCAGAAATCAAATTAAATACAAGCATTAACAACATGTATGAGTTTTTCTTTCATTTATCAGGCTTCATATTGTTAAAATGATTCTGCAGCATTACTATTAATTAGTAATATGGCACAAGTGATGACTACAAATAGTGCACTCAGTAAGTAATTCCAGCTTTGTGCAATGCTACGGGCCATTCCAGTGCATTGCTATTAACCATTTGCTATATATGTACATGAATGCCATAAATCTCAGTGCTTTAAATGTGAGTAACTAACCGTGCAACTCCTTAAAACCACTAAAAATAATCAGTAACTGAATAGGAATCAGAAAGTGTAGGCATGTTAAATACTTGCAGTAAATTTAATTTATAAATAAAATAAAACTATATCACAGTAATTAATGTTCTTTGATTTTAATGAAGAAAGAAAACAACAGTCCTGAAAAGTTATGGTCAGATGAAAATTGTTCCTGGACAAAATGCAGAAACTGTCTCTATGCCGGCTGCCTGCTCTTTTCTAATATGTAAATAATTGTTTTAAAAATCTAAAAAGTGTTTAAATTCTGTAAATCATCCATAAACACCTACCTGCTCCACAGTCACTGCCTATGCCTCTTGACATTTTGCATCTTTTTCTTTTTGAAGGAGGGAGGGAGACCTGCTCTCTGGAACTGATCCAGAGTCTTTAGTGATTAGATGCAGTTCCAGGCCTTGAGGCCCAGAATCCTGCAGGTTTTCTGTGTATCCCTGCTCCAACACACCTAACTTAAATAAATCAGTCACGGTGCAGAACTTCGTCGGCTGTTGGAGCCGATTAATACAAGCCAGGTTTGCCAGAAAAAGGGATCCATTGAAAACCTGTAGGATTAGGCCCTCAAGGACCACCAATGGACACCCTTGGTTTAGACAAAAACAATATAGCCTATAGACAAATACAATATAGATTTCATTATTAAAACTGTGTTTCAATGACTTGCTTGACAAATCTTCATGTTTGTAGAATAATTCAGTCTATATTTAAGTTGAACATCCGAAGACTTAGTTTTTTAGCAAAAACTAAATACCTGTGGAATTACCCTTTGTGTCTTTACAAATCAGAAGCTAACTTCAGCAACATCAGGCAGCCTCTCAACATTTAGTCCATCTATGCTCAGTGACTGTGTTTAAAAACTAAAAGGTGTGGTACTTTTAACCTTTTTAAATGGCAGTGTATCCTGTCTGACTCTACATGGTTGTGTGTTCAAAATTCTCCTCCATCCTGATGTGCAAAAAGTTCGACCATGTTTTCCAAAGCCACCTCAACTCCTGTGTTTAAACAAGAACAAAGCGGTGTTCCTCTCAGACCATAAGTAGAAGAACTCAATGTGAATTTGTCCAGCACCCCACAGAGTAATATGACTGACAAACATATAAATGAATACTTTGGAGTATATTTACTGAGTGTCAGCAGCTTCAGTATACGTCTCAGCTGTTTGTTTGTTTTTTTTTCATTTTTCAGGTCTATTAGCTGCTCCTCTCTATTGTCTTAAGGTTCCTAGATGTATACTGACATCAACACAAGCGTAATCCTGGAACTTCACCAGCTATTTTCAATATATTTGTCAAAACAGCCATTTCCAGACAGCATGTTTTTCAGAAAATTCTGTTGCCCCGGCACTTGAGATTTTCAGCCGCAGCTCCCAGCTTGCATTTCTGAATGTGAGAGTGGAATAGAAAGTCCTACATTAAAAATTGCTTTGCTAAGCAGCAACTGGAGAAAAAGACCAGATCAAATTTTGTGCTTATCTCAGAAGTTCATATCTGAAATTAGCTATGATCTTACACTAGATTTAGTGATGGATGGGTACCAGTATGATACTGTCTAAATTATATTTTAAAAATGCAGGTGAATGTAAATATTATATCCAGACAAAATAACTTGTCTGCATTTGTTCAGACTTGTGGATAAGGGACATATTTCCCTCAAAGGGGGGTGTCAAGCTGCACCTGCTGAGATGATTCAACACCAACCATCACTGTCGCTGCTACATGTTTGTAAGGCAGATCAATTGACCATATAATTTTCTTGTTGAAAAAAAGCTTCCTGAGTCGAGCACAACTATTACCGCTTTCCTCTGCTTAAATAAGGGACCCAGCTGTGAGAGATGTTAAGCATCATGCTGTTTAAATACCTGTAATTCTTCCATGTTACAACCTTGTGAGCACAGATCAACTGTTAATAACTACCGTATAAGTAAATTAATGAAAGACTATGGAAAACTGACTTCACTTCCTGTTTTCTGCTGCGATGTAGCACAAATATTTGGCCAGTTAAATGTTAAAAATTTACCATTTCACGTGTGTGGAGCGAGGTAAAACTCGGAAGCTGTATTTTATCATACTAACCATGATAGAGATGCACAGCAATAAAGTCTTCTTCCTTGCTTTGGATTAATTATTAAACATCATTCATTATGAAGCAGATTTCTGGTGAGGATGTGACCTCTAACCTCAGCGGAGGCAGGTAATGATCATTAACGAGCACTTTGTGTTAAGCTGAAGGGCATGAAAATCTTGTTCTGAATACTGATGACTACTTTCTTACACATTTATCCTAAAAACAATCAATATTCGGCATCCAGTCCTTTTAGCAATGTTTTGGCTTTTCCAGCTAAAAAGAAATTCATGTAAAATTCTTCAATCTGTTGGCTGCTTTAGGATGATGTTGTTTTGTTCGCTGTTATTTTCTTGTTTTTTGTTTTACAACAGAAACTTCTGCCAGATACAAATAAATAATATTATTAATACTATTGAATAATAATAAGCACATAATAAGCAGAACTGAAAAGGAGAAAATAAAATATGAGGTATTAAATTGTAAGAGATGATTAAGGTTACACACTACAAAATGTTATCCCATTTAGTGTTCAGTGATATGAGCTTTTAAATATTATATCTCAAACAGAACATAGAAAGATTCATTTGTAGCTGTTTTGCATGTAATTTTTATAAGACTGTACATTGAAACATACTTCCCTTGACATGTTTAATAGATTTTATGCAAAGCAAAGCAAACTGTGGTCATGAAACTTATTTATCACCAAAAAAAACCATTTCTTTGTTTCGGTTTTTCGGTGCCTTTGTTGGAAATGGTGCTGTTCTCATAACAGAACATGTGAACTATAGGGGGGTTTTATTGCTTATAAACATCACTGGATGTATCTGGAGGCAAAGCGTCAGTTTGGAGTTTAGGGATAAACATGCATTTTCATTGTAAATTCCAGTTCTTCTTTTTTCATTAACACAATAGCTTAATCTTGAAACAGTATTTGACAGTTCTGATTTTTCATTTAGATTCTTGGAAAACTAAAATGTAAGCTAACATAATGTTAACCACACCTGTTTTTTGCAATTGGTTTTGTATGTCTGCTCTCAACTGACCATGTAAACATTACCATTAGTTTAACACGACTCAAACAGTTAAAAAAAAAAAAAAAAATCAAACAAGTTATATTTTACAACCAAGCAAATTTATCCTGAATAACAGCTACTTTTAATACACAACAAAAACACAAGTGGCAACTAGCTTTTTCTGTGATATTGTAATATATGACTGTACAGCAACTAGCTAGCCTGTACTAGCTAGCATTAGCTTAATTAGCTACTGGGCTCAGTTTATCATCAATGTTGCACTGTTTTCCTAAATATTTACTTCATGGTTTTAAACATATTATTTCATAAAACTTAACCATATATATCCCTAATATGAGAATTTAACATAACCAAACAAAAAAATAAGATGAGCAAGCTGCAATTATTTAGCCGGTAACTAAAATGTCAATGCATCCATCAGCTTGGTTATAGCCTACCATAGGCCGACAGAAAGTTAGTCATTTGGCATCATCACTCAGCATCTACTTTCTGATGGATAAAAAAAAAAAAAGGGGGGGGGGGGGGAAGAGAACAAAATAAGAAATTTATTCACATCCAATGTGCCACTGGCTGCAATCGAGTTGCAATATTTAAAAAAAAAAAAAACACTTTATGCGTGCCTCCATTTAGCATCATTCTCTACATCTGCAGAGAGCTATACAAAAACACATGGATACACAGATATAAAAGAAGGCATCATTAGAGGTCTGGCAAGGAGCTAGAGTACGCCTGCTGACGTCAATGGCAAAGAAATAGTTGAAATCATTTCTTATTAGAAATCATTCTAATAAGAGTGAGCAACCTTTTTCTTCTTTTCATCTGTTTTTCTGGGTCCATTTTCAAAACACCCATAAAAGACACCCCCAGGTGACGCTACATGGATGTCATACTGTTTAATGGTAATGGCAGTGAAAAATTCCCCCCTTTGTTACATATAAAGTTCTTTGATGTGAGTAGGTGTGGGAGTAATGGATGAGAATCATAACCTTGCACACAAATGTGCACAGTAGTGTATCCATTACTTTAGAGAACATGCACTGACCTTTTTGGAAACTCACCCTTATTGTAGCCTAACCCAAAACTAGCTCCACCTTAACAGCAACACATGCCTCAAAATCTCAAGATTCTGGCCTCATACCGAAGACAAGAACTGTTCAGCATTCCCCACAGCACTGTAAATACTTGGTTCACAAAGACCTTGTCGCTGCTCCTTAACGGCTCATCTTAACAAACCCTCTGTAGAGTCTGACTTTAAAGAACTGTGCTTTGTGCTTGATGATAATTATTCTTTTCTGCTGCGATCAACCCATTGACAAGATAATACTGACACCTTTAAGTGCTCATTTGTACCATTTTGATTTGTTTTTAATGAGCTGTGGTTAAAGGTTTCCTAAGGAAGGTTAACGTATGAACGTATGTGGCTGATTAAATAAATAAATGCTACATTTCTATTCAGAGCTGCTTATATGACCACTGGCTTTCAATGGTATCAGCCTGTAAAACAGGCTTCATCAGTCGTTAACACTGACACAGTGAAAGCTAGCAAATGCAAATAAGTGAAGCACATTTCCAAATGTGATGAGCAGCATCCGCATCAGACAAAGTGTAAATGTAACCTTCCATCTTACCAAACAGAACCTAAAAACCAAAAAAGTTAAATGTCAAGTAAGTCCCATACAACGGCCTTGGGGAGTCAAATACGAATCTTTTTTGGAGGAAATTATGAATCTGCTGCTGTCACCACCTTGTCTGCCTCCAAGTATAGAGATTCTTACCATACTTAGAAGTGATAACAGCATAGTGAGTTTCCAAGGAGACAGAAAAAGGCACCTCCAGGCTAAATCTACCGGGGAGACAAGCGATAACGCCTTTTCAGGCTGCTGGTAACATGCGAATCAGATTCTGTGACATAACTTGTCAAGAGGAAAAGACGCTCCTGCATTAATGCAGTGGGGTGCTGAGTGGCTTCTGTAAATGTGTTGAGGCAGACTGAAAGCTGACAAACTTAAAAGGAAAAAGCATGAAAGCTCTGTTCTGATCACAATGTTGTTGCACATATTCATCCTGCACACCCTTGTGCAAACTATATGGACTTATAAGTGTTTATCTCTAAAAAAGCCAGGATGAAACTTTGTATTTGCAGTGTATGATATTTGACTAAACTGTTCAGGTTCATTCATAAAGATTCTTTATTAATAACAACTGGGACAGGGTCTGCTCAATTCAGCCATCCAGCAGGTTTTCCATTTATCCCTGCTCCAACAAACCTGACACAGATTAATGAGTCCTTGTGCAGAACTTAACAGGTTGTTATGATACATTTGATTTGATTCAAGTGTGTTGAAGCAGTAATACATTGAAAACCTGCCAGATGGCAGCCCTTAGAGGAATTAAATGAGCAGCTCTGATCTATAACAAGCAGTCAGTCCTCAGCAGAACTGCATGTCTGTAATGGAAAGATGTTCCTTAAACTTCAATATAAAACAGTATCCAAGCAAGTATGTCAACGTTTTAACTTTGACTCTCAGGCCTCATTTCATGTATTATAAAACATGGGTTTGCTGCTCCTCTCCTTTTCTTCTCAGGGCTCTTTCAGGGGTGCTCTGTCTCCGGCCCCTCAGAAAGCCTCCGCAACCTCCCCACGTAAGCGTGGAGCAGAGAATGCCGTGGTCCACTTCTTCCGCACGATCGTAAGTAACGCTCGTAACGAGCCACATCCATCGACCCTCATTTCAGATGTTTCAGAGCGCTTCAGCAATGCTGTCAGCTTGTTCTTTTCATCTGCTGTTCTTCAATGTTTCTATCTTCATTACATCTTCCAATGTTCCCTTGCTTTCAAAACTTCTTCACTTTCCATTAACTCTTCTTCAGGTGTCCCCTGCCCCTCCCAAGTCTAGGGTGAGTGCTTTGCATTGTTTAAGATTACAAGAGTTTTCCAATATATACATAAAACTATGATCAAAATACTTGAATATTGTTCTGAAAGAATTGATCTATGTATGCTATTGACAAGATAAAATCCAGAGACACTGCCTGGAGCCAAACTTTTACGGTTTATTTGAATGTCTGAGTTCTGCAGGCTGACATGAGCTGTGAGGATTTATATGACAGTCTCATCAATAAACTCTGCACTGACTTATATGCACAAACACAACACAGAGATGTTTGCAGGTATTTCGTTTTATATTTATGCTCCTTCCAATGTGAGTGTCTGCTTTCCTCCTGTCTCCTCTCTTTCTACCCTGTGATTCCTCCCCTCCCACCGGATGGACTCCCCCACCTGCCTCCTCTCCTTTCCATCCTGCCTTTGCACCGAGTAAGACACACACTTTTCTGTTTGTCCCTTCTTCCTTTTCTACTTCATGTCCATGTCTCTTGTTTCTCTGCAACCCCAGTGGAGAGGACTAGCAGCCAAGATAGGCCTGGTAGGTTGTCTGTAAACCGAAGGAAAAAAAAAAGGGGTTATCATGCCTAATTAAACTCAAAGGAGCGTGTGAGGTCATCCTTTCAAACTCCCTTCAAGCGTGATGCCCTTGGCTCTCCTTCCATTTGCTCTCCATCAACCTCTTACAGCTCCATAATCTGCCCATACATCAGCGATAAAGCCCTCATTTCTGAATGTGGTCCATTTTAAAGTATATCATGCCCATTTTGTGACTCTGACATATCTGACATATCATGTGTGTATATTGTACATTCATGATAACACTGACCTTACACACCTCTTCAACACACCCGTCTCAAAAGATCTTTTATGGCCGGCTGAAATGATGCTGCCTTGCGCTTCAGCGTTATCAGCACTTAATTTAACATCCTCATGGAAATGCGAGAGGCAGCAAAGGCTGGCTGTGGAGATAACAGGGAGCAAAGACTTCACTAAGAAACTCTGTGAAATGATTGGCATGGGGAGGTAAAAGTTAGGGGAACTGTTAATATTCTTTTAGGCAGTGGAATATATTCTATTTTTCTATTTTATTTTTATATTCTTTATCAACATTTTAATATTTTTCCTATTTTTTTGAAAGAGGCAACTTTTACAGCTCCAAAAATGCAATGTAAATACACCTTAATTATTTTTACTATTTTTTTTTATTATTATTTTGTTTGGGGAAATGTTTTCTGACAGAAATTTAGATCTTTTATTATTTTTTATATTTTTTTTCTATTTTCTTTTCTTTAATTATTGCATAAAAAGTAATGTTTGCCTCCTTTCACCACACCAGTAATTTCCACACAAACTTTGCATGCTTTTCTACAAGAATACACCCAAAATTCAGGCTTGTAAGTAATATATTTTTTTTTTCTTTATTAAAAAAAACAAAAAACAAAACAAAACAAAACAAAAAAATAATATTTTAATCACTTAATTCTGTATGTTATAACTACAGAATATAAACTCTTTCATCCATAAGAACATTGTGAAATGTAGCAAATTTTAAATACATCAGCAGCTCCAAAAACAATTAAATAAAAATAAAAATGAATACATAATTGTGAAAATATGGATTTTAATGCTGTTTTTCCAGGAGCAGGAAAGGTTTCCAGCTCCCCCATTCTGACAGAAAAAAAACTGCCCCTTGTGGTTAAAAATTCCGAACTATATGCAAACCGGAAACCTTTCCCTTGTGGATTTGCTGCATTGTAACATTATGAAGTCATGCATAATTCAAGCATCTGGAAATTTTGCAGGAGAGGGACACCATTATACTGTAAAATCAGGGTACAGTTTGATTTTACTGCAGCCTTCCTTGCCCCCTGAAAACTTAAAGGTGATTGGAAAGCACACATAGATGCATCCATCACTCCTGAGAATGATCTCTAGAAATTTTCACTGCTTTGACAGAACTGAAAATCAATCCGCAGTGCTCTTTAGAAATGTCAGCCTTTAAAAAAAAAAACGCCTCAAACACTCTTTGAATGTACTTTCCTTTAAATGTACTTTTTTGTTCCTTTGCAGGGTCAACAGAAGTCAAGCAAGAAGGCCAGCGCAGGGGACGGCAAAGGGACCCTGACTAGGATCTTCAAAATGGTAAAATATAAATATTATTCACATACTTTTTTGATTGCATGGGAATCATTTACTAGTGGTTTCTACTCTACTTTTCTTTCCTGAAAATTTGTTTTTTGCCTAATTGTATTCTTGCCCTTGTTTTCTTCTCTGCCTCAGTGATGATATCAGCAGCAGAGTGAGTAACTGATATGTGATGGAGAAAAACTTGCGTTTAATTCTGCATTCGTTCAACACGCTTAGAAAACGTCATCATCTCATCGCTACTGCAGCCAGCAGCAGAATAATGAGAGGCTTTCAGACACAAGCTTGACCATCCTGCATGCTACAAGCTTCAAGGCAGCACTGATATAATCATGCTGGGTATAGCAGAACCAGTACCAGTTCTCATGAGGACCTAGCAGGCCTGGACCTAACAATCTGTACCTGCTTTACAGAGAAAGGAGTAGCAGGTTTTTTTTTTTGTTTTTTTTTTTTGCATTATTCATTTGTGTGAGAAAAGTAAGATTATCTTGCAGCATTATCGGTCATTTGCCAAACAGACCATTCAGGTTGTTTAAAGGAGGCACAAATGCTTCCATGATACAACTTGACACACAGTACACATGAAAATGTTATAAAAGCTGACAGTGTTGAGATAATATCTTCTCAGTAGTATGCACTAGTATGTAGTACATTCATTTTAACATTACAATAATTACTGCAATGATCTTTTATATAAATTATATGATGCTAAATAATTTTGGCCATGGGGGGATTTCACTTTTGAAATTTCCCTCTTTGAAAACATTTGAAAGCCTTTGAATGAACCCTGTCCTGTTGATTAGTACCCATGTATCTATTTGGTTCTAGATATCTGGATAGTCAGCTCACCGACAGACTTTAGCTATGCTTTTTTTTTAATACCAGACATTTCAGGCTTGCTTCCCAAAATTACATTCTTTTTCTTCCATGCATTTTTATTATGGTTGCCTCAAATATATTGCATTTTCATTTGCTTGAACCCTTGTCATGCCCATCTACAGAAATAAACGCTACATGTTAGCAAGCTATAAAATGCTGGTAACATAAGGGCATTATAGAGACTACAATTTGACCAGACTAAGGTGACAGATTTGACAGTGGTAAAAATGATGTAAAGTTTCAAAGACAAGCCATGTGAGTTCATCTCTATTAAAATGTCCGCTACACAGTTATATATATATATATATATATATATATATATATATATATATATATATATATATATATATATATATATATATATATATGCTTGTCACAATAGTTGGTGAGAGATCAGTACTATTTTAAAAGTAGATGTAAAGACTTCCAAAAATAGTGGCGTTAAAACCATGTTGTCTGCAACAGTTTTAACTTTGTGTTTTCAGTGATTTTTTTTTAATGCAAACCAAACACTTACTTCCTCTACTGTCACCAGATTTATCATTTTGTTTACACCCTACAAAATCAGCAACTTTATCAGGTCTGAATGCTCTAAAGTTTCGTCCATCTTTTCCGTCGGTTGTGCACGTGATTTGGTTCATTTTCAGCAGTGCCATCTAATAATTCATTAGAGCGCTCTGATTTTTAGGTTCCTTGCAAATCTGTTTCTTGACACAGACGATGGTGTAAAACCGCCAGAAATTCTGGGGCAGTATTGAGTTGTATAGCCAATAAAATGAACAAACCAGAGAAGAAGAAACAGGACTAAAATTGTCAAATAAAAGGCAAAAAGATAGAAGATGCTGAGAACAACAAAAATTATGTGTTCTACTTCTTCTGGTGTTTTTAGATGGTTGTAAATGACTTAGTAACTGTAAATTACCGCTATCAAAATGACAAAGTGAACTCTGAACTCCATACTGCTTTCTGATGGATGAACACCGTGGCAATGTAAAAGATGCATGGAAGTATGAGGGAGGGAATGTATGACAAAGTTTGAAATGGATGTCCCATTTACATATGTAAGGGAGCATAAATGGGCCTGAATGCATCACAGCGTTGGGTCAAAGAAGATATGTCAAGCCAAGCAACAACCTCCATTTGACAAAAGTGAAGCCTAAATGGAAATGTCAAAAATTGCAGTTCATCCCTCATCCACTAGGAGCTTGAAAACAGAGCTAATCTTCATAGAGGCATATGTTTATCAAGGTCAACGTCACACCAGAAATAAACATGTTAATTTTTTTTTCTTTTTTCTTTTTTTTTTTTTAGAAATGACATAAAATGAGGAGTCTTGGAGGTTAAAATGAAATGCATTTTGGATGATCTCTTATTAACTTCTTTTAGTCAAATAATGCAGCTTTGACCTTAAATAGCAGATCTGCTAATGAGTTTTACATTTTAAATGTGACATTTTGAATACAATTTTGGTACATATTTACTGTGTTTTATAAAATTAAACATTAAATCTCCTTTTCTTTATCATTTTAACAAAGTGTCAAAGTGAGAAGTCTTGAAGAAAAAAATGAAAAGCATTTTAGATTATTTACCGTTCATTTAATTTATGGGTCAATGTAGTTGCAGCTGCACTTAGAATATTGAAAAGCATTTCTGTTAATATGTTTCATTTGAGTTAAGGTACAGAATCACTTCCATGATGTCACGTTTCAGTCCAGTAATCCAAAGAGAGCTGAGTTAATTTCCTACAAGTATGAAACCAAACATCAAACTAGCAGTTTTCTAAGTAATATCATCAGCTATGAAGGTTGTTGATGCATTACTTAGCAACAGCTATAAATTTCCCATATTAGGTATCCTTTTTTAGAAACTCTTTTATCAGGTTGTAAGGCAAAAATATTTGAAAAATGCCGAGGAGGTTTATTACTACAAGCCACTGTATGAAAATGTTGGACTGAGCTTGAAAATGTCACGCTTAAACTCATCTAATACAATAGAAAATTGACCATTTTCATATTAATTTACCATTAAAATCTGACACATAACAACTTTAATTAATTTATAATCAGCTTAAAAAGTTTGACATTAACTTTTGCACATTTTTCAAGTCTGTTTTGTCAGCAGAAAGTGCAAAGGTAACTGTCAAGCAGCGGCCATTAACACCGAGAAGTAAACTGTGGCAGGAATGGCAACGTTGGATTTTAAAGCCACAAGTTTAGCAGACAGAAACTTCCTGAAGTTAGTTAAAAATTTCAACTAACACCTTCATTTTGCTCACCAAAAGCATAAAAATATAGCTGAACAATACGCAGCACAGATGAAAGTTATGACTGTTCCTGGAAGGACTAAGTGATCTGAAGTTTTCAAACTTCCACACTGAAAGTTTCAGGACGTGTACTCTGTGAAACATTCAGCCAATTTCTCACCGCCTCATTACTTCTAACTGCAGATTGCTGCATTCATAATATCTTGGCTTTCCATCTCACAGAAAAGCTATAAGACGATTTGTTTTTATACATCACAGGAAGAGTGGCAGGTTTTTTTCTTTTTTGTGCTCTTTCCTGTCAGCTTTTTAACAACCAGCCACTCTCACTGTAACATAGATTAGTAAGTTCAGCAATTACTGCAGGTGGAGAGAATTTCACATTTCCCAGGGGCTGCATCTTCTTTGCAGTAAATTGTTGTCACTAAGCTACAAGAGTAAACACTTCTGGAGGTGATGGACCTCTGGGAAGCTTGTTTTGAGTCTCTCTGATTGAGCTAATTACTGTAGTCTTAATGCTAACTCACTCCTGTCACTGCAACACAAACAGCACAGTGGTCCAGGTGGAAATGAGAGCACAGCCATATCTGTTATTAAATGTTCATGTTTCATTTCTGCTAATTTATGCTTTCAGTGTCAGATTTGAATCCAAGCACAGAAGCTTGCATGACGTTTTCCTCTTTCAGGACCGATAATGATTTCCATTCTTAATGACTAGAACAAAAGCTCAGTCTTCAGCTCTCATTCTGTGAGAAGTAACAAGCTTTACACAATATGGATTAACTTCTTTAGCAATCTATAAAGATTTGTCTCTGTATAATCTTTTCGCCTTTCAGAATCTCCAACTTTTCCTGCTTTTTGATCTGAGTGAGAGAGTGGGGAGGACGTAACCGTCCCAGACACTGCTTTGTGATAAAAATTAACTCTTGATGAGTCTTCAAGACAAAACCTGAATTAAAAAGGGGAGATTTTTTTTTTTTTTTTTTATTCTCAGAGAATGAAGTGCTTCAACAAAAGGAATAAGAAGAAAGATTTATGCATTTATAAATATTAAATCTGAAGGACATGTGAGGTCAAAACCTTCTCTAACTTTCTTTACACATATACTGAAAAATCCCATAAGGAAAAACAGATAAATATGTTGTTACGAAGAGAATTATGATGAGAAGAAAAGCCCAAATTATATAATAAAGGTCATGAATATGGGATAAAATAATAATATTAATAACAAGAATAATAGAATAAGAAGAATAATAGAATAAAAATAATAACAATAGAAGAAGATTTAACACAACCAAAACAGTAGTGAGGCTGTGATATTTGCATTTATTTATAAAAGCCTTAGATAACATGAAAAATACCCCCAAAGGTCAATGATAAGTATGAATTTTATAAATGAAATGCATAAATAATGATCAAATAAGAAACACAAATTGTACATATATTTCCTTTTAAGGCATACAGTCAGTTCTTCTCAGATTGAGTGAAAAAGAAGTTCATTTCAAGATACTAGGGTGGTCAAAAGAAATAAAACAGCCAGATATTAATCAATGAGGAGACGCCGAATCAAACAGGTGTAATCAGGTGACAGCTTGAAACAGAAGTGTAGTTTTTCACATTGCACATGATGCAAAGAAAAGAAACTCTGCAATTCATCAGTGACTTTAGCTGTGCACTAACATATGAAGAAGAAGTCTAGCTCGGCAAATGAACTACAAACTTTAAACATGCAACACCGGCAAAGTGCTAAAAGGAGAGTCAGCGTTGCTGGATAAGAAGCAACGTTGCTGTAAAAGCTGGTTTACCTTGTGCTGACTTCATGCTGCTTAAAATCCATGAAAGTCAGAAACATTGTGAGGCTTCCCTTTAATGATTTGTATTCAAACTAAAAATCAAAATGAAAAGAGCTTTCACCCTTTCTGAGGTTTATGTCCTCCTTCAGCTCGCCTTAGGACACCTGGATTACTGTGTAACAGGTCATCACTGTCAAACTCCCCACTTGCCAGCCAGAACAGGTTATAGGTCAAGCAGGCACTTGACTCCAGCAGTGAGAGCCCACTTGGGGCTACTTATCTTACCGCCAGGAGTTGTTCAGCTAGCATGGGACATAAACCAGACTGATAAACAGCAGCTGGCCTGCAGCATTTTAAAGGAAGGAATCAGTCTGCAGTGCAGTACACCCAACCACATTGTACGTTTAATTAGAGTTATACAGAAAACTGAGCTAAAGTAAAGTAAAAAAAAAACGGTCTAACTTTTAACCAAATAACTTCTGTCATTAATATTCAACATGTTAGTATTTATTTAACAATAATATCAGTACCAATCAATGTTTTTGGTGATAAACAGTTCAGCCTAAAAACCACAAAACTGTTTTGCTCTTAACCAAAAAGATAAATATCAATGAATGTATTCAACTTTAACATTTCTCATTCTGTGGCATTTTTCCTTTTAAAGGTTTTTAGCTTATTTTGTATAGTTTAGACCATTTGTTTCATGTGTAGCGTACTTATTGACTGAGTCTGTTGTCATTTTACTTCCTACTATATTAGCATAACTTAGCATTTAACTTTTTTTGTTTATTCCACTGATAAAAATGGTCATCTGTGTCTGTGGATTACAAAGTGCACAGAATCAGACTGATGTGCTTAATTTGCACATGAAGCGACTTCTCTGACTGTTCAGCTTGAAGCTCATTATTCACTGGGAAAACAGATGACAGAGAAGTTGAGAATTACTTCTCTCAAGTACAGATCTCAGGGTTTATTAAAGAACTAATTAAACCTGACGACATGTCTTCTCTGTTCTCTGCGAAAGGTAAGAGACGATGTATTCAGAGAGCTCATTTCTAAACCGGTAGTGACTCATCATGATCAGGTTTAACAGCAAAGACTGAATTTTTCCTCATATAAGCTTTTGGCTACAAATCACCTGTTAACCATCAAGCTTCGTCTCAAACTTGACAAAACCTTCAAAGAAACCAAAAACCAAAACAAGTTGTCTCATTATATCCTTAATGAGGTGTCCGATGGGCTCCTCTTTAAAATAATATCAGTGTAGTCTATTTGCTGAATAAACTGTTTACATTTAATTTGCTTACTTATTGTCTTTGTTGTGTGAAGTCAGTGTCTTATCTGCAGCAACCAGAGAGCTCTCAGGTAGGAGAAGTAGGATGCAAATCAGATGGATCTGCTAAGCTAAAAGCTTTTGAGAGCAGGAGCACAGAAAAGAGGATTTTTTTTACCATCTAAAAAGCACAAATAGTTTTTGTCAATTTTTTGGACAAATTTTTACACAGTTTCAATTTTTCCATAAGATATTTCTTTTTTTTTCTATGTAGCTCTGTGTGCACAGTGGCTGCCTGACGTATCCTGCTACTGCTCAGCTGTGACTTTGTTTTATCAGTCCAAACATTCAACTATGAGACAGTAAAAGTGCCAGAAAAGCAAAAAACATGCTTAACAGCTTTAAATATCTTTCCTGAGCTCAGCAACGGAGAGGGATGATACATTGCTCGGCTAATAATGAGCACCAAACGTAATTAAAAGTCTGATGCAAACGTAAACATTTGCTATGAAATTTCTGAGTTTTAGGTCTCAGATAGTTAAAATTCACTCTGTTATGGCTCCATGCGAAGCAGCAGTTAGCTGACTCCCCCGTCACATCTCTATATCTCCAAACTGAGAGCGCTCTGCAGCTGCAGGTAAACCTGCTCATGAATACGTCACACAACCTACCAAACAATGGACAAATGGAAATAAGGAATATCCCCAGAAGGCCAAAGCAGCACTAGCTCCTACCATACAGTCTATGGCTACCTACACACACTGACTGGATGTGTTTGTTGCTGTTTTCTAGGGAAGCAGGAGCGCTTCTCCAGCCAAACGCTGAAGCACCCCTCTACAACCCCTTCCAACAGCAAGAGGGTAGACGTTCAAGAGCACGGGGCTACAAAAGAAAAGACAAAGGAAATTTTCTCATCCCCTTACACTGACCTTCCCAACTGCCTTTGTTAACACCTTAATGTTAGCTAGAGCCCCCCCCTCCTTTGGCTGATAGATAGCGACACAATCTGCCCCTGCATCCCTCCCTTCCTGCGAGCATCATGCTAAGTCTGCAGTCATTATCGCCAGTGTGAACTGATTGCTGAAGTTGATCCTGAAGCCGCTCACATGTGCAGCCTGAATGACCTCCCCCCCCATCCTCCATGGCTCTCTCTTTATATACCGCTTGAGTTTCTGTTGTGTCCTTGAAACGTTTTCTAACAGTAATGGCTAAACGGAAGCAGACCTGGAGCAGCTGAAGGTGAAGGCCGGTGCAAGCACAGCTGACTTGACCGTTATCGCCACATGCGGACTGGGTGCGAAGAACTGGGTCGCTTCTGGTTATTAGAAAAGAGTGGTTTTCTGTCTTGTTGCACTGTCTATGTGTCTCCCTCTAGCATTGTATGCAACCCCTTTGAAATACTCTTTTTTTTCTGTTTGGTTTAACACGTTTTTAATTATCGCGAGAGCCGTTTTGGTCATAATGTTTTTTCCTCGTGTGTTGTAGCTGTAGCAAAGTGTCCTGTCATGAATGTCATGTTCTATGTTTGTCGTCTTTGTACCTAAGGCTGGCTGTGAAGTTTGTGCTAAAAACAAAGAAAAGAAGCAAAATTAAGATTTCTTATTCAATCCATGAGATAGTCACATTACTAACTTACCTTTGCATGCATAACCAAATTATTTTGTAGTGTTTTTTACCATTTTAAAAAAAAAGGATCTGAATCTGAAGCATGATGCCAGATTCAGACATGTCCTCAGTGCTTTAGTTTAGTCTGCTGTAGGTCTCTTCATTGTTGTCAGTGTTTCTATTGCATGCACAGAGAACAAGTGCCTTTTCCTCTTGACTACCAAAAAAACAATGTGCTGTGTTTCCTTCTGGTGAATAATAAAGACAAAAAAAAACAAAACAAAACAAAACACAGTTTCAAAAAGGTGCTCTTTAACTAACTGTAATGACACATTACAAAGTCTTTAAGAATGTGCAATTTCTATGTAAAAAAAAAAAAAAGAAAATAAAAGCAGAAATAGAAAAAAAGTCAGCACCAACAGTTGTGCTGTTTCCATCCATCCATCTTCCAAAAGCAGGCATTTGTGATCTGAAGCGTTCATCCCTCTTTGTGTTTGTGTGTGCTTGAGTCTTGTGAGTGCTGTGTTGTGTTTATTGCTGAATGGATCCCACGAATGAATGCAAACAACCTTCTCATTATTGTATGTGTAATATGACATGACCAGCCACTTAACTTAGAATAAAGAATAATGAAAAAAAAAAACCCACTATAAACCAACCTTACTCTGAGTTTTCAGTGTGTGTTCTTTGTCTAAAATGGTCTAAAATTACCAGAAGAAATGCTGCATCACTAGAATAAAAAAAAAAAAAAAGAAAAAGAAAAGTGAAAACATGGCCATCAGTGAAGAGAAATTATATAACTAAGTCAGGTCAAAGCATCACAACAAACAAAAATATGTCATTTTTTTGTTCATGGAGCCAGAGTACAGGACTCATTAGGTGATCATTATTCATGCCAAGCTCTCCCATCTGGAGCGGATGAAGCACTCGGCATTCTGGCCCTAAAACAATCAGAGTATCTGCATTTTTATGTCTTGTTCTATGAAGGTCATGTAAAATATGAACTGGCCCTCGAGAGGATACAACGGAAATCATCTTTTAATGTCATTTATACTATATAAAACACTTCCAACCCTCTAAATAACTGAGTCATGTGTTACTACTTTTTTTTTTGCTTGCATATTCTATTTTGGACATTACCATGACTTAACATGTTATTCACAAAAGCAAAGAGAAAGATTGTATTCCTTTGCATTGTTTTTCTTTTAAAAATACAAGTTCACATGCCGCCCTGTGATGGACTGACGACCTGTCCAGGATGTACCCAGACTCTCGCCCAGTAATCGTTGGGATAGGCTTCAGCTTCCCAGCTACCTTTATTTGGACGAAGCAGTCAACAAAATGAATGAATGAATGAAAGTTCACATGCTAGGCTAGATATTTGGAATTACAGAAAAATAAGATTACAGCTTCCTATAAAACTAATGGTATGGTTTGTTTTCAGGGAGCATAAATGAAACCAGAACCAAAAAGTGAATTCTATATAGAAGAGATCCTCAATCCTGGTCCTTGAGGTCCGGTGTCCTGCAGGTTTTCCAAGTATACCTGCGGGAATGTGCCCGACTTAGACTCAGACAAGCTCTGCACACGTTTGCTAAATACACATTGATTTGAATCAGGTGTGTTGCAACAGGAACACTTGGAAAGCCTGCAGGACCCTTGCCCTCGAGGACCAGGATTATCTTGAAGACTAGAAGCAAGAGGAACAAAGCCAGGCTGAATGAGTTCATAGGTCCCCAAAGACCTCTAATAAAAAGGTTATAGCTGTATAAAAACAGGACGTGTTGGCAGGATTTCAGACACTCCTACAGCACTGTTTTAGTGATGGCCTATGATAAATCATACCTAATTCAAGGCAAATATTGGATGACATTTTGTCATACTGAGCATGCACAAGATAACTTCAAAGTGGAAAACTCCCTTTCAACTGGGAAAACCTTCAGGAGGACCAGATGCAGAGAGGACAGCCATGTTTCTTGACTGATTGGGGTTTAGAGGATAGAAAAAAAGGGACAACAAATGCCACATTGTTAAAATCAGCTCCCTTTGCATGTCTTTAATAATAAATATAACTTGTCACTTACTTTATCCCATACAGCAGTTCAAATGCTTGTTACCATGAATATCTAAGCAGCATGTAGACATGGTCGTAAAAACTTACTGAAGCTCACATGGAGCATTAAAATGAGGAAGAAAAGAGATTTTTAGTGACTTTGAGCATGGTAGTTGGTATGAAGCTCTACTGGGATTTTCACACACAGCCACCTCTAGGGTTCACAGAGAATGAACTGAGAAAGAGAAAATATCCAGTGAGTGTGACTTTTCTGGACCAAAATATCTTATTGTCGATGTTAGGGGTCAGAAGAGAGAACGGGCAGACGTGTTGGGAAAGATAGAAAGGCAACAATAAATGAAATAAAAATTGGTTACAACCAAGATGTGCAGAATGGCAAGTCGGAACACGCATCTTGTCAAACCTTGAAGCGAGTGAGCGGCAGCAGACCACACCAGGTGCCACTTCTGACAGCTAAGAACAGGAAACTAAGCAGGTCAGAGGGACTGGAAAAATGTTTGCTGGTCTGATGGGTCTCCACTGCAGCTGCAACATTCAGATGGTCAGAATTAGGCGTAAACAACATAAAACAGTTTTGGCACATTTTTGTGGTGTAACTTTTGTGGGGGGCATTTTATTTGGGCTCTTTATTTCCAAGAGAGAATAGTTTTCACAGCAGAGCCTACCTGACTGTTGCTGCTGCATCTTCTGATGGAGACTTCCAGCAGGATAATATCACAAAGCTCACATCATCTCCAACTGCTTCCTTCCACACGACAAAGTCCTCCATGTTCACTGTATTCTATAAGCTCTTTTAGTCAATGCTGATCAAGATTTAAGGCAGTTCTGAAGGAGGTCCCGGGTTTCTTTTTTTTTTTTAATCAGGAAATGATCATAATCTCTGTGAAAGATTGCTATAAAGACACTCAAACTTACCTCATTTTCAAACTTCCCAGTAAATATTTGCAGGTATTGCATCATGTCACAGAACAAAGCTGTAATTTTAAGAAATAAGACCTTGCTTTGTAATTTATACTTAATTAGAACGTTGTAAAGCAACGTCTATAAGTTCTGGTCATCAGGACCCACTGCTCTGGACGCTTCAGATGTTGCCTTCAACATGTCTGGCTAAAATAACGGCTCATTAACAAGCTTATAAAGAGCTTCACAAGGACTTCCATCAATCTAAATCAAGTGTGTTTGTGTAAGCACACTTCTAAAATATGTTTCTTCAGTTAGTTCTGAAAACCAAGACTTAGAAACACTGTTTTATAACACATGGGAGAGCTGTTTTATAACCACACTTCCACAAAATATCCTTTGTGTTTAATGGAATTAACATCTTTGCAGACTAACAAACTGTAAGAATGTAAAAATAAGTTGCAAAAGATACAAATTAGTAAACAGTTGTGCTCATATTTATTCATATTTATTCAGTTTCATTACAGAAGGAAAAAAAAAACAGCTGCCTGTAAAATAAGATGAAATTGACTGAAGTAATAAATAATTTTATGAATATCATTACATTATTTTCCAATTCTGGTTCAATAAAAATATATTTTTTAAAAAAACCAAACAAATAAGATAATTTATTACACATTGCATCACTCATAAACTAATATTTAGTTGAACAATCCTTTAATGTTTCCGCTCCAGTCAGGTGTTTTCTGTTCCTCTCAGTCAGACTTCTGCACCTGTTGACAGGTATTTTGTCCCACTGTTCAACAGAAAAGTGCTCTAATTTGTCCAGGACCAATTTGTTTGTTTGTTTTTTCTTTCTTCAACTCAATTAAATGAAAAAAAAAAAAACAGTGTCTTATATTACTAAATTATATTTTTGCTAATTTTTAGTTATTGTTTGTTTTTTAAGTCTCCAGTTATTTGAGTGACTGTTGTAAATTCAGGCCTTTCTTTAAAGGTGGAGTATGTAAGATTTTCAATATTTTAACTAATAAAATAACTACAATCACAATTAGTTTTTTGAACATGTAGGTTCCAGTCTGTCCATATTTGATGCGTTATTAAATTACAAGTTTAATTAATGACAAATGACAAAAAGCCCCTTTTTTTTTTTTTACTGGTAGGCAAACATTTAAGAAGGGTCTTTGTCATTAATTAAACTTATAATTTAATAACGCATCAAATATGGACAGACTGGAACTTACATATTTTAAAAAAAACTAATTATGATTGTAGTTATTTTTTTAGTTTTTTTTTTTTTAAATATTGAAAATCTTACATACTCCACCTTTAATGAAAGGGGATGAATACATATGAGCACAACTGTATGTCATAATGATTTAACTTAAAAAAATATATTTCTTACACTGCATAATTAGGTAAAGCATAACACTTGCCTGTGATACAGAACTGATCTAAATCTAGAAGAGCTTTTCTGTGCATCCATGGCAACCAGCAGCTGTAAAGCAAAGTGGAAACTACTCCTGGAACCAAAGAGTTTGGGAGGCAGGATTCATACAAAAAAATGAAATATAATTTATTGTAACAAATAGAAAATACAACTGCAAAATTAAAAAAAAACAAAAAAAACCAGAAAGCTTATTATTTTGGCTTTGTAACAAATGCGACATTTTGCTAAAATTTCATACTGTATATCAAAACAATCAGTGTTCTGGTGGTGCTTCAGAAAATAGATGCAATTTCACTACAATATTTACAAAATGAACGACGGTAACTAAGTTACCATGACAACAGGAAATGTAATGCTGACATCTGTAGTGAAGAATTTAAACAGCATTAAATCTACACCAGTGTCCCAAACAGGCACGGCTGAGCTTCACCAGCATATTAAGCGTCAGGAACTAACTCGACCATCAACTGAAAATAACTATTCACTTTCAGATGCAGTATGTACAGTATAAATATATATTAAAAAGTGACTAATTCCCTGCAAACCAGTGGGGGAAAAAAACTCTCCATCTGTACTACTACAAAGTTTCTTCTGAAGCAATGACACCAGTGTAGCTGGATGCATCTCTGCTGTCATAAAGAGACAAGACTCAGTTCCCTGGATGTTGTTTTCCAGTCCAGTCATCCACTATTTCCTCTCTTTCCAACATCGGTGTGGAGAATCCTCGTGGATGCCTGGGTTTATCGGGCCAAAGCTCTCTGGAGGTTATCACATTGATGACAATCAGACAGCAGCAAAACAGATGAAAGCCATTAGGCAGATCCAGAGAACCAGGCTCCCCTTCCTTTGCTGCCAATTCAATAAGCAGAAAGAGACCCTGCAGCCAGAGTTCACGTCTTTGATGCAGACATTTATGAAATCTGATTTCCTCTTTTTTAAACAACATGTTTGACAAAGCTTTGCTGCTTGGTTGTAAAATGTAATAAGTGCTTCAAGACTCTTGGGGCTCATGTGGACTGTGGTCAGGGAAAAACATGGTGCCAGTCTCCTTCTGATTCAGGAACCACCTCGAGGTCAAGCTCGGGTGTCACCTCCACCTGGGCCGCTTGCTCTTCTTGGCTCAAGGGCACGTCGTGGATTTGACCTGGAGGGTATAAAAAGAGGGAAAATAAGTGGAACGGTTACACAGTAATAAAAGAGCTGTGTAAACCAGAGGACAGGTCCACTCACAGAACAGCACCGGCCATCTCTCCTTCTGAATTCAATTTGCCAGAAGCCGTCATGATAATGAGAGCATCTGTCATCCTCACTGCTCTAACATTTGTTTTAATATCTCACATTCTCACATTTCCACTTCTTCCTTCTAAACAATACCATGTTCATTAAACCAACAGCGTACGGACAGCTTGACTGATGTCGAAGACGCTCGTTCTAACTTCTAAACACGATGCAGACCAATCACCTTAAAATAACCCAATCAACAGCGCCGATGCTGAAAGGTTGGCACGCTGACGCTGCAGGACACACATTGGATTGAATTTCACAGTGGGAGTCATTCAATTATCTCCCTTTATTTTTGCTCTGAATGTGAAAGTCTGAAACTCATATTCATTAAGATGCTGCAGCATTAAAGAGCTGTTCTGCATTTAGGAAAAAAGACAGAAAAATAACTTATGGAAGAAAACAACTATAAAGCGAGGAGGAAAAAAAAAAAAAAAGCAGATAAATGACTCTGTTATCCATGATTAACATGAAACAAGTCCAAATATTTAACTCTTGGGAATGAGTTCATGTTGTTTGGATAAAGATGAAACACTGGAGAGTTCATGCCCAACAGAGAGAAATTAATATTTCCTAAAAACCTTTTTTTTAATTAAGATTTAACATTAGAACATTCATTTTAATAAAACATGAAAAAATGTGTTTGTGGAGCAGAGAAAATAAGATGACAGAAACAAAGAAGGACACAAATCAAAGCTGTCTTTTAAAACATCCAACAGCTTGCTGGTCTGGTGTTTGTTCACGCAGTGCCATGGAGGAAAGACACTTGCAGAGATCTTGAGGCGTATTTACTTCAGGATAATCCAGGGGACTGAAAGTATGAGACAGGCTGAAATTCTTTGGACGCCGGATGGATCCCGACTGGAGCTGCTCCTCCATCCGTATCTAAAACAGTCAGCTGAGGTGGTTCCAGTTAGGAAGCCAGCTGGACACCTCCCCTTGGAGGGGGACTGGACACATCCTACTGGGAGGAGATCCAGTGGCAAACCCAGTACTTGCTGGAGTGTCTAAGTCTCCTTCCTGAATCTGGTGCCGCTGCAACCTGATGTCATTCACATGTGCATGCCCTCATAGGCGCTCCTATTTCCATCTGCTTTCTACTGAATGTTTCAGATATTTAAGTGTTTTCAGGTTGCAGATATGTTTTCGTGTGTTCTTACGTATCATTATAATACTATAATAGGTATTCTGTAGTTTCATAGTACTGCAGCAGTGTGTGTGTGTGTGTGTGTGTGTGTGTGTATATACTGTTATTTTGGCAGCTTAGCCTTCACACTTTAATTCTGTACCTTTCTCTCCTCTCTTTTCTTTCATATTTTCTCTCCTCCGACCTTCTCCTCCCCTGCCAGGTTCAGCATTGTCATATCAGGACTGATGATTACAATTAAAATATTCAGATTATCAAGGGCAGCCATATATAAGACATGTCTGCCTTTGGTAGAGTAAATCTGTCAGGCTAAATATGGTACACAGACTGCCGTTCTGTATGCTATCATGCTGGACAAGGCAGGGTGGAAAGAAAAAAAAAAAAAAGATTAGCGAACACAAACGTATCGAAGGGACAGAGATCTGTCTGGCGATTGAAATCGTTCAGTATTGTTCTGTTTTTCATGCTTTTATCTGGATTCTCTGAATCTTTTAGATGTTAAATACAGTTTGTAATAAAATGTCTAATATGGCTTCAGTTTTACACACATTAATCTCCTGTTTTTAATGAACTCAGTTTAGTTGTGAGATGTGTCTGTTTTATCATTTCATTGCCTTTGAAGGCCTTTTGATACTTGTAGCTTTCATCAATTTAACTACAGAAAACAACAACAAAAATATTCTCATCATTTAAAAAATTGTTTTTCTACAAACTCGTTAAATAAAACAGTTTTTCAATCAAGATCAAGGTTTTAAAGTGTTTAGTGATACATTCACCACCTTGATGTTGATAGTTTCATGTAAGTATCTATCAACATCGTGCTTGTGTTGTTCTCACTCATATGGAAGTCGCTTTGGATAAAAGCCTCTGCTAAATGACTGTAGAATAGAATAGAAAAAGTAGCGATACTTTCAGTTTACAGTGTTCTGAACAGAAAAAATGGGCTTTCAGAGGAGGAAAAAGGAAAAACAAACCAGTATCTGCAAAGAGAAACAAGGAGACTCAGGTGTGCTATGCTCCTTTCAGGGCCTTAAATCTCCTCCAGGATGAATACAAGTCCAAAGTTAACAAGGCGCACCGAGGCATCAGTGTCAGAAAGCTGTTGCTGAGCAGCAGGTCGTCATGGAGGAGGAAAAATATGCAACTGTTTTATGTCAGCATGAAGTTGTAGGACTCAAACTGCCTCCATGTGACGCACACAAGTTTTAGCCGAGACCGACAAAATCCCAATTACAGTGATGGTGTGGAGGACGGCGTTGGTTCAAAGGCTCTTTGTTTTGCCACCAAAATCTTTCTTTTTTCTTTTGTACTATTTAAATGAATGTCACAGTGGGAAGAAAAAGCTGCATGTGCCCCAGTTACCACTGTCAGGTTCAGCTTATTTTACAGGAAAATGGGCTTTCAGAGATGAGATTGAGGACACAAATAATTTGTAGGTCAAACAAATTATGTGCTTTTAAGTAGTTTATAGTTAACAAGACTATTTATTGCATATTTTAATGCCAAGATTTGCTTTCACATTTTGTGTTTCTTTAGACACTGGCTACGGTTACATGGTGTTTTTTTAATTCTGAATTAATAATTCTGAATTAATAATTCGGAATGAACTTATTGTCTTACGAGTTTACATGAAGATAATAATTCTGAATGAACGTTTACATGAAACACGTCCTCACTTAATTTCTCTTTGAAGGCGGGTTGGGAGGGGTTCTGATTGGACAGAGGGTCCATGTGACGTATGACGTGTACCAGAAATAAACAAAGTTGGCTCCCTGCTTCTTGTCTTTTTAGTCGTAACTTCTAAAAACTACATAATAAGTACCAGTTTCACCACTATTTTTATTATAATTTTGAAGCACCAGCTCAACACAAAGATACTACTTCACTTTTTGCAGCAACTGAGAAGGAGAAGAAAGATAGACCACTTAACACAGGAGGCAAACCAACGCGCATCATCGGGACAGGACAAGGTAGCGAGGATGCTCAGAATGACCGGAATTAACTTCGAGCGGAAGTAAGGTTTACATGACAGAGGAATTAAATAGATCAGAATTAAAATGCGAATAAACCAGCCACTTACATCAGAATCAAGTTTAATTCCGAACAGGAATTAGCATTAGAAATTAAGTGTTTACACGGCCGTTTTTCCATCAGTTTTTAGCTAAATTAACTTTTATTCTGAATTAAACAGGAATTAAAACTCCCATGTAAACGCACCAACTGTGAGCATCTGTTTGATAAAAACAAAAAAACATCCAAGTATTTGCAAAGTTACTCCAAAGTAAAAAATATTTATCCACATATTTTATCGATCTACGACCGAATATAAATAAACATTTTATGACGCTAAAACAAGCCTCCTATTTTGTTGTTCTTTACTTGGAAAAACATGTTAGAAAACTCTGTATGAAAGCATCAGCAAGAAACCAGACTTCCATCATAAAAAAACAAGCCTGTGGTTGCCTTTTTCATTTGCGCTTCATTATTTTGCCACTTGTGGGAGCTTTCACTGCCGTCTGCACACGCTGTGCCTCATCTGATACCCAAAAACACAACAACAGTGGAGTATTTTAGTGTCAGCCTGGACAAACAAATGCCACATCGATGTGAGAACAACTAAACCCGGATGACTTTTCTCCTGGTCGCTTTGTGTTAAGACATTTCTTTTTAACCCCTGAAGTCCTCATGTATAATTTACACAATGAGAAAAAAAAAAAAGAAATAACAAACATGGCTTGCTTTAGTCCTTTTGGAGTTCAGGCCTCATTACCGGGAACACTCCAGCGAACAGGGACTCTCTAAGTCATTACACCAACTCATCCATAAGGAGACCTGAGTGGAAGCCATTTGTGAAGTTAGTTTTCAAGCAGAACACACTCCTCTGCAGTCTTTAATCAGAATCTGTCCAGTTCCGTGGTGGGTTGCTTGAGTGTAATCAATAATGACTACATGTGCCAGTCACACTCTTGGCTTTCAAGGGAGCCTCAACTTTAATCTTAACTGTCATTCTATGCACTTGTCAAGGCAGGAGGAAACTCTTAGTGAGCAGAGTCAATGGATCTGTCAGAGCAGTTGTCCAGAAACTGAACCTTAAGATGGAGGCGAACGCATCAGTGATGAGTGCTGCCGCATAAAGAGGCTCATCCTGAGCAGATAATTGCAAAAAAAGAGGAGCTGCAGGAGCAGAACGTGGGAAATTTTCCAGAGAAGAAGCCTCAGTTCTGCCTCTCAGCAGTCTGAAGCACTCAGAGGGACACGTTTTAATGTTCCCTGCTGTGCAAACAGCACATCCATTATTTAGAAAGTGTGGCTATGACACGTCCACAAGCAAAGAAACATCAGGAAACGGAAAAACAAACCCTGGATCCTCCTGTAAATATTGTTCCTGAGTGAAAATCAAATCCCATGCACAGACTGATAAGGGACAACTGTTTACCTCCGTTCCTTGCCCAGCTGTGCAAACAGCTGCCCGTATGGTCAGGTGTGTGTGTGTGTGTGTGTGTGTGTGTGTGTGTGTGTGTGTGTGCTGGTGCAATGCCACCCAGCTGCTCACCATAGCCGTGGGCTCTCTTCATGTGGTGCTTCATGTTGCTTTTCTGGGTGAACCTGATGCTGCACACCTCGCACTTGAAGGGTTTCTTTCCAGTGTGTTTGACCATGTGGACCTGCAGAGCGCTCTTCTGATTGAAGGCCTTGTCGCACTGATTGCACTTAAAGGGCCGCTCACCTGCAGAACAACAAGCAGCACGGCAGCTTTGGTTATCTGCAGCAATGTTAAACACAAACTTCATACACACAATCATCACGTTATCGTTTTACTAAGAGAATGAAATTAAACCACAACACGAACAGTCCACAGGCAGCTACTTTAGTGACGGCAGCATCCAGTTTCATTACAAATCCTGCAAGGTCATATGTTCAAAAACAGTCTTGGTGTGCACATTTTTGTTTGGTTTTCAGTTAAAAATAGATTATTTCTTTCTCTAACATGTATATATAAAGATTATTGTGTGCCACAAAATAGGTTTTTGTCACCTAGCAACAATAGGCACTTTAAAAATGAGGTCATTGATGCTTCAAACACAAAGACAGCTGCCTGTGGACATCGACCTCATGCTATTTGATCTTTAGAACACCCTAAAATGAAAAGCAGTGCTAACATACTTACTTGTGTTCATTTTATTTACCAAATCCTGCTTTGTTTCTACATACTCCAACAGATACATAAACGTATTACACATGATAATCTTTGCTTTACTGCAATATATCAACGTCCAAGTTCTTGGAAATTAATGATTTATTCACACAAATAAATATTTGGTGTTTATTTTCTAAAACACACAAGTGAGGAGATTTATTACTGTGTGCAGAAAAGTTTGAGAGCTTCATCACTTCTTCACAGGCTGTACTTCAGGCTCATCTCAGTACTGATACATATTCTCTTCCCTCTGTCTGCACACTATCCTCCACAATGATGAAGAACAACAACGGTTCTTGGAGTGTTTTATAAAGTTTGCATAAAAACCAGAGATATAGGTTTTTTTTTGTCAACATCATGCCTTCTGCTCAGCGCTTTGGCAGCACTGACAACCCACATCCTCCACAAGAAGAGAGAACTTTGTTTTTGCACTCGAGGCCGCAAGAACAAGAAAATATTCTTTTTCATCTGGTACATTCATACTTCACAAGAAGCTTTGTCTGCAGCGGGGCGGGATCACTGAGGGCGGAGGTATTATATGCAGGGAACCCAGTTATTTATTATCTTATGTGAAATTTCATCCGCGGCAGGGCGGGTTTTGCACACAGATGGCTCCGTGTGTTTAAATGCCACATGTTGTAAAAATCTTCGTACTTTCTCACCACTTCGATCAGCTGTTTTATCAAAACAATCCATTTTACCTGCATCAGCAAAAATGCGGAAGCGGCAACTTTCTGCTTCATCTGTCTTAACCACGCCCACCTCAAACTGTCCAACCAATCACGCGGCACATTTCTCAAACACAAGAAAAAAGTTCATGCTTCTTGTGGAAAATGAATCAGGATGAAGTCTAGAGGGGATGATACTGCAAGCTTGGCACCTGTTTTTCACACAAATTTCTTCACTTTAGTTCCTTGCAGCACAGAAGGTGTTGATTCACAGCCGCACAAGCAGCCAATTATCGACATTGAGTGTTTCCACCACTATTGCTAATTACTGTTGTGCATCTAAAGTTACATCAACCCCAGAGAGTGTTTCATGCAGCATTAATGTTCTCCTCACAGGTGTGTGTTCATAGTCAAACATTAATGGTTGTCTTTATGTGCACTGAAGACTGACAACCATTGTTATACTCTGATAGAAGGACACTAATAAGCAGCCTTTCTTGTCTTCAGCCTGAAGGACATACCCAGAATTTTCAAACACAATTAAAAGTTTTGGTTCATCGCGTCATAGTTTTCCTTCCAACTCATCTAAAAAAACATCCAAACTCATAAAGGATGACGGGTTTTTTCTTTCTTTTCTTTCTCAAATCTCATTTAAAATGGTTTTGAAAACATGGAAACATCAAATAACTGAGAGTGTCCTACTTATACTGAAAATCCTGCAAGTTCAGCTGCTGGGATTCATTGTCATCGGTTTATATAAGAGTCTTCCTCACATTTTCTTGTTTTGTCTTGTTGAAAAAAAACAGCAGGGACGGTCTAACCTTAAGCTGTCAGATGCTATTGTGATAATGGTTTTTCTCTTCCTTTTTTTTTTTTTTTTTTTTTTTTTTTTTTATAAATCACGTTTATTCCCTCAAGCCACAATTTCTTGGGGGGGAGGGGGAGAGACAAATCATACATACTAACAGAGCAAAAGCCTTCTCTACGTTTGTTCCTGATGACATACAACCTGATTAACTACTCCTTCCACATACATACTGTAAGGAACAACCTTGCAAAAGGACGACATTCAGAAGGAACCTGGGGCTACATAACAGTCACTTTGCCTTGTTAAACCACATTAAGATCTACTATGTGGAAACAATCGCTTACAAACTTCATGTCTTAAGAGAATTTCCTGAGACCGGACATCCGGACCAAAATTATTGTTCAGCAGGATCATTTCTGTGAGGTGTTGAAGACACAATAATCCCAGCTGGTGCTCCAGCATTTCACAGGGAAACGAAAGATTCAAGGTTTTCTGCTGCTTATTAGCCACGTTTGTATGAATGTTTTAATTAGCGAATCCCAAAGGGAGGCTAGAGAGTTCATTTTACATCCTGATGACATAGATATCGTTAAAAATAATTAAATAAGGTTTATTTACTGGAAATAATCACTTTATGGTGGGCTGCATGAGAAAAACTGGTACTATTTTACACATGGTAACTGGAGGAGGGAATTACAAAATACTAGACTTTAAATGGTCTTTAATACGCTTTGCATTTACAACGACATCTGTATAAGACAGATATTTATGATGGGACATAAATGGGAAATTTTTGACTTTCAACATCTCTAATAGCGTGGATCTTTTTGCTTTTGATGGGAAATTTGACACAAGTTCACAAAAAAATATTTTAGGAGTATTTCCACGAAAAAAAAAGAAAACAACTTATCGTCTATGTTTTTGAATGAACAAATCTATAAAGAAAAATGTGAATCATTTGTTAAAACTAGTTTTTGTTAAATAACATGTCCGAAGCCGGTTTATATTTGAGTCTAATTTTTTGACATTCTTCATATATTTACCAGTCCTTTGAACCAGTAGAGTCAACATGAATAATAAGGATGGAAAAACATGCAGTTAAATGAGTTTAAATCAACTTCGAGGTTTAAGACTGACTTCTTCCACTCGTAGCAATGATACTCCTGTCTGGGAAAAGAAAGAGCACCAGGGCCCACCCTACTGGGATTTTTACTCATAACCATCTCTACAAGTTACAGAGAAGAGTAATAAAAAGCTCCAATCTCCTACGAGCAGCAGTCGTATCAACCAAAATGTCTCGTTCGTCTAAGTCAGACGTGTCCAAAGTCGGTCCTCAGAGGCCGCTGTATGTATCCCTGTTCCAACACATCTGGTTTATTCCATTAAATGGATCTGACAGCAGGGATATGTGGAAAACTTGGAGACACAAGGGGATGAAAGAAAGAAAACAGTAACTTAACGAGCTTCAAATAGCTTCTAAGCAAGGTACGTAGAATTCTTTAACACACAACACATCCGACCTCGAAGCAGATTGGCTACAGCAGCAGAAAACAACACTAGGACCCTCCTGTAAGCTGAGACGATACGTCACACAGACTCGCCAAAACTGGACATTAGAAGACGGGAAAACATTACCTGGTCATGATTATGAGGAAAGAGATTTTCCTGCCGCAGTTCCAAGTGAGAAACACCACAGCAGACCTGAGCGTTGCTGCTGACTGACCACAGTGTAGCTTCTTCTTATGGCTACTTGCAGCCAGATAATAAACCATGTCACAAAGCTCAATTCATGTCCAACTACTTTACTGAAAACAATGAGTTCACTGTACTTAAAAAAAATAAAACTCCATGGTCACCAGATCTCGTTCCATCAGAGCAGCTTTGGGATGTAGCGGAACGGGGGATTCTCCTCATGGGATGTGCTGCTGACAAATCTGCAGCAACTGTGTGATGCCATCAGATCAATATGATACTAATTCTGAGGAATATTTCCAATACTTTGTTGAATCTATGACCTTAAGATAAAGGCAGTTCTGCAGGAAGAAAGTGATCCAACCCGATAGCAGCATTGTGGATCTGATGCAGTGACCAGTGTCTATGGTTGAAAATATATACAATGAGGAATATTGCCAGACTGTTGTGTGTAATTACATCACTTAGCTGCATTGCTTCTTAACAATATAGTATCTATTCATCTGCTGTCAATATTTAATAATCAAACAGCAGAAAATCCTGAAACTCAACAACCTCATCATGCTTTAACTTTCAGTAAGTCATTATTTTCATCTCCAAACTTCCATCTATGACAAATAAATGGAAAGATTTACAGTTTTAAAACTTAAGTTTAAATGATTCAAGGTGACTTCAAAGAGAAATACAATGTCTGACAAATTGAGATGATCTGCCAAGTCCCTCTTCCCTTATTCCCTTCTCAGTCACTTTCTTTTAAACGCAGACAAACCCGTCACCATGTGCAGGTTCTCATAAGTCCTGCCTAACAGATTTGTGATTGAACATTTTCTCTCTGTCCCTTTGCTGTCACTTTCTTTCTTAAACTGTAATTATCTAAACTCTGCTTACAGATACCCAGGTCTACATGATGTTAACCCTTACAGGCAGCGCACATACCACTAAATCAGAGATTGCAGCAATCATCAGAGATCATTCAGGAGCTTTTGTGCGCTCAGACCTACATACAGTCTTGGTTACAGATCTTTGGTGTAATCTGGGAGTGCAGAATCGCCTGTGGGTCAGCATATTGTCAGGGTATCATAATTAAAAAGGTACAGCTGCTAACACAGAGAAAGACAGTCTAAAACTGAATTAAAACACTGCTAGAATTAATGCTTATAGCATTAAGCAGCTTTTTTTTTTATCTGTTTCTCTTTGAATGCCTTCTGCAGGGTTTTGTTTCTCTGGGAGATCAAAGTCACTGGAAGTAATGGGATTTAGAGTGCAGTGGTCTTGTTTCGGTGGTGAACAGAGATGTTACTGCTGGCCAAACTAACAAAGGCTACATGGTAAAGTGTCTGATTCAGCTAAATAGTGAGTGAAAGGAAAAAAAAAAAAAAGCAATTGTGAAATAAAAAAAAGTCAATCTGTGAAAACTCAGAAAATGATCCCATAATCCTCTTACCTGTGTGTGTTCGGTTGTGTCTCTCCAGCTGGCTGCGCTTGGCAAAAGCCTTCACACAGGAGGAACAGTTGAAGACTCGGGGTTTCTGGGAGCTGGGCGAAGGCCCCGGCTGGTGGACTCGTTCGTGCTCCTATGGACAAAATATTTACATTTTCTCAGCTGAGTATTACATTTCTATTATATATTATTGTTGTTGTGTTTTTTTTATGTAAATAATTGTTCATCAGTAAACAATGATAAAGTTTTTTTTTCCAGAGGGTGTGGTTGTTGACAGGGTGGACCGCCTGTTATGTCCTGTAATGCTGACTGTAATTCTGAACTAAACCTGTAAGTCTTCCCTAAACCTGCGTTTTAGGGAAGACTAGCTTCTGCAAAGCTGACAGAACTCAGACCTTAAGCAACTCCGGGGTGGTTTTCTGGAGGAAGCTGCTACGAGTAACTCCACGAGAATTGATCATTAGCTTCAACGTAAAATCTGCTGATGCTACACAGGATTTTTAAGTCCACTGAACAAAAATATAAACACTTGTGTTTGCTCCCGTTTCCTGTGAGCTGCACTCGAAGAGCTAAAACTTTTTCTACATACACAAAATAACATTTCCTTCAAATATTGTTCCTGAATCAGACTAAATGTGTGTTAGTGAGCATTTCTCCATAGCCGAGATAATACTTCCCACCTCGCAAATGTGGCATTTTAAGATGCGGATGAGACAGCATGGTTGTTACACAGTTGTTGCCAGTCCTAAACTGTGATAAGAGCTTCCCCTCCACATTAGACAAGCTTCCTCACTGTCCATTAATAAAACTCATCTTAAGACCCATTTTTATTCCTTAGCATTTAACCCAGTGTGAGTCTGTTCCTGGTCAGTGTGCTATATTTTGGTTTTAATTTAGGTTTTATTTACTATTTATTTATTTTGTTTTATTATTTCATTTTTTATTCCTTGTATGATCTATTGTTTTATTGTGTTATTTATTTATCTCGTAATTTTTGGCTGATGTACAGCACTTTGTTCCAACTTTGGTTGTTTTGAAAGGCTTTATAAATAAAGTTGAGTTGAGTTGAGTTGCATCTGACTGGCAACAATAAATACCAAGTATATTTTCTTTTAATTTTTTTTTAAGTCTTTTATTTTCTTCTAGTTTATCTTAATATTTTAGTTTATTTTTAGACTAAACTGTTTTCATTTCACTTAGTGTATTCCATTCTCCTCTGAATTTCCTCCGACCCCCACAGTGCAGCAGATTACAATGCTTGTCTTGTATTCCCTGCAGATGCATGCCTAAAGGCTGTTTCATATCCTACTAGAACAGATATATCTTGCTGTCGAGGTAGAGAGAACAAAATGACACAATCTAGTTTTGTGGTTAATGACAACGAGGGTCAAGTTAAAAGTTGTCATTTCTGCTTTTCCACTGATGTGAATTTTTAGGCAAATAGTTTTAACTAAAAAAAACAGCTAGTGATGCAGAAGTATGAAAATCTAGACAGCACATGTGGCTTTTAAAGTCACGGACACAATCCTGTTAAAAATCCTGCCCTGCTTCTAAAGTACGAAATGACCGGGACAAAATAAACTTTCTTCTAGATCTTTCCACTTCAAAAACAAGAACAAAGTTCTCCGTTCTTACAGAGTCTGTGAAAAGCTTAAAAGCCACCAGTGTAGTTTTTAAATGCGGCTTTGATCAATAGCTTGTTTGTGAAAGCTCCTTGCGACGCTGACCGATGCCTCCAAACGCTGTGTGGTAAACGGACCGTATCCAAGTAGAGCTTGTTTGTGCACAGGAGATTTATTCTTGCCATTTCATGGGGACTCTATAAACTCTAGCAAACTTTATTCAAACACTTGACTTTTTTTTTTTTTTTATCAGAGCCGCAGAATAACTTTTAAAACTTCTGATGCAAATGGTGATTGTAAACGCAGTGCTGACTGCTAACATACTGTACGTGAGAGGAAATCTGAGCTCACGTTCTTCCTCCGTTGTTTTGACTTTTGATCCACGTTGCAGCTTAATTTTATGGCTTTTTCTTTAATTCCACAAACTAAATGCTACACCTAATACTACCAATGAGTTGGTGTGACAATAGCACCAGTAGTTGTGCTATGGAGATATGAAATAAACATTTTGATTTTTGAGGCCCAACAATAGAGTGACATTGTTTGGGTTTCTCTAAACCAAATAAAAGATGGGACGTCTGCATCTTCATCAGACGGCGTTTCCTTTCAGTCGTTTCAAACCTCTTTTTGGGTGGCCTCAGGGGTAATAAATGTGAATAAATAATTGCTTAAACTGGAATATAATTCGGTAAAATAAATGGTCCAACTGAGAGAAGCATTGTTATTTCATTTCAAAACAAAATGATGGAGATCCTGATCTGAGGAGCTTTGGGCCGAGTCCAGAATAGTAATGTTTCTTCTGAACTGGCATCATGAAGCTGTATTCAAGCCAGAAAATTTGGCAACACAAAGCAGATGGGCCCACAGGGAAAAGGGGGCGCTAAACAAAGAGATAAGAGTGTTGAGGAGAAACCAGACAACAACACTGCCACAGCTTCAAGTTTATGAGGAAATAAAGCCAAGAGGGTGTCTGGGTGTGTGTGGAGAGAGTGCTTAACCCATTCAGACCAGAGGCACTTTTTAAAAAGATAACCAGACAAGAGATTGAAAACCAAGAACTAAAATGTGATGAGAGGTCTCAGAGATTTAACCGAGCCGTCACCGTCCATAAACTCCTGCGGCGTGCTGCTGTGTATCGCGGCCAAACATCACCGTTTTGTTCCGCACAAAGGAAATCGCTCCACAGGTTGTTTTTCCTCAGATGCAACTATGCAAACCTACCGTGCGCTTTATAAAGAGGAGAAGCCTCCTACTGGAAAACAACTAAATTCTCATGAACTTTAACTTCTAACATGCCAACCGAAGGCGTATTTTGTCTTTCTTCAGCCTTTTCTCTCAGCACTCCACAGTCCGACCTTGAGGTGAACTTGCCAAGGAATCCACTTCTGGGAAGATAACTGTCTCAATGTTTTCTGCTCCAAAATAATCTTTTTCACTGTAGAATGATGGCCTCCAAATGGCTTTATAACTTTTAAGACACTAATGGGCAGCAACAGTTGCTTCCATACATACTAAGGTTTCAAACCAGCAAGCATCCAAAACATTTGCTTTAATAAAAATGTTCACACTTGTTCATTATCTTTTAATTAAAGTATATTTGATCAGCAGTACCTGGGTGTTAATTATTATCCTATTGGAATTGGGAAGATAAGTAAGTGTGAACCAAGGTTTTCACACATCAAATTAGCATTTTGGCTTAATTTATATTCAATTAGCAGTGATATGATGTAATCAGTCATATTTTGTTATTCTAAGGATGAATTTGCTTTACTTATATGAGACCTTGGAACTAGAAGCTGGTAAGACTCAATGGCCATGTGCAGAAACGATCTGTGGCATTTTGCTGCATGTCATGCTCCTTTCTTTCTATCGTTCTCTCAGCTTAAAGTCATACGAATAAAAACCTTCTATAATAAAATGTGAAGAATTTCAGGGCTTAACGTGTGTACTCCATCACATCATTTGTACTCAGACAGGGCTTCGGTTTATCTGACTGCTTATATTCTCAAAGCTAATCCATCACTGCCTGTCAAGCAAAGAAAACAAGCTAAATTTAAAACTAAAACTTTTATTATTCAGTTTTCAATCAGACTTTAATAAAATTGTCAAATTATTATCCACACTCAAACAAAATGAAAAACAACACTGCCACTAATTTATTTCTCTCATCGCTCATCAATCTTAGTCCGTATTGCAGATTTGAAGGGAGACTAATGAGCAGCCAGGGGACCTGGACAGGCAGCAGCTCAGTTGTGCTTACTCAGACACCCGCCCAATCCCAGCACCATTACTCCTAATGAAAAACAAGTACGGCTCAGCGTGTTGAGGCGCATTCACCAAAGCAAAAATGTTTGGCATTTATGTAGTAGCATGACATCAGGCAGCGAGCGTTTCCACCACATGAAGAGGGTTACTGCAGAGGAGAAGCACACATGGCCCTCTCCATAATTTGGCAGCAAAGCACCTCTTGGTTTCAGTGTGTTGTAGTTAAGAGAGACAGTTTAAGAGTCTGTCTGAAATCCCACTTGGTGACATACCCATACTTGAATCAAACAGTGAGAACAACCTTTGTGGATGATATCGTTTCCCTCAGTGACTCTAAAAGTCTTATTTCTAGCCGAAATATGATCCGAAATGTTGCTTTTGCGAAACCTGAAAAGAATATTTATCATTTGTACTGAATGATATAAGCATCAAACTAAATCAGTAGCTGGAATTTAAAAGCATTTCTCATTAATTCGTCACGTCTAAGTTCCAACCTTGAGGTGCGTCGCTCGTTTAAAGGCCTTTCTACAGACGCCGCAAACGTGGCAGCGGTCCTTCCCATGAGTTTGTCTGCAGTGGCGTCGCAGCGAATTGGCATTCTGAAATACTTGATTACAGTAGAAACACTGGTTCCTGCCATCAGGCTCCATCTGGGGGTCCTTCCCAATTTTATGGCCATCACCAGCATTCTGCAGACACAAAATGTAATTAATGCGTACATGTTCATGATGTTACACACACGCTGTGTTGTTTTGACAAATATCTCCCATAGAAGATAAACACACTCACATTATATCCATTATCAGACGCTCCATTTGTAGGTTGAGAATGATGGCTGACCAGTATGACCTGCTGGCCTGAGCCGACTGGTTGCCCAGTGCTGCAGTGCTGAATGGACTCATTCAGCACTGCAGGAAATGACTGACCCTAAGGATCAAAACGCGTCAATTAAATGTGTGTTTTGTTACAGAACAAGAGTCAGAGATTAATTTCTCCTGCATTTTAAGATCAGAAACATTTGCAAATAATAGCAACATTGCCGTGACAACTGATGTTACCTGTGCATTGAGGTTTAGAGTAACACCATCCAGCATGCCTTGAGCATCTGCGAGGGTTAGAGTAACGCTGCCATCGCTGGCCACAGCCCCCGGTGACATCACTAGGCTCTGGGATGCAGCAGTGTGTGACAGAGTGGTGGTAGGTGGCAGACTGGTTACTGAAAAGCAGAAGAAAGAGCTGGAGACCTTAAAAATGCTTCACAGGAGACTACACCGGATTTATAGTACTTTAATTACTTACTTTTCATTTTTCTACTGGCTTAACTCAGCTGTGTTTGGTTAATAACTATAACAGCTAAAATATTACATGACAAGCTCTGCAAATTTTATGGATTAATTAGTTGATTTAAATAATCCCACACTGAACTGGAATGGTTGCTGAGGTGCAGTGTGGGTTGAGTGGCGAACCAGTAGCTGCGGTACAGGGATTGTTAATGAAGACGGGAAACGTCTGCTTGCTTTCTTCATGTGCCTGAAACCAGATGGTGATCAGAGCACTTTTGGTGCTTAGCAGGATGGCTAAACAGCCCTAAACCTAACCCCAAAACACAGCTACATGTTCTCAAATGAATATGTTTGCATAGTGCTACTTCTCTGCCACAGTGCACATCAAATCATATTTGCAAAGCGAGTATTAGGAAAGCTGTTGTCTGATCAAGAAAAGAAGAAATGCCCTGTGTGTCTTTAAACAAGCAGAGGAATTATTTTCCACTTGAGTAAACAGGAAAGTAAGTGAAAGTGAGTGGTGAGAGTGGAAATTAGATTATGCATTAAGTTTTCAAGAGAATCGGTCAACGGAATACTCAGGAAGTCATTTCTGACAATGCAAGTTGTATTTACTCACATCACTTCATCGCCTCAGTTGTGTTTTCACTGATAGGTCTGCAGAACCAGGGGAGCATTCAGATGTATACAAGCGCTACCACTTATACTGCTGATTTAAAAGATATTTTATAAAGGCAAATATCAGTGATAGCTGTTATGTGCAGAAGACTATATTTACATTCACTTATTTTTTAAATATTTGGTGAAAAAACTGACAGAGTATTTTATTATGATGCGCATGATTGTCAATTTTTTTTTGTCAATTTTGTCAATCAAATGGATATATTTTAATCCAGTGAATTTGAATTCAGTTTTATATGTAAGGCAGCAATTCCTCAGTCAAGTCAAGTTAATGATACAGTCCAAACCCATTTAATTCCAATTTAATTAAATTGATTATCTCCTGTGTATTAGTGTATATCACAATATTATGTTTATATAAAACAACTTATTAAAGAAAAAAAAAAGATTTAGCTCTGGATAAAGGTGAATTTAAAAAAAGTTTTATTTAGTGCTTTGTTTTTCTTGGGATTTATCTCTGGTTCATAAAAACCACATTGTCAACAATCAAGTTTCTTCAGAGCAAATTATTATGATTACAGATAATGTCACAGCAGTATTAATCCTCCCACTAAAAATGTATTATATTATATTATATTATATTATATTATATTATATTATATATAAGTTAAAGCTGTAAATATAAGTTTATTATTTTACCAAACTATCAAATAATAATAACAATGATAATATAAAAAATTTATAGGATTTAAAGTACTTCCTTTTATGCTATAACATCTTAGCATGTTTGGCTAACTAGCTTAGGGGCTTACTAATTATCTAATAATAGCACTGTACTGTGATGCAGAACTGTTCCAAGTGAAAGACTGTGCTGTGGTTTTTTAGCATCATTTAGTATCAAAGCCTAGAATCTGTGACTCTGTTCCTTGTGAGCTGCTCTTCTGCAGTTTCATTAAAGACATTTAGCGGCTTGTGCAGAAACTTTCATTGGAGTGTGTTTTAGTTGGGAAACATCTAAAACCAGCAGCAGGTCAGTAGCTCACCCTGATCCCTGATCTAAGCCATGTATATCAGCAGAACTTACATTTAAAAATGTTAAATGGGGCTGATGAATCAAATGAACTGGTTTGCTAACCCCAACTGGTTAGCTAAAGACAGTTAGCTCTTCCCAACTAACTAGCTCTCACTGCTAATCTAATAAAAACATTATGATTTGTTATTTCTGCATAAAAAACTCACAGCTGTGAACAGAGATGTTGTCTGTGTGAATTAAAAGGAAATTTTCACTTGTGTGTAAAATCTACACCTGTTTGTTTTAGCTAGCAAGCAACATTTTCTGTTTACAGAATCTGAGCTGTTCAGGTACCAACTGCGGACAAATATTATCATTGATAAGGTGTTTATGACTTCTTTTTTCTTTTAGCAGGCAAAGGAATGAATAGAAAATCTACCAAAAAACAGAATTATGTTTTTAAAATGTCTTATTTGTGACTGCTCTAACTACCATATGGACTGACATGTGGGGAGTTCTTTGTAAGCTTTAAAGAAAAATATTAGCAGTAGTCCAGCCTCCCACATGGACTTTAAAGGCTGGGAGCATACACCTTAGTATGCCATTTCATGAAAAGGGCATTGATTGACAGACTCTTTGAGCCTCTTCAGTTTTATCCTGGGATCTATCTCTGGCCCAGGAGGCAAGTTAAGGTCCTTTTGAACCAATAAAAGAACCAAGTTTAAGGTTACTGCCATATCTACTAATCAATGCTTTCACACATACACACTGTCCTAATACTGCTTCAACAAGGTTAAACATTATTCTTAATTACTATAATGAACCCTAAAACTGTTCATATTATTCATTTAAAGCAGTGGCAATTTAACTTGTATTAGTATTAGTAGTGTATGAGTTTATTATTGTCATTGTATTTGTTTTAGAGGAGTCTGTTTTCTTTATGCAACCACAGATTTATGTGAAAAATTTTCAGATTATTGTAAAAAAAATATCAGAAGGTAGGGCAAGCTTAAATACGGTAAAACAGACAGTCAAGAACACTGCTGCATGGCTGGCAGTGAGCACAGTGGTCTAAACGATGCCAGGAAAACTCCTTTCATAGAAGTTTGAGCAACTTTGAAAACTTCTGAAGTGCAAATGGAAGTTGTACACCATCCTTGCTGCAGTCCCTCGAGTATTCCTTAAAGCAGTGTTTCTCAATTCCGGTCTTCAGGCCCCCCTGCCCTGCATGTTTCATAGGCAACCCTACTTTAACACGACTGAATGAAATAAAGGGCTAGTTAACAGGCTGCTAAGAACTTGATAATAATCTGACTCAGGTGCTTTGGAGGAGGGTCATGTATAAAACAGGCAGGGCAGGGGGGCTGAGGACTGGAATTGAGAAACACTGCCTTAAAGAGAAAGCTTTTTTCATACCAGAAGCACAGCTGGCTCTGCTAGTTGCATAAAGGCCAAACAGCAGTTCCAGGGGCTGGATGACAGTTTAAGTACCCATTCAGGAAAATATGTAAAACTTGTTTTTCTTCCAAAAGTGGAAGATCAATTACAGTTCTAACCTGCCACCCCGGTATTGGCGGGGCTCTGAGGTAGGAGGTGGTCATTGGTGATGGTCAGGGTTGCGTTGCTTGGCTGACTAGTAAGTGGTGATGCCAGTCTGATACTCCCGTTCATCTCTGCACCATTGGGATTGTTATGCTGAGCGAGCAGGTCTTGACCTATGAAGAATTTTCAGGAACATACATATTTTAGACTGTCGAACAAAACAGAATATTTTCAGGTTTTTGAAAACAGCCAAGCTAAACTCAACACTTCTTAAGATTCCAATGCCTCCTAACTATTTCACACCATGCACACAAATTATAGGTGCAAAGTCCGTTAAATGTTCACAACAAATGTGTCTTTAACAATTATATGGATAATAAGTTTTAGGAAGTTAATAATCATAAAGTAAAAAAAATCATGCAGATTATAACACCTATAAAAATGTCAATGGCAATACTTCAATAATTAGCAGAGTCTAGAGGCATTAATCCACTAAAAAAATACAATTTGATTAAGTTTAATCTACAATTTGCCATATTTTGTCATTATGAAAGCATTAATTTCCTGCATAGCCTTTTAATACACTTAGAAATACCATCTGGAACATCAAAAAAAAGGAAAAACTAAAAATATGAGACAGCAAATTGGATTTTTAAAGCCTTGCTCTGAAGTAGAAAGACAAGCAATAAAAATGAATCATATTTCTACAAGAAACGGATTCTGGGAAGTGTCTAGAGCAGAGGTGTCCAGCTCCGGTCCTCGAGGGCCAGAATCCTGCAGGTTTTCTATGTATCCCTGCTCAGACACACCTGATTCAAATTAATTAGTAGTAGAGCTTAAATAGTTTTGCACGTCATTGGCTGTTTGATCCATTTAGTGGAAGCTAGATGTGTTGGAACAGGAATACATGGGAAACCTGCAGGACAGCGGCCCTCGACTTTGGACACCCCTGGTCTAGAGGCATATGATAGCAGGCTTTGAAAACTTTTCTCTGCACAGAATATAACATATATAACATTGATGGTCTGTGTTGGGACTTGGAGCTGGTTAAAAGACAGGTTCAGCTAACTTTTATCAAGCTGTCTGCACCTGATATAGTGAGAGTAATCTCCTGATGGTTTCCTGCAGTTGTGCTGGAACCAGCAGCTGAAGCCTGGGCCTGGACCTGGGCGAGAGCTTGTGTCAGGCTGGAATTGTTGATGGTGAGCGTTATCTCCTGGCTGCTGTTACCTCCTGCCACTAATCCAGAGCTGCTCATGACATGGTTCAGGTCCTGGGAGCCTGCACAAGCCCGCAGACAAGCAGAGGTGGTTTTTCAACTCGCAACAAAGAGCGACTATTCAGGTTGTTTTTTTTATTTATTTCTTCGTGGCAAATGATGCCTCACGCACCTGCTGCATCCGATTCGGACAGCGCAGCCATTGAGACCTGTGGGGGTGTGATGGTGGATGGCTGCAAGGCCAAGCTGGTCAGGGGGTGGATGACAACATTGGCAGACACAGAGGGGTCAGTCGCAGACATGAGCTGGCTGCCTGAGTGGGGTACAAGGCTGGTGTCAACACTCAGAGGTTGGGAGAGCAGACCACCCTGCTGTAAGGTCTGCTGGAGGAGGGTATGGTCAATCTGTAAGAGAAAGAAGCACTTCAGGTTAAAACAGGAACAGAAGTGTTTTTTTGTTTAAGTTGTCAGGGGAAAATATGGTTAATAAGAATTGCTGATATCCACACAAATGAAGTGTGGGGACATTCAGGGGTGATTATTTAAGTTACATTAATATTTAAAATGTGAAACACACTTATCAGCCAGAGTACAACTGTTCGGTTGCTTGATAGCATAAATATTTCATTAGCCAATCAAACAGGAGCAACTGGATGCATTTATGCAGCTGGAAATGGTCAAATTGACTTTCTGAAGGTCAAACTCAGCATCAGAAGGGGGAACAAAAGTTACTTTGAATGCGGCATGGTTCTTGGGACCAGATGGGCTGGTCTAAGTATTTCAGAAATTGGTGATCTACTGGAGTTTACAGAGAACGGTTCGTAAAGGAGAAAATATCCAGTGAGCAGCAGTTGCACTGATGGAAATGTATTGTTTTTGTATATGGAGAGAAGAAAATGGGCAGCCTGGTTAGAGGTGATAGGAAGACAGCAGAAACTCAAATGACCACTGGTCATAGTGAAGATATGCAGAATGCTTATGCATGTTGAGCAGGATGCAGATCCTTGGTGCACCCAGCCCAGGTTTAATCCCAGCATGGGGTCCATTGATGCAGGTCATTCCCCACTCTTAGACATTCAAATAAAGTTCACTGCAGCCCAAATATATTTTAGAAAGGCATTACTTCACTTGGTGCCTGGACACTGCGGCTACGATTTACAGAGTTGTCTGTATGTTCTTAGCACATATGGGGCCCCTCAGCACGAGTTGAGTTTTCTTGTAGCACCACGCAGCACTTGTTGACCATGTCCATACCTTTAAGACCAGTATAGCATGTTCTGGTGGAAACTTTAATGTGCCATGTCACAAAGCACAAATCATCTCCAACTGGTTTCTCAAAGATAATGATGAGTTAATGGTACTCCAATGGTCTCAACAGTCACCAGATCTCAATCCAGTTGAGCACCTTTGGGTTGTGGTGGAAAGGTCTCATCATGGATGTGCAGCCAAAAAATCTGCAGCAACTGTGTGATGCTTTCATGTCAAATTGATACCAAATCTTTCTGTTGTCAACAGCTTATTCATCCAACTTTGGCTATTGCTTTTTATTGAGTATTTCAACCTTCAACCATGTCAAATAAAATCCAATGACCTTGTTCCTCTGCCAACCATAAATGCCCGCCATTATCCCGCCTCCATGTTCCATGCAGTGTGCTCTGTATCATGAGATTCTCCTTTGGTTTTCTTGATGCATTAACTATCATCACATGATGTTTCTTATTCTCATTGGCCAATGAGCTTAGAACAGAAAAAGGAACCACTATTTCTAAAAAGATTTTATTTCTGGTGTGCAGTTAGACATATTACAAAACAAAAAACAATAAAAAAAAATTCCTTACTTTTCCAGCTGACTGAACACCATGATGTCCCACTTGACAGCTCTGCTGAATCTTGTTTAACACTCAGCTGTTTTTTTTCCAGACTCACTTTCATTTGTTTTAGTGCATATACACCCACTACTACCATTTTTGCATGAAATATTCTCAACGGTGGGACAGTATAGAAGAACATTAGCAAACTTAGTAAGTGTGTTTAAAGTAAAACAAAATAACTGAATTTATTTGCTGGAAAATGAACAACGAAACAATGTCAGGAGTCATTTATGGCTGTGTAAATTAAAAGTTTGTGTGTAAAATCTCATTTACACACGTAAAGAAAAGAAAAAAAAGTAACCGATCATCTACAGTCCAAAAAGTCACTTTCATTAAAAGATTTTGGAATCACTAACAATTACTACAATTACTACATTGCTCAAAAAGGTTTACTGCCTCTCCCAGCACGGTGATGAGAGCATTGAAGAGACACCAAGAGGAAGGGAGGTGTTGTAAGAGGACAACAACCCAGCAGCAGGACTACTATCAGCTCCATTGTGTGAGGACAAACAGAAGGAGTTTGTCCAGAGACTTAAAAAAGAACCTCCAGCAGGCAACTAATGTGCATGTTTCTGACTAAACTGTCAGAAAAGACTCAGCCCAACACAATGCAGCCCAGTCGACAAAGCCAGAGAACTTCAAGATTACCAGATTTGCCATTCACACCCTGTGCTCTTCAAAAATGGGAGCAAGTTCACACTGAGCATGTGTGACAGACGCAAGAGAGTCTGGAGATGCTGCGGAGAACGTTCCGCTACCTGCAACATCTTTCAGTATGACTGGCTTGGCAGAGGGCAGTGATGGTCAGGGGAGCCATATGCTTGGAGGGACACAAAGACCTTCATGTGCTAGCCAGGTAGCAGGATGAGATCCTCCAACCCATTGTCAAACCATTTGCTGCTGCATTGGGAACTGGTTTCCTTTTGATGCATAACAATGCTCAGCCTCATGTGGCTGGAGCGTGTCAGCAGCTATGGACTGGCCTGCCAGTTCCCCAGACCTGAATCCAACACAGCAGCTCTGGGAGACAATGCCATGTTCCAGCTGGAACCAGATACACAACTGAGTTTCCACAGACGTTGGGTCACCTTGTGATATGATGTTTCCACTTTTATTTTGAGTATGATTTAGAATCCAGACCTCCATGGGAAAATAATTTTGATTTCTACTAATGATTCTTGTTTTTTTTGTTCTATAAGCATTCCACTATGCAATGAATGAAGAATATTACCTGGAATATTTCCTTCATCAAGATCTAAGATGTGTTGTTTAAGTGCTTCCTTCGGTTTTATGAGCAGCATGGTTATTCAAGTTTTCTGACCTGAACTAATCTTTAAACAAATGCTTTTAAAAAACAAAAGGCAGAGATGTGGACCCACCAGCAGACTGTCTGTATCTGGCTGCAGCGCTAAGTCTAGGCAGGCAGGAAACAAACGACCCAAAGGTCGGTGTGAATCAAACCTAAAGGCCTTTCTCTGACAAGGGAGAACCTTTCAAATGGTCACAACTGGTGAAAGACTGCACTGTTACAGAGGGCAGAAAGAAGCCATTTGTCTGTACAACAAACAGAAAGCCTGATAGGAATTTTGTTTTCACCTGAAGGGACAAAAATCCTGAGGAAACTATGTGGTTATAGTTCCCAAAAGGGTGCGAAAGGAAACCTGACATGAAGCATCAACACAATAATACCAGCTATACATGCTCAAACATGGCGATGGCAGTGTTATTCTATAATCCTGTCATCTACAGAAACAATGAAGTATTTAATATTAAGAAAACACATTTCAATTTACAAAATTCAAAAAGAAATGCAATGCAGATAAACACAGCCATAGAGTTCAAAATGGTTGTGCTCCCTGAGCTGAGCTTCCAAATGAAAGGTGTGTTAAATGTACAGGTGCTGTCAATGGCCAAAATTCTTTCAGACATGATCATGTTTTTATCTGAGAGTGGATCTAGTGGTCTCAGGTGCAGCGACGACTCCATTCTGAGAGCGCAGACCTTTAACAAGCATCTCATTCCCACACACTCTGGGATTTCCACTATATGTTCTAGCCATACATTCATATTATATATAAACACTATTAGATTCCTAGGTATACTGACAAGGATTCCACAGTGTCTTGGCTATATTGTGGTGTTTGTTGCAAGTTTATATATAAATTTGTTCTGTTGCAGTGATGAAAACCTGCAAAAACCTGTTGGGAACTGGCCAAGCACCCTGACCATTTATTGTGGAGTTATACGCATATATCGTGAAAATGGTCTTATTTAGCAATAATAAACAATTCTTCAAATGATTTCTGGATCCAGATGGTGATCTGGATCACTCCCAAAATTTAATTGAATCAGAAAAAGACCCACTCTTACACAGAAAAAAAACTCAAATAAAAATCTGTCCAGCAGTTTTTGAGTCTCGTTGCAAACAGACAATTGAACAAACAGATAAATGCTGGCAACAGCATAACCTTCGCCACCTCCCTAGTGCAGGTAATGATACGTAGCATTTGTTTTAACCATTTACTTTTGATTTAGTTACACCCCTGCCCCTTTAAATCAGCTTTTGCGTGTCACTGAAATGAGTTCATGACGGTAGATTAAACATGACGAAATGAAAACCGGATGGGGTCTCCATGTAATTTAAATAAAAAAGGCTCACATTTTAACAATCAGTCTTTTTCACTAGATTCAAGGGGGTGTATTTTACAAATCTTTTAAAGGTAAAGATCATTAAAATGATCACTTAGGGTAATGTGATCTCATGAATATGCCAAATCCAACTGTTTCATTTTCAAATCAATCCATCTCTGTTAGTGGGTGGGGTGGGGTGGGGTGGGGGTGCGCTTTTGTCTTGTGTTTTAATTATGGTGCTTCAGTCATTGAAATCCATAACAGGAACTGCTGGAGAGCCCAATCTTTTTGACATCAGATCAATAAGATGTGTGAAAACACAAAGTGCAGAAGCTGGTGTGTGTGTTCGCTACCTGTAGTGTGATGTTGTTTGCATCGATGCCAGAGATCTGGACGTTGGGGCACACTGGCGTCAACTGCAGGTGGATGCCATCCAAGGTTGTCAGGCTGTCAGGGAGCGACACGGTGAGGTCTCCCGCGGCTGCAGCACATACACACAAACACAGATTTATTTAGATTCTTAACACGGGGAGCACAGTTAAAAATAAAATTCTGTAAGTAAATTCTAGGGTGTTTTTTAAAAAAATTTTTTTATTTCCTACAGTACATGGGACCATATTTCTTGAAATGTCTTCATTTTAAATTGTAGTCTTGTATAATTATTATTTTCTTTTTTATGTAGGTTTGTATGTACTGTACATGTGTATGTATTTATTTTTGTATGAATATATGTGAATACACCAGTACGTATGTGTGTATATGTATATATCTGCAAAGAAATGTTACCCTTGTGCTAATAAAAAAAAGAAAAAAGAATTGACAAAAACCAAAAGAAAACAAAAAAAAAAAATCTATTTTTGGGTTTTTAAGCTTATAAGTTGTAAAGGTAAAAAAAAAAAAAAAAAAAGCACAATACTTTCTATATTTCTGCCTGTTTATGTCTATCAAACTCAGTATTGAGGTCAACCACGAGTGTGATCATATGATTCAACCCTAACCGTAGCAGGTCATGTAGCTATAGCAGCTTTAAAATAGAACTCGACACTGATGAGAAGCCCCTGTGGTTACAGACAAGGGCTACCCCAGAGGCAGACATCAATATTCCATGTCAAGTCAAGGGCCGGGTCTAAAAGCATGACTTCAAGCACGTTATGTGCATCGATAAGGTTCTGCAAGAGCAAGAAACCACAAAAGAAAATCCATGCACTCTTTCACCAGATGATGACAGGAAGAGAGGAGAAAGGTTTTCTTTTAGCAAACTGTACAACTTTTACCAAGCACTTTCCACAGTCCAGGCAACTTTTATTTGTTTCTAATGAAAAAAACAAAACAAACAATAACAACTTATGAAACCTGAGAATCTTTACTCCCCTGGCTATCTTTCCTTACACACCTTTCTGGTGAATATTAGGCGAAAAAATTACATTTAAAGGTTACATGTTGAAGTTTTAGATGTCTGAAATCCTGTTGGTTTAAAGGCTTTGTGTCATTTCTATGAACATGGAATCCTTCAATGCTCAGCTACTCAAAGACTGAAACTATAAAGTACCTCTCCGATACCAGCGAGATTTGGCTCCCTGAAAAACAATAATAATAATCTGAACTGAGTACCAACATCATAAGGAATGTTTGGAGGTGCTCTGATTGATTTTCGGTGCCGCAGATTGGTCCTGAAATTGATCAAAGAGTGTCCTGTGGTAAGCAGAATGCAGCTCGGGATGATAACGCATTTTCATTCTCTTGGCAGGGGCCTAATATGCTTGTAACGTAAATCATCCTGTCCTGAGAAAAAGCTGATGCTGTTACTTGACAATCAGCCAACAAACTACCAATATGAAGGATGATGGCAATCCCCACAGCATTATGAATTCATTTGTGAAAAGTTCAGTGTATTAATCAGCAGTCAGACGTTATGATCTACCCATTACACAGCGGTGTCACTTCAGGAAAATTTCATCTATGTGCCTCTCAGGTTTACCGTTTGTGATAATGCCAATCCTCAAAATGAGCATGTCGGCTGGGACTCCTCATTGCAATCTTGCTAAAAATGTTTCCTCCTACAGCGCTGCAAACTTATTACTTCACTGGGTGTATTTGTAGAGTGGAACATGTCATATTGCCTACCTGACATGGAGGCAGGCAGGATGGCCTGACTTACAAGTCCTGGTTGCAGTAAGTTCTGGTCAAACTGCCCCGTCAGATTGGTTGGGAGGTAAATGCTGGGGTCAGAATTGGAGGTTTGAAACAGCCCCACAGATTGAAGAGACTCTGAAGCAGATGGCTGCTGCCCCTGATCCGAGGACACCGCCTGCCCAGCACTCGGGTCCTGACTCTGCCTGACGTGACCGGCCGACGTAGATAAACGCTTGGATTTGCGGCTGTCGGCATTCGGTCGGAGATGACACTGGATGTGTGTTTTGCGATGGCCTGACGTTCTGAAGCGGAGCTCGCAGAAGGGACATTTGAAGGGCTTGGAGCCGGTGTGGAGGCGCATGTGCACCTTCAGGCTGCCCTTTGTGGAGAAGGAGGTGTTGCACATGTGACAGCTGAATAGTTTTTGGCCTGCAAAGATAGTAAGAGGGACATTTATCATCAGCTGAAAATGAATTGTTGCCGTTTCCAAACTGCAAATTGCAGGACAGCATCTCCATTTTCTAACTCACTTCCAGAAAGCCTCTCTTTTTTCCTGTGTAACATCAATCCGTTAGCATTGTTCCAATACATGAAAAACACAATTACAAGGCATCCCTTGTAACTGTGGGCAAAGAAAATACAGCACTGACACACAAGCAAAGCTCAGAGATAATCACATCCTATTGAGCTGGGGGCAGATGTGCTATTTAACTCAGCTGGGGTGACGCTTTCTTTCATACTGCTCTATTTTCAGTTTCACATTTTGGAACTGGGTGATTGCATTCGTCTCCCATTTACAGACTGGTGCTGTGGCATGATTACACAAACATGGCAGAAAGATGATGATGGACATAATAAATGTTTTTGAGGTGTATCTCAAACAAATGTAAGACAAACCAATAAATGCTTTTTGTTTTCCATCATGTTGACAAAATTAGGTAAAAAGAAAATTCTGATTTAAATGCTAACCTAAACGATCATGACCTTTTTTATTTCTGCATAATCAAGCAAGGATACAAGCATTTGTGATGTCATTGATTAAAATGACTCACGTAAAAAGTTTAATAATTGAGTGAATGTTTTCTCTAGCTCTAGTTGAACTTTTTGACGCCCAGCGCTGCCTCATGTTTGAACCTCCCTCTGAGTTGTGTAAAAGACCACAGAGTAATGAGGGTTCATCTTCACACACGACAGCAGCTCGCCTTTCTGAACGCCGTTTTAAACAACAGCATTTGTAACAATCGCTTGAACACTGGCTGGCTTTTCCCAAACACAGAGCAGCATTTACAGTATATTCATACATGTAATTTCAAGCAAGAGCTACAAACAGAAGTTCACAATATTTCTAAAAGTTCTGTTAAATGAAGTAATCAATGCTGTTTATAAATCCAACTAAAAAAATGACACAGTAAATGCTGCCCAGAAGTTATTGATGACATTCAAACAGACAGCAGGAAAAGCTTTCACTGTAGCTGTTTATAGACTTCTGTCTTAAATTAAACAAACAAATTACACATTAACTCTATTGTTGGTCTCTATATAACCCCATCCCCAGGACTTAGAATTAGAGATGTCATGACTAAAGAGTTTCTTGGTACCATTATTGTCAAAGACATAATCACATTTTTTACAATTACCATGATAATTTTATGTCAGTGTTCCAAAAAACTATAAATGTAGAAAACTCACATTAACATTGTTTATATGATTTTGAACACATTTTAGTCTGCATGGGTATTATCTCATGCCTTGTCCAAAATCCAAATGTGGCCTTATCTCGGTGAGAGAAGCTGATTTTGGGCATTTAAGTGCATTGTGATGCTGGTGATGTAAATCCCTATAAAACCATTTTATCTTCCTTGTTTATGAAGTTTTTGACTGTTTTCAAAACTTACATTTAGAAGACAACAGCAGAATGACCCATTCCACCCATGTTTTCGTCCACATACAATTTGCGCTGATCTGCCATTGTGATTAAAGACACACTACGGAAACTTGCCACTTTTCCCATCATGCACCACCTATTGACGGCTATTTTGGCATCCATCTTGCATCCTACTTGGCCTGCTAGCTCTCTCCAGCCAGCAAACAAAAATCAATGACTCTTGTTTTGTTCCTTCCTCTCATTTATTCTTTATCCGTTTCTTTGCTGAATCAGCGACGTTGCATATTCAAAACAGCCAATTCCTTATTATAGCATGAAGCATGCGGGATGTAAAGGGTTGTATAGTGTGGTTTCTCAGACTCGGGACGCTGCTGAGCAGCTGCGGCTCTAGAAATGCACATGATAGACGTTACTGTGTCTTCAAGCAAGTCCAGAAAGAGGAGTTTTAAGGTTAAAAAAAAAAAAAAGTTACATAATGCACCTTAATACTAAACGGTCTTTAATAATAATCTAATCCTGGCATTTAAAACCTGCTGCTCAATTTGAAATTAACTGTGACATCCTCGGTCTGTGTTAGCTTTTTTTTTTTTTTAAATCAATCAAGAATACTTTATTCAACCCAGAGGGGAAATTGTAGAGATGGAGACAGTCCTGCAGCCGCAGAAATAGAAATAACAGGAAATTGCTCCAAACCAATATCAGAATGCTTTCAGTGCAAAAACCTTTAGAAAGATAAATTTTCATCCAATAAAGAATAATGGATGAGCTCATTCTGATGAGAAGTAGCCAAATCCCATATGGCAGACATGTTTGGGTCCAATCCAGGCTTCTTTTGGCACTCATGGCTGAATATGCGTCGCCTACATGGACCTAGAGTACAGCCATTTCCTTGTAGGACACATTTTATTGTCATGTGGATGAGTTTTAGAACACACATTCTCAGAGTCAATGTGATAAATCAAGATCAAATATAAACCAAAGAAAACTGCTGTTTTTTGCTGTCTATTTGCCATCAGTTGTCAAACAAAACCAAAACAACACAGCAGCCAAGCATCAGTTGACCAAATCATGAGCAAGCAAACCAACAAATGGTTGATGCAAGGCAACTGATTCCATCTTTAACACATATTCTACCCTTCACATAAAAAAAATCCACAAAGTGGTCAGTCCCTACAATAAGATAGGATCAGCAACACAACCTGATGCTCCGTTCTCATTAACATAATCCCACATTAAGAGGGACCCAGTCAAAGAAAGGAAACAACAGTAACTATTAAATCAAGCTACAGCATCGGGTAATGTGGCACTCACCTGTGTGTGTTTTCACATGGCAGTCCAGGGTTGATTTCACTGTGAAACTCTTCCCACATTCATCACACTTGTATGGTCTTTCCCCTGTGTGGATCCTGATGTGCCTAAACATTCAATTAGATTGTCAAGAGTCAAATCTGAAGGACAACAAGGACAAATGACAGATTCCCGATGGGTGTCAAGACAGAAAGGGAGCGCATGTCTATACTTTTACAAGAGGATAAATAGCCCAAGCAAAATAATAGAGTGCATGATTTACAGCTTCGCCTGCACTTGGAAATGAAAAGCATTCTTCCAGCTCCTTGTGCTGCTTTCCACTGAGCTACCATGAAATTGCAAGTTCACTCTCACTTGTGAGATAAAACTGTAGCTCACTGGTGAGCATCCAGTTTTTTCAAGGAGGGAGAGCCTGAGGCTAAATTCTGAGACATGCATTTGAGATTTTACACGTCCAAAAACATAGAGCAGTCTCTAGAGAGATTCAGAAACACAGACTTGTTCCCTTTGCTTTCCTTCACACTTTCCAAGCTATTTACTAAAGGCTACAACAAATAATGTGGAAATTTATTTTCTTGCTTTCTTTACAGAACTTCGTGATTTTTTTTCAATTTCATCTTTAAATAAAAAAAAGTCTGTTACGTAACAGCATCAGCAAAATGAAATAAGAAACTAAACAAACAAGCCAGAAAAGTCCATTTTTTAAAACAAGGTCCTTATGTGGCCCCTTAAAAAAATGTGACCAAAAAAAAGAACACCATTTTGGAGGATTTCCCCTTTGTTACCATGTGAAATGTCAAAATAGTTTCTATTAGGTGCAGAAGACAAGTTTCAGATTGTGTTCAACAGGATTTTTAACAAAGCTTTTACTTTTTTACTAGAAATTGTATGTATTAAATATGTTAGGTGGGTTCTACAGAGTTAAAATGCATACATCTGACTAACATCTAAATATGATACTCAGATCCACTTTTAAATGGCTGAATTATTGACTTTTTGTGGTCAATTATTCAACAATGCGATAAATATTCATCTTCAATCAAGCATTTTCATTTTGGTAACAACCTTGGATTGAATAATTTATTGCACAACATCTGAGATGATTTCAACTAAAACTCTGAACATAAATCACTCCAGAGACAGTCGTGTGTTAGGTGTATGTTACCATGGTGATCTAGACAGGGTCAATAAATCTGGCTAAGTAAATGATCCTGCTTCATAGTACAACCATTCGGTGCGTACAGCATGTCAGTAAACCACCAAGTCTTCCTATCATTTACTCAAAATTTTAATCTGTATGAGGACTACCAGTCATTCATGGATTAACCACATTTTGTTTTCATTATTTTTAACAGTATAATTACGTAAAAAATGTAATATAAATCTCCTGCAAAATCTGATTTAAGAGTAGTATGTGCAGCTGCTGTCTAGTAGAGACAACTGAATTGTGATTGATTTATCTCCATACCTAACGTTGCTGCTATGTCTTTTCAGCTCTCTGGTTGAAAGGAGGACATCCATCTGCGACATCAAATGTGCCACACGAATAAAGATGTCCTTCGTTACTCTCCTCAAATATATATCTTACATAATTGTGTCCCAACTCTTCAATCTTTGTTAGGTTGACACCAAAAGGCTTAAATCTCAGACAAGAGTTTGTCTCTGTGAGGAAGACGCTGATTAAGGTGCTGACTAGCTGTGTGTAAAAGTTCTAACACACATTGATTCCAAACAATAGTAATTTAAAAGAAAAGAAAGAAATAATAATAAAAAAAAAAAAAATTAAAGTTAAAGTATGAAAGTCTCCTTTGTGAGCCTGGAGCTAATGCTGAGCTGTCAACCTGCTCGGTTCCCCTTTGTTTCACACTCATTCCTTTAAGCTTTTCATCACATGATGTAATTCTTCTGATAACCATGTAAGAGAAAATGTGGTATGACGACACAAAGGTTTCATTACTTGCGTCTTTGCACATCCCTCTGTCAAGACTACAGGCCATATCCAGCTCACTCATTCAGACCACTTCAGCTGAAGAAACTTCTTCCCAACCATCTTGAGAAAACACGTGTAACATTTACCTGACAAGATCGCTGGTTTCTTGAAGCTCTTGGGGCAGTAATTGCAGCAATTGGCAAATTTAGGTTCTGTTTCCAGCTCCACGGCTTTGTCTTTGATCTCACTGATCCGATCCCTCTCGGC